>NC_082690.1:104627759-105235096 GCF_949987515.2 Delphinus delphis
CTGGTTAGGGAACTTTTCTAATTTGCCCAGAATCACGCAGTCAGTAAATGGCAAGGCTAGGATTTATAATGAGTTCTCCTGGATCCGAAGCCTAGTAACATTTTTGCCATATAGGACTCGATCACAAGCCCAGGGAATATAAGTGACCAAACCCATACTTCCCTACTCAAGATCATTCCCGTTTCCCTCGGAAAATGGCCATTTAGTGATTAGTAACTTGTTAGTGGCACACGACTGGCACCCAGTGGCTATAGCTAAAAACTACAAGATGAATGATAGGTCCAATTCTTTTACCTCTGCACCAGTCCCTCAGTTTCCATTTCTAAACAGGTAAAGTAGAATAGCTGACCTCTTGAGTAACATTGAATAAAACCATCTATAGCTATTATATAGTTTATGGAGAAATGAAAGAAATGAGAGAATATTTAGGGTTTTATAGAATATATTCATGGAAAGGTCGTGCCAAGAGTGGAGATATTAAGCCTTGGTGTTGGAACAGAGGACAGTGGGCCATGAAGACAAGATAGTAATCCTGGACTTACTGTCACATTTGAGTGTAGGGACTAAAAACTTAAACCCAGAGTAAGCAGGAGCAGTAGCATGGAGGCAGCTTCCTAAGGAAAGGTATTGTTTCGCAGGTGGTAGACCAGAATGAAATGTCTCATAGAGTGTTAAACTCAAGGAGGTCTATCCTGAGGATAGGGCTCTCTCATCTGGGGGACCTGATGAGAATGGAAGGTGTGCAAGGCTCTCCTAGGACTCAGAGATTTATATCTGAATGTAGGTATTTCCTTGGGTAAAGGTTTGTCTATTACATGAGACTTACTAGGCTGGAGTGAAGTAAAAGAATAAGCTTTTTCTTAAAGAAGAAAAAAGATGTTTGGAAATTTTCCTAATGCTGTTTCTTTTTTCACACCTTTAGGGCCATCTTTACCTCTTCTATGTTTCTTGGAATATAATTACTTAGAAACTGAAACTTGCCTTGTTAAACAACATATGATAGAATACATTTTTTTTGTTATAATTCACATACCATAAAATTTACCACTGTAAATTTACAATTCAGTGGTTTTAAGTATATTCACTGTGGTTTGCAGCCATCACCAGTAAATTCCAGAACATCTCCATCACGCCAAAGAAAAAAACCTTGTACCTAATCTGCAGTCAGTCCCAATTCTCCTATCTCCTGTCCCCTGGCAACCACTAATTTACTTTTCCTCTCAGTGGATTTGCCTATACTGGATATTTCATATAAATGGAATCATACAATAAGTGGATTTTTGTGTCTGGCTTCTTTCACTTAGCATAATGTTTTCAAGGTTCATCCATGTTGTAACAGGTAACAGTACATTCCTTTTTTATGGTTGAGTAATAGTCCATTGTATGGATATACACCACATTTTTTAATCCATCCATCAGTTGATAGACATGTTATTTCCACTTTTTGGCTATTATGAATAATGCTGATGTAAACATTTTTGTGTGTGTGGACATATGTTTGTCATTCTCTTTGGTGTATAGCTAGGGGCAGAATTGCTGGGTCATATGGTAACTCAAACTGTTTTCCAAACTGGCTGCATTATTTTACTTTCCCACCAGCACTGTGTAATGGTTCCAATTTTTCCATATCCTCATCCACAGTTGTTATTATCTATTATTATTACTACCATCCCAGTGGGTATAAAGTGGTATCTCATAGTGGCTTTGATTTGCATATCCCTAATGAATAATTATGTTGAGCATCTTTTCATGTGCTTATTGGCCATTTATATCTCTTCTTTGGAGAAATGTCTATTCAAATTCTTTGTCAAACCCATTTTTTAATTGGGTTGTTATTTTAAAGTTGAACTATGAGTTCTTTATTCTGGATACAAGTCCCTTATCAGATATGATTTCCAAATATTTTCTCCCATTCTTGTGGGTTGACTTTTCACTTTCAAGTGTCCCTTGAAGCACAAAAGTTTTTAATTTTGATGAAGAGGATATCTATTTTTATATACTTGTATTGAAAAACAAGGAACTGGGAGGATTGGGTTCTGACCTTTGTTTCTCTGTCCAAATTGAACCAAATAGCAGGGCTTTGAAAGCTACACAAGACTACAAAATGTGCCCTGTGGCTTCCCATGTTTGACCTCAGTCAGTCATTTGTTGAGCACTTACCGTGTGCAAGGCACTATGCTAGCTGTAAAAGAGATACAGGCATGATGAACCTTACAATGAATTTAAGATGTAGGAAATGGACATAAATACATAAATTGATGAAAAGGGGCATGCAATGCATACTTAAAAGAGCCCAAGGAATGGAGCAGACAGTACATGAGTGACCAGAGTTCAGAAAAGCTAGGAAATGCCCGGAATGGCTGGAGTGAACTGCAAAGCCTCCAAAAGAAGAAGGAAGTCTTAAAAGTTGGGGGCTGGGCAGGGGGTTCACATGAGCCAGGAGGAAGTAATAGGGGGTTCCAGGTGAAGGAGGAAAGCCCTGTGAGGTCAACAAAGCCACCAGGCACGTGATCTCACTGGGGCTTGTTCATGCTTCTGCAAAACTCACTTAGGACTTCTAATTTTTTAAGCAGCTGCTCCCAGAGAAAAATAATGCAGAGCAGAGCACAGAGGATGCACATGAGAACAGCAGCCTGGAGCTCCTTGCAGGTAAGGTTTCATCCAGCTTTTCAGGTGAGCCCTGGATCAAAGCTGGGAAGTCAAAGATGTGACTTCAAACCTTCAGACAGCACCTTACACCACAGCAACGTTCTGGGCTTTGGTTGTGGCTCCCACCACCACTCTGGGTATTCTGGGGCAGCAGGAGGCATTCCCTTCCAAAAGCTGCTACGATAGGACTAGAAATTTCTCAGTTTGTGCAGTTAGATAGCTGCACATGATGGGGCAGGGCCCTGAATTCAGTTGGTTCCTTCATGTTTTCATCATTATAGTGTTGCTACTGTGGCCGTCCTTAGTTCTGGTTACTACTGTGTTTGGGGCTCCGGAGTCTGCTCCTGGTTGCAGACACCACCTCAACCTTGATAAATGTTATGGGGAGGTGTCAGTGTGTGTAATGTGACGGTGATTATATTGTCTTTTCCCCTCCCTCCAACACTTAAACAGCCTTCAGGGCCTGCAGTAGCAGGTGTGTATGCCTGAAAATAATCATAGCCACTGGTGCTTGAACTGGTATGGTGCAGGTGCCAGGCACTAGTCCGAGATTTGAAAGTGTATTAACGCTCTTAATTCTCAAAACAGTACTATGGTACTATTATTATCCTCATTCTACAGATGTGGAAACAGAGGCCCAGAGATGTCAATAAACTTACCTGAGGTCACACAGCTAGTAAACGACAGAGCCAGAATTCAAACCCAGGCAGTCTGGCTCTGGTCTATCTCTAACAGAGCCAGGCTGGTGGGGATGCACTGTCGGACCTAACAATGCCTGGGCTTGAGGGAATTTGGGGACTGCTTTCAGCAGCGTGCTTTGTTGGTAAAATTCCTCTCTCCAGGGTAACAGCTACAACATACTGCATGGCGTCTGTGCTTAGGCCTAAGATGTGTTTCTGAATCATTCTGTCAATTAAACTGTATTTTAAATGTTGTGGGGGCTGTTCCTCCCAAAAAGAACCCTGCAGCAAAGGCTGGTACAAAGCCAAGAATCTATAATTTAGATTTGGAGATTTAGAAGAATGGAAGTGTATCATATAGCACAATTCAGCATTCACCACATACGATTCACTATTTATGTAGTGAAAAGACAAAAGAGTAAGTACTTTCCTTAGAAGAAAAAAATTAACATTTAATTCAGCACCTTCTGTGGACCCAGGGAGATGCTAGGCTCTTCCAGTGACCACTCTCACAGTGACCCTTTGGGGTGGGTAGCATTGGCCCCCTCTCACAAGAGACAACCCAGGTTCAGAGATAGGATAGAGCACTTAGCAGGAGGAGGATCTGAACTCCTGCTGCCTCTATAGCTCATGCTTTCTCTACAATGCAACATAAGCCTTAAAATCTAGGTGTTTATGATCTGGTGGACCGCCCCCTAGAAGAGTGTTTGAGCTGCTCTGCCTTACAGAGCTGCAACTCTAGTTGCCGTCAGTCCTATGTTCCACATGGGCAGCTACACTGAAGAAAATCACTAAGTGTGTGATGCCACTGTACACCTGTGGTCCATTCCCTGAGGAGTCTTCAGTTTGTCAATTCTTTCCATTGTCTTCCTGGCCTTCTCCTCAGTGGCCACTCCATCCTTTTTTTTTTTTTTTTTGTGGTACGAGGGCCTCTCACCGTTGTGGCCTCTCCTGCTGCGGAGCAGAGGCTCCGGACGCACAGGCTCAGCGGCCATGGCTCACGGGCCCAGCCGCTCTGTGGCATGTGGGATCCTCCCGGACCGGGGCACGAACCCGTGTCCCCTGCATCGGCAGGCGGACTCTCAACCACTGCGCCACCAGGGAAGCCCGCCACTCCATTCTTTTAAAAAACTACCAAGCCTCGTCCTCCTGATTTAGCCTCCTACTTCACTTACTAATCTCTTTTTTCAGTAAACTCACCCAGTTTGTACTCCCCCCACTGCCAGAACCTTATCAGCATAGGGACTCACCCCCTCCAGGCTAAGGGGTGGCATTATCCTTACTGCTTTCATGGTAGCACGTTATCATCTCTGCACCTTCAACTTCTTTTCTGAGTTCCTTTCCCTCAGGAGGTCCATCTTCAAAAGGATATCTCCCATGATCTTGAACTTCTCCCACCTGTCTCTCTCCATCATATCTCAATCAAGGTTCTCAAAAAAGCAAGCTACACTGTTTCCCTCTCTTTCTTTCATTCTCTCCCTAACCCAGGGCACCTGCCTTCCCTGTGGCCTCTGAACTGCAAAGTCTCTTGTTTGGGAAGGCCTCTTAATTACCAAACTGATGACTGTGCATTCATCTTTATCACACCTGGACTATTTGCAGAGCTTGGCACTGTGAGACTATGACTCATCAGGTTCTCCCCATCTCTTCTCTCTTCGACTAGCTTCCTCTGGCCACCCCCAAATAGTGCTCATACTGCAGTCCCTCCCTAGCTGCTCTCTTCCATCCCAGGCGTTGACCCCTGCCTCTGGGCAGAAGACTCCTCAGCTGGTATGACCATTCCAGGTCTCTCCTGAGTGTTAGGTGGGAGATATATCTGCTCACTAGGCTGCTACATATGGCGGTCCCACTGGTACCTCAATTTCCTTTCTCCTGATATCTTGCCCTCTGCACACACACCCAAAATCAGCTCTTCTTTCTTCAGTCTCTGTCATGACTACTAGCACAACCTATCCAGTTTTTCACATCTGAAACCTGAGACTCGTTTGAGATGCCCCCCATTCTAATGTTTCATATCCAGTCTACTACCAAGGCTTGTCAATTCAGCCTTATGAATACTTCTGACTCCTCCATCCCCGCTGCCTTCACTTCTTCTGGGCTCTTGAGGTCTTCCCTCCTCTAAGCTGACTCTAAGCCACACCTTTGACGAATGATGACTTTTCTGAAATACAAAATTAACAATATATCTCCAGTGTTTAAAAACTCTTCACTGCCTTCCTATTTCCTACAGATAAAAATCCATTTCTTAGCCTTCTCTGATTCCCACTAACCCATTCAGATTCATCTCCTTGGACCCCCCCCTACACTTTGCATTTTGTGTGGGATACTGTTTAATGCCTTTGGGTGTTTGCTTAACCCTTTCAGCCTGTTAATCCTTTCCTCTGCCTTGTCAGTCTGGTGTATTACTCTTCATCCTTCAAAACCCATCTCAGACATTTCCTCAAGGAAACATTTTTCACTTACAGAGATGGTTAACAGCTTCTTTGTTTTACCCCTGGACTTTGTACACACTTCTGCATCGTTCCTAGCATCTGTGAGCTTCACCCAGGGAACAGCTCATTGATCTACATTCCTAGGACGTGCTCAGGAAGAACCTGTAGATCCAAACTTACTTTAAGTTTGCACTACCTAAGCAGCGTGCCCAACAAAGGGGGAGAGAGGTGAGGCCGGCTTTCTGGCAGGGGAATCACAGTTTGGCAGGGAGGGAGGAGCTGGATGGTGCAGACTCCACGAGGAATCTGTGTGAAGTGACCAAGTGGGCGCAAGCCCCAAGTGAGGGCTTGGTTCAATCCCAGATGCCTCTTCCCAGGCCCAGCTCAGTGGCTACAGAGAGACCCCGAAGCCATTGTGCAGCCTCAGCCTGACCCTGAAGACCCGGAGCTGCCGGGTTTTGATCCGGACAGGACCAGATGAAAGGGTCCTGAGGTGGGAGGGCTAAGAGAGCCGGACTCCAGCTCCTCCCTTTCTCCCAGGTTTCCCCCAAGGGTTGTCCTAGCACAGGACATGGGAGCGGGCTTGTTTTCTCCTAGGGACCAGCGGGCAAGTAGAAAACAAGAGTCTCAAAAGAGGCAGCCTCTGCCAAGGAGTGGAGGAGACGCGGGCTTTCCGCTCCCCTCGGGCCCTGAACCCGTCAGAGGCCGCCTTGGGCCGCGCGGAACCCACCGCGGCTCCCCTGACCCCTAGCAGAAACAGGACGGGCCCCAGGAGCGGCCTGGAGGTAACCGGGCTAAGGCCGCGCAGGGGAGGGAGCGGCGGGAGGGCGGGGACCCGGCCGCTGCCAAGGGGTCCTCACCCCGGGCCCCCTTTCCTCCCGCAGGACGCGCTGTGGCTGCAGGAAATCTCCAATCTGTCCGAGTGGCTAAGTCCCGGCTCTGCGTCCTGAATCGGGCCCCCTCCCGCCGCCTCCACGTCTGCCCCGCCGCTGCCGGGGCCGCATGTTGTCTGTAGTTCAATAAACCTACTCTGCGCGCGCAGTTTCTGCTTCAGTGTCGGGGAGGAGTCGGGGGCGGGGCTGGAGCCCGAGCCGCCGGGTGACGTCACCACGCTTCCGGCCGGAGCGGGCCTGGCAGCGGCGGGACCGCGTCACTGGGGCGCGCCGCGGGTCCGGGCGCGATGGCGGCGCTGGGCGGGGACGGGCTTCGCCTGCTGTCGGTGTCGCGGCCGGAGCGGCAGCCCGAGTCGGCGGCTCTGGGCGGTCCAGGCCCCGGTTTGTGCTGCTGGGTGTCCGTGTTCTCTTGTCTCAGCCTCGCCTGCTCCTATGTGGGCAGCCTCTACGTCTGGAAGAGCGAGCTGCCCAGGTGCGGGGGCTGCGCGCGCGCGGGCGCGCGCGCGCAGCCAAAACCCGCGCCTCCACGAGGCGGGGCTATGGGCGGAGCTTGGGCGAACAGAGGGTGGGGCCGCGCTGTCAGGAGGTGGTTGTGGTCCCCTTGAATTTACTGCCTCCTTCATAGGGACCATCCTGCCGTAATCAAGCGGCGCTTCACCAGTGTCCTGGTAGTGTCAAGTCTCTCGCCCCTCTGCGTGCTACTCTGGAGGGAACTTACAGGCATCCAGGTGCGAAGGAGGCGGGGCAGAGGGCAGCGGGCGAGAGGTCTCAGGGCTCATTGGGGGAGGAAGCAAGACTGATGCCCCCTTTCCTGTGGCTCAGCCAGGCACATCCCTGCTCACCCTGATGGGATTCAGGCTGGAGGGCATTTTTCCAGCAGCGCTGCTGCCCCTGCTGCTGACCATGGTGAGTGCTCTTGCTTTATTTTTCCTTCTCTGCTCTTTGTTATTAGCGTGACGCTTCTTTACGTGGCCTTTTATTCTAATCCTGATTGTATCCAGCTTTTGACTGATGGGAGACAAGAATTGTGAGATGGCTCAGGGCCCTCGGGTATGCATCTATGGAAGCTTGAAGTCTCATGAAGCCATGTCTGGGCAAGGGCAGTGGATTATGGTTTGAAACTTTCCTTTGATCGCTCCTGTTTTTCTGCCCCCAGATCCTTTTCCTGGGCCCACTGATGCAGCTCTCTATGGATTGCCCCTGTGACCTGGCAGATAGGTTGAAGGTTGTCCTAGGTGAGTCCTCAGGGCCAAGGAAAAAAGTAGGTACAGGCAGTCCAGGACAATGAGGTAAGGGGATCAGTGTGCTTATGGTGGGTCCTGGACATGAGACATGAGATGTTCTGTTTCCTCATCAGTAAAGCGGGAGCACATATCCGGTGGTCTCAAAAAGTTAGTTCCTGATGTCCAGTGAGGCCTGTAGGGACCCCAGGCAGTACTTGTCGTGGACAAGAAAGCATTGTCCGTTACTTCCCTTAACCTTTGGTTTCCCGAACTAGAGCTGGTTTTGGGCAAGTTTTGATGTTTCCAGAGTTTACAGTCAGGACACCTTGCCTCAGCTACTAATGCCTTCCCTTTCGGTCCCCTTGAGACGCTGTTTTATACTAGGTCCGATAAGAAAATTTGACCCTTTCCTGTTCTCACAAGTATTTATGCCTAAGCTGAGTTTGGCCAGGGGGAGGTTGTGGCAGAGGGGCCCTTGGGGCCTCTAGGGTCATTTTGTTCAATAGCTAGTCACTCATTGCTTGCCCTGAATCCCCTCCCTAGCCCCTCGCTCCTGGGCCCGCTGCCTCACAGACATGCGCTGGCTGCGGAACCAAGTGATCGCCCCCCTGACAGAGGAGCTGGTGTTCCGGGCCTGCATGCTGCCCATGTTAGCACCGTGCACAGGCCTGGGCCCTGCTGTGTTCACCTGCCCACTCTTCTTTGGAGTTGGTGAGTTTGTCCAGCCTGGTCCTACTGAAATGTTCCTGGCATGGGAACCAAGAATGGGGTTTGGGGCAAGGGCAGGGCCTATAGGGCAGGCTGGGAGGAATGTGATGTGGTTCTCATCTTCCTCAGCCCATTTTCACCACATTTTTGAGCAGCTTCGTTTCCGCCAGAGCAGTGTGGGGAGCATCTTCTTGTCTGCAGGTGAGTCCTAGAGAGCTTGCCTGGGGCAGTCCTGGGTTGGGTGTGTGAGGGTGTCCCTGATAAGTCACTCTGGAGGAAGAATGGGGAACAGAGGGCTGCAGTATTGGAGGGGCCGCTGACCATGGGAGTTGGGGTGTAGAGAACAGCCTAGGTACTGGGGCAGGCAGCCACTGCCCCCAGGGGAAGGGGTTGTCTCTGGCTGATGGGTGTGCAGTGCTGGGGCAGGAAGGGCATGCAGGTGTGGTCACTCGAGGCCTCCCCGTCTCCAGCGTTCCAGTTCTCCTACACAGCTGTCTTCGGTGCCTACACTGCTTTCCTCTTCATTCGCACAGGTTGGTCCTCAGTCTCTCGGGTCCCCTGGGGCTCAAGGGCCCACAGGAGTGGGTGGGAGAATGGGAATCTGTGTCTGTTCTAGGAGCGACAAGTTTCTTCTACCGCAGTCCTTGAGACAGGCTGAGCCTGGGCCCTCGGCCTGCTGTGGTTTGAGAGCTGGCAGGAAGCACAGGCTGTGGTGTGTGGGTGGATGGGTGGGGCAGTGATCTCCTGTTTCAGGGGATGAAGGGTCTTAGCCCTGGAAGGGCCCGGGGAGGTGGTGGGGCTGCTCCATGAGCTACTCTGTCTCCCCTCCCCAGGACACCTGATTGGGCCGGTTCTCTGCCACTCCTTCTGCAATTACATGGGCTTTCCTGCCGTATGTGCGGCCCTGGAGCATCCGCAGAGGCGGCTCCTGCTGGCAGGCTATGCCCTGGGTGTGGGATTCTTCCTGCTTCTGCTCCAGCCCCTCACGGACCCTAAGCTCTACGGCAGCCTTCCCCTTTGTGTGCTTTTGGAGCGGGCAGGGGACTCAGAGGCTCCCCTGTGTTCCTGACCCACGCTCCTGTACACACTCCTATGAACTCTCATGGGCTTCCCAGCCCCTCCCCATCAAGGGGTACTGCAGGGGAGGAGCTGGCTGGGGTCCCCGAGAACTCAGGAATTTTTGTAGGGGATTGAAGCCAGAGCTAGTTGAATCCCAGGGACCAAGAGAAAGGAGTAGATATCCAAAGGATGTGGCCCCTCCTGAAAGGGGGTTGAGGAGCAGCCAGGAGTGAGGGGACAAGGGGCGGGTCCCAGGAGCCGTGCACTCCCTTCCTCACTTTGGACTGTTGCTTCTCTGAGCTGCTCTGTCCCCCCTGCCTCTGAAAAGCTGCTCGGGGGTGGAATTTACAAAAACCCTCCCCCCACCTTCCCAGGGTTTTCTCATTGTCTTTTTGCATCAGGACTTTGTATTGGGATATTAAAGAGATTTAACTTGGGTAACATGGCCTTGGACCTTTGGGAATTAGTCTCTTTGGGGTCTTGGGAATATGCCCCTCACCTGGTCCTGGCTACCTTGAACACTAACCTCTAGGCAGGGAAGCCTGGTAGGCATAGTTCCCTGAAGTACCAGACAGGATGGGAGCCTGTGGTTGCCCTGGGTCTGCAGCTTTCTCCTTCCTGAGCAAGGCCCCAAGTCCTAGCACAGGTGGGCCTGGGACTAGGTACCAGGTGTGGGCCCAGCTCATCCTGGGACCTGTGCCTATCTACCAGGATCAGAGTAGAACCCAGGGCCTTGACCCCAGTGACGGAGCCTCCAGCCTCTGAGAGGGTGGGGGAGTCCACTATGGGCCTTCCACCAGGACCTCCCCGAAGTCTACCAGCCTCACATTACACAAGAGGAAATAAGTGTAAACTGGAAGTTCAGTCACCTGGGAGGCTTCTTTGGCTCTCTCCACCTCAGACCTCTGCCACCGTGCCAGTCGTTTGGTCTCTGGAGGAACCCAGAACAAAGGTCCAGCAAGCATAAGCAACCCTGCCAAGCAACACTGTAACTCAGGGTTCTTTCTAGAACTTGGTAGTGTTTTACCTGCTCTTCATCGTGTTTTTGGAATGGTTCTTATAGTCTCATTCCGCTGCCCCTAGGACACCCCCCCACTTTTTTTTAAACATTCTTAATGTTATCCCTTTAGGTCCCATTCCAGACTCAAGGAGATTGTCCCAAGTCCCCTTCCCTGAGGCTGGTTGTCGAAGGAAAGGAAACCGCTGTGCAGTCACTCCCCAGAGCTCCCGCAGGTTGGCTGTGGCTAAACTGGATCTAAAAGGGCATCGTGACAGTCACATACCTACCTCCCTGGAGAGCTTTCCTCTCCCCCAGCCTGTGTAGCAGCTGTCAGGGAAGCCAAGGAATTGAGTACAGGCTGGTTTTAGAGGGTACATTTGGGATCTGGGAGTCGAGAGAGGCGGCGGCCCAGGACCACACCAAAGGTTAGGTGTAGTACCCTGAGAGCACTAGGCTGGCAGGGTGCTGGGATGTACTTCCTGCCTGGTCCCCTGAGGGTCAGGGGATCTGGGCTCTGTCCCTCCTCTTCCTTATGCTCCTGCTCAGGAACTGCCCAGGATCCCCCTGCCTTTCTCTTTACTCACCATCCTTACCTCCCCTGTGCGGTGGGCAGCGGTGCAGTGACATGGGCAGGATTGCTGTCCCACCCCACAGGTGAGGGAACTGCAGGGAAGAATTGGGATTCTCCCGAGGGCTGATTTGGGGGTCAGGGGGTCAGGCAGGATTAGATCCTGGGACTCAGTCCAGTGCTTCTAACCTCCCACCAAAATCCACACCCAGAGGTTCCCACACCCAAGGGTCTCGTCTGCCTCTAGAAAGTGGTGTCTGTTTGCATCTAGTTCTGGATAGGGTGGTGGGTTGGTCCCAGCTTAGAAAATAAAGCAGTGTAGTTGAGAAGCAAGTCCACCAGCAGCCTGGGTTTGAACTCTCTCTGCCTCTTAACTAGCTGTCAGTCAGGTCCTGGACAAGTTATTTAACCTGCCTATGACTCCATTTCTGTGTCTATAAAATGGGTGAAAATGTTAACAGGTGTTGAGTTAATAGGTGTTAAGTGCTTGGAACAACCCCTTCCCCAGCCCAAGCTCTCAGTGACAACTAGATTATCCTATTTGGGGTGTGTATACAATAGGCACTTAGTAGTGACGTAAAACCAGGGCCACTGTTGTCATCCTCACTACCCTCCTAGGAGGAAGATACAACTGACTGCCCCCCTGCCCAGGGGGGAGTCCAAGAGGCAGCCCTGCCCCTCTGCCGTGTGGCACTAGGGTGGGGTGGGCTGCACAGGACCCAGAATGGAGGGAAGGGGAAAGCCAGTTTTATTGAGTGAAGTTCTCAGACCTGGGACTTAGGTTTCCCCTGCAGGAGGCAGGGCCCCTAAGTCTGCTTCCCTAGGTCCCAGGCCTGCCTGCACCCCCACCTGTAGTCTCCAGCAGGGGGGGACCCTTATTTGGCAAGGGATGAATATGTGAGCGACTGTCCACCGGCAGGAAAAGGACAGAGGGCAGGAGGAAAGGCATGGGCCACCACAGGCAGTGTCTCTCCTGCCACAAACAACTGAGGACAGGAGCTCCAGGGCCCGCCCTTCCTGCCCTCGGGCACTGGCTGGCCTGGGCCTGCCCTGGCAGCGCAGCACCTTGAAGGCTTGGGGTGGGGATGGCCAGGCTGCCAGTCTGGGGCAAGATCACTCAATCTCCAGGATGAGGTCGTCACCCTCCAGTGTCATGTCTGTAGTCACGTGGACCTTGCGGACAGTGCCCTCCACGGGCGAAGTCACTACAGTCTCCATCTTCATGGCACTGAGCACACACAGAGGCTGGCCCTTGGTCACCTTGTCCCCTGCTGCCACCTTGATGTCTATCACCTTCCCAGGCATGGGTGCCCCAATCTGGCCCTTCACATCCTTCAGGGCCTTGGGGTGGAAGTGCATCTCCTGCAGACAGGGGAGAGGACGTGAGACACCAGGCCCTGCCCATCCCCACCGCCTGGCTGGCCCTGTGGGGGGGCTGTACCTTCATGGCCTGAGTATCCTTGACCAGAATGGATCGCAGCTGTCCATTGAGCTCGAAGAAGACCTGCCTCTGGCCGGCCCGGTTCAGGTCACTTATGGCCAGGGCTTTGATGTGCAGCGTCTTGCCTCGCTCCAGCTCCACCTGCAGGGAGGGTGTGGAGGCTCAGAGCTGGGATGGGGGCAGGTGCGGGGAGGGCAACCCCCTGACCCAATCCCAGGCAAGTCCCCCCTCTCTGGGTCTCAGCTCCTCCCTTGTAAAGGCCTAGCTCCCCAGTCTCTTAAGGGTACTTTGTGAACCCATAGCTCACGAGGCCCAGTGACGGCCAAGCCAAAGCCTGGCACTCTAGATGTGCTGGGGTCCTTAGGGATAGCAGGAGTGCTGGGGTGGAGTGCAGATGGGTGCCAGAGCCACTGACCTCAAACTCCTCTGCAATTTTGGGTCCCTGCAGGAAGAGGCGGGTGTTGAGGCTGTCCAGGGGACCAAAGGTGGCAGTGAAGTCCTTGAAGTGGGCAAAGACGTCGGGGTACATGGCCGCTGAGAGTACATCCTCCGGGGTCACCTCCTCCCCATGCCGTTCTATCAGCCCCTTCTCCAGTGCCTGCAGATCCAGGGGAGGGAGGGAGGCTCCGGGCCGTCCCTCCACCCTTGGCAGGTCCTTTAGCACCTGGGGTGCAAAGCAGAGGGTCAGGCCTGATTCCTGGACTCCCCTCCGCCCCACCACATTGTGCTGGGCCTTCCTTACCTTGGAGCGAAGGGGCTCAGGGAACCCCCCGTGGGGGATGCCAATGTACCCCTGCAGGAACTCCACCACTGAGCGGGGGAAGGACAGCTCTTCTGCCTGAGCTTCGGCCTCTGCCCGGCTCAGCCCATTCTGCACCATAAACTGGGCCAGGTCCCCCACGATCTTGGAGGAGGGGGTTACCTGAGGAGAGGGGACCCCTGGGTTAGGGTGCCAGGCACCGTATAGAGGCCCAGAGGCGGGGGTAAGAGCACTGGGCCTGGCTCACCTTGATGAGGTCGCCCAGCATCTGGTTGGCCTCCACATAGGCCTTCTTGACCTCCTTGAACTTGGAGCCGAGCCCCATGCTATATGCTTGGAAGTGCAGGTTGGTGTACTGGCCCCCTGGGATCTCATTCTCATACACATCAGAGTTGCCAGACTTCATGGTGGCCGTGCAGTCAAAGGCCGCATACAGTCCCCGGGCCCCCTCCCAGTACTCACTGTAGTCAAACACACGGTCCAGGGGCACCCCTGCAGGGAGGCCAGAGGCGGAGAGGGCTTGGAAATGTGCTGAGCTTCCAGATGCTCCTCCCAGGACCCCAGGGCCAGGTCAGGCCACATCGCAGACGTGGCTGATGGAAGGCAAGACCAGGCCAGGCCGGAGCATCTGGATTCTAGGATATGCCCAGCTCTGCTGGGACTGGTGAGGGCTGCAGCTCTGAGAGGGGAATGGCCTTGGGCTGTGGCTGTTCCTACCTGTGTCCAGGGGAGTCCCTCGGGTACAGGCCACCAGGGCCCCCATGCTGGGCTGTGAAGTCATTCCAGACATGGAGTCAGCTGCCACGTCTACCACATCAGCGCCTGCGTGGGCACAGGCCAGCATGGCTGCCACGCCTGCCCCTGACGTGTCGTGGGTGTGGATGTGCAATGGGAGGTCAGGGAAGCGGTCTCGGAGGGAGGTGACCAGCATGGTGCAGGCCGTTGGCTTCAGCAGCCCTGCCATGTCCTAAGGGAAGAGGGGAGGAGAAAGAAAAACGGTGAGGAGGGGGCGTGACATGGGGGGGATGAGGGACATGGTGGGGAGACTCCTGGGGGTGGGCTGGGCCCAGGCACCTTGATGCACAGGATGTGGGTGCCAGCTCGCACCAGCTCTTCAGCCAGGCCCATGTAGTACTGCAGTGAATATTTGGTACGGCTGGGGTCGGCCACGTCACCCGTGTAGGAGATCGCGGCCTCCACCACACCACCAGCACTGCCCGCCGCCTCCATGCCCAGCAGCAGGTTGGGCAGGTAGTTGAGGGAGTCAAAGACCCGGAAGACATCCATGCCATTCTCCTTGGCTACCTCACAGAACCTGAGTGGGTAGGAGAGCTCAGGGGTTAGCGCCATCCCACTCCCTGCAGCACATCCTTTTCTGCCTCCTGGCCCACTTGCAGCCCCTGGGGAATAATATGTGACGGTTGGGTCTGGCAGGGGGCGTGGCACCCACAGAGCCAGGGGCACCACAGTATGTCCATAGTGTGGACAAGGCCTCTCCAGGGCAGCCTGGGCTGGGCAGGGTCGCCCCAGCAGCATCCGGCAAGGACCGGAGCTGTCCTGTGCTAGTCGCATGCAGTGCAGCTCAGTCTGCCCAAGTTCAAAGAATCTGCTGGGGATTCTGCTTTGCAAAGGAATGGCAGGCTGAGGGAAACAGTGTGGCCTGGGTTTCAGCCCCAGCTCTATACCACGTGGCCTGGGACAAGTCACCTGCCCTCCTGGGGCCTCCACTGGAAGCCCTCCCAGTTCTCTGACTGTAACTTGCAGCCCTTGCTGGGTACAGCTACCGAGAGACTTGGTTTCAAGCCCGCTGTGGGGAGCACAGGCCATTGCATTGTGGCCTGGCACCTGCTGGGCCACATCGTGCAGTGTCTGCCCACCCCACCCCAGGCTCACTTGAAAACCACATTGTCGGGGTAGTTGGTGTAGCCCACAGCATTGGCCCCCCGCAGCAGCATCTGGAACGGGATATTAGGGACGAGCTCCCGGAGCTCCTGCAGCCGCCGCCAAGGGCACTCGTACAGGAAGCGCATCGCAACATCAAATGTGGCTCCTGCACAGGGACCAAGAGGCCCAGGTCAACCCCGAAACGTCCTGGGGACCCCACCACGCCCTGCAGCTCTGCAGCCTGAGCCTCTGGCCCTACCACCAGGCCCTGCTCATCTTCAGCACCCCTCGCGTCCCAGCCACAATTCCTGCAGACTTTTTCCTTTGCTGATCTCTTGGGACAGCTCAGGTTTACTGTGTCCTCTCTGCATCCGCTTTCACAGCCCTCACCCCATACTCTCTGTGCTATAATTAACAGGCAGGCATCTCCTCCCTGACCCTGAGCTGCCTGGGTCTCAGCTCTGCGATCCCATGCCCAGCACCAGGACTGGCTAGAATGGGCACCAGTCACTATTTGCTAAACACATGAATGTCGTGCCTTGTTCCGTTCTCACTCGTTCCCTCAGTGTTAACATCTCTAGCTATTCCTAGAGAGCCCGAGTGGCCTGCCTGTACTGTGGATACCACATTCCTGCCATGCACTGTCCCACATCCCATCCCATCCCTCCTCCAGCCTACCTCCCCAGTTCTCTATGCTGAAGAGTTTGCTGAAGTTGTGGGCAACATAGGGGGAGATCTTTTTGAGATCGTGGGTTCGCACACGCGTGGCCAGCAGTGACTGGTGGGCGTCCCTGAAGGTCGTGTCCATCAGCAGCAGCCCCTGGTGGTTCCTCACCGCTCGAGCAAAGCCCTCGGGACCCTCCCGCAGCAGGATGTCTCTGAAACCAGCTGGGGGCAGGCCTAGGGCAGACTGGGGCGTTAGCACTCATCCTGCAGGGGGCAGCCTCCTCTTTGTCTCCCCTATGAGGTGGCAGAATGAATCTCACCTACCTATGGGCACCACAGGGACAATAGGGTCCGTGGGGCTGGGGCTGGCCTTGACGGGGATCGGGGTGGTTGGGCCGTTCACCATGACGTGTCCTGGGGAGAGAGTGGGCAGTGGGTCAGGGCAGGCTGGGCAGAGCCTGAGTTGAGGGCAGAGAGTTGCTGGGCTCGGGGATGGGGGGATTCCTCCAGGATCCCTGGTCTTCCAGCTGGCCCGTCCTCTCCAAAGCCAGGGCCTCCTGGGTCCAGGCAGTGGGGACCTAGTGACGGCCACATGGATGGGAAAGGGGGCCTCTAAGATCAGGAGCAAGGAAGGTGGGCGGGGTGGGAGGGTGAAGCAAAGGAAGAAGGTGCAGGACCAGACTGAGGACAGAGGCAGGGGCTGCTAGGAAGCTCTCTGGGCAGGGAGCCAGAAGCAAGGCATCTGGGAGGGGAGAGAAGGGCAGTCTCGGGGCCGGACCAAGGTAGTGCAGCAGCTTCTGGGCCCGGTTCTGTGCAGGCCGCAGCTGGAATAGCTCCGGGTTCTCATCGATGAACTGGGTGTCCACGGTGCCTGCCAGGAACTGCTGGTTGTTGAGCACGTTCTGCAGGAAGGGGATGTTGGTCTGCAGGACAGAGGCGGGTGGGAGGGTGTCACCGTGCAGCACAGACAGGGACAGGAGAGGCTAAAAGTGCCACTCTAGGCTAGCACAGCTGCCCAAGTTCCCCAGGGCACCATGCTGAGGCTGAAGCCTCCCTGCGGAGTGGCATTCCCCCATCTCCTCACCAGACCCACCCCCGTTCTGGCAGAGTCCCCTAAGCCGTGAGGGGCCTGAGCCCGTCCTGCCCTCCTTGCTTGCCGTGGAGCATGTGCTGAGCCCCACCTCCTCCTTCCTCAGGGATCTGGAAATAAGCACCTCCTCCCACCCCACAGCCTAGATGGATTCGGCCTTCCCCACAGCGGTGCGGCATAAAGCAGTCCCCTCTGGCCCTGCTAGCTGCACCTCTTCAAAGAGGCTCCCGCCTCCAGCACCCTCCCCGCCACACACAGCACACGGCCATGCCCTGATAGTCTCCCTACGGCCCCTCCTTCCAGTTAAGGGGCCACCTTCCCAGCCTTCTCCTGCTAACAGCTCCCACCGGGATGTTCTCTCCCTGGGCTTCCAAGACATCTGGCTCCCCTCCTTCTCCCTGGTCCCCACTGGGGGCTCCTCCCACCCCTGCAGGATGGAGTTCTCAGGGCTGTCACTGGGCCTCTTCCCACACAGCACACTCTCTCTGGGTGGCCTTGTCCTGGGCCTCCAGCTCCAGACCCAAAGTGGAAATGCCTCCTGGGCATCTGTCCTTGTGTGTCCCTCACACAAGCTCATCAGGTCCAAAATCAGCTTCTCTCACCCAGTCCTCTGCCTTCTGCTGGGTGTCTCACCATCTACCCAGTTACCAAAACCTCCACTAAAATCACCCTCACCCCCCCACTCCTGTGCCACTGGTCAAGCCAGACGACTCTACCACAGCCATCTCTAGACTCTGTGACCCCTGTCCTCAGGCCATGCCCTCTGCCGGGCTTCGTCATCATGGCCACCTCTAGCCACACCAATTTTGCCTTGTGCTCTCACACCTCCACACCTGCCTGGTAAGCTCTTTCTGGAAGTCTGAACTCGAAGACCACCTTTGTCCTCATCCCCCACCCTCATAGTGGAGCCGGATGCTCCCTTTCTAGGACTCCATGGGATCAGCTGTTGGAAAGTTCCTCCCTCAGCCTCATCATCTTTCGCTTGTCTGTATCCCTCACATGCCCGGGAGCATGGGTGCTGTCTGAGGGACCGGTGCCCACGTGCTTTGTGCACAAGGGCCCCCAGGTCTGCTCGTTAAACAGCTGGGTGACAGAATGACGCTAGGGCAGGGTAAAGTCCAACCTAGAGGCCACATGGGGGCCTGGGAGCCAGCGCTGAGAGATGCCCCATGACTGCAAGTGGAAGGGATTCCAGTGTACGTGTGCCTATGACCATATGGCTACAGCCTGGCTGTTACTTCAGAGAAGGCAGCTCCATGTGTCACCCATTCGTGATCTCTGGTGGCACCTTCAGTAGGGACTCCCGGCCCAGCATGAGCTGCTGGGCCCTGCTGCTACTGTGAGATCCTACCTGTTCCCCCAGGGCTCCTATCACCTGGAGGCCCGGAATGGGAAGGGTGCCTCCCCAGCCAGCATCCCACTGGTGGCCACTGCAGAGTGGGGCCCAGCCGACATTGCCTCGTGCCTGTCTGGTGTGACCAGTCTGCCTGTCTGCCCCTGAGACTAGTCAATGCTCCTCTTAAAGAGATGGGGACATTTCACCTGCGCCAAGGCATGGCATTTGAGATGAAGAAACCAGTTAAACCATCTGAAGAACCTAGAGCCACCTAGGGGTGGGAAGGATCCTAAGAGGCCTCCCCTGTCCCACCCTGCATGTCCCTTTTGTAGACCCCTCCCCCTTTGTGATTTTCGGAGCCTCTGTCATCCCATCTGTACTCCATGGGGATAGCAACCAGGCCCATCTGGTTCCTGATGTACCCCAACTCCCTGCACAGAGTGGAACACGATGGATGCCAGTAAACACGTACGTTTAGAGTGAATGAAAACATTTTTGATGGGGAGAAGAGGAACAAGGGGATATCTAATGCCACTGAGCAAGAGTTGACCTGGGCTAGGATCCAGTGCCTTCATTTTACAAATGCAACAGCCGAGGCCGGGGGAGTGGCAACGGTAAGAATGGCTTCCAGCGGCCAGGTGGCTCAGCCCCTCACAGGCTGCTTCATTTCTTCTCCTCTCAGCCCTATGAAGCACGTAAAATTAATATTCTTTGGCATAGATAAGAAAATTGTCTCAGTGGTTAAAAAACTTGTCCAAGGTTACCTGGTGTACCAGGCAGGATTAGAGTTCCGTCTGTTTCCCTGAGGTAAGGGAAAGGATCTGAGTAGCCTGAGGACCAGGAAATACTTGGGGGAGGTGGTGACTTGCCTTGTTTCCCATCTGGGCAGCCACGACGAAAGACCAGAGTGCCCGACCTGGTTCTCAGCCCTCAGCGCTCCCACCCAAGCCCCGGATCTCGGAGGTAGAAAGCAGGGAACTCACGCCTCCGCCCCCCCGCCCGCCACTAACACACACACCCCGGGAGCCCCTTCTCAGCTGATCCGTCTAAGCCGAGCTTGTCCCGGGCCACTCTTCCAGGGAAATGGCCCGGTAGGGGCAGAAGCTGGACGGAGGGGCCGCCGGCACAGCCAGGACCACTGACGCACAGCTTGAAACAGTGTGCCACCGCCGGCCAGCTGGGAACCGCGCCGCGCACACCAATTGGGTCGGAGGCGGAGACCGGTTGGCTCCGGAGCGCACCAGGCAGGGCGGGGAGCCCGGGAAAGAGGGAGGGGCCGGCAGCGGGGGCGGAGCACGGCGCCAGACCCAAGGCCGAGCCCTCTCGGCCCCACCCCGCGGGAGCCGTTCCTGGGGGGAGGGGGAGGCGACGCCCCAAACCCTCCCCTCCCCCCGCAAGGCCCGTGTCTGTTGGGGACCCTCCACGTGACTTGGCAATGCAGAACGGTTATGACCTTCAGCGTGTGTCTGTGAATGCAAGGGTCCCAGCAACAGTGCGGGTTTGCACCCGGCCCTGCCTGTGGGTGCGGGGACGTGTGGGTGTGTGGACATGCGTGGGTGTGTTCGGGAGGGTGCCCAGCGACATGTGACGAAGACTCTCTCGTCTCTGGGAGATGGTGAAGGGGCCCGCGGGCTGGCGCTTTGTCTGGCTGTCTGCAGAGTGACGGTTCGCGCAGCGGCAGCAGGCGCCAGTGCGGTGCAGGATGCAGGGGCGCCAGGGTGGCCGGGGGCGCGCGCGCCTGTGCCAGGGTGAGTGCACTGCGGCGGCGCCGGGGGGCTGCGCGGCGGGTCCGCGCCGGCCCGGGCCTCGGGCGTGACCAGGAGCCACCCGTGGGCTCTGCAGTGGCCGCGTATCCGGGTGACCTCGGGAGCCGGCCTGGGCCCCGGTGGATCCCCGCGAGCCCCTCCACGTCCGCTCTCCACGTGCGTGTCCACGGTGCGCGTGCTCGTTGGCTCGCACCCCCCTGCCTGTCACTGCTGCTACTGCCGCTACTGCCGCTGCTGCCGCCGCCGCCGCCGCCGCCGCCGCCGCGCCGCGGAAAAGGTGCCGGGAACCGAGTGAGCCGGGGCCGCGGGCCCGAGCGCCATGGGCCGGAAGGCGTGCGGAGGGCGGCTGGTCAGCCCCGGGCCTCACCCCCGCGGGAGAGCCGCCTGGAGTCGGCAGGGGCCGGCCGGGCCCACGGGGAGGCCGGCCCGCGCCCCCTGAGCTGCGGACACCAGGTGAGGGGGCCGCGGGGGACAGACTGGGGGTTGGCCAGGGAGGGGCAAGGGGCCACGGGAGGGGTTGGGGAGGGGTTGGGGAGGGGCACCTTAGCAGGCGGGGGAGGGGATGGCGCCGAAGGGATGCCGGAGATTCCAGGGGACACCGGGGAAAGGAAGTTCCGGGACCCTCCCTGCTCTCGTGGCCACCTCCGCTTCCTGCCTCAAGCCTCACCTTGTACCCAGAGCCCGGACTCCCCCTAACTGCTTGGGGAATGTGACCTTTACTCTGGGGGCCCTGGCCCTGCAGGCTCCAGCCCTCTCTCAGCCTTGGGGGACCCCTTGGGCCTCTGACCCTGACCCCACCGCCAGGCCAGGCTCTCGAAGCTGGCCCCTGAGACTGGGTCTTGGGGCAAGTGGGCACCTGTGCCAGACCCACCTGTGCCTGGGCTGTGACCCTTCCCTACAGGGCGCTCACCATGGCCCCGCCGCTCCTGCTGCTGCTGCTGGCCAGTGGAGCGGCCGCCTGCCCACTGCCCTGCGTCTGCCAGAACCTGTCCGAGTCGCTCAGCACCCTCTGTGCCCACCGAGGCCTGCTGTTCGTGCCACCCAACGTGGACCGGCGCACAGTGGAGCTGCGGCTGGCTGACAACTTCATCCAGGCCTTAGGGCCGCCAGACTTCCGCAACATGACGGGGCTGGTGGACCTGACGCTGTCCCGCAACGCCATCACCCGCATCGGGGCCCGCGCCTTCGGGGACCTGGAGAGCCTGCGCTCCCTGCACCTGGATGGCAACAGGCTGGTGGAGCTGGGCACTGGCAGCCTGCGGGGCCCCGTCAACCTGCAGCACCTCATTCTCAGCGGCAACCAGCTGGGCCGCATTGCACCGGGGGCCTTCGACGACTTCCTGGACAGCTTGGAGGACCTGGACCTGTCCTACAACAACCTGCGGCAGGTGCCCTGGGCCGGCATCGGCGCCATGCCTGCCCTACACACCCTCAACCTGGACCACAACCTCATCGACGCATTGCCCCCGGGCGCCTTTGCCCAACTCGGCCAGCTCTCCCGCCTCGACCTCACCTCCAACCGCTTGGCCACGCTGGCGCCCGACCCGCTCTTCTCCCGGGGGCGCAATGCCGAGGCCTCGCCTGCCCCGCTGGTGCTGAGCTTCAGTGGGAACCCCCTGCACTGCAACTGCGAACTGCTGTGGCTGCGGCGGCTCGCCCGGCCGGACGACCTGGAGACCTGCGCCTCCCCGCCCAGCCTGGCCGGGCGCTACTTCTGGGCGGTGCCTGAGGGCGAGTTCTCCTGTGAGCCGCCCCTCATTGCCCGCCACACGCAGCGCCTCTGGGTGCTGGAGGGCCAGCGGGCCACACTGCGGTGCCGGGCCCTCGGCGACCCTGCGCCCACCATGCACTGGGTCGGCCCTGACGACCGGCTAGTCGGCAACTCCTCCCGAGCCCGGGCTTTTCCCAACGGGACCCTGGAGATTGGGGTGACGGGTTCCGCGGACGCGGGGGGCTACACCTGCATTGCCACCAACCCTGCTGGCGAGGCCACAGCGCGGGTAGAACTACGAGTGCTGGCCTTACCCCACGGAGGGAACGGCAGTACCGAGGGGGCCCGCCCGGGGCCCTCGGACATCGCCGCCTCAGCCCGCACTGCTGCCGAGGGCGAGGGGACGCTGGAGTCTGAGCCAGCCGTGCAGGTGACGGAGGTGACCGCCACCTCGGGGCTAGTGAGCTGGGGGCCAGGGCGGCCGGCAGACCCCGTGTGGATGTTCCAAATCCAATACAACAGCAGCGAGGACGACACCCTTGTGTACCGGTGAGGAGGGGCTTCGCAGTCCGTGCCCCCAGCGCCACCCCCGCCGCCCTCCTCTGAACCCTGCCCCACCCTTCGGGCTTGGCTACCTCTCCTGCTCCTTCTGCCTCCTCGGGGGCTTCCACACACCCCTCCTCAGCTTCTGAGCTGCCTGGGCCGAGTGGGGGCTGCAGGGGGAGGGGAGGGGGAGGCCTCGGGTATTGGCGGCCGTCTGCATTTAAGCTCGTGGGCTTGGCCCGCACACGCGTGGTGTTTGTGCGTCTGGCGTGTGATTCTCTACCGCCTCGAGGCCAGCCCTGGGCCCGGGTGTCAACGTGCACACTTCTCTGGCCCCTGACAACCGGCTCCAGGGCCACACGTGCCTGTCTTGTTTTCTCTGCCTTCTTCAGTGAACACACAGGCCCGTGTGGTCCTGGGGAAGGGGGAGTTCAGAGCTGGGGCCTGGGGGCGTGTGGTGAGGCGGGTGGGGGTGGGCTGGGGCCTGGGCCCCCTTGCCTGCACTCTGACTGCCTGCCCTTGCCCACAGGATCGTCCCAGCCTCCAGCCACCACTTCCTGCTGAAACACCTGGTCCCGGGTGCCGACTATGACCTCTGTCTGCTGGCCCTGTCACCCGCCGCTGGGCCTTCCGACCTCACAGCCACTAGGCTGCTGGGCTGTGCCCACTTTTCCACGCTGCCAGCCATGCCCCTGTGCCACGCCCTGCAGGCCCACGTGCTGGGCGGGACCCTGACTGTGGCTGTCGGGGGGGTGCTGGTGGCTGCCTTACTGGTCTTCACTGTGGCCTTGCTGGTTCGGGGCCGGGGGGCCGGGAATGGCCGCCTCCCCCTCAAGCTCAGCCACGTCCAATCCCAGACCAACGGGGGCCCCAGCCCCACACCCAAGACGCACCCACCACGGAGCCCCCCGCCTCGCCCCCAGCGCAGCTGCTCCCTGGACCTGGGAGACACAGGCGGGTGCTACGGGTACGCCAGGCGCCTCGGAGGGGCCTGGGCCCGACGGAGCCACTCTGTGCACGGGGGGCTGCTCGGGGCCGGGTGCCGGGGCATGGGGGGCAGCGCCGAGCGGCTGGAAGAGAGTGTGGTGTGATGGCAAGGGAGCCAGCCCGGGGTGGGCGGCAGAGGGTGTGGGGTGGGCAGCCTCCTGGCCCAGTGGGTCAGTGCTGCCTGGGAGTCCCTCCTGGTTTTACCCTGGGTCCCTTGGGAAGGACAGGGGGCGCTCTCCTTGGTTCTGGCCTCCAGTCGGGCAAAATGGGACAGGTCCCTGTGACAGGTGCTCACGGCCTCCGAGGCGGGGGCTACAGCCACCAAGTGCAAGTCTTGTTTTTCTTTATAATAAAATTACTGGGGTCACCTCACCGCTAGTCTCTGGTCTTGCCCTGCTAGGTTTCCTGAAAAGAGAGGGGGGACTCCGGGCCAGTGGAGGCACAAACAAGATGGGGTCAGTGCTGGGGCTACCAGCCCCGTGGAGGCCCAGCCAGCCTGGGGTGCCCTCGGGTCCTGGGTCTGAGTGCAGGGAACGCCCCTTCCTGACAGCGCACGGGCAGGATGTCTCGCCCTCACCTGGCATGGGCGTTACAGTGCACTGGGTAGCAAAGGGAGCAGGTGGGAGGCGGTGCAGCCCTTCTGGGCAAAGGGACCTGGGCTGGTAACGTTCTTAGCAAGTCAGTAAGGAAGTCCCCATTGGCTCCTGTGGGTGACAACCTTATTCACCATTGGCCAGGGCACCTTCTGGATGTATAAAATGTCACTCCAAAGGGATTGGAAAGGGACTTGGAATCCCATTGCCCTGCTGTCAGTCTGGGACCCCCCAGAAGGTTCCTGTCAGGGATGCAGGCCCTGAGCAAGATCTTGGCTCTCAACTGCTCCACTGACGCCCCTCGTGGCTTTGCTCTTGCTGGACACCCAGGGGCAAACACCAAGGGGGACCACGCCCACACGGCCCCTGCTCTAGTCCCCACCTCAAGGAGCCACAGTCGCGGGGTGGCGTGCCCTGCCCTGCCTCCTCCAGGCCCAGGTCCCCACCAGCCTCTGGCCCAGACAGGCCTCCTCCAGCCTTCAAACAACCACTGCTCCTGGGCATCAGCTGGGAGGAGTCAGTGCTCCAAACACACTTCCGGGCACGTGTGGCGCAGCCCGTGTACCCAGTGCTTCGAGGACATGCAGGTGCCCGGGTCCCGCTGCGGAGGGTGGGCGTGGCACCCCAGGCCTGCTGTGCTGCACCTGTGCTGAGGGGTGTGTGGCCCTTTCTGCCTAAGGGGGCCCACTGTGGCTCTGATGGCAGCCCAGTGAGAGTTGGCGCGATAAGGTGCGTGCGTACACATGTGGCAGGCCGAGCTCACACACTTGTATGTGTGCATGGCATCGACACACACGTGTGTCTTCCCGCCCAGCCCCAGAACACATACCTGGATGTGGCCCAAGAGAGATCCTGGCTTAAATAAAATGAAACAAGGTCTTCAACAGAGAAGAGCAGGAGAGCGTGAGCCCTGCAAGGGGCCGCGGAGAGAGGGTGGAGAAGGCACAGGGGAAGGCGGGGGAGGGCAGGTGGCCTGCAGGGCTGCGGCGCAGGGTTGGCAGGGCCAGTGGCCTGGTCCAGGTGCACATTTGGGCAGGATGCTGGTGCCCCAGCGTGCTGTCAGCCTCCCACCTTCCTCGGCCCCTTCAAGGCCCCCGTGGCCCTGGTCTCCCTTCTCCACCTGCCAGCTCTAAGGCAGTGGGCGCTCAGGAGCCCTCCAGCCCATAGGACAGGTGGAGGGTCCTATGGCCCACGGGCACAAGCACGGGGGGACCAGCCGGGGTCACCAACAGGACAACACAGAGCAACAGAAGCAGGCAGGCGAGGGGTGGGGTGGCCGGGCCCCCTGCACACTGGCCACCCCCCACCGGAAGCAGCCCTGGGACACCGTGGTAGGAGACCAAGCCCCCGCAGCAAGAAGCGGGTGGAGCACACGTCACGACACGTCTCTGCCACGTGTGCAGGAAATGGCCCCCCGACCGGGAGCCCTGAGGCTCCTCACGGAAGTGCAGAGGCCCCATAACACGGACCCTGGGAGGTGGGCTGAGCCCCACAGGCTCCTCCCTCCCACGTGCTTTTTCAAAACGCTTCTGCACCCTCGGAGCACCTGCCAGACACTGTGGAGCATGTCAACAGGTGAGGGGAATGATGTGGGGCTGAGAGAGGACAGCGCTGCCCATGCGCCCCAGACCCAGCGCCGAGCCTGGACGCAGCAGGGCTGGAGCAGCCGAGGAGAGGGCGGTGCGGAGGGGCCGTCAGCCACCCAGCTCCCCGTGTACCGTGCGCAGGGCCGTCAGCCACCCAGCTCCCCGTGCGCAGTGGGCAGGGGATGGTGTCCTCAGCACGGGAGAGCATCCCCCGGGACTCTCAGGTGAGGAGGAGTAGGTCTGCCAGGCCGCCACCCTCCACAGGGGGCTGGGCAGCGTGATCTCCGAGGGGCAGAGCCCCGTCCTTCTGCCCCTCCTGCCTTGCAGAGTGTCTGACGGCAGCGTCTGCCCAGGGAGTGCCCGCAGCTACTCAAGCAGCGCTGGCCTCAGGGACAAGACAGTATGTGGCTGTGATTCCATCTCCAGCTATACACAACTGACAGGGCCTGACCGAGAGGCCAATGGGCAGCTCGGGCCTGCAGACTCTCACCTTCACGCCTCGGACTCTGAACTCGGCAAGGGCTCTGCTCATCTTCGTGGCGGCCGTGGGGTGGTCCTTGCCGTGGGCGATGACTTTGACCAGCAGGGAGTCGTAGTGGGGGGAGATGACGGCGCCTTGGAAGGCAGAGGCGTTGTCCAGGCGGATGCCCATTCCCTCCCCGCTCCGGAACACCTGCGGGGAGAGGCCAGCATGGGCCGGCAGGGTGCTGAGGGCCGTGCACAGGTGAACCCCAACTCTGGCTTGTCAAGTTCTTACTTTCTGCCAGCAAACCCAGGGGCACCCCACCGTGTGGAGGAAGGGCCACAGTCACCGCTCCCTCCTCCCCAAGAGGAGAAAGGGGGCAGGACAAGGGATGGGGAGGGCGTGCCCTGCCAGCCCCAGGGCTTGGCGCCTAGCACTCAGGGCTGATGCGGAGCCTGCAGGGCACGGAGGGACCAGGGCAAGCCGGCCAGATCCCACCGACCTGCCACCCCGCCCGCCTGACCAACCCTGTTGCTTTTCAGGTTCATTCATTAGTTCACTCATTCATTCCACAGCATGTGTGCCCGCCTCGTGCCAGGTAGTGGAGACAGAGCAGCTAAAACAGAGTCCCCTGCTCGCAGGGGGCTCCCAGCCTGCTGGGCGAAGGGGGCAGACAAACAAATGAGGAAACACACAGGCGGGTGACAAGGAGGCTGCAGGATGAGAGCAAGGCAAGCGGAGGCAGGCCAGGGGGCCAGGGGGCGTATAACATACGCAGTGACAGGGAAGGCCTCCGTGTCCCCCCACCTTCCCTTCCTTCCAAATGGGAGGAGCCAGTGAGCGGATGATTAATACTAGGAACAGGGAGCCAGGCCAGATGCAGGGAGACACACAGGAGCCCACGGGCCCAGGAAGGGAAGCAGAGAGGGAGGGTCAGAGAGGCGTCATGGGGATGCACGGGGGCTCCAAACGGTCGGATGCGGGGAGGGGGGCCACGGCACGGGGACAGGGGCTTGGGGCGTGAACCACTGTGGAGGGGGAGGGAGAGCCTGCACCCGGGGCAGGCGACCCATGTGCGGCACAGGTCAGGGAGACGGGGCAGGAGAGACAGCCGGGGGGGCTTGGGACACACGCTGCACCGTATTTCCGCGTCTAAGGGACACAGGCCCGTGTTCAATAAAAAGGAACTCAATAAAATATTTAAGGGTGACCACACAGCTGTGAGCAGGAACTGTCAGCTAAAAATATTCTGCGGTAAACTAGGCTCGGAGGAGCCAGGCCCCGGAGGTGGAGGTGCAGCAAGGCAGCGCTGTGTCTCCGAGCTGCCCCTTCCCGGCCGAGGGCAGGGAAGTCGGGGCCGCTCAGTGCACAGCACTCTGGCCTTGGGGCTGGCCCCCACCTATGGACTTGGACCCTTCCAGAAACGCAACTCCGGCGGCAGCTCTGCCTCAAGCCGAGCAGCTCTATGCGGCTTTCAGAATCCAGACAGCTCCCCTTCCCTCCCCGGCCACCCCACATCACTTGTCTCAGGAACTCAGGGTCTGCCTCAAAATCACCCTCGCCCTCCTGCCTGGACTCCTGCACGCATCCTGCTTCCTCAGAGGCTCGGGCCAGATGGGGAGCAGTAAACCAGCAGAGCCTGTGACAGCACTGCTGACGTGCAGGACTGGAGGTATCCTTAGCTGGTGGCATGAGACAGGACCAGGGAACAGGAGTCCCAGCAGGCCAGAGGGCGCCTGCCTGCAGCGGGCCCAGAGGCTGGGGTGGGAGGGGAGGGGAGGGAAGGGGAGAGAGGAGTGCCCAGGGGAGGGGCAGGGGAGCCCGCCCAGGCCCTCTCTCAGCCCCTGACAGGCAGAGCCTGCCTCTGGGTCTCCTCCCTGGCCCCCTCCATCTCCCCGACTCCCTCATTCATCCCTGATGGGTCCCTTGGCCCAGCCCGTCCCCTCCACTGAGACATAACGGGCCCCAATCCCTTGCTGCACCCAGGGTCTCCCTCAGACTGAAGGCAGGACAGAAGCCAGCAGCGCTGCTCGGTGGGCAGTGAAGCTTTGGGTTCTTGTGACACTTTGTTCCCAGGGACCGTGCACTTGGCACCCAGCTGGTCTGCTTCCTATTCCACGTGATCCCCCCCGCTGGCCTTTCCGGCCTGTGCACATGGCCGTCTCTCCCCGGGAGTGCTCTCCCCTTTAGTCCTGGACAGTGCCTGGCTCCCCCGTACTCTCAGCCAGCTTCCTGTCAGCTCAAGCCAGGGGCCTCCTTCACTGCCGGGCCCACAGGCTCCCTCGTGCCCCCTGGAGAAGCGTCTGCAAGCAGGCCGAGACTGGTGGCGGGCTCAGCGGGAAGGCGGCCCTACCTCAATGCGGCCGGTGTCCGGCTGGAAGCTGCGCGAGGGGTCCTCAGTGGTGACACGGCACTGGATGGCACAGCCGTTGATGCGGATGTTCTCTTGCCGCAGGCCCAAGTCAGGCAGGCTCCGGCCCTCGGCCACGTGGATCTGGGCGTGGACCAGGTCCACACTGCAGGATGGGGGAGAGGCAGAGGAGGGGGAGAGCGTGAGGCAGGGGATGGGCAGGGCAGCCCCGGCCCCGCCGCCCCTGCCGGCTGACCCTTCGGCAGCCTCCTCCCAACCAGACTGGGCTGGGAACCCGCAGAGTCTGAATGAGGAGAACGCGGCAGCCGGAGGGGTGGCTGAAATATTAGCATCTACCTGATCTTGCACCCCCTCGCAAACTACTCCTCCCCACGCTCTGCCCTACTCCTTCCCTGGGGTCTCTCTGTCCTCCTGCCTCCCCCAAACCCTCCCTTGGCCAAGCCTGGATCTGAAGGCTCAGACCCTCATTCTTATGAGTGGTATGTGCCACAGGGTGTGTGCTGGGTGGGGCTGGGGGCCAGTTTGCAAGACGACAGGGTTATAGTGAAGGCCAGGCTTGCTGAGATGGGGCCGCAGCTACTGGAGGGTCCACACCGGTGGGCGCCATCGCGGTCAGGATCCCACCCTCCCAGGACCTATGTTGCAGCTGGGCCCGTCCCCAAGAAAGACCCTTCAGAGAAGATCTCACAGTACAAAGCTCCCCAATGTGCCTGGTTTTCTAAGCACAGCCTCGCTGACTGCCATGCTCCTAAGGACAGCGACAAATCTAAGTGGAACGGCTGTTAAAAAAAACTCAAGGTTTTAAATTTATTGTCACCGAGGCTTATGCTAAGGACGGCCCGGGAACTACTGCCCTGGCGGATCTTCCTCAGCGTTTCGCATTTCCTGCTAAACCACTCCACAGCAGTGAGGATGACTACCATGCACCGCCGCGTCTATACCGCAGACCATGGCTGTGCTCTTTCCAAGCTTCACCTCCACGGTAATGCTCTGGGAGTCACTGTCATTCCCATCAGAGGAGGAGCCCGAGGGTCAGAGATGCTGCAGCCCACCCAAGCTCTACGCAGCTAGTGACTCGGGAGGAAGCTGCACCCCAGTCTGTGTCTGTCTGACATAAAACCTCTGCTCTCGAGCAAGCAAAGACTCCCGTCCTTAGCAGAACAGGCTCCGAACAGGCTCAAGATTGACGACAATTTTACAGCAACGCAATGGGGAAAGTCTCACGGGGCCAGAGGGCGAGGCCGGAGCACGTGCCTCAACTCAGCCTTCACCTCGAGCGAGCAAGGACCCTGAGGCCTTCCGTGCACCTGGCGGGCAAAGGCAGGCGCCCCAGCAGCATCCTCAGTCTCAGGTGGGGTCAGGGGTCGGGGAAGGAACTGTCCGAAAGGTTCCATGGTGAGATGGACTGACCCAAAGCTAGGGTGTAACACTTGAAAGGCTCAATGTATGTATTTTGAAACCATGAAAGGCCATATTAATTGTTTATAAAATGGGCAGGTTTTTTTGGAATGTCTCTACGCAATGCTTGTGGGAGAACAAATTGGAACAAGGGGTCTCGAAGGCTCTTTAGGTGAGATGTTGCTTATCCATTGCTCAGGTAATCCTACTGAAGGTGTCTGTCCTCAGAACTCTTCAGAGAGGTGGGCAAAGATGTAGGCCCAAAGATGTTAACTGACACACCCTTAATAACTACAAAAGCCAAACAACCTGATTGTCTAAAAATAGAGGAATATGTAGATAAGTTATAAAATACCCAGAAAATGGAATAGTGTGCAACCACTTAAAGTATTTGGAAAGAATGGGAATGCCTTAGACAAATATTAAATTTTAAATGTAGAATAAAAGTTCTATACAAAACATCTCAGTTGTGTCAAACTACTTATGCAGTAAATAAAGATGGAAAGAAACCAAAAGATTTAGTGTGGGCATAGGAGACACAGCACAGGGCTGGAGACGACCAGCTGTGTGACCTTGAGCAACTCTCTTAACCTCTCTGAGCCTCAGTTTCGTCATCTGAAAAATGGGGTTGATTGGCACCATCTTCCAGTGAGGTCATTATGTGCAGCACACATCACAGCCTGCCGGGAACCTCCTCAGCATCCCGTTTCTGAGGGGTGGGGTTCTGAGTCATTTTTATTTGCTCCTTTGTACTAATTCTTACAATAACCATGTAATGCTTTTATAATAATAATTTTCATAAAAAGTAAGTACCTGGATCCCTAAACATTCTCTACCAGTGGACATGAGCTGAGCTCCCGCTGCCCACTCCCTAGGAACCACCTGATGTGGATTTCGCACAAGATGGGGGAGACGCCCCTTCCCAGTACTGCTCCCCGCCGTTTGCAGCCACGGGCTGGTCACGGAGGCTGCCCCTGCGTCACTGGGCTGACCCCTGTGCTCACTCGGTGATCTCCTCGGTGACGGTGTGCTCCACCTGCAGGCGCGAGTTGACCTCAATGAAGTAGTGCTTGCCGTACTTGTCCACCAGGAATTCCACCGTGCCCGCGTTCTCGTAGCCCACCTGTGGGGTGGCCTCATCAGCAGGGGCGCAGTGGTGGGAGCCCGATGGGGATGCAGGCTCACCCACTGGGCTGGTTCCATAACAGAACAGACTGCGGCAAACCCTGCCCCAACCGATGGCAGGCAGCCCACCAGCCCTGCCCCCGGGAGGCGAGAGCCCAAAACCCACAATGGGCCCCAGCCTGGACATCTTACCCCAGGCCTCCGCAGACACCTCTGAGGGCTGCACACAGCTTGTCCGGGTGAGACATGAGCAGAAGCTCCTGTCTGGCCCAGACGGTGCCCTCTACCCAGCAGCTCCTCAGCTTTTGGGCACAGGCCCACCTGTGCACACCCTGGCCTCTCCTGGACCCTTCTTCTTCTTCGAGGGTCTTCAGAAAGTTCCCCTCTACTTTACTCCATCATCACTTCTGGCCACTACCCAAAGAGATGCCATTTGAGAGGAACCAACAGATAAGGCTCTAACTCAAAATACAAGCCTAATTCTAGCTTCACTTCTGGTCCTACCAAAACCATAAACTAGACTTCACTCAGCTCCCTCAAATCTGTTCTGGAAGGAGACACAGCATAAGCCAATAAATAAGACCAAACTCAAGGCAAGAATAGTCCTCTTATAAAGGAACCAAAATCTCAACTATAATCAGACCCTAATCAATGCTGCATGTTAGCCGTGGCTGGCTTTCCATTTGGGGAAGGTTACAGAAGCGTCCATGGTCCGTGGGCGCGGGCTGCCTGAGAGCCTGAGGGAGCTAGGGTCTGGAAGGAGAGCGGGCCCAGGGGCCCGCCTGGCAGCCGGGGAGAGCAGATCTGAAGAAATGTCCACTCGGGCCTCTGGGATGGGGAGGCAGAGGCGGGGGTAGGATGCCTGGCCTCTGAGTGGGGGTGGGGTCAGGAGGGCCCCAGAGGAACAGAGAGCAGGGCCCCTGCTGCAGCCTGGTCACGTGTGGCAGGCACTTTCCTGGGCCGGCCTGGGGAAGTCACTCCATATCCCTGCAGAGCAGAGACAGGCGGAGGAGGACCTGGGGAGCAAATGGGTTGCAATAGATGTGATGTAGGGGACAGTTAAGAGTAAGCGAGGGGCTTCCCTGGTGGCCCAATGGTTAAGAATCCGCCTACCAATGCAAGGGACACGGGTTTGAGCCCTGGTCCAGGAAGATCCCACATGCCACAGAGCAACTAAGCCCGTGTGCCACAACTACTGAGCCTGCGCTCTAGAGCCCGCGAGCCACAACTACTGAAGCCTGCACGCCTAGAGCCCGTGCTCTGCAACAAGAGAAGCCAACACAATGAGAACCCCAGGCACCGCAAAAAAGAGTAGCCCCCGCTCGCCGCAACTAGAGAAAGCCCACACGCAGCAACGAAGACCCAGAGCAGCCAAAAAAAAAAACAATAAGTGAGGAAGGAAGAGATGCCTGAATACTGTTCTTTAATCTTAACAGATCCCACTGACTCCCATTTCCTTTGTTCCAGGGGTTCGCTGGTGCTGCGCAGAAACTCAATCTGTGCAGAGGGCACTAAGGAGGGGCCGGTGGCTCTTTCCCTCCTCCTCTCAGCCTTTCTGGTCTCCAGGCTTGGCCTCTGGGCCAAGCGCCTCTGCGGCTGCAAAGCAAAGATCCCGAGGGCCCCGCATCAGCCCTCAATCCTCCTGCCCCCGTCCCGGAGCTGGTCACCCTGGGCCTCCCTGCTCTGCAGCTGCTGGCCACATCTGGACCCCAGTGACCGCTGGCTGTGAGGCTTATGCCAGCAGGAGCTCAAAGCAAGCCTGCAGGAATGGGCTCCTTGTCTCCACATGGGGAGGAGCCCGTGCCCTTGGCTTTCAAACTCTGTCCCCGAGAGCCCCTGCCCTTCACCTGCTTTGCAAGTTTGACAGAGTCACCGGTGAGCCGGCTCCGAAGCTGGGGGTCCAGGTGGGCAGCAGGGGCGATCTCGACCACCTTCTGGTGCCGCCGCTGGATGGAGCAGTCTCGCTCGTACAGGTGCAGGATGTTCCCGTACTGGTCCCCTGGGGTGGAGGTAGACTGCGCTCAGCTCCTCCTGGGACCCAGACACCCCCGAGCTGCTGGCGATCCCCACGCAAGCACTGTGGCCGCTCGGCACGGCTCCCAGCGGTGGCTCAGCCAGGACAGAAACAGGCACAACGGAGGCCTTGGGCCCGACCAGCACGGCCCCACAGCCCGCCTTCCTGGGGAGGGCCTTCCTGAGGGAGAGCCCCTGCAGCTTTCCCCAAGCCAGAAGGAGCGGGTCCTTGGCAGCCGCCTCGCGCTGTGGCCCCGGGAACGCGCCCCACTCACCCAGGATCTGCACCTCGATGTGGCGCGGCTTCTCAATGAACTTCTCCACGAAGAGCGCCCCGTTCCCGAAGGCGGCCAGAGCCTCCGAGTAGGCCCGGGTGTAGTTCTCCTCCAGCTCCTGGGAGGGCAGGCAAGGGCCAAGGAGACAGTGGGTCCCAAGCTCTGCCGTGCGCGGCCCCGCCCGCCCCCAGCGCCCCAGTCCCTCTGCAGGTGGTCTCCCAGCCCTCCGCATCTGCTCACCTCGTAGCTCTGCACAACCCTCATGCCGCGCCCCCCGCCCCCATAGGCGGCCTTGAAGATAATGGGGAAGCCGTAGGTGTTGGAGAAATGGTGAGCCTCGTTCAGGGAAGTGATGGGGGCATCTGTGCCGGGGACCACGGGGACACCTGTTGGGAGACGGGCAGGTCAGGCCGAAGCCCGCCAGCAGCGCCCCCGCCCCAGACAGCCCCCTCAGGAGCTGTGTGGCCCCCATGCTCACCTGCAGCGATGGCAATGGCCCGGGCTTCCACCTTATCTCCCATCTTGCGGACCACCTCGGGGCTCGGCCCAATGAACCGAACCCCGGCATCCTGGCAGGCCTGGGCAAAGTCTGCTCGCTCTGACAGAAACCCATAGCCAGGGTGCACGGCATCCACGTTGTTTTCCTGGCGGGGGGTTGGTGGCGTCAGAAGAGTGGAGCTCACCTCAAGGCCCTTCACACAGGCCCGCCCAAACCCTGCAGCCCTCGCGCCTGCTCCCCCGCACTTGCTCCATTCATTCACTCACTCACTCATTCGCTCACTCACTCATTCACTCACTCACTCATTCACTCACTCACTCACTCATTCCCTCACTCACTCATTCCTTCACTCACTCACTCATTCACTCATTCCTTCACTCACTCATTCCTTCACTCACTCACTCATTCGTCCCTTCACAGGGACTCACTGCCAGCAGGGTCAAGTTTTGCGGGGGGCAGACACAGGACCCAGGCCTGGCCCTCAGGAGGCCCCCAGCCCAGCCCAGCCCCGCTCACCTTGGCCACCTTGATGATGTCTGGGATGTGCAGATAGGCCTGCACCGGGGCGAGGCCGCGGCCGATGAGGTAGGCTTCGTCAGCTTTCTGTCGGTGCATCTGGCCAGTGTCCTGCTCTGAGTAGACAGCCACGGTGCGGATGCCCAGCTCCGTGCAGGCCCGGAACACGCGGATGGCGATCTCGCCTGGGGCCGGGGGTGGGCAACAGGATGGGAATTTAGATCCCCGGATCCTAAGAGACGCAGAAAAAGGGGCAGGGAGCTGGGGCAGGGGCTGGACACTGGCTCCCGCTGTGCTCACCTCTGTTGGCCACCATGACCTTCTTGATGGGCTTGTACTCCAGGCGCCGGACACTGGGCGAGGCAGCGGGGGCAGTGGAGGTTCGGCGGATACCTAGGAGCCTCAGGCCCCCACGGATAGTTTGAAACTTCAGCATCTAGGGAGGGAAGTCATGGCCAGGTTAGAGAAACCTCAGCTCGGAGGGTCCCCGGGAAGAGCGGGGGTCCCGCGCCAGCCTCCCAGCAGCCCCGCGTGAAAGCCAGCACCACTGTTGCCTCGATTCCTCCCTGCGGGGCTGAGTAACTATAGGGAAGGGAGCAAATTCACACCCAGATGGCACCCCAAGTTTACCCTCATACTCTAATACTCACTATAATTTCTAAAGCACCGCACTTCAAGCTTTTAAAGCAATTTCAGAGACGAGCCAGCAGCCCTGCATGACCACAGTGTGTAATGTCAGTGTCCCCTCTGCTGGGCACAGCTGTCCAGGCAACCCCAGACTTTAGAACCTTCGTGCCCCACACTGACCCCTGCGTCCCTCCCTCAGGGTTCCGTCTGGCTGGGCAGGGAGGGTGACAGTGGATCTCCCCAGGAGCGAACCCGCATCAGTGTGCTCTAGGGAAGCACAGCCTCTACTTGGTTAAAATGCAGATTTCTTCAAACTGCAGAAACCTTTCTTGCTACAAGGGCTACTAAGTAAATTAGTCATGAAACCCAGCTGAGGGCCAGTGAAATGGGCCAGTCACAAAAAGACAAATACAGCATGATTCTGCTTAGATGAGGTCCCTAGAGGAGTCAAATTCACAGAGACAAGACAGTAGGAGTGGGGGGGCCAGGGGATGGGGGTGGGGTTGGGGATTGTTTAAAGGGGACAGAGTCTCAGTTTTGCAAGACGAAAAAGTGCTGGAAATGGCCGGTAGTGATGGTTGCACAACGATGTGAAGGTACGTAACGTCAGTGGACGAACCATACGCTTAAAGATAGTTAAGATGCACCTTCTGTTACATCAATACACATTTTATCACAATAAAAGTAAATTGAGGGCAATTTACATCCCAGAATGTAGAACATCTTCAGAGGTCAACCACCCGCCTCATTTTACAAATGAAGAAAACCAAGGCCCAGGCGAGCTTTAAAAAGTGTGTTCAAAGTCACACAGCTGTTACAGCAGAGCCCAAACTGGCATTCGGTCCTTTACCCTTGCTCCGGTGCCTTCATCCAGCTAACCACGTGAACTATTTCTCAGTAAAGGTTAAAGGCTTGACTCAACCATTTTGTTTTAAGTAAGAAGCATAAATATATATATATATATATATATTTATATATAAAAACCTCAGCATCATATTATGGCCAACAAGACGGATAAGGGGAAATAAAGACCAAATAGAAAGACAAGAGAAGAAAAGAAATAAGGAAATAAAGAGAAGAAAGAGAGAAGAGGGAAGCCCTCAGACCAGGGGAGAGAGGGCGGCCCGCCGAGCATCAACCCCGCCAGGCACAGCGCCAGGCGAGGGCGTCGAGAACAAGGCAGGAAGGCCTCGGCGCTCACAGGAGGTAGACCCAGGGAAGGAGAAGAGAAAAGGAAAAAAACAGACAGAAATAAGGTCCTTTCAGATCATGACTAGTGCCCCAAGGGCAAGAAAACAGGTAACATTTTGTGAATTACCGGGCGGGGGGCTGGATATTAAGTGGGCCTCTCCGAGGAGGGCACAGACGTGGGGACCTAAATGCAGGAAGCCGCAGCCACACACAGATCTGATCTGCAGGGAACGCACCCCAAGCACAGTAACAGCCACAGCCAAGGACCCGAGGGAAGAAGGAGCTGGGTGTGTCCAAGAAAGATCCGGTCTGACAGCTGGGGGCAGGGACCCCACGGCTGAAGGTGAGACGGGCCAGGCTGCCGAGGCCTCTGGGTACGTCCGCCTCTCACCCAACACGGTGGTGGATGGCACGACCTGCTGTGTGTTTGGAAAAGATGCCTGGGTTGGGAGCAGCGAGGATGGAAAGAGGGTGCACGTGTGGGGCTGTGCAGGGGCTGAGACAGAAACAGCACCTCTGACTGGGGGGACAGAGGGGGTGGGGAGGTATCTGGGATACAACAGGCTAGATTCGCTGAGACCCACTGTGGAAGATGAGGGAAAGGAAGAAGCCCAGGATGGGCGAGTGGAAGTGCCTCCCCCACCTCAGGAGAGACCAGACTGGGGTTGGGAACGGGCTGCCAAAGAGGTCAGAGCCAGGCAGGAAGCCTGGGTGCTTCAGCAAAAGGGTGGGGTTGGAAGCCCTGGGCCTGGGGTAGATCTGCTGGGGACAGAACAGTCAAGACAGGAGGGCTTCCCTGGTGGCGCAGTGGTTGGGAGTCCGCCTGCCGATGCTGGGGACATGGGTTCGTGCCCCGGTCCGGGAAGATCCCACATGCCACAGAGCAGCTGGGCCCATAAGCCATGGCCGCTGAGCCTGCGCGTCCGGAGCCTGTGCTCCGCAACGGGAGAGGCCACAACAGTGAGAGGCCCACGTACCGCAAAAAAAAAAAAAAAAAAAAAAAAAAAAGAGAGTTGTGGTGGGTGCACCAATGTTGAGTCTGGATGAGGAGGAAAGCCAGGAAGCGCCGTGGGGCTGGGGCAGAAGCTCTCGGGAGTTGAGAGCCAACAGGGGCAGAGGCGAGGGCGGGCAGTTGGCGCCCGGGGTCCCACCAGCAGTGCAAATGTCAAGGGTGGGGAAGCAGCCTCGCTGGGCTCTGGCTCATCTTCTAAAATGGAGCACACAGTCCTTACTTATTAATACAAAGTGGACGAACCTGGCAGACACCCCTGTACGTGTCATGCAGGTTAACATCACCAGCAGGAAACGGCCATCACATGCCTCCTGATGGGCGGCCAAGAAGGACCTGCGGGTGTTCCTGCCACAGATGCCCAGCCTGAGTCTAATCGGGAGCCAACACAAGGCAAACCCAGACTGAGGGACGTTCCACCAAACCACTGGCCTGTACTCTTCACACGTGTCAAAGGTCATGAGGAACAAAGACTAAAGAACTTCCAGGTTAAAGGAGACTAAAGAGCCAGAACAATGAAATGCACACGTGCTCCTGGATTGGATCTTGGATTTCAGCTGCAGTAAAGGACATTAGGGGGACAACTGACAAAATTTAAATGAGGTCTGTACGTTAGAAACGAGTATTGTGTCGATGTTAATTGTTGTACTGCGGTAACTTTAGAGAATATCCTCATTCTTAGGGAAAAAACACTTAAGTGTTTTGGAGTTTAAGGGCATCATATCTGCAACTTACACTCAAATGGTTCAGGGAAAAACATGAGAATAATGAAGCAAACGTGGTCAATGTTTGGGAAACTGGGGTAAGGGGTGTGAGAGAATTCTCCGCACTGCTTCCGCAGCCTGTCTGTGGGTCTGAAAGAAAGAAGCCATGCTCCAGCTGGCGCCGATGGAGAAGCGACCCAAGGGAGCCCCCGGGACCCGCTCACTGTGGGTGCCAAGTACCAGCTGGGCCTCAGAGTGGAAACATTTGACTCCCACACCTTTCTGAAAGCCAGTGAACTTCAGATGCTATCCTGTTATCTCCCCCTCGCAGGTCTACTGGCAACACCTAATCCTCTGCACCGGCTTCCGGATTCAGACACCCACCCGCTAGGAGGGAAGCGCTTGCCCAGCGGAGCAGCCAGAAGCAAGCAGGCCCTGGCGGTCCATGGCGCACACCCCGGGAGCAGGTGTGGGATGCAAACCTCGCCCGCGTCCTGGGCACCAGATGCCTGCTCTGCTCAGGGCTGCAGGCGGGATCTTCCTCACTTATCTACAGGTGAGCAGCCTTACAGCTGGTACCACTGGCACGGAGACTCTCCATCCTCCAGGGACGTCTCAGCTATCTCCAGGGAGGCAGGCTCTTTTCTCCCACTTGGGTGGGTTTACTCCTGAGGACGCCTTAGGCACTACGCATTGTCCTGTGGATAAACAGACATTTCTGTCCTGTCCCCAACCACACATGCCCCAATCCCTTTTCCAGATAAAGAAAGAGATCCCTGGAGGTTATGCCCCCGGGCTGGGTGCCAAGTGCCTCCCTAGCTCAGTCAGCAAACAAGGGAGTCTGAATTATCCGGCCTTAGAGACCCACACACATTTCTGCATTTGACCCTCACACGTGCTCTAGACAGCAAGGGCTTTCCTGGCGTCCCACTTTACAAACCAAGAAACCAGGGTCTGGGCACTGGGTGGTGGAGGTGGGGGGTCTCTGAATGCCCCGGAGCCCCCTGTCCTGTGCAGACGGAAGCAAATATCGGCCTGGACTTGAGACCTGAGCAGACCCTGGGGTGCGGGAGTGAGCAGGCAGATGTTTATAGAAGGGGAAAGGTCACGGTCCTTCGCTGAAGTCAGAGCAGTGGAAAAAGTGGGCAGAGGGCAGCCACACGCACCGGCTGGCAGCCCAGTGTGAACCTGGAGTCAGTAGGCCTGGGTCTGGGCACCTGAGGCCTCATTCCCTCCTCTGTGGAAGTGGCCAACACCACCCCAACCTCGGCAGGTCGTCCTGGGGATCACTGAGCGGGGGCCCTGAGTGCCATGCCTGGGCGATGAACGTGGCCGCCATCGCCATCTTCCCACTGGCCTTTCCTCCCTGATGAGTGCGGGGCACGAGAAGGAACCCCCGGCTCTGGTGCCCACACCCGCAGGGCTCTCATTCCCGCCCCAACCAGTGATGCGGCCACCCGCCCAGTGGCTCTCGCTGGACAAGGGCCGGAACGTGCACCCACAGAGAGCGGACCGCATTCTTGGGTGGGAAGACCTGCACGTGACAAGGGAGCCCTGGGGCACTCACCCCACACCAGCCAGGCACCCAGGGCTGCTTCTTCCCAGGGAGGCCACGCCATCTGCTCGGCCTGAGTCAGTGGCCCAGGGAACAAAGTTGTCCCGCCCCAGTCTGCTGGAGGCAGGGACGGCTGCCAAGGCTGAAACTGGCGGAAGGGGTGCCCCGGAGCAGGGGAGGCATGGAGGCTGGGTCACGCAGGCAGCAGGAGCTTCACAGCCCAAAGCCTGCTCTCCGATCCCCAGGGATAGGGAAAGAGCACGAAGGAGGTGTTCTTTTTTAAAATAATTAATTAATTAATTAGGCTGTGTTGGGTCTTCCTTGCTGCGCGCGGGCTTTCTCTAGTTGCGGCGAGCAAGGGCTACTCTTCGTTGCGGTGCGTGGGCTTCTCACTGCGGTGGTTTCTCCTGTTGCGGAGCACAGGATCTAGGCGTGCAGGCTTCAGTAGTTGTGGCACACAGGCTCAGTAGTTGTGGCTCATGGGCTCTGGAGTGCAGGCTCAGTAGTTGTGGCGCATGCGCTTAGTTGCTCCGTGGCATGTGGGATCTTCCCGGACCAGGGCTTGAACCCGTGTCCCCTGCATTGGCAGGCGGATTCTTAACCACTGCGCCACCAGGGAAGCCCGAAGGAGGTGTCCTGAGGCAGGACACCAGCCGGGAGCGGGACAGCGGACTTCCTGCTGCCCCTGCAGGTGAAAGGCACAGAAACGTCAGCCAACAGGCAGAGTGGGGTCTGGGGAGGCTGGTCAGACGGGGCCCTCGTGGATGCCCGAGGGCACAGGTCACACTGCCCCTCAGAGCCTAGACACAGCCCTGTAGCTCAGTTCCCAGCTTAGTCACAAGCGACCCCCACCCCCTGACCCCGCAAAGCCACGCTTGGGTCTTGAGGACACAAAGGTGAATAAAAATCCTGCTGCGTTCCCAGGACACCTCAGAACTTGGTTAACCCAGCCTTTTCCCTTGTCAAGTCCCACTCCCCTCCCAGACCTGAAACCCAGGGGGTTCGGCTGCTTGGTGCCTCCTAAGGCCTTTCCAGAATCAACTTCAGCTGGGAGAAAACCTGCAGGACAGAGGTGAGCCACCTCACAGAGGCCTCCCTTCCAGGAAGCAGGCCCTTCGTGGGTCGAGTGTGTGATGCACTCACTCTGGCTGTGTCGAGTCTGAGAGTCCGGGGTGGGCCGAAGGAGGCGCTGAGTGGGCGGATTCCCGCTCGGGGTGGCGGAGGCAGGCAGCCAGGCACCCGGTGAGGCCCGGCAGCAGAAGCTCAGCGCCTGAGGTCTGAGCGTGGCCAGGCCTCAGGAGACCAAACTCCCTTCTGCAGCCCTCCCAGAGGGGCTGCCTCTGGCATTCAATGGGACCCCCGCCCTGAGACCAAACTCTGGCATCTTGCAGTGACCTGAGTGCCAGCCCCTCTTCACAGCGCCACTTTCGCAGAGCACTGGCCTTCCCTCAAGCACCGTTGCAGGTAGCATTCTCGTCCCCTCACTGCAGAGCAGAGCACAGGTGACGGCACCGGTCACAGGAGGGCGGTGTGGGCAAGGCCCAGGCTCCCACCATTGGTGCCACACTGTGCCTTGCTTTTGAGCTTTCGGTTGCGGGATGGGAACCCAGAACTTCTCAAGGTCGTTGGCAGTTTGGCTGAAAATCTTCCTTAAAAACGCCGAGGGCTTCGTTAACCAAACCCGACACCCTGGGAAGCCCTCGTGTTCTGTTGCATCAGCTGACCTTGCCCAGGGGAGCCACAAGCCTTCAGAGAGGGCGGCTGCTCTGCGGACGGATGGGACTCCCCCACTGGCTGGGTTCCCCCGGGGGGAGAGGCCCCTTGGAGGAGCCAGGGCACAGCCAGCCTCCGGTCACCTGCCTCGGGGACGCCACTTTGCCTTGCTCAGTGCCAGTGGCACACGTGAGCAAAAATCTCCTTTTCTGACCTCAGAGATGGGGGAGTGATGAGCAAGAGAAAAGCAACCGCCACCGCCCAAAGATCCCTTATCCGGTTTCCTCTCCAGTGAGCCGACAGGCCCAGAGAGGCCCATTTGCTATTTTTGCAAATGCCAGCTGACAGATCCCTTTCCTTGGCCCCGGGCTGTGCATTAGAGATGGGAGGAAGACGGCTTTGACTCTCACTTGGGACGTGTAAACAACGCCAGCAAGAATGAGGCACAGGGAGGCGGGGAGTGTTGGGAACACCTGTTTCTCCCCCGCTGCCTCTCAGCGTGACTCCACAGGCAGTCTCGACTTCTCTTCCAGCTTCAAACCTCCCCCCAACACTGAATGGATAAGCTCAGTGTTCTTTCCTTCCAGAAGGGAGTGGTGACGATTCAGTCAAGAGGGTGCTGACAACAACCTGGGGCACGAGGCAGGGGAGGTAGTGACATCGTCTGCCAGGCCCGGTGGCCTGCCCTGCCCCTGCGGCTTCTACAACGTCCAACACTCGCCAAGCTCCACCTCCGTGCCAGGCCGGTGCCAGCAGGTGGGGACACAGCGGGGAACAGCACACCTAGCAGAGTCTCTACTCTTTCCCAGGCATTGGGCTCCGCACGTACTAACTCAGGTCAGCCTCACAGCTGCTTATCACTCCCTTTGACAGAAGGAACCAGGCACAGTGGGATTAAGTCACACTCAAGGTCAGCCAGCAGGGGCAGTTCTGAGCCCACTTTGTATGTCTCCTAGAGCAAGAGCGCTGACCCATTAGGGTGTCCTCACCTAACTAAAGGAATAAGTTATGGTTTTCATCAGAAGCACAGCGTGACAGCACTTGGACACCAAAAGCCAAAACCCCACTCCTGATAAAAATGCGTTACTGCCTGAACTTCGGCAGGGCCACCAGCGGGGCTCTGCACTTCTCACCAGGGAGCAGGCTAACGGAGCCAGCCATCACGTGTCCCTGATGAGCTAGGGCAGTTTCAATTCATCCAATAATCATCAAAATGTCACTAGAGGTCCCATTACTTCAGACCTAAACTACACCTCCCAGGCTGCCTCTTGCAACCAAGAGCAGCACAAAATTCCGCCGTCAAGCCATCACCATCCGAATTTTGGTCCAGACAATAAAGCCACTGGGCTCAAGGGCGGACGTGCTCTCAGCCAGAGCAGCCTTGCTGGGATCAGGGTAGGCGGCCACCTGAATAGCTGTTGTAGCCAAGCATCGGGCCCTGGAATGTTCCTTCGAGGATCTGTATTGCTTCCACCCTAAATATCCCTGTTCTTCACACAGCAGCTCCTGCAGACTCAGAGGGCAACTGTGGGCAGGAGGCACAGAGGAAAGTAAAGCTGTGGCCCTGCTTTGGGGGTGGCTGGCTGATGTGTTAGTTTTGGAAGCCCATAGACTGAACTGCCCGCCCCCAGTCCCCAAGTACCTGATCACATCCATCTCAGACGTGTGTTGGAGCAGCCAGGTGGGGTGAGAAGAAGGGAGAGCGGGTCAGAAACAGGCCCCAGGATCTCCAAGTTAACTAGTGAGGCTCCTACACAATTACTTCCTACTACCCACCCCCAGCACTAGCACCCCTACCAGGCTTTATCCCCTGCCCCCAGCCGGCCTCAGCGGCTGGCTGCAAGCAAAAGCAGGTCAGAACCAGAAAGAAAGAGTTCTTGGTGGAGGACTCCACACTGTGGCAGAAGCGAGCCTCTGATGGATGGGGCTGCTCTCGGGGAGCCTTCCTTCCAGGCAGCTCCGCGCTGTCCTAAACGTGTCGGATGGTGGCCCGGGGCTGGAGGCCAACGGGGGACAGATGAAAGGGAAAGACTCCACCTGACTTTCAGGGCTGCAGCCGCTGATATCAAAGCGCCCAAGAGAGGACAGACCAAGGCCGAGATTTCTGAGCAGGGGGAGCTGAAGGGAGGACAGGAGAAACAACGAAGGTGACAGATGAAGAAGAAAGGGGCGCCAGAACATCAAAGGCAGGAAGAGACTCGGAGCGCAAACAGCGCGGGGCCTGGGGCAGCACAGCCCACCTCCCACCCTGAGCGGCGGGGCTCTGCGTCGCCCCTGGCAACCCTCGATTTAGGCGGCAGGCAGAGGGGAGAGGGGATAACAGCGGCACCTGGGACAACGGGCCCCGCGTTGGCCAAGGGGATTTGTGGACTGGGAAACGGGGGAGGCTCAGAGAGAGAGGCGCATGAGGACTGATCAAGGCCCGCAAGGGAGTGGCAGGAAGCACAGGGTGAGGAGGGGGCCCGGTGGGCACAGCAGCTGCCCTGTCCCAGCCTCATTTGAGGGCAAGGAGACTTTCAAGGCAAACACTGCCCCCTGGTGCAAAAGGAGTGCTACTGCCAACCTGTGCATGCCTGCCTGGGGACCTGAACGTCGGGCCAGGCTCACAGCCGGAAAGCCACTCGCGCGAATTTCTCCACATCCTTTAGATCCCACTCAGGAAGGTCTTCCTGGACTCCTCCACCACCCCAGGCTGCTCAGACACCCTTCCTCGGGCGGCCATCTGTCTTCACTGCAGCTCTGTCACTGTCCCTGCCACAACCCCTGTCCTCCTGCTTGTGGGGGTTCTCGGTGAGGTCGTGTCTGCGTCTGTGTCCTCAAGGAGCCCTTAGCGCTCCCCTGGTGGCGCAGTGCTTAAGAATCTGCCCACCAATGGAGGGGACACGGGTTCGAGCCCTGGTCCGGGAAGATCCCACATGCCGCAGAGCAACTAAGCCCGTGCGCCACAACTACTGAGCCCGTGTGCCGCAACTACTGAGCCTGCACGCTGCAACAACGACCAAACGCAGCCGAAAATAAAAAAATAAAGAAATTTATTCTAAAAAAATGAAATTAAAAAAAAAAAGGAGCATTTAATGTTATAACGATTTGCTGACCCGTCTCACCAGACACTGTGAGGACTTGGCGACAGGATTCTCAGTCTGTTTTGTCCCCCAGTGTCTCCCTAGCACTCTGCCCAGTGCCCGACACCGACATTAAATGTCTGGGGAATGAATGAGTGAATGAATGAATGACTGCTCCAGGCCACATGAGCTTGCAGAGTACTGTGAGCCCAGAAATGCTGTGGAGCGGCTAGACAATGAATAAGGCATGGCCCTCCTGGGAGCAGCACACACAAGCTAAAGGGACACATGAGTGTCCCTTACACACAGATAAGAGCCCGAAGCGTTGACAAGGAAGGTCAAAGGGGCAAGGTCAGCAAAATACCTCCCAGCCCGAGGGTGGGAACCAGGACAGCATTTCAGGGCTGAGAGGGTGACAGGCACTAAAGAATCAATTCTAATCATGGCTGGACGATGCTTTGCAGGGAGACGGACACCAAAACACAGCAGACATGCAGGTGGTCCAGAAAGCTCCCTGACACCTCCATGGCACACCCACCCCAGCTGGCGAGTCACATAGGACCTCGTCCCCACTCGCTCACTCAGGTCACCCCAGTTTCAAGGTGGTAGGAAAGTGGACACCAGTGTATGGGCTGAATTTTGTTCCCCAAAGAGATACGTGGGCGTGCCAACCCCTAAGACCTCAGAATGTGACTTTAGTTGGAAATAAGGTCCTTTTTTTTCCTTTTTTTTCTTTTTGGGCCGCTCTGCACAGTATTCAGAATCTTAGTTCCCTGATCAGGGATCGAACCCGTGCCCCCTGCAGTGGAAGTGCAGAGTCCTAACCACTAGACCAGCAGGGAATTCCCCAAAATTAGGTCTTTACAGAGGTAATCAGTGAAAATGAGGTCACTAGGGTGGGCCCAAATCCAATATGTTTGGTGTCCTTATAAAAAGATGAAATTTGAACATAGAGACAGACACACGCAGATGGAAGACCATGTGGAGACACACAGGGAGAAGACAGCCATGTGCCTGGAGAGAACGCCAAGGATTGCTGGAAACACCGGAAGCTGGAAGAGATAAGGAAGGATCCCCCCCAGAACTGTCAGAGGGACCGTGGCCCTGCCGACACCTTGACTTTGGACTTCTGATCTCCAGGCTGCGAGACGATAAATCTCTGTCGTAAGCCATCCCGTTTTGGGTTCTTTGCTATGGCAGCCCTAGGAAACTAACAGACCCACGTTCCCCATAAATGACCAGAACCTACAGAGACCCTAAAACCAGGGGCTGGGGAGTACAGGGTATTAAAAACGCTCCCTCGAGAATTCCCTGGTGGTCCAGTGGTTAGGACTCCACACTTCCACTGCAGGGAGCATGGCTTCAATCCCTGGTCAGGGAACTAAGATCCCGCAAGCCACACAGCGCGGCCAAAAATTGTTTTTAAAAATAAAAAATAACCCCCCCCCCCGCCTTCTCTCACCCGCTCATCCTGAAGCAGGCCAAGCGGGGGCCTTCAGAGCACGGAGCTATTTAGGACTGTGATCAGCACCCTCTCTGGGCCAGGAAAGGCCGAGTGGGTGGCAGCAAAAACGAGCCTGTGAACTGTGCCGATGCCAACACATGGCTGCACGGAGAGAGGGCAGAGCCAGCAGGAAGACCTCCTGAAGAAACACACCAGGGACGAATCAAAGGACAAGGAGGAAGGAGGGAGGTGGTTCAGGCGTGGGGACAGGGGGAGCAAAGACGAAGGACCAAACAGCCTGGCAAATGTCCACTGAGGCCAGAGGCAGGGAGTGAGGATGCCCAGGAGACCAAGCGCAGACACCTAGACTCCAGGTCACGAGCCTGCATGCGCAGCAAGGGGCGCAGACTTACCCTCAATGTCAGGGGATGTGACCCAGGAAACTAGGCAGGGGAGGAGGGATTTGCAATTTAGAGGGACCACTCTGACTGTTCTGAGGAAGACGAATTTGAGGAGGAAAGACTAGAGGTGGAAGAAAAACAAGGAAGATGTTCTAATGTAGGCAAGAAACATGCTGGAAGTACTCCTCCAGAACCTGTTAGACGAGGGGTAAAGAGGCCACAGGTAAGGGTGGCTCTTGGCTCCTGTTTTAAGGGAAGGGGTGAACAGTGGCAATGCCAAGTTAAGGAACACAGAAGCGGATGTAGGTAGCGGCCGGCAAGTTCAATTTTGACCCTGATGAGCTTGAATTAACTGCAAGCTATCCAGCTGGGGAGTCCAAACAGGCTGCTGGACGTGAGTCTGACGAAGGAGAACTCTGAGCAGGAGAGGCAGGTCTGGGAGCCACGTCCTGCTGGGGACATGAGGGCAGGAAGGATGGATGGGGCGGCCAGAAACACCCACGGGCCAGGATGAGCCGAGGGACACCCAGGGACCAGTGGGCGCATGGTGAGGGCCAGGGCTCTGAGGAATGTCAATGTCTAAGGCAGCAGAGCTCTGATAAGGAGTGAAAAAAACAGACATGGGGTTTAACAGCAGAGGGCTCACTGGTGGCCGCAGCGGTGGCTCAGAGGGGGTAGAGGTAAAAGTGAGTTAGTGGGAGGTAAGGAGGTCTCTGCTGTAAACTCCCCAATGTCCGGACAAGGACGTCTTAACTTAATGTTCAAGTAAGAAGAGGAGAAATGCAGGATGAGCACTTGAGCATCCTAGACGATCCTAGAGGGTACTAGGATCGAGGCTCCCTCCCTCCCTCCCTCCCTTCATTCCTTCCTCCCTTTCTTTCTTTCTTTTTCTTTTCTTTATGAAACATTTGAAAAATACAGACAATACAGCTAGCAATAAATATAAGACCCAGAAACTCAGAATAAACTGATGTCACTATGTTGACATATTTGCTTCCCTTTTTACGGTAAGAACTAGGTCTGGTGAAATGTATGGATGGAACACAGGGGTTCATTTCTACCCTTCTGAAATCCCACTAAAACATCGGTAAAAGGATCTTTTTAAAAAGAGCACAAACCCCCAAGGACAAATGGGAAAGCCAAGGGCAGCAGATGAGAGAGGCCCCTAAACCTGAACGAGGCACAGCATGTGGACAAGTGGCAATGACGGGGGGTGGGGGGTGGAGAGCACGCAGAGGAATCCACAGAGTGAGCAAATGTGAGTTGCAGGCTCCCGGGAAGTTCAGAACTTAGTGGGTCGGCTGGACAGTGGGGCTGCAAACTGAAGGCTGGTTACAGTCTAAGGGAGTAAGAGCCCCAGACCCATCCCTGCACCACACCCCAGCAGAACCACAGGAACAGCGAACAGCCTCAGCCCTGCTGAGTCCAGCGCAGTCACTGGCTGAATCCTCGCAGCGACCCCTGAGACAGTTCACCTGCGTTCCCAGGTCTAGAGCCATGGAAACTGAGGCGCAGCCAGGACAGATGGAGTCACGTGCCCAAGAGCACGCTGCTAGGAAGTGTCAGAGCCAGGTGGACCGGTTATGGGCATCCAGGGCCCCGCTCCTGACCGCCAGGCACTGGCGCCTTTCAGAAGACGAGAGGTTGGGTTCCTGGAAAGGCTCCACTGTGGCCACGAGGCCCAGCCAGAGGAGAGGCGGCAGACAGGGCACCAGACGGCGCTGCAGACAGCAGGGGAGATGGCAAAGCCCTCGGCTACCACGAAGTGGTTCCCAGGCTGACGGCTAGGGAGCACCCTGAGGGCTCCTCTCTAGGAAACCACCCGCCCAGGACGGACGTCCCGTGGCTACAGACACGTAGTCGGCACCCAAAGAAAGGGGTGGCCTGCAGCCTCCTCTCAAGGTGAGGACAACTGGTCCATAAGCCCCACCGTGCCCAGGCTTTCCAATCGGCTTCAGTATGAAGGGACAGCCAAAATCACCAGATGTTTGAGGACAGAGCCAAAAAAATTCACCAAAACAAACTGGGAATAAAAACATGGGACTCTGAGGAGAAAGTAATAGAGAGAGCAGATACTTAGAAAAAAACCACTATAATTAATCTCAGAGAAGTAAGAGAAGCTATAGCACTGCGAGGTGGCAGCTATTTTAAAAAGGCAATGAGAAAGAGCTCTAGGGAATTAAAAATAGCATTGCAGACATTTTTAAACATAATAAATAGAAGAATTAGAAGACAGTGGAGGACATCACCCAGAAAGCATAACAAAAAGACTGACATATGGCAAATAGGAGAAAAGGTAAGAAAATAAGAGGCTGAGTCCGGGGAGCCCACCCCCAGCCCCCCGGGGGGGAGCAGGGCAGAGTCATCCAGCATCACCTCCTGCACCTCGTGCACTTGTGGCTGTGAGGACCCTTTGAGCCCCAGCACGATGCCCAAAGTCCTGCCTGGAAGTAAGATCAGGGGGATCCTGTTAACTTCCTGTATCACAGAGTGGGTGGCTTAAAACAACCAAAATGTATTCTCTTTTAGTTCTGGAGGCCAGAGTTCAGCATCGGTTTCACTGGGCCCAAATCGAGGTGCAGGCAGGGTCATATCCACTCCGGAGGCTGCAGGGGAGTGTCTTTCCTTGCCTCCTCCAGCTTCTGCTGCTGCCAGAATGCCTCTGCTTATGGCCACATCACTCCAGTCTCTGCCTCTGTCATCACTTGGCCTTCTAGAACCGCAGGGTGTGTCTAACCTCCTGCATCTCCCTTCTGAGGACACCTGCGATGGCATTTAGGGCCCCCGGATAATCCAGGGTCACCTCCCCATGTCAAGATCCTTCACTTTGTCATATCTGCAAAGACCCTTTTCCCTGATAATGTGACACTTACAGGTGCCAGGGATGAGGACCTAGACATCTTTGGGGGCCGTCACTCAGCCAACTACACTCCTGAAGAGAAGAAGGAGGCCACAGTAACGCTGAGCCACTTCTGAGGGAAACGCTCTCCAACCCATAATTTTCTACCCGGTTAGACCATCAATCAAGTGTGAGGGCAAAATAAAGGTATTTTCAGACCTGCTTGGCCTAGGAAAGTTTACCACCCTCGCGTGCATTTTCCCAGGAAACTCTTGGGAGATGAGCACCAACGAAACAAGGGAGTAGATAAACCAAGACCGAGAAGCCTGGGAGCCAGCACAGAAGGAAGCCTGGGGAGTTCTCAGGGGATGGTGAGAACTGCTTCTCCAGACAACAGCATGGGCCGGGAAGCTTCCAGAGATGGGGCTCCAAGGGGGCAATCGGGGGTCTAAATAAACAAACAAAAAGGCTGGATGACCTGATGTCTCTGAAAAAATGGGGAGGAGATGGCAGTTTTTATAGTTCGTCTGGGGATGAAGGAATGAGGTAAAGAGCAACTCCAGGAAACTGAGAAGTTATACAGGAAAACGTTACCACGTATACACCTGGTGTTCTCAACTGTGAATATTTACTTGATTTTAATAATGTAAAAACTGAAAATGTACTTTTAAATGGTTACGTAACCATGCGGGAAGGAGGAGAGCAGGGAAAGTGGGTATGTCTGGGCTGGGGGGTAAAAGCGAGCTAAACCTTCCACAGGAGGAGATCAGAAAACAGAGCCGAATGCTGTTTGGAAACAGGAGGGTAGGCTGCTAGGAGTTACAGAGATGGAGCATCCCTGGAAAGCGGCTCAGCTCAGGTGAAAGACTGGCCTTGTACTGGATGAAGAGCGCCTCCCTCCTCTGAGAGCAAAGCTCTAGTGCCAGTGTCAAATACTCCAGCACCGGCTGGGACCCAGGCATCACCCAATGCACTGACCCTGCCAAGGGCTAAGATGACCAGTGGCTTTTGTGCTCCGGCTCTCTGGGCTGACAGGGCAAGACATCACGTTCAGAGAGGCACAGCCAGAGAAGCAGCAGCCCAGGGAAGGCAGACCTGTAGACGGCCATGCTTCCTGTTCACACCCAAACTCCTGGTTAGCCACAGCCGCTCCAAGAAGCAGGATGAGACTAAGCTTTATGAAAAATATCTGGCCGGTCAGATCAGCAAAAGATACAGATTAGAAAAGGCAATGGCGTTTCCCTGTGAGGGGGCTTAAAAAATTTTTAGACAGTTTTCTGAATGAATTGGTTTAGGTCAAATGAGTCTTCTGGAATAGCTAAATATTAGACTGATTGTATGAGATTTCTTACGTTTCTGCTGTGATCTACCTGTATCTTGGCATGTTCCTACAACAGGTTGTGTTAATATTCTTTCTTTAGAGGAGAAAAGCAAAAGTTAGACATGTTTGGAATTTAGATATTAAGTATGTTTTACTTTAAAATGTACCATGACGGACTTCCCTGGTGGCGCAGTGGTTAAGACTCGGTGCTTCCACTGCTGGGGGCGTGGGTTTGATCCCTGGTCAGGGAACTAGGATCCCGCATGCCGCGCGGTACAGCCAAGAAATAAATTAAACAAACAAAAAAAGTACCATGAATCAGAGACTGGTAGCCCTCAGCACAATCTGGCCAGAGAAATGTGAGTAGCAAGACTGATTACTTCAATCTCCTCCTGGGCGCCTGACTCTTTTCTCAACCGAGATAAAGTCGCTGAGCCAAGGGCCGCCAGATTCAGCCAGTTAAAATGCCAAGTGTCCAGTTAGAATCTGAATTTCAGCTAGACTGCATTTTAAAAAATGCACAAGTATATCCTGTGTAATATTTGGAGCACACTTAACACTACTAAATTATTGGTTTACCTGAAATTTGAATTCAACTAGCCATTTTAATAAACTAGCCATTTGAATTTAACCAGTATTTTATCTGGCAGCCCCAATGCACCAACAGTGCCGAGGCCCTGACTGGATCTTAAGGAGAAAAAAAAAAAAACACGTAAAGAGAATTCCCAGATGTTGACGTAACAGGGCAGGGAAAACACAGTGGTAAGACCCCAGGGGTCGAACGGCCTGGGTTCCAGTCAGGGCTCCACCAAGCCCATTAGCTCTGGGCAAGCTGTTTAATCTCCAGGCCTGAATTTCTTCATCTGTAAAATCAGGGATAATAACAGTAATGTGCATAGGCTTGTTACAAAGATCAAACGAGTTAATGTATGTAACGTGCTCAGAAGAGTGTCTGGCACATAACGGGCCTTTATTATAAACGTCAGCTTTCCGTGTCAGCAATGCAGAGGCTGAACAGGGGACTTGGGCCTGCTTCTGACGGGCAGAGGTGGGCAGGGCCAGGGCCATGAGGAGAGAACCACAGGCCAGCCCAGCTGGGCTGGGGCTTGCTTGTGGAGATGATGCTTTGAAGCACAACTTGACCCTCATAGCCTCCTTAGTCAGAGCAAGTCAGATGACCTAAGAAATGGGGTCCTCCCGCTCACACACATCCTTTGGGGGAGGATCTATCATGAGCCACCCGCACCAGGCACAGAATGATCGCTCCCACCGGCTCCCTGACTCTGCCCCTTTCCAACTCAGTGCTCAGTGACATTGAGTAACAGCCTGAAACTGATCACAGTGGGCATCTGTACACCACAGAAATCTGCAAATGCTACAACCAGGGCCCTTTCCTCACCTCCCCGGGAGCCACAGATGAAAAGAACACCTAGACGGGCTAAGCATCCCAAAGTGACCTGGAGACAGGCAGTAAGGGTGGGCTGGGTGAGTGGTACCCCCTCTCCACTTGCCCGTTTGGCTACAGACCCCAAATAAAAAGGCCTCTGTGGGAGGTTTATAGCAATACAATCTTACCTCAGGAAACAAGAAAAATCTCAAATAAACAACCTAAACTTACACCTAAAGCAACTAGAGAAAGAGGAACAAACAAAACCCAAAGTTAGTAGAAGGAAAGAAATCATAAAGATCAGAGCAGAAATAAATGAAATAGAGATGAAGAAATCAGTAGAAAAGATCAATGAAACTAAAAGCTGGTTCTTTGAAAAGATAAGCAAAATGGATAAACCTTTAGCCAGACTCAGGAAGAAAAAAAGGGAGAGGGCCTAAATCAATAAAATTAGAAATGAAGAAGTTACAACTGACACCACAGAAATACAAAGGATCATAATAGAATACTACAAGCAACTATATGCCAATAAAATGGACAACCTAGAAGAAATGGTCAAATTCTTAGAAAGGTACAATCTTCCAAGACTGAACCAGGAAGAAAGAGAAAATATGAACAGACCAATCACAAGTACTGAAATTGAAACTGTGATTTAAAAACTTCCAACAAACAAAAGTCCAGGACCAGATGGCTTCACAGGTGAATTCTATCCAACATTTAGAGAAGAGTTAAAACCTATCCTTCTGAAACTATTCCAAAAAATTGCAGAGGAAGGAACACTCCCAAACTCATTCTATGAGGCCACCATCACCCTGATACCAAAACCAGACAAAGATACCACACAAAAAAGAAAAGTACATGCCATGTTCATCACTGATGAACACAGACCCAAAAATCCTCAACAAAATACTAGCAAACCGAATTCAACAATACACTAAAAAGATCATACACCATGATCAAGTGGGATTTACCCCAGGGATGCAAGGATTTTTCAATATCCGCAAATCAATCAGTGTGATACACCACATCAACAAATTGAAGAATAAAGACCACATGCTGGGGCTTCCCTGGTGGCACAGTGCTTAAGAATCCGCCTGCCAATGCAGGGGACAAGGGTTCGAGCTCTGGTCCGGGAAGATCCCACATGCTGCAGAGCAAATAAGCTTGTGCGCCACAACTACTGAGCCTGTGCTCTAGAGCCCGTGAGCCACAGCTACTGAGCCCATGTGCCTAGAGCCCATGCTCCACAACAAGAGAAGCCACCGCAATGAGAAGCCCGTGCACCGCAACAAAGAGTAGCCCCTGCTCTCCACAACTAAAGAAAGCCCGCACGCAGCAATGAGGACCCAATGCAGCCAAAAAAATAAATGAATAAATAAATTTTTAAAATATTTTTTAAAAACCCATATGATCACCTCAATAGATGCAGAAAAAGCTTTTGACAAAATTCAACATCTATTTATGATAAACACTCTCCAGAAAGTGGGCATAGAGGGAACTTATCTCAACATAATGAAGACGATATATGACAAACCCACAACTAACATCATACTCAATGGTGAAAAGCTGAAAGCATCTGCTCTAAGATCAGGAACAAGACAAGGATGTCCACTCTTGCCACTTCTTTTCCACATAATTTGGAAGTCCTAGCCACAGCAATCAGAGGAGAAAAAGGAATAAAAGGAATCCAAATTGGAAAAGAAGAAGTAAAACTGTCACTGTTTGCAGATGACATGATACTATACATAGAGAATCCTAAAGATGCTACCAGAAGACTACTGGAGCTCATCAATGAATTTGGTAAAGTTACAGGATACAAAATTAATACACAGAAATCTCTTGCATTTCTACACACTAACAATGAAAGATCAGAAAGAGAAATTAAGGAAACAATCCCATTTATCATCACATCAAAAAGAATAAAATAGGGCTTCCCTGGTGGCACAGTGGTTGAGAGTCCGCCTGCTGATGCAGGGGACACGGGTTCGTGCCCCGGTCCGGGAAGATCCCACATGCCGCGGAGCAGCTAGGCCCGTGAGCCATGGCCGCTGAGCCTGCGCGTCCGGAGCCTGTGCTCCACAATGGGAGAGGCCACAACAGTGAGAGGCCCGCGTACCGCAAAAAAATAAATAAATAAAATAATAAAAATAAAATAAACCTACCTAAGGAAGCAAAAGACCTGTACTCCGAAAAGTATAAGATGCTGACGAAAGAAATTGAAGATGACACAAACAGATGGAAAGATATACCATGTTCTTAGATTGGTAGAATCAATATTGTCAAAATGATTATACTACCCAAGGCAATCTACAGATTCAGTGCAATCCCTATCAAATCATGAATGGCATTTCTCACAGAATTAGAACAAACAATTTTTAAATTTGTAAGGAAACACAAAAGACCCCAAATAGCCAAAGCAAACCTGAGAAAGAAAAACAGAGCTGGAGGAATCAGGCTCCCTGACTTGACTATACTACAAAGCTACAGCAATCAAAACAGTATGGTGCTGGCACAAAAACAGAAATACAGATCAATGGAACAGAATAGAAAGCCCAGAAATAAATCCATGCACCTATGGTCAATTAATCTATGACAAAGGAGGCAAGAATATACAATGGAGAAAAGACAGCCTCTTCAATAAGTGGTGCTGGGAAAACTGGACAGCTACATGTAAAAGAATGAATTAGAACATTCTCTAACACCATACACAAAAATAAATCAAAATGGATTAGAGACATAAATGTAAGACTGGACACTATAAAACTCTTAGAGGAAAACAAAGGCAGAACACTCTGACATAAATCACAGCAGTATCTTTTTGGATCCACCTCCTAGAGAAATAGAAATAAAAACAAAAATAAACAAATGGGGCCTAATTAAACTTAAAAGATTTTGCATAGCAAAGGAAACCATAAACAAAACGAAAAGACAACCCACAGAATGGGAGAAAATATTTGCAAATGAAGCAACCAACAAGGGATTAATCTCCAAAATATACAAACAGTTCATGCAGCTCAATATCAAAAAATAAACAACCCAATCAAAAAATGGGCAGAAGATCTAAATAGACATTCCTCCAAAGAAGACATACAGATGGCCAAAAAGCACATGAAAATATGCTCAACATTGCTAATTATTAGAGAAATGCAAATCAAAACCATAATGAGGTATCACCTCACACCAGTCAAAATGGCCATCATCAAAGTCTACAAACAAATGCTGGAGAGGGTGTGGAGAAAAGGGAACCCTCTTGCATTGCTGGTGGGAATGTACATTGGTACAACCACTCTGGAGAACAGTATGGAGGTTCCTTTAAAAACTAAAAATAGAACTACCATATGATCCAGCAATCCCATTCCTGGGCATATATCTGGAGAAAAACATAATTTGAAAAGATATATGCATCCAATGTTCATAACAGCACTATTCACAATAGCCAAGACATGGAAGCAACCTAAATGTCCATTGACAGAGGAATAGATAAAGAAGCTGTGGTACATATATACAATGGAATATTACTCAGCCATAAAAAAGAATGAAATAGTGCCATTTGCAGCCACATGGCATTATTATTATAATCTCTGATAGAGATTATCATACTAAGTGAAGTAAGTCAGACAAAGACAAATATCATATGATATAACTTATATGTGGAATCTGAAAATATGACACAAATGATCTTATTTACAAAAGAGGAACAGACTCACAGACTTAGAAAACAAACTCATAGTTACCAAAGGGGAAAGGTGGGGGGTGTGGAGGGATAAATTAGGAGTTTGGAATTAACATATACACATTACTATATATATATTAGATAATCAACAAGGACCTACTGTATAATATAGGGAACTCTACTCAACTTTCTGTAATAACCTATATGGGAAAAGAATGGATATATGTATATGTATAAATGAATCACTTTGCTGTACACCTGAAACTAACACAACATTGTAAAACAATTATACTCCAATATAAAATAAAATTTAATTTTAAAAAAAGAGGCCTCTGTGTCTTTTGTAGAAGCCTCTTGTACAGAGCATTTAATTCAGTCAAAACATGAGGATGAGCTAAGGAAGAAATGAATCAGAAACTCTCTATGCTCAAGGCAGTTCAGAAGCCATCCTGCAACACTAATGAACCTGTGAGGATACCAAAATAAAGATTCCTTTGATAATCTCATTTAACAACGTGAAAATTAGTCTTTGCTTTTTAAGGGACTGATTTCCTTACTCATATACCCTTGACACCTTTTCTCTCTCCCCACCCCACCCCCTTCACTCTTTCTTAACCAACAGAGGCATTTGCAGGTTGAAATGTGAGGATTTAAAATAACAGCTGTTGCACATACATGTCAAATGTCTATTCTGTAACAGAACTTACCCCCTCCCTCCCCCATCCCAGATGACACACACTCCCCCAAACCCAACCAAACACCTCTTGTCTTCCATCCCCAGGGAACTAGGGCTTCAGTTTGGGGGTCATCTTTGTCCTTCCCTCTCCCTCTCCCACCATCTAGTCAAGAAGGCCCATCAGTTCTTCCTCTGAAATCGCTCACGTTCTCCTTGCTTTCATTTCCACTAACCCACCCTAGATCACCCCCTTCTTCCTACCTGAACTGCTGTAAAGGCCTCCTAACCATGACCAACCATTACCATTGGTTGGCTTTAGCTACTGATCCAGGCTATATACTGAGGACAGCATCCCCGGTGCAGGCATTCTTTCACTCTCTTTTTAAAACCCTCCACGACCCTTACTGCCTACAGGTAAGAATCTCGCCTCACATCATTAGTCCAACCTGCCTGTCGAGCCTCATTTCCCATCACTCCTCAGCCTCCTGGGTCCTGTAACTCCAGCCAAACTGCCTCCTCCTTGTTCCCAAATAATCCAAGCACGTTCCCGTCTTCCTCAGAGCACTCCTTCCACCAAGATGCTCCCCACCTGGATGCCCTTTTCCCTGTGCAAAGCCCACTCATGTCTGGGTTATGTGTCTAATTTTTCTCCCTCCCGAAATCCCACCAAAACTTTAGTAAGAGGTTTTTGTTTTTTAAGCTATAAATCCCCAAGGACAGAGAGACCAGGAAGGGAGACCACAGCAACATAACTGTGGAAGCAGCTTGGGTTAACTGTCCTCGTGGCCCTACCTGGCAGTGGGGAAGGCTGCTCATCCACCAGTTTCCACCACCAAGAAGCTAGGGAACTGTGGCTCCAGGTCCCCCGGGATGGGATGAATGGGCTGATACGTACAATGGAAGCTGGGTGAAAGCTTTTGAGAAGCAATTAGATCCCTAGATCCGTCCCCCCACCTCATGCTGCTGGAGACCACCCCTCTCCCACCCTCTCCTGAAGAACAGAGGTTTGCTCTCTGGAGAGGACGAAGCTCAGGGTCTGCACTGGGGGGTGCAAGGCACAGGTGAGGGCCTGGGTACCTTGCCAAAAACAGGAGAGGAAAGTTAAGTGAGCCTATGCATCCTGTCCCCTTGCCCACTCAGCTCCTAGAACACCCTTCCCCTCCTCTGAGACCTGACCCAGCCCAAGAGGGGAGGCCTCAGGATATTGACACTGAGGTTCCCCAACAAATAGCATGCCTCATCGCCACTGTGCACCTCAGAAACTGGACTCCCAGGCAGCTTTTAGCCCCTACTGGTCATTGTGAACCGGCAACCAAAGATCACTGGGCAGCCGAGGACAGATTCCTTCAGAGACCAAAGGAAAGTAGCAGAAAAAAGCAACTTGGAGGAAACAGCCAATGCAAGGAGAAGAAAACTTAAACAAACATGGCATTAATATCCTCAGAGAAACAAGAAAAGACTACATAGGTGGAACTGTAGGATGTTATGCACATATTTTTAAAGACCCATTCAGAGAGCAAGAAAAGCTCTTGGAAATTAAAATATAATGGGAAAAACAAACAAAAAAATCAATAGAAGGGTTGGAAGATTAGGTAAAGGAAATCTCCTAGAAACTGAAACAAAAAGACAAAGAAACGGAAAGTGGGCAAGAAAGGCAAGAGAGGGCTTCCCTGGTGGCGCAGTGGTTAAGAATCGCCTGCCAATGCAGGGGACACGGGTTCAGGCCCTGATCTGGGAAGATCCCACATGCTGCAGAGCAACTAAGCCCATGCGCCACAACTACTGAGCCTGCGCTCTAGAGCCTGTGAGTCACAGCTACTGAGCCCTCATGCCTAAAGCCCGTGCTCCACAACAAGAGAAGCCACCGCAATGAGAAGCCTGCGCACCGCAACGAAGAGTAGTCCCTGCTCGCCACAACCAGAGAAAGCTGGCACGCAGCAACAAAGACTCAACGCAGCCCAAAATAAATAAATTTATTTAAAAAAAAAAAGAAAGGGAAGAGAATCTGAGGTCAGTTCAAGAGATCCAAAAATTAAATAACAGGAGTCTCAGAAAGAGAGAACAGCTAAAACACAGGGGAAGAAACAAAATAATTCAAGAAACCCCTAGGACAGAGGCCACGTTTCCACATGGAAGGACGCACCGAGCCGACAAGATGGACAAATGCAGACTCACACCAGGCATGTCATGAAATTTCAGACCCTGTAAGCTTGCAGAAAGTGGGGGAAAGGGGGCACAAATAATCTGAAATCAGCACGGTTTTGGATTTCTCAACAGCAACTTGGGAAGCTAGAAAAGAACAAAGCATTTCTTTAAAACTTCAAAAGGAAAATGATTTCTAGCCTGAAACTCTCTATCCAGCTGAACTATCCATTATGTGTGAAGGTGAAATAAAGATAAAGAGCAAATCAATTTTAATTGATTTCAATTAATCAATTTTAATCACTTTGGAATCGAACTCAATTTAAGAGCAGTTTATGTGAATGAGGATGCGTATGAGAATGGGACTTATACATTATTATGGTCAAGTTCTGTGGGAAACCTGGGTAGCTGCTATTTTGGGGTTAAACCGAAGTTCATGTATAAAGCCATTTCACTCTTGGTAAAATCTGAAACTTTCAGTCTTGTGACTGTGAAATCATGACTGTAATAAAGTGATACTCTGTTAGTATTTTGAGCTCTCTTCAAATAAAGACAAGAAGGAAAAAAAAATACAAAGAACAGGGCTGCCACAACTGACCTCCTGGCACTGCTTCTCAGGAAGCTACTGTGGATGAGCCCCACCCAAAAAAGGGAGAGAACAGGCCAGAAAGGCAGCAAGAGCTGCAAGAACAGGAAGGCAGAGGGCGTCCCCGGAGCGTGGCACTCAGAGGGGCACCAGGTAAGGCGTGGACTACACATGACCACTCCACAGGCACCCTTCCCCACAAGGGGACCTGAAGGGAAGCGGAGCCAGCATTCCTACTGATGGGACCCATGGTGGAAATGGCCTCTGGCTGAACCTGACTGTGACACAGGAAGACAACATGAGTGACAACTGAGGCCCAGGGCCTTGCTTCTAACTGACACAGGAATACTAAATTATATGCTCCTCTGTGTCTGGCTTCTTTCATGTAGCGTAATGTTTTCAAGGTTCATCCACGTTGTAACAGGTAACAGTACTCTATTTAATTGCCAAAGAATATCTCATTGTACAGATATTCCACATTTTATTAACCCATCTGACGGACATTTGGGTTGTTCCTACCTTTTGGCTATTATGAATAATGCTGCTGTGAACACTTGTGTACAAGTTTTGGGTGCACATGTGTTTTCATTTCTCTCGGGTATACACTGCTGGATCATATAGTAACTCTATGTTTAACCACTTGAGGAACAGCCAGACTGTTTTCCACAGCTGTTGCTCCATTTTATATTCCACCAGCAGCTTATGTCTCCAATTCCTCCACATCCTCACCAGCACTTGTTATGATCTGCCTTTTTGATTAGCCATCCTAGTGGGTATGAAGTGATATCTCATTGCAGTTTTGTTTTACGCTTCCCTGATGGCTAATGATGTTGAGCATATTGTCATGTGCTTACTGGCCATGTGGATATATTCTTTGGAGGAATGTCTATACATATCCTTTGCCTTTGGATTATTTGTATTTTTATTGTTGAGTTTTAAGAGTTTTTCAAAATCTATTCTAGATACAAGGGCCTATCAGATAAATGATTTGCAAAAAAATTTCTCCCATTCTTTGAACCACCTTTTTACTTTCTTGATAGTGTCCTTTGCTGCACAAAAGTTTTTAATATTGATGAAGCCCAATTTATCTATTTTTAAAATTTTATTGCTCGTGCTTTTGCTGTCGTATCTAAGACACCACTGCCTAACCCAATATCACAAAGATTTATGACTATGTTTTCTTCTGAAAGTTTTATAGTTATTAGCTCTTATGTTTAGGTCTTTGATCCACTTTGAGTTTTATGTGTGGTATGAGGCTGGGGTCCAACTTCATTCTTTTGCAAGTGGATGTCCAGTTGTTTCAGCACGATTTGTGGAAAAGACTATTCTTTTCCCGTTAAGTTATCTTGGTACCCTTGTTAGAACTCAACTGACTATAAATGTGAGGGTTTATTTCTGGGCTCTCAATTCTATTCCATTGATCTGTATGTCTGTCCTTATGCCAGTACCACTCTGTCTTGATTATTGTAGCTTTGTGATAAGTTTTGAAATTGGGAAGTGCGAGTCCTCTGTGTTCTTTTTCAAGATTCTTTGGCAGTCTAGTTCCCTTGCATTTCCATGTGAACTTTAGGCTCATATTGTCATCTGCAAATAAAGGCAGCTGGAATTGTAAAAGACACTGCATTGAATCTGTAGATCAATTTAAGGATATTAAGCCTATATCTTAACAATATTAAGCCTTCTCATCCATGAACATAGGGAGTCCATTTATTTATTCAGGTTTTCTTTCATTTTTTTCAACAATGTTGTTTTTTTTTTTTTTGCGGTACGCCGGCCTCTCACCGTTGCGGCCTCTCCCGTTGTGGAGCACAGGCTCTGGACGTGTAGGCTCAGCGGCCATTGCTCATGGGCCCAGCCGCTCCGCGGCATGTGGGATCTTCCCAGACCGGGGCACGAACCCGTGTCCCCTGCATCGGCAGGCGGACTCTCAACCACTGCGCCACCAGGGAAGCCCTATTTGTTTATATTTTATTTTTGGCTGTGCTGGGTCCTCGTTGCTGTGCGCGGCTTTCTCTAGTTGCGGTGAGCAGGGGCTACCCTTTGCTGCGGTGTGCGGGCTACTCGGTGCAGTGGCTTTTCTTGTTGCGGAGCACAGGCTCTAGGCCACACAGGCTTCACTAGTTGCAGCACGCGGGCTCAGTAGTTGTGGCTTGTGGGCTCCAGAATGCAGGCTCGGTAGTTGTGGCACACGGGCTTAGTTGCTGAGCGGCATGTGGGATCTTCCCGGACCAGGGCTCAAACCCATGTCCCCTGCATTGGCAGGCGGATTCTCAATCACTGTGCCACCAGGGAAGTCCGTCACACCTGTTGAGTCGATGTTTCCACCAGGAACTAGCCTTTGGGAGAGGTTTCCTGGTTGGTTGCTCTCCGCTCACTTCTCTGCATCTCCCTTCTCTGCCCTGCACCCAGCGAAGCTGAGGCCTGTGGATGGAGGTACCTGGACTCCCTCGCTGGCTGGCGTCCTGCAGGTTCAGCCAATGGGAGGCCCCGGGCAGGAGAGAGGAGGCTGGGAGAAGAGAGAACGTGGAGTATGCTCTTCCCTACTCTCTGCTGGCCTTGATGTCACAGTCCTGACTCAGGATATGTCTGGCCTCTATGAGATTCCCTGCTGGGCATCCTTGCCTCCACTCTGTCAACCCGCCCTGAAGTCTGGAGGAAACACTACTTCCTCTCCTGACCCCTTCAGGCCTACAGGTAAGTAATGACTTCCCACCGTTGCTCGTCCCTGGATGCCTCAACCTCCCTTGTTGGGTATGTGACTTGCCTTGGCCAATTAATTCAATTTCTCAGAATCAATGCATGACCGTCGACCATTCCTGGCCAGCCTTTACTGCTCTTCTGCTCAACACCCACACCCCGAGCAACCCTACAGAGGAAGGCACTGTGGAACTTCACTCAGCATGAAAACTTGGTTCTCTGATAAACTGATCACCACCTCACAGAGTCCACAAGCCGAGGAGATGGTGACGGAATCCAGTGGCAAAGAGCTTCCATTCCTGGAAGAAGGAAAGTAAACAGCAACCCAGACAGGACACGACCTTGACTAGGGCTGCTGCTGCTTTCTCTCCCTATTCCTGATTCCCCAGGAAGCCGTTCCTTTGTTGCCCCTTGATCTGACCTTTCACCCTGCTTTGGAATTTGAGCACAAAAGCTGGCCAGAGGCTTCCCAGAGACAGAGTCCTAGGCATCCACTACTGCTGGTTTTATCCTAATGACCACGGCCACCTGGCAAAGCATCAGAACCACGGATATCGCTTGCATGGGCTTGCCACCGAGTGCCAGCCATCGCATTAAGTGCTTCACATTATCTCATTTAACCATCAAAAAACCTTGTAAGGTTTTTTGTAAGGCCCCAGCTTTGTAAGTAAGGAAACAGAAACTCAGGATACGTAGCTTGGCCACGGCAATCACATTCCGTTCTGCCCATCGTCCCAAGCTGTGCCTCAGTCAGGGTCCTGCTCCCCCAGGAGCCTGCTGTGGATAGATTTAAGATCTACCATCCTATCTAGCTTACTCATTACCACCCTCGCTCTGCCCTGCCTGCCAACCCCCAACCGTTCCTCCCCAACCATCACGCTTGCCCTGGCTGTTCCCGGGCCTGCAATCACTGTGTGAGGGCCTGCCACCTCCCCCACCAGCCGGGTCAGCATCACACCCACGCCTCATCCCCCCAGCACAGCCTCTCCCGCACAGGCTAACTGGACCTCACTGGTCCTGTGCCCATCGCTGGTGGAAGTCCGACAGAGCACACAGCTGAGTGGAGCAGGCACCTCCCCCCTGGGTTGTTTTGAAGTTTTGCAGTGATAGCCAGGGTGCACAGACCCACACTGGCCTTTACCCTGCAGTGCATGCCCTGGGCGGGGAGAAGAGACGGGTGGCTGCCAGGAGCTCTGGCAACTACAACCGCAGGCTCTTTTGCCTACTGAGCAGGTTCTGAAGTGCCAAGACTCACTTTCTGCTTGCCAGCAGCAGTGGGCGTGTTCGCTTGAAGGTAGTAGTTTCTCCTCAATGTTGAGAAGTTAGACTGCTGAAAATTCTCCAGGGAGGAAGGAGCATCCCAGCTGAGAAGTTTAGACTTTATGGAAAAACAGGGTTTCCTGAGGTAGTAAATGAATTACGAAAGCCCCAGGTGACAGACTGCCTCTTCTATCTTCTCAGTCCCAACCTACAGGTCCCTACTTCAGGAGGCCCTCTCAGTGCCACCCACCCCTCTCTGAGGGAAGACGCCATGTCTTACAATAAGTACAAAAACAATAATAGTGAATAATAGCTACAAGCGTCTGTTAAGTGCCAGGCCCTGGACGAGGCACCAGCCAGGTCACCCTCATACTTATGAGGTGGGTATTATCCCATTTGGAACTTTACTGAGCTGCAACTTGCATACTATAATTATATTGAACAACAATATTCTTATGGCATTGCAGTTTATAAAGTACTTTAATAGATGCTCTCATTTGCTACTAACAGGAACCTTGACTACTGGCACAGACAGCATCATCTTCTTTTTCTCATTTTTTAACTTTTTTTTTTTTTTTTCGGCTGCGCTGGGTCTTCATTGCTGCACACAAGCTTTCTCTAGTTGCCATGAGCGGGGGCTACTCTTCGTTGTGGTGCGCAGGCTTCTCATTGCGGTAGCTTCTCTTGTTGCGGAGCATGGGCTCTAGGCGCACAGGCTTCAGTAGCTGTGTCTCGCGGGCTCTAGAGTACAGGCTTCAGTAGTTGTGGCGCATGGGCTTAGTTGCTCCGTGGCATGTGGGATCTTCCCAGACCAGGGCTTGAACCCGTGTCCCCTGCATTGCCAGGCGGATTCTTTTTTTTTTTTTAATTTTTTTGCGGTACACGGGCCTCTCACTGTTGTGGCTTCTCCCGTTGTGGAGCACAGGCTCCGGACACGCAGGTTCAGCGGCCATGGCTCACGGGCCCAGCCGCTTCGCGGCATGTGGGATCTTCCCGGACCGGGGCACGAACCCATGTCCCCTGCATCGGCAGGCGGACTCTCAACCACTGCGCCACCAGGGAAGCCCACCAGGTGGATTATTAACCACTGCGCCACCAGGTAAGTCCCTCATCTTCACTTTCTAGATAAGGAAAATGGGCTTTCCAGCCCCATCTGCTGCCCCCCAGGCCCCAGCACCACCTCCTGAACTCCCTGCCACCTCAGTGTTCCTTCATGCAGCCCATTTCCCATTTCCACTCACTGCACCAGCATCCCAGGAGCTGGAGCTTTGGAAGGATAAAGGGAAAAACAGCCAGGGTGTGGGAGGGGGTGGGGAGTGCAGGGGTGACAAGTGAAGTCAGGCAGGAATCTCCCTTCATGGAGGGCAGGAGCAGCTTTGAAGAAGCGAAGGTGGGGACCACACACCCCCATACGCCCCCTACACCACGTGGTCCCATAGGAAGGGCAAGGTCTGACAGTCAAAAAACTCAGGTTCAACTTGCGGCTTTGCCACCATCTGATCATTTGAGTCTGGGGATCAACCTACCTCTCTGCACCTGTGTGATACGGTGATCTATAAGAAATATATAATCTGGGTTTTGTCCCTGGTTCCTGGCACAGAGCTCTTAAAATGCTTGGAATTTCCTGAGTGGAAGGGGAGACAGGAGCCACCTTTCTCATTCATAATTAGCCCCTTTCAATCACACCTGGGTTTATGCTAATGAGGTGACTCCTGGTGTGTCCCTAGATAGCATCAGGATGGGGGCTGGTTGCCAGAGGCATCAACCCTGTGATTAGAAGGTTGGAACTTTCAGCCCTACCCCATTACTTGGAGGGGAGGAACTGGAGATTGAGTTAATCACCAATGGCCTATCATACCTGTGTAATGGAACCTCAATGAAAACTCTAAACGATGGGGTTCAGAGAACTTTCAGGTTGGTAAATCCACCCTTGTGCCAAGAGGTGGTGCACCCCAACCCCTGGGGACAGGAGCTCCTGCACTCTGGACGCTTCCAGACCTTGCCCTATTCACCTCTTCATCTGGCTGCTCATGGTATCCTTTAAAATAAACTGGTAATAGTAAGTACTTTTCTGAGTTCTGTGAGCAGTTCTAGAAAACTCTCAAACCTGAGGAGGGGTCGGGGAATCTCTGATTCACAGGAGGCCAGGTGTTGTCATTGGTGTCTGAAGCCAGGGCCGTCTTGTGGGACTGAGCCCTTCACTTGCGGGGTCTGCACTAACTTTCAGTAGTGTCAGAACTGAATTGAATTGGAGGATACCTAGTTGATGTCTGCAGAGAACAGGAGAATCAGTTGGTGTGAGGAAAAAACCCACATATTCGATGTCAGAAGTGTTATGAGTGAAAAACAGTTCAGACCTGTTAGTTCACCTATAAAGCAGGCTTATCCGTCCAACATGGAGGGCTGACAAGTGAGTGACCTGTTGTACGTGAAACTGCAGACTGTTGCTTCGGTTTCATAAAGTGTAAACTGCAAAGCATCCTCAAAGGACTATGATTAGATTTCACACAATCAGAGCCATCAAGTGTTTATTGAGCACCTATTGCCTGTAACACAGACTTGCAGGACAGAGGATAATATAAAACACGGCCCGTGCCTTCAAGAAACTGTCTATCTGGCGAGGAGACAAGACTAGTTCACTTGAAATATAAGGAATATTAAACACCTAGCATATGCAAAGGAGGCGGGGGAAGGGTGAAGCAGCTGAGGAGAGCTGGGTAAGGGGTCATGGGGGTGGGGACTTGATCTGGGCTCAGAGGAAGGATCCACTCAAGAGGCCCCGGCAGGTCGCAGCGCCTGGCACACGGGGTGACGGCACCTGCTCGGCGGGCAGATGGACGGAGAGAGGGTCTGGCATGGGCCTCCTCTCCCTGCGAGCACAGTCTGGCCTGACTAGTTTAGGGCCAGGGTCAGGCGTCACCAAGTAGGTGCTGATCAAGTGAAAAGTCTGGTATGAAATCAACAGAAAATGAAGTTGGAGAGGTTTAGTGAAATGAGAAGCAAAGAAAAGGCACTCCATTCATTCAATCATTCGATATTGACTGAGCCTTTGTAACACGGCCAGGTGCCCTTAGGCACTTGAAAGAGAGAGAAGAGGTCCCTGCCCACGGGAAACTGACATTTCCTTCCAGTCAGGAGACCAAATAGGCAAACAAGATCATTCCAGATCCATCCTGATTAGTAAGTACTGATTGCCTCCTTGTCTCAGACTTCCTCCTCATGGCAGGTGTCCCTTAGAGTTACCTGACTGTGAATAAAGTCAAAGGAACCACATCCCTCCACAGGACAGCAGGGAGAAAAGGCATATTCCTTACCAGCTTCTGCTCCTGGCAAGCTGGGGACAAAGCAGAGGGAACTGTATGTCCCTCCCTCTCACCTGCTCCTTGAAACACACAGACACACACAAACACACACACACAAACACACACACACACACACACACATACACACACACACAGCGCCAGTTTCTCCCTTCTCCTTGAGTCTTTATCCCATGACCTGGAGGACACTCTGGCCTGGTGTGAAGATAAGAACCAGAAGCCATTTGGGGCCCTTATCTGTTTCTCCTCCCTGTAAACTGAGGGAAAGGTTTTCTTCTAAGCAAATGGGATAAGTCCTCCCCCCTGAGGCCTGAGCTGCAAGTCTGCTCAAATGCCAGAAATCTGGCTTCCCAGAAGGGGGTGCCTACCCACTTTCCATTCATTGCTGTCTAGGATATAATCACAAACTCACGTCTTGAGGAGAGCTGATCTTTCCCAGATTCCTAAAGGAAAGCCAGGCCTTCCTGTTCTGCGGCTACAGAGCATTTCATCAAGGCCCGAGTTGGCCAAGGATGTGCAGTACAGCACGTGTGCACCCTGGGCCTGGTGCTGTGCTCAGAGCAGACCCTTCCCGACCGCTGGCAGCTTCACCATCTCAACAAGGGACCCCAGTCAAAGGAACCACGTGACCTTTCCCCTAAATGTCACCACCACACAAAGGCACTCTGGCCCACAGCTCTGGGACTCACGGCCCATCTTCCTCTGTCCCCAGGTCTTGGGCAGAACCCATTTTCACTGTCAGGTAGGGTTTGCCTACCTCGGGCTCCTCGGTCCTGCCCATCCCTGACCAGTGTCCCCAAAGGCCCATGAGCAATGATCCAGGCCACCCCTGGTTTCCTGTCTCTAAGGACCGTTCCCAGAATCCCTGTGCCCTCTCCTTTCCCAGGTACGAGAAGGCTGCCAAGTTCCAGAGAGGAGAGAAACGAGGCCACAGTGCGTGCACACCCCACCCAGGACAGTATGCCTAGGGGACTCTGAAAGGCGGTCCTCTTACCACGGCAGCTGGTCTGCAGAGCCCCAGGGAGGCCATGCTGTCCTTGGTGCCGGAACACCGAAATCTGGGCCCTCTGCCTGCTGCCTGTTTATAAATGACGTTCTGGGTTAAGCCTCTGTCAATGACTTTCCAGAATTGCCCCCTCCCCTACAGCTCAGGCGAGAGACAGGCTGCTTGTGAGCCAACCTCCAACTCAGGAGTAGACCTTGAACAGACTGTTTGAGAAAAGGCAAAAAAACAAAATCAGGTCAGGGGTGAGCTGGGAGGAGGCAGTGAAAAGCTGCTGCCCATGTGTTCTGACTGAAGGATTAAAGGGCAGTGGTATTTGGGTTTTACAAGGGGAGGAGGACCGGGGCCAGGGATGGGAGAGCCAGGCAGGAGAGCGAGCTTCTGGCCTAAGAAAAGGAGCAGAGGATCCAACAGGAGAAGAAAAAAATGAGGTGTCTAATGTCTTTCTCCCCCTCCTGAGACCTCGGGATGCCTCAGGTTGTGCCCCTGGGAACTGGTAACATCATGGGGACAGGAGACTGGATTCCTCACAAGGGCACATGTTACCCAGTGGCTCTTGTGGGTTGTTGGCCTGGTATGACCTCGTCAGCAAGGTTTTTTCTAATTTTTTAAAATCAATTTATTTTATTTATTTTTGGCTGCGTTGGATCTTCGTTGCTGCGCACGGGCTTTCTCTAGTTGTGGCAAGCGGGGGCTACTCTTTGTTGCAGTGCGTGGGCCTCTCACTGCGGTGGCTTCTCTTGTTGCAGAGCACGGGCTCTAGGCGCGCAGGCTTCAGCAGTTGTGGCACGCGGGCTTCAGTAGTTGTGGCTCATGGGCTCTAGAGCGCAGGCTCAGCAGTTGTGGCGCACGGGCTTAGTCGCTCCGCGGCATGTGGGATCTTCCAGCACCAGGGTTCAAATCCGTGTCCCCTGCATTGGCAGGCGGATTCTTAACAACTGTGCCGCCAGGGAAGCCCTAGCAAGGTTTTTAAATGCGTGCCCACATTATTAAGCCCACCCAGACCAATTCATTTAGTGCAGTGTTCTCCCAAAGACCACTCCGGTCAAGAACAGGAGTAGAGGGACTTCCCTGGTGGTCCAGTGGGGAAGACTCTGTGCTCCCAACGCAGGGGCCCTAGGTTCAATTCCTGATCAGGGAACTAGATCCCGCATGCATGCCGCAACTAAGAGTTCGCATGCCGCAACTAAAAAATCCTGCATCCTGCAACAAAGATCCCGCGTGCCGCAACTAAGACCCGGCGCAGCCAAAATAAATAAAATAAATAAATAAAAATAAATCTTTAAAAAAAAAAGAACAGGAGTAGCGTTCCCACCCACTGGGTACCACCCAATACCACCAAAACAAAAACAACCAGCCTCAGCTCTGACAAGCTCTTGGAGGCAGCAGAGTCAATAACTCACTGTTCTAACTTTGTTTAGTGTCCAGAACCCAAGGTTAATTAGTCAGAGAGGGCCTTCCCTGGCTCCGTGCGACGACCTGACGTGGCAGCTGGCGCCCAGAGAGCCTGCTAATGAAATGTGGGTGCACCTGGTCCCTAAGTCAGGTGAAGGTCCAAATCACAGGAGCCTCCTGGAGCCCACGAGTTAAGTGAAAACCCAGTGGGGGAGGGAACTTGCTCACTGCTCTCAGATCCAGATCCTGACCCGCACAGCTACCTGTGTTTCCACCTCTTCATCGTTCTCCAGAGCTGGCAATAAGCAGCCTCGTGCTTCCCCTCCAGCCCACCAAGGAAGGGTGCGAACCACTAATAAACCCTGCAAAGACCGGCAGCTGGAGATCCCGGGAGATGAGGCCAGAATGACACTCCAACAAGAGGCTCCATCCAGGAATAGTAAAATGTTTTGGGGGATTAACAACATATACCTTGCACGGTTGTTTGTGAGGGCTCAATGGGTCTGGTTACTATGACTAGCCACTTTCTATTCAACAGCAGCGGGAATGACATCTAGAGATGAGACTGGAGGTTAAGGAGGAGACTGACAGGTGGCCTGGCAGGGAAAGAGGAAGAGGAAGTGCTCCAGCAAGAGGGAGCATTGTGACGGGAAGGCCACCTGGCTTTGCGTGTTCACAAGCCATGTGTGGCTTGGTGTGACTGGGACACCCGTTGCCACAACAAGGCTGGGGAGAAAGGCAAGCTCCCTACCCCTCACTGCATCACAGAGGGACGTAATCATCTGTGCAGCTGTTTCCAGTCTAAGCAGAACATCCAGCATTGGAAATTGCAGCAACTAACTTTCTACGCAGCTGTGAAATACCACCAAGGCCACCAATTACTACTTCTTCATGGTTGTTTTCTTCATCTTAGGAAACAATTTGGGGGAAGGAGTAAGGGTCTGTCGCAGGTAAACGGATGGCCAAGTTATTCTGGTTTCATGGGTTGCTCAGATGTAGAAACAACACTGTTGACCCTACGTGTGACAGACAGACCAGACATCCCATCAGGGACTCCAAGTAGGAACGACATCGGTCTGCACTCAGCTCTGGGGATGGGGACATGGTCAACAAGAGGCAGATCTTGCATCCATCTCAAGCCTCTTGTCTCGCACTACGAGAGCAGCTGGACCCCTCTAATGGCCTTGGTCCCCCATTCTTCTCTATCACCCCAAATCCAGCCACAGAGGCATTGAGAGTCTATAACTTCTAGGAGCAAAGCAAGCAGAATGTCTTCCATTTATTCAAAAAGCTTATAAGGAATGCCCACCGGGTAACAGAAACAATGCTAGGTGCTATGGAGAAACAAAGATAGAAGGTGATGTGACCCCTGCACTTTAAGAATTCACCATGCGTAGGGGCTTCCCTGGTGGCACAGTGGTTGAGAATCTGCCTGCCAATGCAGGGGACACAGGTTCGAGCTCTGGTCTGGGAAGATCCCACATGCCACGGAGCAACTGGGCCCGTGAGCCACAAATACTGAGCCTGTGCGTCTGGAGCCTGTGCTCCGCCACAAGAGAGGCCATGACGGTGAGAGGCCTGCGCACCGCGATGAAGAGTGGCCCCTGCTCGCCGCAACTAGAGAAAGCCCTCGCACAGAAACGAAGACCCAACACAGCCAATAAATAAATAAATAAATATTAAAAAAAAAAAAAAGAATTCACCATGTGGATGGTGGAGGCAAGACCTACACGTGGCAAATGAGCTTCCACCACCAGAATTAATGACCAAAGGATGACGCCACAGGGTATAGGGTCACAGGGCTTTTCCAGGCCTCTGCTGGCACTTTGTCACCCTCAGAAAGACACAACAAGCCCACTACTTGGAGACATCAGCTCCAGACTAATGAACAGATGCTTCTAGATTGACCCAACCCAACCCTAGTGTTAGGGAGCCTCACAATTTCCAAGAAACCCCCATTCCCTTCCTCCTCCACACAGCTCACACCTTCCAGCACCACGACTCCCCTGGTCCAGCGCCACAGCTTGAGCTCTGGGAACTGTGCTGAACTGCAGCTCCAGCACGTTAATTCGCTCTTTGACTTGGGAATATTCATAACCCTTTGAACCTTAGTTTCCTGATCTATAAAATGCAGAAAGATCTGAGTCATCTTGTAGAGTTGCTCTGAGGGCTTCAAGAGGTCATGTGTTTTTGAAATACCCAGAGAGTCTGGCACATTGGTGATGCCCAGAAGAGTGATCCTAATGGTCAGTCCTTGTGATACCAGCCTTCATCCATCTCTCTTCCCATCATGCCCAGGGGCTCAAGATAAGAGAGGTAGCAACACAGAAACAAACTTGGGGGCCAATAATAGCGTGTCAGTCTCAGGGAGGATGATGACCAGAAGGAGCTGTGAGTTACTAAGCCCCGGGCCCTGCCTCTGCGACCATCAGCCAGTGCTGTGCTGGGACTCACCTTGCATTCTGGGCTTCGGTTTCTTCAACCGTTACGCCAGGGGCAGTAATGGCCATGCCTTCTTCACGAAGGTGGTGTGGGTAAAAAATCAATAAAACCATAAAACCTTTACTGTAGTGCACTGTGCTACTGAAGTGCCAGGCCCTATGGAGACTCAGTGTGGTTGAGAGGAGAGAGTGGGGAGGAGGGGTAAACAAGATACAGTTAAATCAAGATACAGTAAGACAGGCACCAAAAAGAATAAAACACCAAGGAACAGATTTAACAAAAGTGCGGACTGGTTTGCTGAAAACTACAAACAAGAACACCTAAACAAGAACACCTCATTTTCACAGATCAGAGACTTAATATTGTTTAAATGGCAATACTCCCCAAACTGATCTACAGATTCAATGCATGCAATCTCTATCAAGAAATCACAGCTTACTTTATTAGAAATTGACAAGATGATTCTTTGCATGGGAATGCAAAGGAACCAGAACAGCCAAAAAAATACTGAAAAAGAAGATCACAGTTGGAGGACTCACACTTGCCAATTTCAAAACTTACTACAAGGCTACAGTAATCAAAATGGTGTGGTACTGGGATATGGATAGACATATAGATCAGTGGAAGAGATTGAGGGCCCAGAAAACTCTCACATTTACAGCCAATCGATCGATCTTCAACAGGGTACCAAGACAATTCAACAAACGGTGCTGGAACAACCAGATATATACATGCAAAAGAATGAAGTTGGACCCTAACCTCACACCATCTACAGAATCTCACACAAAATGGATCAAAGACTTAAATTTAAGGCCTGAAACTATAAAAATCTTAGAATAAAATATAAATCCTTGTGGCCTTGGATTAGGCAATGGTTTCTTAGCTATGACAGCAAAAGCACAAGCAATCAAAAAGAACATAGGTAAACTGGCTTCATCAAAATAAAAAAACTTTTGTGCTTTCAAGGACCCCAGCAAGAAAATGAAAAGACAAACCACAGAATGGGAGAAAAGTTTTATAAATCATATAACCTGATAAGGGTCTAATATCCAGAATATATAAAGAACTCTTACAACTCAATGACAAAAACACAAACAACACAACTAAAAATGGGCAACAGATGTGAATACACATTTCTCTGAAGAAGACATATGAATGGCCAATAAGCATAAGAAAAGATGCTCAACATCATTAGCCTTACAGAAAATGCAAATCAAAACCACAACAGGGGGCTTCCCTGGTGGCGCAGTGGTTGAGAGTCCGCCTGCCGATGCAGGGGACACGGGTTCGTGCCCTGGTCCAGGAAGATCCCACATGCCGCGGAGCAGCTGGGCCCGTGAGCCATGGCTGCTGAGCCTGCGCGACCGGAGCCTGTGCTCCGCAACGGGAGAGGCCACAACAGGGAGGTCCGCGTACCGCAAAAAAAAAAAAAAAACCCACAAGAGGATACTACTTCACACCCACTAGGGTGACTATAATCAAAAAGACAGACAATAATAAGTATTGGTGAGGATATGGAGAAACTGGAACGCTCATACACTGCTGGTGGGAATATAAAATGACTACTTTGGAAAACTCTTTGAAGTTCCTCAAACAATTAAATACAGAGTTATCAAATGATCCAGCTCTTAGATATATACACAAGAGAAATGAAGACATTTGTCCACACAAAAACATGCATTTAAATGATCATAGTAGCACTGTTCATAATAATCAAAAATTGGAAACAACCTAAATGTCCAACTGATGAATGGATAAACAAAATGTTGTATAGCCATACAATGGAATATTATTCAACCATTAAAAATTAAGTATTGTTACTTGCTACACAGTAGATGAACCTTGAAAATATTCTAACTAAAATAAGCCAGACACAAAAGGCCACTATTATACGATTCCATTTCTATGTAATGTGTAGAGGAGGTAAACCCATAGAGACAGAAAATGGTTGCCAGAGGCTGTAGGGGAAGGTTTCCTTCTGGGAAACAGGGTTTCTTTTTGGGGTGATAAGAATGTTCTAGAATTAGATAGGGGTGATGGTTGTATAACACTGTGGATATACTAAAACCACTGAATTATACACTTTAAAAAGGTGAATTTTAAAGAATGTGAAATATATCTCAATAAAGCTGTTATAAAAATAAAATTTTAAAAGTAATGCATGTTAAAGCTTCTTGAAAAGTTAACCTTCTTATGCAAATAAGTTTTTTGTGTTTGCCTTTTAACCATCAATCAGAAGTCTAGATGCTCCTTGATCTCAGAGAGTTTTCTAATAAGGGGAGGAGGGGTTTCTGTAGACAAAGGAAATTCAGTGCTGGGTTATTCCAGGATGTGGTACCTTTGTTGATATTTATTAATTTGTTTAAAAATAACAAACACATTATAAGCTAACATAAATATTTTAATAAAATATAACTATATTTTTAAAAAATTAGTGAGAAGAATGGGTCTTGTTTTACATTTTGCAAATCTCTTCAATGTTCAGCTCAACAGAAGACGCTGGATTCTCATATCTGCACTTCTGTGTTCAATTTATTGTAATAAGTAGAGTCTATGAAGAAAATCTAGACTCGCCCAGACATGTAGTTGCAAAAGGGAGGAATATTTTAATTGCCTTTTCAGACAATTGTGGATACCACTGTTGGATACTAATTTGACAAAATTTGACAAATGGTAGTTAATTATAATGTGAAATATGAAACCCTATGGACTTTAATGTACTGTTACGTTAAAAATCCATTGGCCTTTCTTTTTTCCCTAATAAATTTTATTTATTTATTTATTTATTTATTTTTGGCTGCATTAGGTCTTTGTTGCTGTGTGCGGGCTTTCTCTACTTGCAGCAAGCAGGGTCTACTCTTTCATTGCGGTGCGTGGGCTTCTCATTGTGGTGGCTTCTCTTGTTGCGGAGCATGGGCTCTAGGCGCATGGGCTTCAGTAGTTGTGGCACACGGGCTTAATTGCTCCGCGGCATGTGGGATCTTCCCAGACCAGGGCTCGAACCCGTGTCCCCTGCATTGGCAGGCGGATTCTTAACCACTGCACCACCAGGGTAGCCCCCATTGGCCTTTCTTAAATTGCAAATGGGCCTTTTCCCAACATGATTTTGTAACGTCATACACTGGTCATTTGGAAAATACCAGTTTACTGAGTTATCCTAATCCTCAAGATGCTGACACATTTTACTGATATAATAAAATGCCAAGATGTCACAGATGTAATATCACCATCAATCTCATCAGAAAACTCTAAGTATTGAGAAGTTGTCGAGCACAAGAGGATGGATACAAGCTTTCCAAATGCTAATTTTGGCCTGAAAGCTCTAATTTTACCAAATACTATTGGTAAACAAACTGGCAACAAATACTATTAGTTGTTTTCTTTGAAGCAACAGGCTCACTACATTCATTTTCGAGAAAAAGTCTGTCGGATACCCCAGTCTGAATAACCACAGCTGCCAGTTATTTTCAAGTAAAAACAGCATCTCCTGAAAATACGGCTAGTTCAGCTCGTAACTCAAAACCCCCCTGAAGGGCTTTCCCTCGAGCCAACCAATGCAGTTTGTTTACTTCCCATCTCATCATCATAGAATATCAAAGACCTGCACACAAGCATAGAGAGTTAATAAAATGAGCCATCTTTACTGTTTCATCAAGGCCAGTCTTAAGTGAAGCTGGCTCTTTTGAACTGCAAGGGTGTGGAGGTGAAGGGATCCGCCCTGACTCCTGCAAAGCTGCCAGCCGTTTTGCCCACCATTGCTTTTGCACCATCAGTGCAAATGTCAACACAGTGGGAAAGGCAGGTAACTTCCTAGTATTATATGAAAATCTGACTCAGGGACCCCCTCGAAATGGTCTTGAGGACCTGCAGGGACCTGGGGACCCCACTTGAAGAACCACTGGTCTAGGAAGCCATTCCCTGTGGACTGAGAGAAGGAAAAACAACTTTAAAATAAAGCAAACAGGCTTCTTCACTTTGTGACATAAGAGGAGGTAGTGGAGGTGAGTGCAGAATGGGCTGTGATTCCTGCACTGAGTCAAGGCAGGCGGACTGACCTCAGTGCCCTATATTTGACCACCTTAAAGGGCCCAGTTGTTTCAACTGAGCAGATGGCTTCCTGTGGTTTCAAAGTCTTACAAACAAGCTCTCTGTCCCACACCACCTTTCCACTCCTTTGACCTTGACACAAAAGAGGCCCCTTCAATCTCGGGATTGTTCTGCTCTACAGTAGACAGGGCAAAGAGGAACACATGTGGCTGGGGAAGGATGGCAGGAAGCAAGGGAGAAAGGGAAGAGGGCAGCAAATATCTCACCTTGGCTCTGCCCAGTTGCCCCCAGTCTCAGTTCACCCAGGGGGCACAGAGGGGGCTTCCTACCAATTCTCTGCATTCCTACCACATTCCTCTCCTGCCAGGTCAGAGCTGGCCTAGATTCCTGCCAACTCGCCCCTTAGTTCAATGTGAACAAAGGGGTTTTCCCCCTTTTGCTTCCCCCAGACTAAGGTCTCTTGGTAGGAAAGGCCCCCTTCTCTGCACCTCAGCTATCAGCTCCCACCCAGCAGCAACGAACACAAGACCCCATGTTGGCTCAAAGCCTTATCCTCCCATGATTCCAGTAAAACAATGTGAAGTCAGGGTGGGAACGAATTTCTCATTTGAGACAAGACTGTTACAACTGCAGCAGCAAGAAAGCTGCTGGCCCGGGAGCCAAGTGCAGAAAACAGACTGCCATTCAGGCCCGAGGGAGAAACAATAGGCCCTTATCCTACACTCTGGTCTAGGCCAAGAGCTGCTAAGCAGAGCTGGAAGGCCCGATGGGTAGCCCCTGGACAGGGCTGCCCTAGGATACGTGGGGTCCCAGGCAAACACTTGGGGGGGGGGCGGGGAAATCCCCTTATCTATATAAAAAACTTGAGTCGCTCAAAATTAGCGTGTCAGCACCATTTTGGCCGCCCAACCTCACACAACCCTACAAAGGACTGTCGCAGCCGCCAGTGGAATCTGCCCTCCTGGAACGGGGCCTGGACTCAGGGCCCTGGGACAACCCCGCAGGACATCTGGTTGTCCCTGCACAGGGTAGAGGGTTGAGAGCTCCCCAAAGGGGCTGATGTGGGTCCCAGTCTGGGTTCGGAATGTCCAGCTGGAACAGCACTGGAGGGAGGCACTCCAACGTGTGGGCCCCTCAGGTGCACAGTTCCAGGCAGAGGCCACACGTGCCCGGCCTAAGGGTGGCCCTGGCCCTGCAGACACAACCACAGTCATGGCCTGAAGGGCTACGAGGGCTGCCTTCAAAAAAGAAATCAGGGCCTCACAGCCCGGGTACTTCTTGTTTTCTGGTCACTGCTACCTGGGCAACCCCGAACTCAGTTTCTTCCACCTGTGCTCCTGTGGGTACCAAGGCGGTTTGTTCTGAATTCACACCTCACCCCTGCCCAGTACCTCTCAGTAAGGTCAGCAGGTAAGAGGCCAGGAAAAAAAGACATCAGGAAGACTTTGCTGGGAGTTCTTCCAGGGAAGGGCTGAGCCTGGCCTGAAGTAAACACACCTAACAGATGTGAGGAGAAAACCAAATAATCCACAATCTGATAATCCGCTGCCGGGCAAGAAAGCATTTAATTCAACTTGAAACAAGCCCTTCTGCCATCACCCCAGTGACACCACAGGGGCTAGTTAAGAGCTGTGCCACACAGGGTCCTAGGGTGCGTCAGTGGGAAGGGACTCACCAGGACGACACAGCTCCGGAAGAGACTCCAGCTGGGGAGGGGGAGGTGTGGCTCCAGCCAGGGAGGGGGCGTGGCTGCCATAGCCCCTCCCACCCTCTACTCCAGTTCACTGAGAGTTTGAGACGTGAAACCTGCCCCAAGTTCCCCGGTGTTCTGCCAAGATCCTCACCCAGCCGCGCCTGCTGTGAAGCAGATAACAGCACAGCGGGGGAGGCTTCTCCTGGCCCACTCGGGTTAAGGCACTCTCCTTACATCAAGGCTGCAATTACACAGCAACTGGCCTTCTCTGTCTGCCTCCCCTGAGGACAGGAGATCAGGGCTGTTTTTCTGGTTCCCTGCTGTGTCTCCAGTGTGTAGCACGGGGCCTGGAACAGGGTGAGCACTCAATAAATGGTTGGGAAGCAAATGCAAGTCTCTCTCAGCTACACAGTGGCCCCTGAAGCTGAGGGCTAGCTGCTGACCACTCAGAGCCCAGTGACCATGGAGACCAAGGGCTCCATCCCCGACGGGGTGGGTCTGTGCCAGGGGCCCTCCCCTCGGTGGGGGCTACTGGGAGAGGGGCAATAGGCCTCAGCGAGCTTCATGGGGAACAGTTCATTGAGAGGCACTGGGCCAGGTTCTGAGACTTCCATGAGACTTCCATAAGACAAATATCCTTAAGTCTCGCGCTAAAGGAACAGAGAGGGCGATCAGGTGGAATTCCTGACCCTGAGGAGCAAGCGTGGGGGGAGAGGGAAAGGCTGGTTCCAATCCTCGGAGGCCCCAGATTCGGTTCACTCTCCCTTCTCCTTTCTCAGTCCTCGCCTAGCACCAGCTACTGCTTGAATCTTTTAGCATTTCAAGCTAAGTGCTAACTACCCTTTCTCCCCATGCTGGCTCAGTCTCTCCCTAAATGCTTTTATACCACCACCGCCCGCCTCTGCTTCAGTCCCTCCTCCTCCTCACCCCCTGAACAAACACAACAACCAGCGTTGCTTTTAGCCACCAACAGAGTCTGCCAGAACTCCCTCTACTGCTGGCGGGACTGGCAAAAACGAAGGAGCTTTTCGCGGGGCCCGGACCTCCTCCCTCACTCTCCCATCAATCCTCAGGCTTTCCGTGCGTGGGCTCCACTTTCCAGGGAAGGCACCCAGTTCTCATTCACCACATCCTTCCTGAGTGCCCCCACCATTCGGCCCAGCCCAGTGCCTTCCCCCAGCAACGGGCAGGCCCAGTTCATGGCTCTGGACAGAACACCTGTTCTGCTTGTTGCCAAGCACATTTATTTGTGCAGTCTGTGTTCCGAAGAAGGTTAAGAGGAGCCTTACTTCCCAAGTGACGTGGCTGGCTACAGGCAGCAAGTAGCTCACTGCACTGCCAGGCCTGAGACCACGGCTTATTCATCTTGGCATCCCAAACCTAGCAGAGCAGGGAACCAAGCAGGCACTGGGTAAACGTTTAGAGAACAAATAAACCCTAAAGGGAGAGAAACATGGCTCTGCAGAATGTACAGAAAACTTGGTGGCAGAATACCTGACCTCGGGCAAATCATCTGCAAAATGAGACCGCTGATACCCCTTAGGAATGTATGTGAAAGTACTTTGCTTACTGTAAGGGCCTATGCAAATTGGTATAGGTTTCCAGAGATGGCCCCTCACCTTTTCCTACCTGGGATAAGGAGTTCAAGGATATGGAAAATTGATAAGCCAAGAAAAAAAGTCAGGTCTGAAATTCCAGAACTAAGCTCCAAGGAAAACAGGAGCCAGGCCCGGGATGATCGCATTTTATCGTGGTTGATGTGTTTGTTGCTTTGTACATTGCTCTCAGGCTCTGTCTGGTATGTCTGTGTTTTGCCTAAGCTGGATCTAAGCTTCCCGGTAATCTAACACCTACATAAATGCATGTCAACTGCTCTGAAATAAGAAAGTTGCTGACAAGGGGAAAGGGTCTGGAAAACTGCTGGCATCGTGTATAACAAGGGAGAGATGAGTTTTTGGCCTGAGGTGCTGGCAAAAGGCACCTCAGGCCTGGCCTCAGCCTTCCGGACAGCGACACTCACAGCTCCGGGTGGGCTGTGGGCAGGTCCTTGGAAGGGCTGCCTAGGGCCTGGGATGGTCCATGAGGACCTCCTGCTGCAGGGAGGGGAGAAATTGGGATCCTGTTAGCTCTCCCCTAAGTTAGCACGTGTTCCTATCCAGCATGGAGCACCCAGCATCCTCTGCAAAATCTTGAGTCAAAATGCCCAAGTCCCTACCCTTGCTACAGCTTGTGAGCTCTCTAGGTGGTAAGGAAAACAGCAAGTAAAATCTTTCCTCCTCCTAAGTAATCCTGAACTAAAGGAAAATTCATGTGAAGGCAATGAGCACTCTTGTCTCCACCTGCAGCTCCTGCGGAAGGGAGATAAATAAACCACCAGGCCTGAGTCTGTAAGAGTCTACTCTGCTGCTAACATTTCTACTTCTGACATTCTCTTTTTGGGGTGGGGAGGTGAGATGGGTGGGAAGGTGAGAGGCAAAAGAACAAATAAATAAGGGAATGAATAAAAGGCTTCCCCACCCCCTAAGTCCCCAGATGTTCTGCTCACCCTGGCCCCAAAGCAGAGCCCCCGCCCAGTGGAGAAGGCCCAGGACCAGAGGGCAGCAACACTCGGGTCTTCTCCCTGAAGATCTCCGATCCAGAAGCGCCCCTAACACAGCAGCTCCTAACACAGCAGCTCCTCAGAGAGGAGCTAGACCAAGCCCCACAAGCCTCCAGCACTCCCAGAAACCAGAGGGTTCCAGAAGAGGCCCTGGGAAAGACTCCAATAATCCTGGCATCATGGGCCCAAGTGGACTGATTCAAACCACCAGGTTAGTCTCAAAGGGTAAAGTAAGTGAACGGAGTCCCTTTTTCTATTTTCAAATTCTCCCTTCACTCACACCCTTAAAGAGCATCTTTGCGGAACCCTGGATGGGGCTTCCTGTGTGCAGTCAGGGACTCTCCAGAGACCTCCAGGAGCTGGACAAGCTGGGAAGGAACAAGAAGCCATTGCCTGGGGGGAGGAGCGCAGGGTGGGAGTGGGGGACAGGGTAGCTACAACAACCAAATGGGCTCCAGGCCAGAGGCAGTGCACAGGCCAATCCTGAGGATCTGTGCTAGGAATAGCAAACAGATAACAAAGGGGGAGGGAGGTTCTAACTCCCATCCTGAGAAAACAATGAGACCTGTCAGTGAGGGGCCTGGTCCAGGCTCCCCACCTTGAATTGAGGTCAGAATCAAAATCTAGGCCTCAACTCTTTGGGGAAGAGGTACTGTATTAATCAAGAAGAAAATGAGTTTATAAAACGGGCATCAGGTCAAAGGCAGATCAGTGACCCAAACTTTTGCATATGATACTGGTTTGACAATATCAGATACAGCCTTGAAAATGTAGGTTACCACAGTGCCTGGCACAAAAGGCTTGTTGAATGAATATGTGGGTAAGTGAATTCAGATTGAGGCTGGTTTGACCTGGAAGAGTCAGAGTAGCAGAGACTGAAAGAAGGTGCGTGTGCAACTAAGCTTATTTTACCACAGACCCAGGATACCGCATGGTCCTAGCTGAGGCATAGAGGGAAGGGGAAGGGAGGAGGGGGAAAGCAAGGGAGATGTGTTCTCAGACTCTACATGCCAACAAGATGAGTCGCAGCTGGCTCAGGAGACACCCTGAAGAAAGGTGCCAGGCTACTCATCAGCAGGACCGTCAGCCCCAGATTGAATATGTGTCTGGGACAAGTGGAGGGGAACAGGAGAAATGGTACGGACCTAAAATCGGGTACATAAAGTGGCAGTCACCAGAAGGCCTGTCTCTCAGGGACCTGCTTGCTGCTTCAGAAAGGGCAAAGGGGCAGCTCTAAGCAATGGCTTCCTGTCGACCCCAAGATCCCAAGACTCTCAGAGCCACTCCTGTCTTCACCGCACCCTCCTGCAAGCAGCCTCACTGGTTTGGCTTTCTTCCTTCTACCTGGGATCAGAACTCCAACCTCTTCAGGGAATGGTGCTGGGCCTGGGCTCCCATTTAATTTGCTTAATGCAGAGAAATGTGGCCGAGGACAAGATGCCTCACTGGGTCCACGGCTCAACGCAGCTGCGTCCATTTATACACATGTCTCCTCCGCTTCTGAGAAAGACGACCCCCAGGACATCAAGGAGTGTGGCAACAAACCTTGCTGGAAACCTCAACTGCTTGCTAAAAAACCTTCTCCCTTACATTTCTTCAAGCCCTTGGGCAGGATTATCTTTATCTTTACTACAGCCTAAAGAAGCATTCCAGAAAGGAAACAAAAGCAAAAACAGAACAGAGGCCAAGGATAATCTTGTAAAACAGATGAGAACCAAGATGTCTGAGCAGAGAACCCTGCTTCCAGGCCCTTGGTATCACTCAGAGGCTAGCGGGGAAGGAAAAATAGAAGGAAACCACAGGCTTTGCAAAGGACGCAAGCACAGCAATGACACAGGGAAACACACCACGCGCAGCACTCCACAGCGGGGTGCGTTTTGCTCTTCTGGCAGCGCCTGGCACTGGGCACGGCCTGGGTTGTCGGGCAGAGAGACGAGTCTGAACCTGGGCTCTGCCACTTCGTACCTGCACAACTCTGGGCAATCAGCTCACCTCCTGGAGCCTCAGTTTCCTGAAGGTAACACCTTCCACCCTCCAGAAGAGACCACAGCAGAGCAGAATGGACGGAGCTGCCATTACTATTTTACTGTTGTATCCTTTTATATAAATTGAGTTCTAAATGAGGAAACAAATCAACCTGCAGATACAACATCACCCAAGACTTCTGACCTGATTTTGCCCACACTTTGGAACTCTCCCTGAGAGCTCCAGACTGGCAAACCTCCACAAAGAGAAAGCTACCTCCTCCACATAATTCGCAAAGGGGTTCCTTCCCTAACTCCCAGCTCAGTTAAATAGGAAAAAAGAGACCCACCACCTTCCTAAGTACAAGTCCTCTGTGCTTGTGAATGAGGTTGGGGGTCCCTTTGCCTGCATAAAGCCCACCCAGCATTTACGATCCCAGAAAAGATTTTCTTAAGAAAGAGGGTTTCAGACAGTATTAATTTAAATCAGAGGGGTGGGGGTAGAGAATGGGGTTTGGGGCTTGAAATCTAAACAAACAATAATGACAAGAAGGATGAAGAGGCAGCTACAGAGAGTGATACTTTCATTCAAAAAATCACGGTCCCATCCTAAGATTCAAATATTCTTCTGGTCATCAGCTCAGTGAGGAAAAGCAATGGCCATCAGCTCTGCTGGACTTCCATCTACAACTCCAGGGAGAAGTGCCTGCTCTTCCTCTGCTCTACCCTTTCATTTCCTGTCTCTGGCCCACATCCCCACATGGCTGCAGGTGACATGGGCATGAGTCGTTTACTATCCGTAGGAAGCCGAGAGCCATTGGCCTCCCCATCACTGAGAAGGCCTGTTAGTTGCACTCCAGGTCCTGGGCTCTCCCCTCACTCTGAGGAACTGTCCTGCCCAAGTTTGCCATTAGCTAAAAAGGGGATTTCAGGACTTCCCTTGTGGCGCAGTGGTTGAGAATCTGCCTACCAATGCAGGGGACACGGGTTCAAGCCCTGGTCCGGGAAGATTCCACGTGCTGCGGAGCAACTAAGCCTGTGCACCACAACTATTGAGCCTGTGCTCTAGAGCCCGCGAGCCACAACTACTGAGCCCGCGTATGACAATGACTGAAGCCCACGCACCTAGAGCCCATGCCCCAAACAAGAGAAGCCACAACAATGAGAAGCCCGCGCACCGCAACCAAGAGTAGCCCCCGCTCGCTGCAACTAGAGAAAGCCCACGTGCAGCAACAAAGACCCAATGCAGCCAAAAATAAATAAATAATTTTTTTTAAAAAGGGGGGGTTTCAGACAAGGATGCAGAGAGTATGAGAGCATCCTCATTCCTGGAAAATAACTCCCAAGAGAAAAGCAAGGCACAGGTCAATAACATTAGCTTCATAGACAGAATGGCCAGTCATTGCTACCACATCTCACCTCAAGGTTGCTGAGCCATGAGTGCAGCAGGGAAAGGGGACCAGATACCACTGAGAAGCAAGAAGGCAGACTGGCGAGTATCTCTGCCACTCACAAAGGGAAAGGGAGAAGTCTTAGAAGTCCACCATCTCCTTTCCGCAAAAGAGCTATACCATAGATGAAGGTTTTTTTTTTTTTTTTTTGTGGTACGCGGGCATCTCACCGCTGTGGCCTCTCCCGCTGCGGAGCACAGGCTCCGGACGCGCAGGCTCAGCGGCCATGGCCCACGGGCCCGGGCGCTCCGCGGCATGTGGGATCCTCCCGGACCGGGGCACGAACCCACGTCCCCCACATCGGCAGGCGGACTCCCAACCACCGCGCCACCAGGGAAGCCCTGATGAAGGTTTTAAATGGGTCACGGAAAAGCACACAGCTTTGGAATTCAGAAAATGACAAGGCCACAAAAAGAGAAAGAGAGAAAGAAAAAAGTTAGGAATCAAGGGGGTGTTGGCTTAGCAGAACAAATGGCAAGCACTCTGTTTATTCTTCCTTCTTATTTGCAAACAAGAGAGATGAGATCTTTGGACCAGAGGACAATGGCATCCTAGGCTCCTGTCTCAGAGAAGGTGACTAAGAAGCTATTTAGCAGGAAATAATGAAAGCCAAGCAAACTCCAGATGCAGAGAAGATGATGAAAAGAATGACAGGGCAAATAGTTTTCAAAAAAGAAACTCCTTTGCAGATACAGAATTGTTTGGAGGCCTCTAAAATCTAAAGGCCATAGTCCAGGCAAGACCATTACCTGAACAACCTCTTATAATTAGCAGATATTACCTTTGTGATAAAAGGCAAGCAAGCTATTTTCTATCAGGAAAAAATATGTACACAGCTTACAAATGTAAAATGTAGAGCTCTTACTGAAAGGCACATAAACAATCTGGAACAATAGGTAATTACAGCTAACCTGCAATTGTCCACACTAATGAAATGGGAATAGCAAGCATAGGTAATTCAACAAATATTCGTAGCGTACTTCTTAAGTGCCTGGTATAGCAGAGAAAGTAGAATTTTTTTTTAAACTGTATCAAATCATGGTAAATTGATATGACCAGAGACTAGGTCCATGACCAACTAGAACTGTACAGCAGATGGGCCTGATAATGTACATACAGTGGGTTCAAGTATGTACAAAATGTACAGGTGCATTGACACACAGGAGAAATCGGTCCAATGTGATGTGAATAAACTTTCAGTTTACTACTTTAGAAATTTTTTTTTCACTATTTTAACCATTTTAAACTATACACCTCAGTGGTTTTTAGTATATTCAAAATATTGTACATCTATCACCACTATCTAATTCCAGAACATATTCATCACACCCCACAAAGAAACCTGGTACCATTTACGGTCACTCTCCATTTCCCCCTCCCCCCACCAATGGCAACCACTAGTCTAGTTTCTGTCTCTATGAATTTGCCCATTCTGGACATTTCATATAAATTTCATACAGTATGTTGCCTTTTGTGTCTGACTTCTTTAACTTAGCATAATGTTTTCAAGGTTCATCCATGGTTGTAGCATGTAGCATGAATAACATTCCACTATCAAGATATACCACATTTTGTTTATCCACTCATCAGCTGATAAAAATCTGGGTTGTTTCCACTTTTTGGCTATTATGAATAATGCTACTATGAACATTAATGCATATGTGACATTTTAAATACATAATTTTTAACCATCCAGGCTGGCCTTCCTAGTTATGCTTTAATTAGTCAAGAACTTGACCCCAGTAGTCTGACTCCAGAGCTTGGCGCCCAATCACACCACTGTATTCCTTCATTTTCATTCTCTGATATGGAAGGTAACAGCAGTCCGGAAATGTACTAGATGGCAGAGGGAAGCAGCTGAAATTTAAAAGTCATTGTCAACAGTCTATATACATGAAGCACCAGCTGCATGGACAGAAAACCACCTGATTGTACTCCTTCCTGTCGCCACAACCCAACAGAAGGGAGTTTGCAGATCGTCAGTGAGAAACTCCACAGGCTTACCTTTTGGATCCCTTAGTAAAACAGGGATGCTGTTATGTGCATCCATGCTGCTGTGAGGCTAAGTAAGACGAGGGGATGACAGGTGGGCGAGCACTTACTCAAGGCCCCGGCACACAACAGGCTTTCAGTAAAGGTTTGTCCATTCATGCAGTAAAGAAAAGGATAGAATTTGGGGTGCTAACTTTGGGTTCTGCTCTCCCCACTTGAAAGAGCTGGATGGTGTCAAACCTACTTAAGATGAAAGAGTGGTGAGGAAGGCAGGAAACCAGAGCACAGGAAACAAATGTTTGTAGAATCAGGACTGAGAGAAAGAAAAGAAAAATGTAAAGAACAGAGGAAACTTATATGAAGAAACAGGAAGGGGAAAAGGCTAAGAAAATAAAAACAAACATACGAATTTATGTCTAAAATGGTCCAAAGAACAGACTGATGCCTTGTGATGAGCACAGCATGACAGGCAGATATCAAAGGGACTAAAGAGCACCACCTGAGAGCAGAGACAGAACTACTAAACAGGCAGAAATGCCTCAGGGCGCACAGAGGTTCCAGGGCATTTCCCTGGCGAAGGAGGGGAAGCTGGAGAGCAGAGACCTAATAGGGGAAATGAGACCCTATGCAACTGATTACACTGAAAAAGGCAATGCTCCACAGCACAGAACATGTCAGAAATGTGATGGCTACAACTGCTAAACTCAGAAGGCAATTTATAGAACTGAGGCAATAAAAAATGCAAAATTCATGTAAAGAAAGTGGGAGGAGAAAAAAAGGGGCACTAGTAAAGGAGAATATGAAAAAGAAACAGGTATTTTAGAGGAAAGTTGTCTTAATTTTTTATATCATTATAAAATGTAAAGTTCTACAAAAAATGAATATAAACATGGGAAATAATACCTGTATATTTATGGACACACCTGTAAGAGATGGGCGCCTTCCCAGAATCCTCCTATTTTATTTTGTATACATACAGGGTAAATCACAGTTAGTTTTGGTCAACTGTGGTTAAGTTCAGTCAATTTCAGCTCCTAGCATAGTAGCATCTACCCATTCCCTACCCACCCCAATAGCAGGCAACTGGGCCACTGTTCTTGCAGTACCTGGCACAGAGCTTATGGAGCCAGGGTGGGCAGAAAGGACTCTGTCCTCCAAATACTGAGGACAATCACTGATTGCTGCTTCTTATCACAAAGGTGCAGACAAAGAGACAGACAGCCATTGTTGCTGCATCCCTCTCATCCCCCCCACCCAGCCCCACTGCTGCAAGCCCCACCCCCTCTGGCTGAAGTGACTGCCAGGGGATTTAAAAAGCCCACACCATCTTTTCTCCCACTTCATTTTTGGCTTTTTCTCCTTTTGGAAGCCAGGCATCAAAGACTAGGAAATTCAAAAACAACTGCATATACAGGGAAAATCAGAAAGTGACCATGCATGCCTAGGAAAGAAAACATCTGAAAAGACCTTAAGCTCACACCTCAGGCTGATCCTTGGCACAGAGACAGGCTACAACAATCAAAAAAACAAAAACAGCACACACACCCTGGGAAAGAGGAAGAATCTGATTTCCACAGTTACCCCATTATTAGAATCAACTGTCCCAGTGTTCAACAAAAAATATCACAAGGCATACAAAGAAACAAGAAAGTATGGCCCATTCAGAGGAAAAAAACTAACAGAAACTGTCCCTGAGAAAGACATATATATATACTAGCAGATATACTAGACAAAGACTTTAAACAACTGTCTTAAAGATGCTCAAAGAACTATCAGAAGATGTGGAGAAAGGCAAGAAAATAAATGAAAATATCAATTAAAAATGAAAAAATCAATAAAGACACAGAAAACCTTAAAAGAAAGAAACAAAAAAAGTCTGGAGCTGAAAAGTACAATAACTGAAATGAAAAATTCACTACAGAGATCCAAAGCAGATTTCAGCAGACAGAAAACAGAATCAGTGAAATTTAAGATAAAACAATGGAAATTATCAGGCCTGATGAACAGAAAGAAAAAAGACTGAAGGAAAGGTGAACAGAGGCTAAGGGACCTGTGGTACCCCATCAAGTGTACCAAGATATGCTTTGTAGGAGTCTCAGAAGGAAAAGGGAGAGGGCTTCCCTAGTGGTGGAGTGGTTGGAGTCCACATGCCAATGCAGGGGTCACGGGTTCGAGCCCTGGTCTGGGAAGATCCCACATGCCATGGAGCAACTAAGCCCGTGTGCCACAACTACTGAGCCTGTGCTCTAAAGCCTGCGAGCCACAACTACTGAGCTCAAGTGTCACAACTACTGAAGCCCGCACGCCTAGAGCCCATGCTCTGCAACAAGAGAAGCCACCGCAATGAGAAGCCTGCACACTGCAACAAAGGGGAGCCCCTGCTCACCACAAGAAAGCGCACATGCAGCAAAGAAGACCCAGCACAGCCAAAAAATAATTAATTAATTACTTTTAAAAAAGAAGGAAAAGGGAGAGAAAGGGACAGAGAGAATATCTGAAGAAATAACAGCTGTAAATGTCCTAAATTTGATGAAAAACATAAATATAAACATTCAAGAAGCTCAACAAACTCTAAATAAGATGAAGTCAAAGAGACACACACCAAGACACATTATAATCAAACTTTCAAAAGACAAAGACAAAGAGGATTTTGAAAGCAACAAGAGAGAAGCAAACTGTCACATACAAAGGATCATCAATAAGATTAACAGCAGGACTTCCCTGATGGAGCAGTGGTTAAGAATCTGCCTGCCAATGCAGGGAAAACGGGTTTGAGCCCTGGTCCAGGAATATCCCACATGCCGCGGAGCAACTAAGCCCATGCACCACAGCTACTGAGCCTGTGCTCTAGAGCCCGCAAGCCACAACTACTGAGCCTGTGTGCTGCAACTACTGAAGCCCGTGCACCTAGAGCCCATGCTCCGCAACAAGAGAAGTCACAGCAATGAGAAGCCGCAGCACTGCAACAAAGAGTAATCCCTGCTTGCCGCAACTAGGGAAAACCCACACACAGCGACAAAGACCCAACACAGACAAAAATTAATTAATTAATTAATTTTAAAAAATAAGATTAACAGCAGATTTCTCATACAGAAACTTTGGAGGCCAAAAGGCAGTGGTTCAATATATTCAAAGTGCTAAAAAACAAAACAAAACAAACCTATCAAACGTAAGTCCTGTATTTGGCAAAACTGTCCTTCAAAAGTGAGGGGGAAATTAAGATATTTCCACATAAAAGATGAGGGACTCTGTGACCACAAGACCTGCCCTGCAAGAAATGTTCAAGGAAATCCTACAAGGTGAAATAAAAGTATACTAGACAGTAATTCAAAGGCATATGAAGAAATAAAGATCTCAATAAAGGTAAAAACATTGGCAATTATAAAATCTAGTATTATAATAACAATGGTTTATAACTGTACTTTTTGTTTTCTACATGATTTAAGAGACTACAACTGACCCTGAACAACACAGGTTTAATCTGAATGGGTCCACCTATACAAAGATATTTTTCAATAGTAAAATCTATAATACTGCACAGTCCATGGTTGGATGAATGCATGCATACAAAGGAACCAGAGATACAAAGGGCCGACTATAAGTTATATGTGGATTAACCTCTGCATTGTTCAAGGGTCAACTATAATACATTTAAAGAAAAAAACATTATTAGTGAAAAAGCTAGTATTACTGTAACTTTGGTTTGTAACTTCAGATCTTGTTTTCTACATAATTTAGGAAACAAATGCACTAAAAGGAATTATTGTTTTATGTTTGGGGGCACACAACATATAAAAATGTAATCTTACAACAAAACAACTGATACTGGTGGGAATGTAGCTGTAAAGGAGCAGCTTTCATATGGTACTGAAGTTAAACTGGTATAAATTCAAATTAATGTTATAACTTTAGGATTTTAAATGTAATCCCCATGGCAACCATAAAGAAAATAGCTATAGAATATTACACAAAAGCAAAAGAGAAAGGAATTTAAACATTTCACTACCAAAAAATAACTAAACACACACAAAAGAACAGTAACACAGGAAATGAGGGACCAAAAAAACTATAAGTCATACAGAAAACAAATAGCGCAATGAAAGAAGTCCCTCCTTATCAGTAGTTTCTTTAAATGTAAATGGATTAAACTCTCCAATCAAATGACAGAGATTGGCAGAACGGATAAAAACACAAGATCCAATTATACGCTGTCTACAAGAGAGTCACTTGAGATCCAAAGACGCAAACAGGTTGAAAGTGACTGGATGGAAAAAGATATTTCATGCATAGTAATCAAAACAGAGCAGGAGTGGCTATTCTAATATCAGATTAAACAGTCTTTAAATAAAAAAAGGTTAAAAAAGACAAAGAAGGACATTATATGTTAATAAAAAGTTCAATACAGCAAGAAAACATAACAATTATAAACATTTACACACCTAATGACAGACCATCAAAATATGTGAAACAAAAACTGACAAAATTGGGCTTCCCTGGTGGCACAGTGGTTGAGAGTCCGCCTGCCGATGCAGGGGACGCGGGTTTGTGCCCTGGTCCGGGAAGATTCCACATGCTGCGGAGCGGCTGGGCCCGTGAGCCATGGCAGCTGAGCCTGCACGTCCGGAGCCTTGCTCCGCCACGGGAGAGGCGACAACAGTGAGAGGCCCGCATACCGCAAAAAATAAAAAATAAAAAAAAAGCTGACAAAATGGAAGGGAGACATAGACAGTTCTATAATAATAGCTGGAGACTTCAATACCTTATCAAAATAATAGGTAAAACAGAAGTAAGGAAATAGAGGACTCACACAACACAATAAATCAGCTATATCTAACAGACATATGAAGAACACTCTACCCAACAACAACAGAATACACATTCTTCTCAAGTGCACGTGGGACGTTTTCCAGGATAGACCATATATTAGGCCACTAATTAAGTCTCAAAAGATTTTAAAAGATACATATCATACAAAGTATCTTCTACCATAACAGGATGAAGTTAAAAATTAATAACAAAAGGAAAACTGGAAAACTCACAAATTTGTGGAAATTAAACACATTTTTAAACAACCTATTGTTCAAAGAAGAAATCACAAGGGAAATAAAATGCTTAGAGACAAATGAAACCAAACGCATGACATACCAAAACTTATGGGATGCAGTGAAAGCAGTGCTGGGGGGAAATTTATAGCTATAAATACTTACATTAAAAAACAAGAAAGACCTCAATCACCAACCTAACTTTATAACTTAAGGAACAAGTAAACGAAGAACAGCTAAGTCCAAAGCCAGCAGAAGGAAGGAAATAATAAAGATTAAGAGCAGAGATAAATGAAATAGAGAATAGAAAAACAATAGAGAAAATCAGTGAAACCAAAAGTTGGGTCTTAGAAAAGATCAAAATTAACAAACCTTTAGCTAGATGGACTAAGAGAAAAAGAGTGAAGACTCAAATTACTGAAATCAGAAATGAAAGTGGGGACATTACTATTGATTATACAGAAATCAAAAGGACTGTGAGAGATAACTATGATCAACGGTACACCAACAAACTGAATCACCTAGATGACATGGATAGATTCCTAGAAACAGAAAATCACCAAGACTAAATCACATAGAAATAAAAAAATCTGAATAGACCTATAACTAGTAAGGAGATTGAATCAGTAATTAAAAATCACCCAACAAAGAAAAATCCTGGACCTGATGGCTTCACTGGTGAATTCTATCAGACATTTAAAGAACTAATACCAATCCTCCTGAAACTTTTCCAAAAAACTGAAGAGGAGGGGACATTTCCTAACTTATTCTATGAGGCTAGCAGAATCCTAATAACAAAGCCTGACAAAGAAACTACAAGAAAAAAAAACAACTACAGATCAATATCCCTTATGAGCACTGATGTAAAAATCTACAAACAGAATTCAGAGGCATATTAAAAGGATTATACACCATGACATAGTGGGATTTACTCCTGGAATGCAAGGATGGTTCAACAAACAAAAACACATCAATGTTATATGCCACATCAACAAAATGAAGGGAAAAAACCCCCACATGATCATCTCATTTGATGCAAAAAAAGCATTTAACAAAATTCAACACCCTTTCAGAGTAAAAACATTCAACAAAACAGTAACAGAAGTAAACTAACTCCACATAATAAAAGATGTTCATGAAAAATAGCAAACATAATACCCAATGGTGAAAGACAAAGCTTTTTCTACAATCAGGAACAAAGTAAGGATGCCACTTTCTCCACTCTATTCAACATAGTACTAGAAGTTCTAGCCAGAGCAATTATAAAAGAAAGAGAAATTAAAGGCATCCAAATTGGAAAGGAAGAAGTAAAATTACCTCTGTTTGCAGATATGATTTTACACATAAAAACTCAACAGAGTCCATAAAAAAGCTGTGAGAGCTAACAGATGAATTCAGCAAAGTATCAGGATACAACGTTAGCACACAAAAAACAGTTGCATTTCTATACATGAACAATTAATTATCTGAAAAGAAAATTACAAAAACAATTCAATTTACAATAGCATCAAGAAGAATAAAATACTTAGGAATTAACCAAGGAGTTGATAGACTGGTACAATGTAAACGATAAAGCACTGCTGAAAAAAATTAAAGAAGACATAAATAAATGGAAACACATTCTATGTTCATGGATTGGAAGACTTAATATTGTTAAAATGTCAATACTACCCAAAGCATTCTACAGATTCAAAGCAATCCCTATCAAAATCCTAATGACATTTTTTTGTAGAAATAGAAAAACCCATCCTAATGGAATCTCAAGGGACCCCAAATAGCCAAAACAATCTTGAAAAAGAAGAACAAAACTGGAAGACTCATACTTCCGGATTTCAAAACCTACTACAAAGCTACAGTAATCAATTACAGTGTGGTACTGGCATAAAGGTAGACACATAGACCAATGGAATAGAACAGAGAGCCTAGAAATAAACTCTCACATATATGGTCAAATTATTTTTCATGAGGATGCTAAGACTATTCAATGGGGAAAGGACAGTCTTTTCAACTAATAGTGCTGGGAATATTGGATACCCACATCCAAAAGAATGAAGTTGGACTCTTACTTAACACCATATACAAAAATAAACTCAAAATGGATCAAGGACCTATATGTAAAACCAAAAATAACAACACTCTTAGAAGAAAACAGGACAAAAGCTTCATGACTTTGGACACTGGACTTCTCTAATATGACATCAAAGGCACAAATAACAAAAGAAAAAATAGACAAATTGAACTTCATGAAAATTTTAAAAATTTGTGCATCTGAAGACATTATTCAGATGGCCAAAAAGCACATGAAAAGATGCTCAACGTCACTAATTATTAGAGAAATGCAAATCAAAACTACAACGAGGTACCACTTCATACCGGTCAGAATGGCCATCATCAAAAAATCTATAAAGAGTAAATGCTGGAGAGGGTGTGGAGAAAAGGGAACCCTCCTACACTGTTGGTGAGAATGTAAACTGGTACAGCCACAATGGAGAACAGTACAGAGGTTCCTTAAAAAACTAAAAATAGAGCTACTATGTGATTCAGCATATACCCAGAGAAAACCGTCATTCAAAAAGATACATGCACCACAATGTTCACTGCAGCACTATTTACAACAGCCAGGACGTGGAAGCAACCTAAATGTCCACTGACAGAGGAATGGATAAAGAAGATGTGACACATATATACAATGGAATATTACTCAGCCATAAAAAAGAACAAAATAATGCCATTTGCAGCAGCATGGATGGACCCAGAGATCATCATACTGAGTGAAGTAAGTCAGAGAGGGACAAATATCATATGATATCGCTTATATGTGGAATCTAAAAAAAATGTTTTAGATGAACTTATTTACAAAACAGAAATAGAGTTACAGATGTAGAAAACAATCTTATGGTTACCGGGAGGGGAAGAAGGGGAGGGATAAATTGGGAGATTGGGATTGACATATATACACTACTATATATAAAATAACTAATAAGGACCTACTGTATAGCACAGGGAACTTCTACTCAGTACTCTGTAATGACCTATATGGGAAAAGAATCTAAAAAAGAATGGATATATGTATATGTATAACTGATTCACTTTGCTGTATAGCAGAAAGTAACACAACATTGTAAATCAACTGTACTTCACAAAAAAAAAGAAGACATTATTCACAGAGTAAAAAGGCAACCCACAGAAAGGGAGAAAATATTTGCAAATCATATATCTGATAAAGGGTTAATAACTAGAATATAGAGAGAACTCCTAAAACTCAACAGCAAAAAAACAAACAACCCAATTCAAAAATGGAAAAAAGGACTTGGATAAACATTTCTTCAAAGAAGATATATAAATGGCCAATAAGCACATGAAAACACGAAAAGTATAATGATGGTCGCCAGGGCCTGGCAGGGAGGGGAGAATAGAAGTTATTGTTTAATGGAGTGAGTTTCTGTTTTACAAGATGAAAAGAGTTATGGGGATGGATGGTGAGGATGGTTGCACAACAATGTGAAATGGACTTAATACCACTGAACTGTATACTTAAAAATGGTTCACAGGGTAAAGTTTATGTGTATTTTACCACAATAAGAAAAAAAGGAAAAATAAAATAAATAAGTAGCCTTTTTCGTTTCCAGACAACAGAAGGACAATATGAAAAGGTTTTTAAGAAAACACAAAACCAAACAAGAATCAGGCCAGCCTGAAATTAACACATAACAAGATCAGTTTGGCAGTAGCAGAATGACAGCAAGGGTATTCAGTCTTCCCAGGAATGCCAAAAATATGTGAATTATGGGGAATTTCATAAATCAGAAGGGCAAAATAATTGGAAAAAGATCTATGTGAAAGTAGGAATCTGCAACCAGAGTCAAGGGGGACCAGGGTCTAAAATAGGATAATATCATTTTTAAAACCCCTTAAGACATGTATTAATAGTTGTGCTATTCCTGCTCTCCAAAGCAACCCTATCTATATAGTGAATGCTAGAGTGGACACAGCCCCTGGCTGGTACACAGCCCCTGGTACTTGGTACAGATGGGCCAACCACAGGTCTTTAAAACCAGGAGGGGCAGACCCCAGAGATTCCATCTTCCATTACAAATTCACAAAGTGGCCTTCTGGGACAAATCAGTGTCACATGAGTTTGAAATGAGTGAGTCACATTTTCTGGCCCAACCCAAGCAGCAAAGTACTACAACTCTGGGGGAACAGCCCAAACCGCCTCCATAACATCACTGTGATACTGATGGTCTTATTCTCAAGTGTGAAACCCAAAGACCCATGAGAATGGAAGCCACATCCCTAGGGATGCAAGGACTCCATTCCAAAAGCACTACTTTAAAAAAGAAATTTTCTAGCTGGGGGAGATAACCGTCCAACCCTCCTGCTGAAAACAACTAAAAATGCTAGATAAAATATGTGTGTGTCTATATATGTATATATATTTAAATTTTTTTCTTGAAAGAATAGACAAGTTAGCAAGAAAATAAGGAACATTTGGGTCCAAATCTAAGCAGAGGCAGAAACCCAGAGAGGCAAGTAAACATTGAAGTTTTTGCACTGAGGGCATTTGCAGAACCAAGGCAAACCTGAGCTTCAGTTTTCCAAGTTTCAAAGGGCACACAGGCAGAGCCCAGAGCCCACCCAAGGTGGGAGGTCTAAGGAGACCTTACCTCCAGTGAAGTTGTGACTTCCAACGATACTCCCTCAGAATACGAGTAAAGCAGAAACAAACCTGATCTACCTCTCCTCACCCCCAAGAGCTACCTGCACAAAACATCAAATGTCTCTATCTTCGGCACTGAGCAGTTGGAGAAACAAACAAACTCACCCCAAGAAGTTGTAATCACAAGACAACACTCACAGGTTTGTGGTTCAAATTCCCACCACATGGGTGGTCAGAAAATACTCAATGCTCTATATTGCTGGTGGGAAAAAGGGTAAATTAGTACAACCACACTGGAATAGAGTTTTGCATAACCAGGAAGAGTTAGATGTGGCAGGAATTCCACTCCTACTTCATATCCTGGAAAAACTTGCTCCCGTACACCAGGGGCCATGTATAAGAATGTGCCCAGCAGGGTTATTCCTAAGAGCAAACACATACAGGCTTCCAGGCAGCAGAAAGGATAAATACACTGTAACACATTCATACAGTGTAAAGCTACACAGCACAGAAAATGAAAGGAGTCACATGCATGCCCGTGGATAAATCCCAATGTAATGCGAAGCCAGTCACAGAAGTCACAGTACAACTCCATGTCTATGATGTTCCAAAAGAGGCAGAACTAAACAGTAAGTTATTTAGAGATTGTTCATAAGTGGTAAACTATTGAGAAAATCAAGAGAATTATTACTACAAAAGTCAGAATAGGGACTTCCCTGGTGGCACAGTGGTTAAGAATCCACCTGCCAATGCAAGGGACACGGGTTCGAGCCCTGGTCCGGGAAGATCCCACATATAATGGAGCAACTAAGCCTGTGTGCCACAACTACTGATCCTGCACTCTAGAGCCCGTGAGCCACAACTAATGAACCCACATGCCACAACTACCGAAGCCCGTGCGCCTAGAGCCCATGCTGTGCAACAAGTGAAACCACTGAAACGAGAAGCCCGCACACCACAATGAAGAGTAGCCCCCGCTCACCGCAACTAGAGAAAGCCCTCGCACAGCAACAAAGACCCAACACAGCCATAAATAAATAAATAATAAAATAAAATTAAAAAAAAAAACCAAAAAACCCCAAAGTTAGCAGAAGAAAAGAAATCATAAAGATAAGATCAGAAATAAATGAAAAAGAAGGAAACAATAGCAAAGATCAATAAAACTAAAAGCTGGTTCTTTGAGAAGATAAACAAAATTGATAAAGCATTAGCCAGACTCATCAAGAAAAAAAGGGAGAAGACTCAAATCAGCAGAATTAGAAATGAAAAAGGAGAAGTAACAACTGACCCTGCAGAAATACAAAGGATCATGAGAGATTACTACAAGCAACTCTATGCCAATAAAGTGGACAACCTGGAAGAAATGGACAAATTCTTAGAAAAGCACAACCTTCCAAGACTGAACCAGGAAGAAATAGAAAATATGAACAGACTGATCACAAGCACTGAAATTGAGACTGTGATTAAAAATCTTCCAACAAACAGAAGTCCAGGACCAGATGGCTTCACAGGCGAATTCTATCAAATATTTAGAGAAGAGCTAACACCTATCCTTCTCAAACTCTTCCAAAATACAGCAGAGGGAGGAACACTCCCAAACTCATGCTATGAGGCCACCAACACCTTGATACCAAAACCAGACAAGGATGTCACCAAGAAAGAAAACTACAGGCCAATATCACTGATGAACATAGATGCAAAAGTCCTCAACAAAATACTAGCAAACAGAATCCAACAGAACATTAAAAGGCTCATACACCATGATCAAGTGGGGTTTATTCCAGGAATGCAAGGATTCTTCAATATACGCAAATCTATCAATGTGATAAACCATATTAACAAACTGAAGGAGAAAAACCATATGATCATCTCAATAGATGCAGAGAAAGCTTCTGACAAAATTCAACACCCAAAATAAAATACAACACCCAAAAATAAAAACCCTGCAGAAAGTAGGCATAGAGGGAACTTTCCTCAACATAATAAAGGCCATATATGACAAACCCACAGCCAACATCATCCTCAATGGTGAAAAACTGAAAGCATTTACACTAAGATCAGGAACAAGACAAGGCTGCCCACTCTCACCACTCTTATTCAATATAGTTTTGGAAGTTTTAGCCGCAGCAATCAGAGAAGAAAAGGAAATAAAAGGAATCCAAATCAGAAAAGAAGAAGTAAAGCTGTCACCGTTTGCAGATGACATGATACTATAAATAGAGAATCCTAAAAATGCCACCAGAAAACTACTAGAGCTAATCAATGAATTTGGTAAAGTTGCAGGATACAAAATTAATGCACAGAAATCTCTTGCATTCCTATACACTAATGATGAAAAATCTGAAAGTGAAATCAAGAAAACACTCCCATTTACCACTGCAACAAAAAGAATAAAATATCTAGGAATAAACCTACCTAAGGAGACAAAAGACCTGTATGCAGAAAATTATAAGACACTGATGAAAGAAATTAAAGATGATACAAATAGATGGAGAGATACACCATGTTCTTGGATTGGAAGAATCAACATTGTGAAAATGACTCTTCTACCCAAAGCAATCTACAGATTCAATGCAATCCCTATCAAACTACCACTGGCATTTTTCACAGAACTAGAACAAAAAATTTCACAATTTGTATGGAAACACAAAAGACCCCAAATAGCCAAAGCAATCTTGAGAATGAAAAACGGAGCTGGAGGAATCAGGCTCCCTGACTTCAAACTATACTACAAAGCTACAGTAATCAAGACAGTATGGTACTGGCACAAAAACAGAAAGATAGATCAATGGAACAGGATAGAAAGCCCAGAGATAAACCCACACACATATGGTCACCTTGTCTTTGATAAAGGAGGCAGGAATGTACAGTGGAGAAAGGACAGCCTCTTCAATAAGTGGTGCTGGGAAAACTGGACAGGTACATGTAAAACTATGAGATTAGATCACTCCCTAACACCATACACAAAAATAAGCTCAAAATGGATTAAAGACCTAAATGTAAGGCCAGAAACTATAAAACTGTTAGAGGAAAACATAGGCAGAACACTCTATGACATAAATCACAGCAAGATCCTTTTTGACCCACCTCCTAGAGAAATGGAAATAAAAATAAACAAATGGGACCTAATGAAACTTCAAAGCTTTTGCACAGCAAAGGAAACCATAAACAAGACCAAAGGACAACCGTCAGAATGGGAGAAAATATTTGCAAATGAAGCAGCTGAGAAAGGATTAATTTCCAAAATTTACAAGCAGCTCAATAACAAAAAAACAAACAACCCAATCCAAAAATGGGCAGAAGACCTAAATAGACATTTCTGCAAAGAAGAGATACAGACTGTCAACAAACACATGAAAGAATGGTCAACATCATTAAGCATTATAGAAATGCAAAACAAAACTACAATGAGATATCATCTCACACCAGTCAGAATGGCCATCATCAAAAAATCTAGAAACAATAAATGCTGGAGAGGGTGTGGAGAAAAGGGAACACTTTTGCACTGCTGGTGGGAATGTGAATTGGTTCAGCCACTATGCAAAACAGTATGGAGGTTCCTTAAAAAACTACAAATAGAACTACTATATGACCCATCAATCCCACTACTGGGCATATACCCTGAGAAAACCCAAATTCAAAAAGAGTCATGTACCAAAATGTTCATTGCAGCTCTATTTACAATAGCCCGGAGATGGAAACATCCTAAGTGCCCATCATCGGATGAATGGATAAAGAAGATGTGGCACATATATACAATGGAATATTACTCAGCCATAAAAAGAAACGAAATTGAGCTATTTGTAATGAGGTGGATAGACCTAGAGTCTGTCATACAGAGTGAAGTAAGTCAGAAAGAGAAAGACAAATACTGTATGCTAACACATATATATGGAATTTAACAAAATAAAATGTCATGAAGAACCTAGGGGTAAGACAGGAATAAAGACACAGAGCTACTGGAGAACGGACTTGAGGATATGGGGAGGGGGAAGGGGGAGTTGTGACAAAGCCAGAGAGAGGCATGGACATATATACACCACCAAACGTAAGGTAGATAGCTAGTGGGAAGCAGCCGCATAGCACAGGGATATCAGCTCATCAGCTCGGTGCTTTGTGACCGCCTGGAGAGGTGGGATAGGGAGGGTGGGAGGGTGGGAGACGCAAGAGGGAAGAGATATGGGAACATATGTATATGTATAACTGATTCACTTTGTTATAAAGCAGAAACTAACACACCATTGTAAAGCAATGATACCCCAATAAAGATGTTAAAAAAAAAAAAAAAGACAGTATGGTACTGGTACAAAAACAGAAATATAGATCAATGAAACAGGATAGATAGCCCAGAGATAAACCCACGCACATATGGTCACCTTATCTTTGATAAAGGAGGCAAGAGTATACAATGGAGAAAAGACAGCCTCTTCAATAAGTGGTGCTGGGAAAACTGGACAGCTACATGTAAAAGAATGAAATTAGAACACTTTCTAACACCATACACAAAAATAAACTCAAAATGGATTAAAAACCTAAATGTAAGGCCAGACACTATAAAACTGTTAGAGGAAAGCATAGGCAGAACACTCTATGACATAAATCACAGCAAGATCCTTTTTGACCCACCTCCTAAAGAAATGCAAATAAAAACAAAAACAAACAAATGGGACCTAAGAAACTTAAAAGCTTTTGCACAGCAAAGGAAACCGTAAAAAAAAAAAAGACAGCCCATAGAATGGGAGAAAATGTTTGCAAACGAAGCAACTGACAAAGGATTAATCTCCAAAATATATAAGCAGCTCATGCAGCTAAATATCAAAAAGACAAACAACCCAATCCAAAAATGGGCAGAAGACCTAAATAGACATTTCTCCAAAGAAGATAAACAGATTGCCAACAAACACATGAAAAGATGCTCAACATCACTAATCATTAGAGAAATGCAAATCAAAATGACAATGAGGTATCACCTCACACGAGTCAGAATGGCCATCATCAAAAAATCTAGAAACAGTAAATGCTGTAGAGGGTGTGGAGAAAAGGGAACCCTCTTGCACTGTTGGTGGGAATATAAATTGATACAGCCACTATGGAGAACAGTATGGAGGTTCCTTAAAAAACTACAAATAGAACTACCATACGACCCAGCAATCCCACTACTGGGCATCTACCCTGAGAAAACCATAATTCAAAAAGATACATGTACCACAATGTTCATTGCAGCTCTATTTACAATAGCCAGGACATGGAAGCAACCTAAGTGTCCATTGACAGATGAATGGATAAAGAAGATGTGGCACATATATACAATGGAATATTACTCAGCCATAAAAAGAAACGAAATTGAGCTATTTGTAGTGAGGTGGATGGACCTGAAGTCTGTCATACAGAGTGAAGTAAGTCAGAAAGAGAATAACAAATACCGTATGCTAACACACATATATGGAATCTAAAAAAAAAATGGTTCTGAAGAACCTAGGGGCAGGACAGGAATAAATACACAGATGTAGAGAATGGACCTGAGGACATGGGGAGGGGGAAGGGTAAGCTGGGACGAAGTGAGAGAGTAGCATAGACATATATACACTACCAAATGTAAAACAGATAGCTAGTGGGAAGCAGCTGCATAGCACAGGGAGATCAGCTCGGTGCTTTGCGACCACCTAGAGGGGTGGGATAAGGAGGGTGGGAGGGAGACGCAAGAGGGAAGGGATATGGGGGATATACGTATGCATATAATGATTCACTTTGTTATACAGCAGAAACTAACACAACACTGTAAAGCAATTATACTCCAATAAAGATGTTAAAAAAAAAAAGTCTGACAGTTCTATGTACCTTATATAAGTGGAATCATACAGTATTTGTCCTTTTTTGTCTGGCTTATTTCACTTAGCATAACGTCCTCAAGAAGCTTTTACCTTTGAAGGCAAAGGGCAAGACAGAGAAAAGCTGGCAGCTGAATGACACTGTTGAACTCCTGCATTAACCCTTCACCAAAGCCCACTTCACGTCTGAGCTTTTTGGTTACTTGGTCACTATATTCCATTTATTATTTAAGCATATTTGTGTCTATATTTTCTATTATTTGCAAGTGAAAACACAGTAACTGATACCCTCCCTTTTTTTCCTCAAATAGAATTAACAGTTTGGTATATATTCTTTCAGACTCTCCAATATACAAATAAAGATGTGCATTTTGTTTAAAAAAAAGAAAAAGAGTGAGGCAGACATCCGTATTGATATGGAATGTATCTCTAAGATACATTCATAAATGAAAAGGGCACAGAGCAGAGAGAGGGTGTAGGAGAAAAAAAGAACAGAAGTATACTTCTATTTTAAATGGCCACATCGTCTCTAAAAGGATAGACAAGACACTTTAACCAGAGGTGGCCTCTAGGGAGAGACACTGGGTTATAAGGGAGAGAAAACAAAAGGAGATTTTTTTTTTTTTTTTTTTTTTTTTTGCGATACGCGGGCCTCTCACTGTTGTGGCCTCTCCCGTTGCAGGGCACAGGCTCCGGACGCGCAGGCTCAGCGGCCATGGCTCACGGGCCCAGCCGCTCCGCATCATGTGGGATCTTCCCGGACCGGGGCACGAACCCGTGTCCCCTGCATTGGCAGGCGGACTCTCAACCACTGCGCCACCAGGGAAGCCCCAAAAGGAGATTTTTATACATTTAAACATCTGTACCAGGTGCAAGTATTACTGAGCTAAAATATAAAACTCTTTTTTTTTTTTTTTAAGTCAAGCCCTAATCTTTTGGGTTACCACTTGGTAACCTGTTAAACTCTATTAGGTTCAAGTGTAGTGCTGCTGAGGCCATTACATGGATCACACCTGGGCTTCCTTTGCCTTATCAGTAACTGCTTCACCAGACCTCAGATTTCAGGGTGGAAGGTCCTCCATCATCTCAAAAGATTTCACAGCCAGGGTACAACTCCAGCCCATCCAAGCCTAGAATCCCACAGAGACCCTGCAATGTTGTGATATAATAAGAAATATATATTTGGTCTTTGCCCTAGGTTCCTGGCACAAGAGTTTCTAAAACGCTTGGAATTTCCTGAGTGATAGGGGTGAGAGGAGCACCTTCTGTTATTCATAAAAGTCCCTTTCAACCACGCCTGAGTTTGTGCTGATACAATGACTCTTGGTGAGCTCCTAGATATAGCGTCAGGATAGGGGCTGGCTAACCGCAGGAAGCAACCACGCGATTAGAGGATTGGCACTTTCAGCCCTAACCCCTGACTTCCGACTTCGAGGAAGTGGGGAGGAGCTGGAGATTGAGTTAATCACCAATGGCCAATCATGCCTACACAATGGAACCTCCATAAATACCCTAAACCACAGGGTTCAGGGAACTTCCTGGTTGGTGAATGCCAGTAGGGTGAGGCACCCTAACTCCATGGGGGCAGAAGATCCTGTGCCTGGATCCTTCCAGACCTCACCTAAAGTACCCCTTTATCTGGCTGTTTATTTGTATCCTTTAAAATAAATCAGTAAATGTAAGTAAAGTGTTTCCCTGAGTTCTGCGAGCCATTACAGCAAATTATCAAACCTAGGTGGGAATGCCCTATTTCTAGTCGGTTGGTCAGAAGTACAGGTGGTAACTGGGGACTGGGGACTGAAATAGGGACAGTCTTGTGGGACTGAGCGCTTAACTTCTGGTATCTGCACTAACTCCAAGTGGTTAGTGTCAGAACTGAATTAAATTGTAGATCACCCAGTTGGTGCCAGAGTCAGAGAATTTGCTGGTGCTGGGAAAAACAGCACACATTTGGTGTCAGAGATGTTCAACGTAAAAAACACCATCAGAGACCCCTGGTTGGGATCCCATCGATAACTGACCACTTGGGCTTATTCTGCCGGGCTGGCTGATCTGGGACAAAAATCTCAAAGAGGCAGTGAGTGAAACGTCCTTCTGGGGCCATAAGTCTGCTAGGAATGGCTACATTCTGGGGCCCTCTGCCCCAGAAATGTCCTTCATCTGCCCCCTAGAGAGAAAGCCTCTTTAAGCTGTGTTCTCCCCAGCTGCAGAAGTGAGTCATGAGGGGGAAGAAAACTGACTCAGAGTTGTAAAAACAACAAAGGGAGAGGCCAGCTGCAAGACTAGACTCAGACCTTTCCTACAATAGAAGGTAAAGCTGACCATCCCCTAACTTGTGACTTCAGTCTCCACGCACTTCCCCTCTCGTCAGCAGGTGCCCCCCGTCTATTCTAACTTTTCTCCAGGTTAAGTTCTCAGGACTAACTGCTCCGGTCTCAAGCAAACTCAGTTTTCTCAGGAAATTCTGAGCGGGGTTTAATAGCCCATCTCCAAAGATGGCACCCCACTTCAACTCCTTATTTCTACGCCTCTCCACTCTCCCCGACCTCAGTCCTTCAGCTACATGAATGCGTTGCTTTTCTTGCTCTGCATTTCGGGACAGAGGTAGAGTTACAAACTAGAGTTCTCCAAGTCCTCTCTCCACTTCGCTCCATGACAACCTTTCTTCTGTGTTCACTTCTTCCTTCCCATCACCACCCCTTCCCTAGTCCACACACGTGGTAACAGCTGGTCTGAATTGCAACAATTGCCTCTCAGAGCTGGTCCCCCACCCTGACCTCCTGCCTCTCCCCATGCCAGGTCAGCTGGCTCACTGCTTCCAGAAGAGTTTCTCAAAACCCCATTCACCTTTCGGGGGGTCGCCAGCTCAAGCATCTCAGAGGCTTCTTGTCTCAAATCCCAACAGGCAGCTGGGCATTCACAGAATGAATCTCCCAGCCCTGATGCTCACTAATCCCCAAGAGCATCCTTTTTTTTTTTAAACAGGGTTTCCTAAGTTCCAGGGTCCTGTGTGTTCAGCAGAAGACAAAGCAAACACAAATCTCCACCTTCATGGACCATCCATCGCCTTCCTCCTGACAGTGAGGCTAGGGGCATCACCCCTTTCCCATGCCTGGCTCTTCTCATCGCCATGACTTTCCTCCGTGTGCCACTGCCTGGGTACCGTCCCCTCCTCTCCACCAACCCCAATGTGACTCCCTCATTCAAGGGCCAGCTCTCCCAAGAAGTCCTTTCTGAGCAGCTCCCCTCCCACCCAGTCCCCTCAGCTTGCAGGCCCTTGGCCTCATGTATTCTACTCTCCATAATGAGTTCTCCTGGAACTATTCTCCACTGGCCCCATCAACACAGCCACCACTAGGATGTGCCCACTAAGTGCCGCTTTACGTTATTTCATTTAATCGCCCCAATATCCCCATGAGGAAGGTCTTATTGCCCCTATGTTATAGACGAGGAAACCAAAGCTCAAAGAGCCTAAGGAACTTGCCTGATAATTTTCTACATTCGTTTTTGCATTTAGCATCTTACCTGCCACAGAAACAGCACTCAGTAAACAGCAGTTATGACTGTTCCTTATTAGCTAGTTACTACTTGAGCGAGCATGTATTTTGCCCCAGGACATGCATCCCTTCTCTCCTCAACCACAGGATACGCGACTGAAGGCAGGGGCCATGTCGTCAGATCCATCTGTGCCTGCCACAGATGCACAGCAAATGCTCGAGCAAAGAACACTTTCTTAGAACAATGCACAGTAATAACTTTCGCCCTTTTTAAACCATTCAGTGAAGTGTGAAAACTCAGGATTGGATCACGGGGAATTTATTTTGCCAAATACTGAAACTGCCATTTAAGAATATCAGAAGTAAAAAGGGATGGAAAGATGATTCGGGTCAGCAAAAACACAAACAGCTGTTTTGCAACCGGCTGGAACTGAATAGTCAAAATCCAGAAAGGTTGAGGAAAGGCAAAAGGTCTTAGGCAACATGGCAGGGAGGAGAGCCCTGCCCTGAGTGAAGACTCCCAGCCGGCCACAAGTCCAGGTGACAACAAATGGCTTTTGGGACAAAAGCAGCAAACACGGATGAAGAGATTAATTTAAGTAGGAAAGTCGGAGAGTTTCGGGTTGGTCTTCTCAGACCTGCGCACAGTGACACTGAGGCATCATGTTCTAATATTCTGGACAGCAGGAAGAACCCAAGGCCAGGAGCTGGAACTGCTGCTTCCAAAGCTTGGCTCTGCCTCTTACTGGTGGAGCTGGGTAAGTCACTGAACCCCCCCGAACCTCTGATCCATCATCCATGACGATGAAACCACAACCTTAACCTGTCCCAATGAGAACTGTCCAATAAAGAATAAAACTCTAAAGTGTGATACACATATAAGGAATATTATCAACAACAAAAGCAACAGAACATCAGCAGTTGGTTCCATAGTGTCCTGGGGTGAGACAGTTGAAACCTTGATGGCTGATGGGTAGGGGAGAGGCTGCCATTAGTAGATTATAGTAGTTGTTCTATTTTTCTTGAGGTAAAGGTTGAATTCACCTTTGGGGACAAAAATTTTTTTTCTGTGTTGTAATTCCAACCTGCTATCCCCGAGCATTCAGTAAAATTTTGTGAAATATCTGGTAATATTTTATTTATTTTTTAAATTTTATTTATTTATTTTTATTTTTAGCTGTGTTGGGTCTTTGTTGCTGTGCGCGGGCTTTCTCTAGTTGTGGCGAGCGGGGGCTACTCTTCGTTGTGGTGCGCGGGCTTCTCACTGCGGTGGCTTCTCTTGTTGCGGAGCACGGGCTCTAGGTGCGCAGGCTTCAGTAGTTGTGGCTTGCGGGCTCTAGAGTGCAGGCTCAGTAGTTGTGATGCACGGGCTTAGTTGCTCTGCGGGACGTGGGATCTTCCCGGACCAGGGCTCGAACCTGTGTCCCCTGCACTGGCAGGCAGATTCTTAACCACTGCACCACCCGGAAGCCTGGTAATATTTTTAAAAGATGTACTTTGAGGGCTTCCCCGGTGGCGCAGTGGTTGAGAGTCCGCCTGCCGTTGCAGGGAACACGGGTTCGCGCCCCGGTCCGGGAAGATCCCACATGCCGCGGAGCGGCTGGGCCCGTGAGCCATGGCCGCTGAGCCTGTGCGTCTGGAGCCTGTGCTCCACAACGGGAGAGGCCACAACAGTGAGAGGCCTGCGTATCGCCAAAAAAATAAAATAAAATATAATAAAAGATGTACTTTGAGAAGTTATGAGTTAAGTCTGTTTGCATGTTGAAGGCAAAATAGTATGAGGAAGGAGGCAACAGCCCTGAGACAGGGAGAACTAGTGACATGCAGAAGAGAAAATAGACAGCTGGCCAAGGATATCAGTAACCCAGGTAGATTTTATTCATTTAACAAAGATTTTTTGAGCCCCAACTATGTCCCAGGCTTGGTGGAACACATAATAAGTATTCCTTAGGTATTTCTAAAAATACCTGCAGAGGGGAACTTGGTAAAAGAATTCCTACAGGTCAAGTGTGAAAGGAGCTTGAGTAATTTTTATTTAGGGACTACATTGACATGTTATCCCTGAAGATGGAAGAGATCAGAGCCATCTAAGACTCAAAGATCAAATACAGTTAAAGGTTTTGCCTCATATGGCATCTATGTCATCTCACTGCCTTCTGGCATCCATGGTTTCCAAGGAGAAGTCAGCTCTTAACCTTATCAAAGGTCCTTGTGATGAGTCGCTTATCTCTTGCTGTTTTCAAGATTCTTTGATTATGATGTGTCTAGGTGTGGATCTCTTTGATTTTATCCTACTTGGAGTTCACTGAACTTCCTGGGTACATAAATTACTGTTTTTCATCAAATTTGGGAATTTTAGGGCTATTTCATCAAACATTCGTTCTGCTCCTTTCTATCCTCTTTCTAGGACTCCCATCATGCGTATGCTGTCGGTGTCTGAGGCCCTGCTCATTTTCCTTCATTCTTTTTTCCTTCTGTTTCTCAGTGTTTAACCTCAAATGACCTATCTTCAAGTTTGCTGATTCTGGGAATTCCCTGGTGGTCTAGTGGTTAGGACTCTGCACTTTCACTGCCGAGGGTGCAGGTTCAATCCCTGGTCAGGGAACTAAGATCCCACATTCTGCGTGGCGCGGCCAAAACAAAAAAAGTTTGCTGATTCTTCTGCCTGCCCAACTCTGCTGTTGAGCTCCTAGTGATTTTTTCACTTTAGTTATTGTAATTTTCAACTCCAGAATTTTTTTTTTTTTTGGTAATTTCTATCTCTTATTGATCATCTCTTTTTGGTGAGGCATTGTTCTCATACTTTCCCTTAGTTCTTTAAACATTTTTTTTTTTTTGGCCATGCAGCGAGGCATGGGAGATCATCTTAATTCCCTAACCAGGGATCAAAACCATGCCCCCTGCAGTGGAAGCTCCGAGTCTTAACCACTGGACTGACAGGGAAGTCCTAAACATATTTTTTGTTTGTTTGTTTTGGTTTTTTTTTTGTTTTTTTGTTTTGCGGTACGCGGGCCTCTCACTGTTGTGGCCTCTCCCGTTGCGGAGCACAGGCTCCGGACGCGCAGGCTCAGCGGCCATGGCTCACGGGCCCAGCCGCTCCGCGGCACGTGGGATCTTCCCGGACCGGGGCACGAACCCGTGTCCCCTGCAACGGCAGGCGGACTCTCAACCACTGCGCCACCGGGGAAGCCCTAAACATATTTTTAAACAGATGATTTAAAGTCTTTGTCTATAAAGTCTAAGGCCTGAGTTTCCTCAGGGCCAGTTTCTACTGATTGTGTCTTTCCCTGTGTATATGCCATTCTTTACATGCCTCATAATCTTTTGTTGAAAACAAGATTCAGCCATTTTTCTTGAATAAATGTTCCCTGGATTGCTGTAAGCCTTTGGTTAATTTCCAGAGTTCTGAAAAAGTTGACTCTGACAATTTTTGCCAGTTTTCTCATTTCTTTTACAGAGGAATACCTTTTAAGAACTCCTTATTTCACCATTCCCGAGGAATCTATATCTCATATGGCAGTTAGAAAGAGGTTTTCATCCCTCTAAGCAATTTTTTGAAGAATATGGGTAAAAGAACTCTGATACTTAAACACTCTGTACTTGATCTTAAGCCCCAAATAGTGTTTTAAATGCCACACTTCTCTAAATTTTTTTAAAAATCTGATTATTTACAAGACACAGCAACGTTTATTAAACACATAATTTTATAATTCCAGCATCTAGAAAAAAAATTGGAATAACATTCCAAAATAACCAAAATGAGGTATTATACATTTTGTTTTACCTTTTCTCGAGTAAAAGTATCCTGGCTCTTGCTCTGTGGTAATAGGTTTACAGCAACAGTTTGATCAGGGTACACGGGCTATGTTTAAAGCTGCATTGTATGACACTGAATGGACTGCATATGTAGCAATCCTTTTCTGATGTACAGTTGGTGGTTTCCCTTTTTTTTTTTTTGCTATAAAAATGCTGATCCAAACAGCCTAGTATGCTTGTGTGCTTGTCCCATTATACCTTAGGTTACATTTCTAGAACTGAAATTGCCATGTCAAATGCCTTGTCAAATGCCTTTTTTTTTTTTAAGTTTTAGTTTTAATTTTCTCTGTATCCTCTGCCATTTAATGCCCTGCCCTGATATGGAGCACATTTTCCTATCTCTTTGGATGCAGATGCTAATACTCAGTGATGTCACTGCCATCATTTAATAGATTCTCACGCTGTGTATCACGCAATGCTCCTTCACCACCTGAAGGGGGAACTCAGAGTCAAAGGTAAGGAAAGACTGTATTTAAAACTTCTGAAAAGCAGGAATCTAAGACAGTCCCCTATTCAAATTTCCTTTTCATGGAACTCCACAGACCTTTGCTTTTACCCATATGGAGCCACATAAGCATTAGACAACAGGGGAGAGGTCAGCCTGCATTAATAATTTTCAGCCAGGTCCCACTCACCAGTCACAAGCTTCCTAAGGCCACACCCAGTGACCAAGACAGGAACGCAAGTCCAGATCTGTTTATCATCTAAAATCCAAATCTCTGGGACTTCCCTGGTGGCACAGTGGTTAAGAATCCGCCTGCCAATGCAGGGGACACGGGTTCGAGCCCTGGTCCGGGAAGATCGCACATGCCGCGGAGCAACTACGCCTGTGCGCCACAACTACCGAGCCTGTGCTCTACAGCCCGCGAGCGACAACTACTGAGCCCATGTGCCACAACTACTGAAGCCTGTGCGCCTACAGCCCGTGCTCCGCAACAAGAGAAGCCACCGCAAGGAGAAGCCTGCGCACTGCAACGAAGAGTAGTCCCCGCTCGCTGCAACTAGAGAAAGCCCACGCACAGCAATGAAGACCCAACGCAGCCAAAAATAAATAAATAAATAATAAATTTAGGGCTTACCTGGTGGTGCAGTGGTTGATAATCTGCCTGCCAATGCAGGGGACACGGGTTCGAGCCCTGGTCTGGGAAGATCCCACGTGCCACGGAGCAACTAGGCCCGTGAGCCACAACTACGGAGCCTGTGCGTCTGGCGCCTGTGCTCCGCAACAAGAAAGGCCGCGACAGTAAGAGGCCTGCGCACCACGATGAAGAGTGGCCCCCGCTCGCCACAACTAGAGAAAGCCCTCGCACAGTAACGAAGACCCAACGCAGCCAAAAATAAATAAATAAATAAATTTTTAAAAATAAAGTTTTAAAAAATCACTTTAAAAAAATAAAATAAATAAAATAATATCCAAATCTCTAACAAGAGTTTGATCACAATGTCCCTCCAAAGAGACTTGTAGCTCTCCACTGGGAGGTTAGGGAGAGGCCAGGGTTCTCACCATTTCCAGGGGGATGAACTAAAGAATACGAAAAGGCAGGCATGGGTTTCGGGTGCCAGAATTTCTTAGTAACCAAGCCTGACCAGAAACCAAGAACCCTTAAGTACCAGACTCCCTTTCTCTGCATTTGATAAGATGTAAGGTATAGGGAGGAAACGCCAGACACAGAAGACTGGGACTCAAATTCCCACACTGCTGTGTCACTGGCATGATTTTTTTTTAATTAATTAATTAATTAATTTTTGGCTGCATTGGGTCTTCATTGCTGCGCGCAGGCTTTTCTCTAGTTGTGGAGAGCAGGGGCTACTCTTTGTTGCAGTGCACAGGCTTCTCATTGCAGTGACTTCTCTTAGTTGTGGAGTATGGGCTCCAGGCACGCAGGCTTCAGTAGTTGTGTCATGAGGACTCAGTAGTTGTGGTGCACAGGCTTAGCCTCTGCAGCATGTGGAATCTTCCCAGATCAGGGTTTGAACCCATGTCCCCTGCACTGGCAGGTGGATTCTTAACCACTGTGCCACCTGGAAAGTCCCACTGGCAGGATTTTAAAACTAGTCCTTGATCAAAGGTTTGGAAGATATGCAGAATCTAAATTCCACCTATTTTGTATTTTAATTCCACCTATTTTGTGGCCATAGCGCACAGAAATGAAGGCTTAAGTAGATTAACTGAATCCAGTCACACAGCGTAGCAGCCTGGGTATAGAAGTGCAGAGTTCCATGAGAAGAGAAGGATTAGGCATGCCTCAATCTAGGGCACATGGGCTATGAAACCGTCCCCAATTGGGGGCAAAATGGCAATGACTCGGGGCTCTGCCTAGCAGTTGGATTCAAAGACTAAGACCCAGTTTCACCCTGGGCAGCAATCTCTTGAATTATAAAAAAAAAAGTGTTATCCAGTTGAGAAAGAAACTCCAAATGTCACTTAGGAAAGTGATTTACTACAGTTTGAGATCATATCATTATTTCCTTATTAGGCAAGCTTCTTTAACTCCAGGAAGACGAAATTTAAGCATATAAATATGCCTAAGAAAATAAAAACCATAATATTTATAATTTTGTGTTAAGAAATCTGTATGTATCTGTTACTTTATGTACTTCACTGTTCAAGGGAATTTGGTCTGTTCAGAGTAACGAGTCAGTCTCAAGATTCCAATTAAAATATGTAACTGAGTAATTGGTTTAAACTTAGGATTTTAACTCGGAATTTTACTAAGTTTAAAATCAGTATTGGGGCTTCCCTAGTGTCGCAGTGGTTAAGAATCTGCCTGCCAATGCAGGGGACACGGATTCGAGCCCTGGTCCGGGAGGATGCCACATGCCGCGGAGCAACAAAGCCCATGCGCCATAACTACTGAGCCCGCATGCCACAACTACTGAGGCCCCTGTGACTAGAGCCTGTGCTCTGCAACAAGAGAAGCCACTGCAATAAGGAGCCCGCACACTGCAACAAAGAGCAGCCACTGCTCACCACAACTAGAGAAAGCCTGCGCACAGCAACAAAGACTCAACACAGCCAAAAATAAATAAATAAAATAAAATAAATAAAACATTTTTTAAAAAAAGATGAAGTTTTAAAAAACTAATATAAAATAAAATAAAATCAGTATTGGCAGATGACAAATAAGCACATGAAAAGATGCTCAACATCATTAGCTACCAGGGAAATTCAAATTGAAACGACCATGAGATGCCACTACATACCTTTCAGAATGGCTAAAATGAAAAAGACTGACCGTCTCCATTGTTGGTAAGGGTGTGGAAGGACCAGAACCCTCATCTGCTGCTGGTGGGAATGTAAAATGATATATCCACTTTGGAAAACGGTCGGGCAGTTTAAGTTAAACATATACCTACCATATGATCCAGCCACTCTGCTCCTACACATTTGCCAAGATAAAAGGAGATATATGTCCATACAACGACTTGTACAGAGGTTCACAGCAGCTTTATTTAGAATCACCAAAAACTGGAAACTAAAATGACGAACAGGTGAAGAGATAAACAAATTGTGGAATATCCACTAATGGAATATTACTCAGCAATAAAAAGAACTATTCATACATGCAACATAGACAAACCTCAAAATAATTATGCTGAGTGAATGAAGCCAGACAAAAAAGGAGTACATACTATATGATTCCACTTAGGTAAAATTCTAGAAAATGCAAATTAATCTATAGTAACAGAAAGCAGTTCAGTGGTTACTTGGAGATGGTAAAGGCAGAGAGGGGTGGGAGGCAGGGATTACCAAGGGGCACAAGGACACTTTTGGGTAATCACTATCTTAATTGTGGTCATGGTTTCACAAGTGCATGCATATTTCAAAATATAAATTGTACACTTTAAATATGTGCAATTTATTATGTCAAAAACACCTCAGTAAAGCTGTGTGAAAAAATAAGATAAAACAGTATAGGAATGTTTAAGAAAATTTAAGAGTCAGTTTAATTTATTAGTTAAACAGGAATATTTAAGTATTAAAGATTTGGTAATCAGACAATTTCAAGTATTATTAAAGGAAGTTGAATGTAATTCATAAACTCAATTTAAAATTTTCAAATGAGTTAAGATTGCAAATGGATCAAGTATTAACCCAAAGACCCCTTAAAGTGATTATTAAAATTTTCTAGAATCATAAGTAGAACAGAAAGATTGGTAGGCTACACTTAAAAGCTAAATGTAAAAGACTGGCCCTTAAAGGAAGAATGAGATTTTTGAGTTTGTAACTTGAACAAACTGAAAATCAATTTGTACAATCAAAGTAACTTCTGAATAATCTTTGCATTACACAAAAACCCGGGGGCGGGGGGGATGATTAAAAAATCTCACTCAAGCATGCTACTCACCAGTCACCCCAAACTCACCAAGTCACTTGGTCTCACCGAACTTCAGTTTCCTCATTCACGAGAGGAATGTTTTCCAGAATAATCCACTTATTATAAATGATTTAATATTAATCATTTTCATATTGATAAACAGCACATTAGTAAAAGCACTGGGAAAAGCATACAGCGATGGGCAAATAGAAAAGATCAGCAGCATGATATCACTCTATAGTAAGTAACTGCAGCCTTTCCCAGATCCTGGGCTGACCAGTGACAGACATGCGAAAGGTGACACACGTATCCTCAGAGACTAAGCATGACTCAGCACAGCCAGATCATGGAATTTTCCCGAGGCCTCAGCCAGAGAGGAGCTGCCACATGTGGAGTCTGGCCCACAGCTGGTGGAAATGTACCTAGAGCTGCCTTGGATATCCGATATCCCAGCACCACCGCCAAACGCCCCCTGCCCCACAGGCAAATCAGGGTAAGGAGGTGAGGAAGAGCAGCAATGAGGGGGTGTTGAGATGACCCAGGGTTATGCCTTCTGGAATAATACTTAAAAAAAAAAAAGCCCACATCTACCTCCCTCCAGGATCACCAAGGCGACCAAAAGGAGGAGGACAGGGGAAGGCGAGAACCTTCAATGGCAGAGTCTTAGTTACAGTAACTAAGCAAAGCTCCATGGACTCAGGAGGGAAGTAGGGACTGAAAAGCCAAACAAGCTTTAACAAATTAGATGACCTGGCAGAAGAAGGCCCTTCCTGGCGACTAATTTTCCCTTCCTACTGATGGATTTGGGGAAGACATGCAAGAAAAGATGATACTCTGGGGAAAAAAAAAAAAAAAAGGAGGGGTGTCAGAATCTTGGATTCTGCTAATTAGCCTTCTCTGGGCCCCAATTTCTCAGCTCCGTAAGCTGAGAAATTGGGACTGTCACCAAACTGCCTCTCTTCTCCTCACAGGGATGCCAGAAAGAGCAACAACATTCAACTCTATCAGCTAAGATGGGAGACCGACAGCAAGCAGAGAGAACAGTGGGAAGTTTGTGGAGGGTGGAGTCCGTCACAGGTCCAGAGGCATTTCCACTCATACCACCTGCCTTTACACTCCGCCCACTTTTCCAAGCAAACTCCATCTCAGAGTGGAAAACGGCCACTCCTGGCCCAAGACCTAGGACACGTGAGGACTGTGGAAAAATCTCAGGACGGAGAACAGCTTATGGGTTCTGAAGGATCATATGAAAAAAGTCCCCGGACAAAGGAATCTCCACACTGAGCACTGAACCTGAGCTCTGGGCAAAGCTGCCCCTGAGCCACTAAGTTCCCAGGGCACCTGACTGTGAAACAGGGGGTAGCGGCTGGCCTGCCTCTGGACGAAGGGAAGAGCATACCAGTGTCTGTCTGCAGGCGGGATGCTACACAGAGCCAGGACCATGCCCGGTTAGGGCCCTCTCACAGACCACCAGGTGGACCCTGGACCCGAGGGCCTTGGAATTTAGGCTGCGGAGATGCACCGGGATCAATGCAATCGGTGGAGTTTCCCGTGTGAGGGGAAACCTTAAGAGCAGGAGGTTATACAGGGCCGTGCTGCCACACACAGCACTATGTGGGGGGAAGGAGGGGCAAGTCCACCTTCACCCCCTCATCGTTGTCTGGACACAATCAAGTGCTTTTACAGCCAGCTGACAGAGCCACCTCCTGTGCCCAGCTGCCTGCTCTCCACATGGACTCAAGGGCTCTTCTCAGAGGCTGCCCAGCCCTACAGATGCTTCCTTCCTGTGGTCCTGAGGAGCCTCGCCACTCTCCCCCCCAACCAGGCATCCCAAGCCACACCCTTCCAGAAGCAGGGCCTCCTGCTGAGGCTGGCCAGCAGCCAACTGGGGCCAGCAGGGAGCCAGACATCACTTTCCTGTGAAAACCAAGAAAACCAAGAGAGTCTGGAACAAAGACTGCATATATTTTCCAAAACTCAGAGCTTGGCCTTTTTTATTTATTGAGCTTGATCACTGATGTGCGAGGACTGCTAACACCTACAGCTGCTGCTCCCACAGGCATCCCACTGACCTGGACCCAGGCACAGGACTTACCCTCAAGTGTATTGTCAGCTCTCAGGAGGCAGGGGTTATCTAAATAAAAGAAAAAGAAAGTGTTACCCTCGTTTCTCTCCCAGCACTCCCCAGAGAAGCCAGGCATAGCAGGAACACAGACTTAAAACCCAGAGAAGAACTGCTGCTTTGCCTTCCCCTGATCTCAAGGGTATCTGGGGGGCCACCAGGACAGCACGGGGCTGAGAGCAACCCAGCTCTGTCATCCGACTACCTGGGCTCTATTCTTGCTGCTTTGCCACCCACTCCCAGAACCACTCAAAGCTTGTTTCCTCATATGTGCAATGGGAGTAACACCACCAGGGAGGAAGGCTCCCGAGGAGGTACACACTCAAAGCACTGGCACCATGCCTGGTATAGAGGACGCGCTCAGACGGTTGGCCAACGTGCCTAATAAGAAGCATTTAAGTAAAACCTTTTTCTGGCACCCACTACACAAGAACACGTTCTAGAAACTTTTCTTGTTTGATCTGAAGTGCCTGGTCTTCCTGCCCATTCCCATCCAACCTCAGGCCAATTTTCGAGCCACCTCCAATCCTTCAGGAGCTAACTCACCTCCGGATTCTCTGAGCCTGGTTCCTGTCTCACTCTGCAACTGGACACAAATGAAGAAGCTGATGTGTTTCCTATTTCGCCAGCTATGTCCTCAGATCCCTTCCTGCAGAGACCACCACCCCACACACAAAGAGCACACCTGTGTTTGGACCCATGGGAGCCCAGTTGGTGGTGCGTGACCACTTTCTAGAGTTTACAGACTGCTTGTTTTTGAAAGGCCACACCTGTCCGTTAGCTTTAGCCACTGGTCAGTAAAGAGCAAAATGGAGACACAGGCCAGCAAACCATCAAATGAACTAAGTCCATGTTCCAAGAAAACGAGTTGCCTTGGTAGATTATGTCAAGGCTGAAAATGAATGTTTGGGGCATTCAATTCAATAAAATACGTCTTGAGCACATACCCTGCATAGGGCAGGGTTGTTGGGGGCTAGCTAGTAGAGGTAAGAACGGGATAGTACGTGAGAGGGACCCGAGCGTGTACTCTGAGCCTGACAGCTTGGGGAGGACCCTAGCCGTGCCCTTTCCTAGCTGTGTGACTCTGAGCGAGTTATTTCACTCACCGTTCCTCATCTGTAAACAAGGAGCTAACTGTACTTTTGTTGTAGGGTTGTTGTGATAATCAAATAATACATAAAAGGGGCTTAGCAAGGTCCCTGCCACCACACAGTATGAGCTCAACAAAGGATGACTTTTATTATTAATAACAATCAATCATTATTTACCATCATTATTATTAAAAGAGAGAACCCACGTCCAGCTCAATAGATTCAGCAAGGCTTATTGCAGGAAAGCCTGAAGAGTAATTTCGACAGGACAAGAGAAGAGGAAAAGTCCTGCAGAGTCAAGATCGTCAGGAACAAGATCAGCAGAAGGACACAAAGAAGTGAGTTTCGGGGCAACAGCCAGTAGTCTCAGATGAGGCTGAGGCAGAAGATGGTACCTGTGGGGTCAAAGAGAAGAAAAAGCCCAACAGGTGGGAGCCTATCTTTTCCTTCAGTAAGGAAGAGGAAACGGTTTCCTCTTCGTCACTGTCCCAGCTTCCACCGTCAGGCCCTACTCCTTTGACAGTTTGGCAAAGTATCCACAGCTGAGACAAGAGGCAGCTAAGACACAGAGGGAAGGGAAGAGATGGTCAGGCGGGCCCAGGTGAGGCTTCAGAGAGAGCAGGCAAATGCCCCACTTCTGTGAACGATGTGTCTGGAAGAGAAACTTGCCCCCAAACAGGCACACCTTCTGGATGGGGGGAGGAGGGCCCTGTTCAGAAGACAGTAAGATGCTACTGGGAGGGAGCCAGAGAGAAGGCCCACACTAGTCCTCACGGGGAATGTTTACCGGCCTGAGGTCTCCAGCTCACGCGGGAAAGTGCCAGGGAGAGATCTGGACAGTCTGGGGCCTGCCCAGGCCTTCCGCCCAGATCCTCTGACATACGACAATCATCCCTGCAGCCCCTGAATGTGCTGTGACTTGGAATGAGACCTGGATCTGCAGTCCTGCTGTGCCCCAGTGCCCCACGCCTCTGCAAACAGTGTCAGGACAGGGACCCAGCACAGCACCCAGGGCGCTGGAAGTGAGACAAAGGGAAAACAAGGCAGAGGATTTAAAAAAAAAAAAAAAGACAAGCCACCTGTACTAGCACCTCAAAGGCAGGAGGGATCCACCGGGGTTACAGCATCAAGGCAAACCCCTCTGAGGGATGATCTTGGAGGTGAGAACTGGCACAGAGAGAGTCAGTCAAGCTGGGACAGGCTTCAGTAGAGAAAGATAAAGAGATAAGGAGCAGAGGGGACTTTGGGGTAAACTGCAGAAATTCTGAATGGCAGCCTAATTCAATTCAACCAATAGATACTGCGCAGCTATAGTGAACAACGCCCTTTTCTGCAGGGCAGAGCAGCCACTAAGAAACTTCTCACAAGGACACGTGCTCATAGGTTGCTTACTAGAACACAAACAGAACAGACTGTAGCTCAGGCCCGCTGCTGCTGGGCCCTCAGAGCCCAACCAAGCACCCTGGCGCCTCTGGACCCAATCTCACTTCTGACTCACCCGCACCTTAGCAAGTGCCCTCACCTTATAACGCCTCCTGCAGAGGCCTCTGCGAGATGACCAACCAAACTTCTCACACTCAACTGGGAAGTGCTATCTCCACGTTCTCCTTCCACCTTCCTCAGCCTTCCTCTGCCAGGGTCCAGTTACTTAAAACTCACCTGTACTTCATCATAAAACCTTGGCTGCTCAAATCCAATCACTGCTTCTTCACTGCTGGCCGCCGTGGAATCAAGAGGCTCACAACTCAGGCTTCCCTGGTGGCGCAATGGTTAAGAATCCGCCTGCTAATGTAGGGCACACAGGTTCAAGCCCTGGTCCGGGAAGATCCCACATGCCACGGAGCAGCTAAGTCTGTGTGGCACAACTATTGAGCCTGCGCTACAGAGCCCGTGAGCCACAACTACTGAGGCCTGTGCACCACAACAAGAGAAGCCACCGCCATGAGAAGCCTGCGCACCGCAACGAGGAGTCGCCCACGCTCACCGCAACTAGAGGAAGCCCACACGCAGCAACGAAGACCCAACGCAGCCAAAAATAAAATAAATAAATTTATAGAAAAAGAAAAAAAGGAGGCTCCCAACTCGCCTCCTCCACCAAGCCTTCCCTAATCCATGCCCATCCAGCCCCAGCCAGTCCAGTTCTCCTGTCCCTGGCCTTGGTGTGAGTTTTGCCCTGATTTGCCAGCCTCTACGGAACTTCCTCTTCCACGTCCTCCTCTGGCCATACCTCACCCACACCAGCTCTCTACAAACATCTGCGGCATGCCGACTTTCTGCTTACGCTCTGTTTCTTTTTCTCTCCCCCAACCAGTTTGTTGGCAGTTCTGGGGCACCTCGTCTCCCACGTCTTCGCGCAGCACCCAGTCTAGGGCTCTGAACATGACAGGTGTGCAAAGAATGTGATGAAGAGTTCAAGGGTTTAGATGAAGAGCAGGCAGGCAGAAAAGCTGTAGCTGCGAGGGCATCGAAATGCTGAGCACATCCACTCCAGTATGTGCATCACAGGCAGGGGAAGGGTGGGGGGGTGGGGAGGCCAAGGCTGCTGGTAGCAGTGGGTAAGGGAGCAACGGGAAGGCAAAGACTTCTTGGTAAAGACTGGGGAGGCCCTGGTTATGATCTGGCAAATAGCGGCACCTCTCTGAGCCTCAGTTTTCTCAGCTACAGAACGGGGATCCCTGGCCTCCTCTTTATCACAAAATGAATTTTAATCAGATTTTTAAGAATTTCAAAGCTCCCAGGGACCTAGGGACCTGACCTAGCCCCGGCACTTGTGAAATGAGGAAAAGGATATCCAGAGGTGAAACAACTCACTCCAAGTACACAAAGCAAGATGTGCTGGGAGGAACGTGTATGGCAGGTCCTCAAAGCCAGGGCTTCAGACTGCGTGCCCAGGAGGGCATTTCCCGGAGGGCCAGCTGCTACTCACTGCACTTTGTAAACTGCTAAAAGCTGTAGAAATAACGGGCTGAGCTCAGCCCCACCTCCTCCTAATCACTGCTTCTGGGCGCCCGAAGCTTCCTCTTCTGAAACTAAGTGGAATTACAAGAATGCCCCCCAGGGTTACCAGGTGGATCCTATGGGAAGCAGAGTGCAGGCACTCGTAACACGGAAAACCCTCGCCTTACACGCCATGGCTTTCTTCAGAGCTGAGCAACTTCCAGTATGGTGGGGGACACTTGGGCTCCGGATTCTGACAGACTTGGGTTCGAGCCCTCAGGGACCTCGCGCGAGGCATTTGAGGGCTCCGTGCCCTCAGGTTCTCCATCTGCAAAATGGGCCCGAGAGCAGGAATAAGGCCGCCGGCGGCCCCCGGGGAGCCGAGTGGACGAGGCCGGGCTGCGCCAACGCGGGAAGGATGCTCGCGGGGCGGCGGGCCCGGAGAACTGGGGCGACGGGTCCCCAGGGCGGGGGTGGGGGGCGGGCTCGCGCAAACAGTCCCTCGCGGGAGGGGGAGGGGAGGGGAGGGGCGGCGCGCGGCGCGGCGCGTCGCGCACCGCCCGCTGCCGTCTCCTCCAGCCGTCACTCGTGGAGCTGGCGCCGCCTTGGCGCGCGCGACCCTTACATAAGCGTCCCCCGCGGCAGCGCCGGCGCACGCCCACCCGCTCCGACCCGCTGCGGGAAGAGGAAAATGCACAGCGCCGCCAGCACTCACCTCCTCGGTGTTGCCGCAAGTTGCCGCCACCGCCTCTACCGCCGCTGCCTCCACTGACAGGGAACAGCTGCGGTCTCCGCGCAACCGAACTTGCTGCGGTCCCAGTCCCGCCTTGCGGACTTCCTATTGGCTCAGACAGCCCAACCCCTCCTGTTACTGGACAGCCTCCTCTGTCACTCACCGTTCCCCTGCCCGGGACTCCTCCCTACGCCCGCCTGCCCGTCACGTTTAAGCCTTGGCGCCCCACATCAGCCCCGCCCCTCCCGTCCCCGGCAGGCCCCTGGATTGGTGACGAGGCTGGGGGAGCCCGCCCCTGGCTCACCACCACCTACTCCCTGGTCTCCAGAGCCCCACGTGGGCCGCAAGGCCCCAGACGCGGCCCGCAATAGGCGGAAGTGGCCAGGCTCTGACAGGCTGTGATTGGCTGTTGGCGGGGGTGGGGACGTGCGATTCATTCACCCGGGTAGCACGTGTCTCTCAAAACCCCAAGCACAACAGATAACCCTCGGGCTCAAGAATCCAGGCAGACTCAGGTGCACGCTAATGGGTGGAGAAGAGGTCGGAGGAAAAAGGGTTTGCAAAGGGCAGGAAGAAGGAAATGGCGCTTGTGCCAGACGGGTTTACGCGATTGTCTTTTAGCAGCTGTGGGGGTGATGGTGACGGGCAGGAGTCTCCGTGTGACACTGGACAAGCAACCTCACCTCTCTGAGCCTCAGTTTCCTAATCTGTAAATAGAGGCCACTCAGGACCTAGAGGGTTTAGAAGGCTTGGTTGAACGGAAAGCTTCAAAAATTGGGCTCTGTGCCAACCAGGAGATGCAGGAGTGACCAAAATAAACCAAAATTTCTGCCTCCCAGTGAGAGAAGAAAGACGATAAAATAAAATATAAGGTACATCAGATGATAATCAAGGCATGGAGAAAAATAACCTGCTTCTAGACAGTTGGGAGAATCAAGGACTATGAGAACATCTTTTTAACTAAAATTTGATGATTGAGTATGGAGAGATATTACAACTGCATTCTCTTTGTGTTGTGTCCATTTTGTTTGTCCTTTGGACAAATTTCTTTGTCCTTCCTTCCACATATCTGGCTGAACTCCAACCTGGGTCAGTCCAACACAGCTATTTTAGTACCAGAACAAGGATTAAAATTCCAGTTTTCCAGATTCAGGTATTCATTCAATTAACAAGCATCCCTTGAGCACCTACTATGGGCCTGGTGCTATGCCGGAGACGCACGTGAAAAAAAACAGCCTCTACCATCACATCATAGAGCTCACCTGACCACAGTTCTTGCCCTGAACAGGTCTCAGTAATAATGATCGTAAGGGAACAAACACTGTTATCAGGCAAGAGAAGTAACAATAGCAAAGATAATAAATCAGTTGTAAACTTCCAGTTCTATTTCAATGATAAAGATTGGCCTGAAGCACTTTCTTGAGCTATTTTGCAGAACTTAACACCTTCCCCCACCAAGGTTCTCAACCACCAGGTCCACTGGAACCTAACTGTCCACCTTTGCCCCAATTCTATGCTGTGTTCTCCGCCGCTCAAGCCCCTTCATGAACATGCATATACCTTTAGCTTAAAACTTCCCCAATTTTGCTGTTTGGGGAGACACTGCTTTGGAAAAAATCCCCGGTGTTCTCCTTACTTGCTGCAAGTAATAAATCCTTCCTTCTCCTGATCTCTGGCTTGGTTGTATCTTTTGGCTCAACACCCACCAAGAGGTGAATCCAGTTTTCGAGGAACATCAGCTGAGTCCTGGCTGGTCCCTGTGAAATCCTGAGTCTGGAGCAGAGGGCAGGTGGCTCCACGCAGGTTCAGGTGAATCCCATGTCAACACCACCAGGTGGAGGTCTGAACAAAGAAACTAATTGAGAGCTAAAAGATGGACTGCTGTGAACAAAAGTAGTATGGATTTTGGACAGTTAGCTCAGCCACATAAATTAGTTGAAGTTTGGCTAGGAAACAAGACATCTCTCCATCCAGGCTCTGTCCTACCTCCAGGCTGAGTCCTCCAGGAGGACAAAGCTGGGAGGGGTATTCCACCCCAGACAGAGAAAACTGCCCAAGAAAAAGCTGAGATGAGGAGTCCAGTGTGGCTAGAAAAGGCATTGCTCAGCGTGGGCTTCTGTAATACTAGTGACAGGATCTCCTTGGGACAAGGTACTGATTGGAAACACAGATTCTTGAGCCCCACTCCTCCCCCATGGTTCTTATACATATGAACCACCAACTCAGAGGTCTTAGAATCATCAGCAGAATACCACTTAAGTCTGTCTCTGGCGAATGGAATCCCCTGCATTGCATTGCATTGCTAGTTTTAGAAGCTCTCCAAATTGTTCTAATGTGGGTCAGCGTTGAGACCCACTGAGATTCCTAGAGAAGTTATTACCCAGACTTCCCTGATAAGAGGAATCCCCTGGGACTCTCTTTAAAAACAAAATGGATTCCCGGACCTCAGGCCCCTGTGGATCCTGATTCATGGGGTGGGGCCCAGGAATCTTTCTATTTAATTAATTTATTTTTTAAACAGGCCCCAACTTGTGAAATTGACTCTTGAGGCCCGGGAAGGTTGGGGAACGTGGCTGAGTTTCTGGGAGATGCAAGGGAAGGGGAGGCAGGACAGACAGGCTGAGACCAGCCTGTGGAGGGCCAGCCAGGAGAGGCATAGGCTGGGCAGCAGGGCTCTGTCGGGAGAGAGTGGGCCAGGGGCAGCTGCAGAGCAGCTCAGGGCTCCTGTTAGGCTGGGAGTATGTCTGCCTTATTGCTTCTTAGTAACTGTCACTTTTTGGAAAGTTCTTGGTTTTTGTCTGTTTATCTTCTGTACTCCTGTCCCTTCCCCACACTTGAACATCACCTCTACAAAAGTTGAGTTTGGCACATGGTAGATGCTTAATATATAGTTGGCAAATGAAGAAATGGGAGTCATCAGCCCACACTTAGTGGTCGAAGCTATGGAGTGGATGGGACTGCCCCAGAAGCTGAGCCGAGTCCGATAGGGAGAGGAGTCTGCATGGTACCACATTTAAGGGGAAGGGGAAAGTTAAGGAGAAGCAGGCACGATCGATGCGATAGGAAGGAGTAAATTCGGAGGAGGGAGGTGTCAACTGGGCCAGGAAGGAAAATGGGGTGGTGGGGACAAATGTGATCCCTTCACTCTGCAGCCCCCTCAGCAGCACCCAATAGAGATACGGTGAAAATGAGGTATTTTCCCCAACCCCAAGCTGCTCCCAGACCAGTGAGGGTACACAGACCTCAAAGCACTCCACTTCAAAGCAGTGTGGTGCTGTGCTAGAGATAATGGCCAGAGTGCTATGGGAGTCCAAGGAGGGGTCCCTTTCCCCATGAGAGGGGACGTGGAGGGCTTCCTGGAGGAGGGAAAGTCGATAGATAGATACATACATACATACATACATGCATAAATCAAGAGTTAATCAGGTAAATATATTGGTAAAAATGGATCCCATACATGGCCCAAGCAAAGCTGGGGGAGGGCATCATGGGGTCAAGGCATGGAGAGGGTCAGTGAGGACAGATTGCTAGTAAGTTCAGGAAGTGCAGCCTGAGAGGGAGCTGTGGGGAAGGCCAAGAGCAGTTGGCGCTGAGAAGGCTTGGGTAAGCAGAAGCATCTGAGTGGATGGGGACTCACAGACAAAGCCATGAACCCTCATACTGTAGCAGTCACTATAAACCCAGAAACAGCCCACCACTCTTGTGTTTACAATTTGGAAGGCCAGGTTTGCCCTGAGGATCTCACAAGGACAACCTAGATTTCCCAGAACCCCTGTCCTGAGATGACACAAGAAAAATCACTTTTTTTTTTAATTAACAAAATTCTGGCAGTTCGAACTGAGCCGCAGATAGCCTAACTGCTGGTGAGACCTCAGGATAAACCCTTATTGATGGAAACACAGGGCAGGGCACTAGGCTGTGATGAACGCACCCACTCACTGACTGAAGAATGGCCACGACAGCCCTTCTCCGCAGGCTGGGGTTGTGTCTCCATTCTAAGCAGCAGGGGACCCTCACAGTGTGTGATGGGGTGGGGATGGTTCAGGAGTAGCTCTTCTGCTCTTTTTGATATGTTTCCCTCCCCCCACATCCTTGAGGGGTCCAGGCCACTCCACCCAGGCTTTTGGGGTGACTCCTCCATACACAAGCCCATCCCATCATGGCATCTCTACAAGTCGGTCAGACCTTCCACCTGCCAAGGTGGGCATTGGTCTAGCAGATCACAGTCTCAGCACTTCCCCAGGTCCATATCAAGGCCTCTGCCCACAGGTTGAGGCAGAGGAGGGTAAGATCCTCCTCCCAGCTCTGAGCTATAGCTCCTCTGGACCTCCCAACATCCCTGGGCAGGTATGCTGTACCCATTTTGCAGGTGTGGACACGGAGGCTCAGAGAAAGGAAATGACTTCCTCTCTGGATCACATAGCTAGTCAGGGGCAGAGCTGGAACTGGACCTCCAGTCCACTGACCCCCCCAGGCTGTGCTCTTTCTGCTCCACTGGCCACCTTGTTGTGAAAGAGAAGACAAGAATGTTTAGAATTCAGATTTCAAAGGAAGAGCTTTGGTTTGAAATTTGAGTCCTAAGATCACAGTCCTCAGAGGTGGAAGGGCCTTGAGCAATTGTTTCCAAGATTTCCCACAAGAGACAGATCTCCTGGGATGTGATTGTGCAGACAGCTTTTCAGGGCCCTGCCCAGACCTGTATATGCAAGGGGTTTTGATGGGGCCCAGTGACTGGTGTTTTTTTAACAAAGGAAACCTTGGGGCACCCTGGCTAGACCCGCTCAGGCCCATTTTACCGAGGAGGTAATAGGCTCAGACAGGAGAAGGGGCAGACCCACCACTGATAGTCATCAGGTCCTGCATATTTGAAAAAAATGCAAGAGCATCTGTGTTGCCAGTTCTGGGACCCTGCAATTACTGATACACGCTTTGTCTAAACTGAGAACAATTCTCCCCCGATTCCTCAGAGTGCTATCAGGACTGAATACAGGAAGCCCTAAGCACAACGCCTGGCACAGCCTGAGTGCTCAGAACGTGGGAGCTCTTACAATCAATAGCATTATTACTATTTATTGTTCCCTTTGTTTGATTTCTCCAAGTGATAAGTTGACCAAAATCTCTTGCTGAACCTGACAGCCTGGCATTCTAGCTTCCTTTGGGAAATGAAAACCAAAACAATGGATCATTGTTCTGAAGTAAAAGAACTAGTTCTGGGCTTCCCTGGTGGCGCAGTGGTTGAGAGTCCGCCTGCTGATGCAGGGAACACGGGTTCGTGCCCCGGTCCGGGAAGATTCCACATGCCGCGGAGCGGCTGGGCCCGTGAGCCATGGCCGCTGAGCCTGCGCGTCCAGAGCCTGCGCGTCCGGAGCCTGTGCTCCGCAACGGGAGAGGCCACAACAGTGAGAGGTCCGTGTACAGCAAAAAAAAAAAAAAAAAAAAGAACTAGTTCCCCCAAAATGTACTGTATTATAAGAGCTGCTCAGGCAAAGAGATAAATTATTAGTTGAAACACACACACATGAGCCCCTTGCCTCATTGATGGTGGTCATATCATATTTTCAAGGAAAACTTTAGTGGCGTTAACCTTAAGCTAATGGTTCTGTCTGATCATCGTGTAGGGTGCATGAAGACCGGGGTGAGGAGTGGAGTCTGGGGGTGGAACACTCATTTGCTGAGGACTCTGTTTGCTGGCCTGACTCTGTGGGGCTGCATTCAAGGCCCACTACTGACTGTGTCTCCTTGGGCAAGTTGCTTCATCCCTCTGAGCTTCTGTTATTTCATCTGAAAAATGGGGCTAAGCTCCAGAGAGTGTGAGGGTGAAATGCAATCACAGAGGTAAGGCTCCTGGAGTGGAGGGCACACCCCATCCCCCTTGTCTCCCAAGCTCAGATTCCTGTTCCAGGCTCTGGAAGGAAGAGCAGGTTTCAGTCTACCTTTCCAGATTTTTCTCCCACCCAAGGGCAACCCTTTGTGTTCCCAGGCTTTGGTCACCCACAGGATCCTACCTCTATCTGTACTGCAACAGTCCTCCCTGCCCTCAATGCTGGGCTCCAACACCACCTCCTCCAGGGAGCCTGCCCTGACGCTAACCACCTCCAAGACAGATGGGGGTCTCCTGTTCTCTTCCGTGCACCCTCAGCACTTGGTGTCTGTTTTAAGGTGCCTTGCTTGATGTACATGAGAATCCCTCCTTTTCTGGGGGTGGAGATTCTATCCTGCTCCCCTTGGCCTCACTTCTAGCCTAGACATCATCAAAACAAGATCTTGCCCACAGTGTGTAGGTGTGGATTAATTTCATTGGCTCACTAATAAAAAGTAACATCTGGGGCTTCCCTGGTGGAGCAGTGGTTAAGAATCCGCCTGCCAGTGTAGGGCACAGAGGTTCAAGCCCTGGTCCGGGAAGATCCCACATGCCGCGGAGCAGCTAAGCCCGTGCGCCACAGCTACTAAGCAGCCACCGCAGTGAGAAGCCCGTGCACTGCAACAAAGAGTAGCCCCCGCTCGCCACAACTAGAGAAAGCCCACACGCAGCAACGGAGACCCAATGCAGCCATATATAAATAAATGAATGAATGAATGAATAAATAAATAAATAAATGGAACATCTGGGCAGCCTGCCCCAGTTTGCCGCCTTCCGTATATCTGAGCCTCACAACAACCTTAAATAGTACCAGTCATTTAAGTCTCAGATCACCTTAGGAAATAAACACTGTGTGTTTCATTAATTTTAAGACGTACATTTCCCCCCCACACTTCAAGCTCTGAAATGGGGCTGCATCTTCCAATGAATGGGCAGTGGATATTCTTTCTTACTGGTGTATAAAATAATGCTATCTTTCTATCGACGTCATCTTAGATTTGATGAAATAAAATATTATCCCCATTTTATAGCTGAGTAACTGTAGGCACGTGAGGTTAAGCTGCTCACTCAAAGCACATAGGTGTCCCATAAACGTGCAAGGCTTTCAGCTCGGGCAGTCTGATGGGCTTGGGACCCAGGTCTCACGGGTAAGCTGCCTCCGCGATGACCCGCAAAGATCCTGCCTCCTGGTGTTCACGCCCTTGTGGGTCCCCTCCCTTGGGTGCCGACTGGACCTGGTGACTCGCCTTGGAGGAACAGTGATGGCAAAAGTGATGGGAGGTCACTTCTGAGGTTAAGTTCCCCAAAGACTCTGGCTTCTGCCCGCCTGCCATCTCTCACACTCTCTTGCCGGCTGCAGCTGAAGCCAGCCCCCATGATGTGAGTTGCCCTTGGGAACAGCCAACAATCAACAAGAAACTGAGACCCTCACGGCAACAACCTGCGAGGAAGCAGGTTCTGCCAACAACCTTGGAAGCAGATCCACCCCCAGTCAAACCTGGAGGTGACTAACAGCCTTCTGATTGAAGTCTGCAAGGGACCCTGAGCCAGAGGCCCCCGTTAAGCTGTGCCTGGATCCCAGACCCACAGAAACTGTGAGGTTATACATGAGTGCTGCCTTAAGCCACTAAGTTTTGGGGTATTCTGTTACACAGCAATAGACACGTAATAGTCTCCAATATTTAAGCCCAAGCATTTACTATGTCATGTCCTGGGGACAGAGATGAAAGAGATGTTGTCTTAGCCATCAAGGGACACCAGTGTGGCGGGGAAAGGCATCCTGGGGTGACTGCTGCTACTGTGTGTATTGGGTGGGCTGGACAGGGGACTGCCTCCCTAACCCAGGCTGAGGGGTTGGGCAGGCTTCCAGGGGAGCTGTCACCCAGCAGGGTCTGGAAAGGTAAGAACCCTCACCACCCCCCCGGTGACAAAGGCAGTGAGGCAGTGGGGAGGGAAGGAAAAGAACACATATTTTCTCCTGGTCCTCCACAGATTTACGGATCTGGGGAATTGTTGTAAGATTACACGCTTGGCAAGAGGGTATACGGCAGCGACAGGCGTGACACAAGAACGAGTGATTCACCCTGACACATCTCAGAGGCCCGTGAGTCATCAGCAAGCCCTTCCCAGCTCAGACTTGGATGAGGGTGAGGATTTGAGCTAACTGTGCTGGAGTGAAGGCGTTGAAGACTGTGTAATGGTTTTGTTGCTTTTTAACCAAGGTCAGGGTTGGCACATGGGTCAGGCATTAAACGTGTGGTCAGGGTTGGAATAATGGTCATAATCCACCTCTGGGACAGGCTGGGACAGAGGGTCAGGGTCCCTTTTCTCCATTCTCCTCTTCACACTGGCCCTGCCTTGGCTCCTCTGGCTGGGAGGTGAGCCTGACAGATATTAAGAGATCCTGAACCCAAGGAAGGCCTAGAAATTCTGAGAGAGGAAAAAAAGCAAGACCAGGCGCAGAGGAGTCTGGGGTGAGCCAAGAGTTGCAGCCAGCACTTCCCTGACCCCAGACAGGGCACCTCGTGCGGCACCCCAGACACAGAGGAAGCAGGACGCCCAGCTTCCAGTCCCACCTCTGCCACCAACACCAGGACAGGAGAGCAGAGTGGTTGAAACATGGGCTCTAAAGCCAGTCTGACCAGGGCGGGAGTCCCAGCTCTGCCACTTACTGGGCATGCTTAATCTCTCTGAGTTTCCGTTTGCCCCATCTACAAAGTGGGGATCTATAAAATGAAGATAATGATGTACACCTCATAGGACTGTCATGAGGTTTAAACGAAATATAGGCAGGAATTAGCCCCAGAACCAGTAAAAAATAAAAGCTCAAAAAATAGAGATTAAAACAAAAAGGAGTGTGTTTTTGTTTCTCAGATGTGGGAGCTCCCTTTAAACTCTCAAATTCTAGGATTCCGAGGATCGGCTGGCCCAACCCAAGTACCTTTCTCTTTCCCCTGACTTGGGAGAAAGAGCTGCTGCTGGTAGTCTTGTCTTTAGAGGCGTCCACATTCATGATTTCATTTGATGTTCACAACAACCCATTTTACAGATGAGAAGACTGCCCAAGAGGAAAAAGGGTTTGCCTCAAATACTGAATGCCACCAGCTCACTTTTACTGAGCGCTTGCTGCATGCCAAGCCCTTTGCTGGGCATAGCATCATCACATTTAGTCCTCACGACACCACGTGAGTTATCTGTCTCTGTTTTAGACAAGGAAACCAAGGGAGAAGGCACCCAGCGTCACGTAGCTGCGGGGGATGGAACCGAGGTTTACCCAGGAGCAGCTGGTCCTCAGAGCCTGAGCGCTTAACCCTATTCTGTGCTGGAAAATTAGGGGCAGAGCTAGGCCTGGAAAAAACCCAAGTCTCCTAACTTCCAGCCTAGAACTATCCTGTTTCTTTTTTCTTTCTTTCTTTTTTTAAATTTCCAATTGTAGCAAAAAAAATACAGACACATAAAATGTACGATCTTAGCCATTTTTACATGTACAGTTCAGTAGCGCTATACACGTTCACATTGTTGCACGACCAACCTCCAGAAGTTTCTCACCTTGCAAAACTGAAACTCTATAGCCATTAAGCAACTTGCCATTCCCCCCAGGCCCTGGCAACCACCATGCTCCCTTCTGTCTCTGTGAATTTGACAGTTCTAGGTTGGAGCTGTCCTATTTCTTAAAAGCCTGTCTCTGTTTTGCTGTTGAGCCATCTGTTCTGTCAACGAAATGAGTCTGGACAGCCAGGACTACAGGAGTTCAGGGGAGGGCAAGATCTTTGGGGTGGGGTGGTCAGGGAAGGCTGCCTGGAGGAGGAAGAGGAGGGCAGGCCACCGAGGTCAAGCATCCCTGAGTCACCCACAACACCGCCTCTCCACCCGCCCTTTGGTTTACAACGGCCACCTCAGCAGCACCAACCTTTGTCCCCAAGTGAGCTCCTGTCAGGTGGGTGGAGGCACCAGGCCATCTCAGAAGGCCAGGGGCTCGCCAAGGGGCTGGAGCAGTCCTGTGCCTGCAGCCTCCAGAACCATGGGGACAGGGCTACGCAGCCAGTCCTTGCGAGGACCACGGTCCTCCTATAGCAAGCTCCAGGAGCCCTGCGGGAGGCCCCTGGCAGGCCAACTGCGTCGGGCGCTGAGCCTCAGACAGGGTCGTGAGAAGTCCAGGTCCTCAGACGGAGGCCCAGAAAGGCTGGACGCCCCCGGGCAGGAGCAACTGCCAGGGAGCCTGGGGGACACAGAGCAGCTGATCCAAGCCCAGCAAGAAGGCAGCCAGTGGTGGCTGAGGCAATATCAACAGGTTTGGCTGAGGGCTGGTGGATGGAGGAGTGCTAGAGGGGAGGGGGAGGTCCCCAGGAGCAGGACCCAGGGCAGCAAAGGCTCAGAGGCAGAAATGTATGGGGCTGTAGATCAAAAAGATAACAGAGCTGTCTGGGGAAGGGGCTGGAGAGAGAGATATCCAAGAACTGTATTTCAGGGGGGCCTGAAGGCCTTTGGGATTTATCCCATAGGCACTGGGGAGTCAGGGAAGGTTTTAGAGCAGGTGGGTGATACGGTCAGAGCTGTTCCGAGATGATCAATCTGTCAGCGTGCTGGATGGGTGGATTTTGCTGGAGGCAAGAGATCAGCCAGTACAACTTCCCCAGGGTTACATCTTGTGCTCCCCTCTTCCCCGGAAAAGGGGGTGATCCGGCCCCCCTGGGTGGGAGCTGCCGGCTTCCTCTAGGAGGAAGGGTGGCTAGTGAGCCATGCTTCTGTCTCTGGGGTCTACCACCACCTCGTGGCTGTAGGTGGAACAGCACCTGAAGCCCACCACCCAGTCCAGAGACCTGGGCCCTGATCTCGACCCCTCCTGTCTTGCAGAAGATAAGGAGAAGGTGGGAGAGCTTTGTCACCAGCTTCCCCAGCGTGACCCTGAGCCAGTCGGCCTCCCCACAGCCCTCGCTGGGCACCACCAGCTAAGGATGCTAGCAGCGGTGTGGGTCCTCGCTGCACCTGGAGGAGATGGCATGACCTACCTCTTCGTGGCCCTCTGGACTGTGAACGGAGTGACCTCCTCTGCGTGGACTGTTCCCCTTCCTTACGTGGCCCGTTGAGACCTCTGTCACCAGGACAGAGCTCAGTGAAGCCAGACCCGTGGCTGAGAGCCTCTGGCGCATCACCTGGTCACAGGGCCCCAGCCGCCCTTCTTGCCAGCTGCTAGTGGTGGGCAGGGCATGGGCCTCCCTCCCAGAGGGTGAGCCCATCTCCAGGGCAAGGACTATGTCTTGTCGTGTATTGCCACTGTCCTCACAGCCTCCCCATGAAGGAAACAGAGGAAACCTTCCCTCCCTGTGCGAGAAAAACTGAGGCCCAGAGGCGGGAGGGGATTATTCTCTTTGGCATCTCTGGCCCCGCCCCTACCCAATGCCCAACACTGCGTTGAACACAGGAATAAAAGTTGCTGAACTGAAGTAAATGGTTTTCCTATTGACTAACTCGACCCCAGTCCTCTCCCAACCCCCTGGGGGCAGGTGGGGTCCAGAGCTTCCCAGATCATGGGGCAGAAGCACCAGGGGCAGGTCCCCAGGAGGCTGGGTGTCTCCTGGCACTTCTCTGGCTCTCCCTGTGCTGATCTCAAGCCAGCGTCAGAGGGCCTGGATCTCACCAGCTCCTTGCCTTTGTGCTCACCCCCATGAGGCAGGACTTACCCAGAGGATCAGAGAGGGCAAGGGGCCCACCCAGGGCCACACAGAGGGGAGGGTGGGACCCCAAAGAGCCTGAGCTCTTTGAGAGACACTGGCACCTCATGTGGGGTCCCTGGGGCTCTCCCAGCTCAAGCAGACCCAAGGTCAAAGGTAAGGGAGCAGCTGCAAGCATCCTGGTGGAGGGTCTGTTCTGGGGTGTTAGGGGGACCTGAGGGCCCAATAGACAAAGCGGAGGTTCCCTATTTCCCCAGAGCCCAGGACCCTGGCAGAGCCATCCAGGAACAGGAGGGGTCCTGGGAAAATTTTGTCCCAGACAGTCACCGGGATGAGACCAGGACAAGACCAGGACGTCTGGCTTGGCACCTAGACTGTGGGAGATCCCTGGAAGCTTCCAACCCAATTAGTCACAAACTTTAGATGCCCCCTGCTCAGCCCCCTCTGCAGTATCCCCTGCAGTAGCCCCTGCGGTGCCTCTGGGAGATGCTAGGACTCCAGGGAACATAGTTTGGGTCCATGGCTCTGACACACCCTCTTGATGTCCAGAGGAGGAAACTGAGGCCCAGGAGGGGTCATCCTCTGGGTCTCTGCCCTCCAGGCTCATCCTGGCCTCTTTTGTCCCCAGGGATTCTCTAGCCCATCTCCTTGCTGGTCTCCTTCTACTTGTCACACTCTGTGACAAGTGTGTCCAGTTATAAGCTTTTGTCATCCACAGGATGGCCAGTTCCACAGGGACCTGGCTTGCTCACCACTGGGACCCCAGTGCCTCGCTCGGGGCCTGGCGCATAGTAGGTAGTTGTTGAGTGAATGAGGGACTGGCCCAGGGTCAGCTAGTTGATGGCTGAGCTCCACTCGGGTGGAGCCTTTCCTACCTCAGCCTCGTCAGCAACACCGTCATCAGGGAGCACATTTCCGGGGCCTCTAGCAGAGGCCTTCGCCAAAACACACACACACACTCTGTTAGCTTGTTTCCAAAGACAGCAGCCGCCATCCCTCCCATGACGCGTGCCCTTTGGCATTGTTGCCACATCTGCCAACAGGAGGGGTATTCTATGTATTCTACTTGCCCTTGAATCTGGGTAAGCCCTGAAACCTGCTTTGACCAATAGAATGCAGTAGAAATAATGTTCTGGGACTTCTGGGCCTCGGCCTTAAGAGACTTTGTACCAATAGCTTCTGTTTCTGCCCGCCTGGAAGCTGGCTGCTGTGTAAAGGAGTCCAGGTGATTCTGCTAGTGTTGGAAGGTGGCACCCAAACAGATAGGTCCATGTTCTAATCCCCAGAACCTATGAATTTTACCTTATTTGGAAAAAAGTCTTTGCAAGATATAATTATTAAGGATCTTGAGATGAGAAAATCACCTTGGATTATCAGGGGGCTAAACCCAATAACAAGTATCCTGATAAGAGGGACACAAAAAGGGAAAGACACAGAGGAGAAGGCGATGTGAAGTCAGAGCCAGAGATTGGAGTGATGCGGCCGTAAGCCCAGGATGCTAAGGATTGCTGACAGCACCTAGAAGCCAGGAGAGGAAGGAAGGACCCTCCCCTGGAAGCTGCAGAGGGAGCACGGCCCTGCCAGCACCTTGATTTCAGGCTTCTGGCCTCCGGAACCATGAGAGAATACATTTCTGTTGTTTCAAGCTACCAAGTTTCGGGAATTGTTACAGCAGCCCCAGGACATTCAGACAGTGTGTTTGCGGCCAAGCTCTCACCAGGAGAAAGTGGGTGGAAGTGGCATGCCTGCTGCCCCAGGCCAAGGCGTGAAGCCTCCCTGCCCAGCCCTCCATGCTCCCCCTCTTCCCTCACCAGCTGGCCCGATGCAGAGGGTCCAAGGGGACCCTATCCAAGGCTAGGGGATGGCAGTGGCACTGAAGCAGAGCCCCCCTGCCACCCATTTAGACTGTGATATGGGTGCAAAATAGACCTTCATTGGGTTAAGCCATTGACTTGGGGGCTACTCGTTATAGCCACAAGCCTATGGCAACTCATCCCACATCAGCATCGTGTGGAAACTCGGGCAGGACTATTCACTATTCACTTTCACTATTCACTATTCACTATTCACTATTCACTATTCTGCCTCATCGTAGGTGCCCAGAAAGCAGTTGTTGAATTACTGAAACAGAGACCTCAAGGATGAGTAGGAGTTAGCCTGGCCAGGGGAGGGGATGAGTGTTTCAGGTGAGGGAGGGGCCTGGGCAGAGGCCTTGAGGCCAGAGGGAACGAGGTGCATCTGGAGGTGCAGACCATTCGAGTGGGCGAGAGTGCAGCAGATGCCCCTGGCTCAGCAAGCGGTCCCCCTCCCCCAAAGTGCACCCTCCAAGCTTTGCCCATCCTGGTTTCTTCAGCACGGAAGACGCCACTCTCATGGTGTGGCAGCCCATCAGACCCCAGAGGACATGGCTGATAGCGTGGACACTTGTGGGGGGATGTGGCTCCCCACCGAGGCCTCCCAACGTTGGCGGTCAGGGTGGCCCAAGCACAGAGGGGACTCCTACGGAGCAAAAGCCCTGGAGGCTCTGAGTCTATCCACCCTCAGGCCAGTGTCTGCCACAGTTCCTATAAAGACATCCTTGATGAGTCAGTTTCATGCCTCTGTGTTCTCTTTCCACTGCCCACAGAGGACAGAGCCCCCCAGTCCTCTCCCGGGCCGTGGGGTCTCAAGGACTGCTCCTGGGAGTCTCAGAGCCCGGAGCTGGAGGGCCTGATTCCCTTCACCCCCACCCCCGGCTCCATTCTCTGTCCCGCTCCACATCCCGGCCACACGCAGCCTCTCTGTGCATGCTTCCAGAAATGGGAGGCTCACTGCTTATCAAGCTCTGATCTCTCGATGTGACCTCTGCCCTCATCGAGCTCACAGTCCTGCTGGAGAGGGTCACAGACAGACAGACAGACAGATGACAGGCTGCTCTGCTACAAAACAGAACGAGGAAGTGCTCACTGGGCAGCGTGGTGAGGCAGATTGAACAGTAGGTGCTCATTCCCAAACCAGTGTGGCGCTCTGGGCTGGGCTGGACATCTTCCCCAGCTTCCTGAGGCCTGCAGCCATGCCAGATGGGAAGAGGCTGCGAACAGGTGGAAAAAATATCCTGCAGGGGAAATGGGGCTGCTCGGCTGCACCAATGGGGAAAGCAACGGGGCGAGCAGGAAACACTGTGTCCCCAGGCACCTTGTGAATTCAGGCTGGAAGGGCCCTCAGGGTCCAACAGATGCAGGCCATTTATGTTACGGATGAGGAAATTGAGGTTCCCACGGCAAGCAGGAGGCAAGGCTTGGGCTCCCCTCCAGAGCTCCTGCCTCCCCGCTCAGAACTCTCTGCTCACCTGCCCTGTAACCCGCTGATAACCCCCTTCCTCAGGGTCACCAAACTCAGTGAGTCCAGCCAGTCAGGGGGCCAGGGCCGGCCCAGGCCTGGGTATCAAACCTGGGACCCAAGCCCCTATCCAGCAGCTAACTTACTGTGTGACCTTGTGCCAGTCGTTACCCTCCTCCGGTTTTCATTTTCTCCTCTGCAAAATGGGGGCCGTGATCTCTGTGAATTCTCTGGACTGAAAGGCAGGTGAGGTGGCAGGTGTGCAATATCTTTGCAAACTGAGGTGTGCTGTGTCCTGACCGGGAGCGCCACATCGCCCCCCACCCCCATCACCCTCAAGATCAGGCTGAGAGCAAAGGGAGTAAAACTCTGTGGCCGAATGCCCGGGTTCTGCCACTTACTTGCTGGGTGACCTTGGACAAGTTGCTTAACCTCTCTGCGCTTTGGTTTCCTCACCTGTTCAATCGAAATAATAACGGTCCCTCCTCACCCAAGTTAATGCATGGAAAGCACTAAGAACATTTAGCCCTGGGATCTCAGTAGTCAGTTCCAGGACGTTCTCCCTGCATGACCCTTCTCTGAGCCTCAGCAGTCTTTCTCTGGGAAATGGGGGTGTTAATAAGAGCACCTGGCTCTAGGTGTCTTAGGGATGAGATGGGCCAAAGCACGCATGCGCTGAGTCCAGGGCCGGCCCACGGAAGCGCACTATCAATGACAGCCTCGGGAAACCTGGCCCTCAGAGCCTGCCATGTCCTCAGCTCACCTTGGCCGAGCTGGACCTTGGCAGGGTCGCAGGCGTCAGGATCCAGGAAAGTGGGCCCAGCCACAGACCAGACGGCTGCCCTGGGGCCTCCAAGGGGGTGGTCTCTTTTAGTGCCAATGCTGGAATGGGCGTGGGAGGAAGGCCTCTCTCCTCACCCTACCCCACCCCCTACCGTGGCTGTCACTGAACCCTCCCTGCCCCTACCGACTGCCAGGCCCTGTCTCCCTTCTCTGAGCTCCAGGCACAAGCAGTCAATTCAACCAACGCTCAGCAAGTCACAGTCAGAACCCTGCTCCGTTGAGAACTTCAGAAAGGACGACATGCGTAGCCCTCCAGGCCCCTTGGGGTGACAGCCCTGTTGATGATCCAGTACTCCAGAGCTGGCTAGGGAGCGGAAGTGCCCAGAGAAGGGCAAGCTTAGCTCTTGGAAGGTGGGCATCACAGAAGGCTTCCTGAGGAGCGGACAGCAGAGCTGAGTGTGATTCACCCCGTGGAAGGGCTGGGGAGGGCGTGCCAGGCGGAGGGAGTGGCACGTATGGGACATGGAGACGTGGACCAGCTAGAGCGTTTGGAGATCAAGGCATAACTCAGTTTTGCTGGGGAAAAAATGGGAGTGGGGGAGGTGAGGACAGACAGATAGACAAGGGACAGGGCTCAAAGGAGCCGGGACGGCATGTCACCCAAGGACCGCCAGGGAGCCGTGACAGGCTTCTCAGTAGAGGAGGGAGAGGTAGCTTAGAGAGATTCCCTGTGACCACTCCAGCACGGAGGATGGGGGTGCCCACTGTGAAGGGAGCAGACCCACTGTGTTCCCACATTACAAGTGAGAGGCTCAGGGTCGGGGGTGTGGGGAGGGAGTGGCTCAGCTGTGAACAGTATTTACACAGTCAAAACAATGTAACCAATGAATATCTAACCAGAGCTCATGAGGTATTAATAACTATATTGGGAGGGTGGGTGAGGGGTGATCAAGGAGGGCTACATCGTGATCTTTCATAGTAGAAGCCAACAGATAACGTCTACATTTGAAAAAGCAAGAAATGCAATGAAAGCATATTATCTAGGAACACGGAGGTAAATCCCAGAGGAAACACCTCTGGGCTGAAGCCACGTGGGGGCTGCCATGGGGATGGAGTGGGAGAAAGCAAAGGAATGTTAGTTTTCTTCATAAGTTTAGACCATTTTATTTATTTATTTTTAAAATTTTATTTATTTTTGGCTGTGTTCGGTCTTCGTTGCTGCGTGGGCTTTCTCTAGTTGCGGCGAGCGGGGGCTACTCTTCATTGTGGTGCGCGGGCTTCTCATTGCGGTGGCCTCTCTTGTTGTGGAGCATGGGCTCTAGGCACGCGAGCTTCAGTAGTTGTGGCACGCGGGCTCAGTAGTTGTGGCGCGAGGGCTTAGTAGCTACGCAGCATGTGAGATCTTCCCGGACCAGGGACTGAACCTGTGTCCCCTGCATTGGCAGGCGGATTCTTAACCACTGCACCACCAGGGAAGTCCCTAGACTGTTTTATGTTTTTTTTTTTTTTTTTTTTTTTGTTTTATGTTTTAAATGAAGTACATTTATTGCTTTGATAATAAAAATGAAATAAAAGTAAATATAATATAGATTTATAAATTATTTCTGAGGATACGATTCCATGGCTGCAAGGATGAGACATTTGGAAATAAGTCTCTTTGATCAGGGATTGAACCCGGGCCCTCGGCAGTGAAAGTGCAGAGTCCTAACTACTGGATTGCCAGGGAATTCCCGGAAATAAGTCCTTTAAAGTCATTTTAAAAAGCAACACACACACACACACACACACACACACACACACAAAGCAACACAAGATAATTGGCAAATTTTGAGTATGATCTAGATATTGGATAATAGAATGTCATCACTGTAATATTTCCTGAATTTGATAGTGTGGCATAAGAAATATATATTTGGACTCTGTCCCTAGTTCCTGGCACGAGCTCCTAAAACTCTTGGAATTTCCTGAGTGATAGAGGTGATAGGAGTATCTTTCATTATTTGCAATAAGCCCCTTTCCACCATACCTGAGTTTATGCTAATAAGGGGATGCTGGGAGGATGGGGACTGGTTGCCAGAGGAACCAATCAGGTGATTAGAGGGTTGGAACGTTCAGCCCCACTTCCTGATATCTGGGGAGTCGAGAGGGGCTGGAGATTGAGTTCCATCACCAAAGGCCAGTGATTTAATCAGGCATGCCTACTTAATGGAACCTTCACAAAAACCCTGAACAATGGGGTTCAGAGAATTTCTGGGTTGGTGAACACATCGAGGTGCTAGGACGGTGACACTCCCAGAGAGGGCGTGGAAGCTTCCGGCCCTTCTGTATACTTTGCCCTATGCCTCTCTTCCATTTGGCTATTCATCTGCATCCTTTATAATAAACTGGTAAACATAAATATTTCCCTGAGTTCTTTCTAGCAAATTATCAAACTTGAGGCGAGGGTCTGGGAACGCCTAATTTATAGCTGGTTGACCAAAAGCACAGGTGACAACCGGCAACTTATGACTGGTGTCCAAAGTGGGAGCAGTCTTGTGGGACTGAGCCCTTAACCTGTGGTGTTTATGCTAACTCTGGGAAGTTAATGTCAGAACTGAATTGTAGGATGCCAACTTGATGTCTGAAGAGCTGGAGAATTGTTTAGTGTGAGGGAAAACCCCACACATTGTGTCAGAAGTACTGTGAAAATAGAAGAATGGTTTTTCTTTTAGATGCTTATGGAAAAGAGTTCTTAGCAGGTTCACCCTGAAATATTTAAGAGTGAAGGGGCTTGATGCTTGAAACCCATTCTCAAATGACTTAGAAAAATATATCTATATATGAAAAGAGTATGAATGATAAAGCAAATGTGGCAAAAACTGGTAAATCAATGAGAGTTCATTGCACTATCCTTGCGACTTTCCATAGGTTCGAAGTTTTTTTCGAAATAAGAGCTTTAAAAAACTAAAGCGACATGATAGCATCAATAAAAGGAGAAGCAACCAGACAGTATATGCCTCCAGACAGGAGAAACAGTACCACTTATGAAATATTCTTGCCCAAAAAAGTCAAGCCTGCATTTATCAGATGCAGTTCTAGATGCAACTCCCAATTTATAAGAACCCCTGGAGATGGAGAATCATGCTGAACTACACCATGGGGCTGCAATCAGCAAATTCTAGACTGCAGTGATCCCTACAGATAAAACAGCCAAGGTTTTTTCAACAAAATAAATTGCAAAGAAAAAGAAAAAGAGAGGGATGGAGGGGGAAATTCCAGAGTAAAAGAAACCTGACATATTAATCAATCACAGTGTATTAACCCTATTTAGATACTAATTCAAACTATAAAAAAAAGAAAAGATTTATGAAGTATCTGGAACTTTGAATATTGACCATATTTTGGATGATATGAGAGATCTATTCCTTTCTTAGGGGTGAAAATGTTATTATATTAATAAAAGACTCTTCGTCTTTTAGATTACTCTTACCTTTTTTTTTTGCGGTACGCGGGCCTCTCACTGTTGTGGAGCACAGGCTCCGGACGTGCATGCTCAGCGGCCATGGCTCCGCTCCGCGGCATGTGGGATCTTCCCGGACCAGGGCATGAACCTGTGTCCCCTGCATCAGCAGGCAGACTCTCAACCACTGCGTCACCAGGGAAGCCCTACTCTTACCTTCTGTGGATGAAATGATACAGTATTTGTTTTAAAGGTGAGAGAAACAGGCAGGAATGAAGATGAAGCAAGATCAGTCCTGAGCTGATAACTGCAAAAGCTGGGTGATGGGGACAGGGTGAGGGTGGGCTTTCTGCCTAATTTTATATATGTTCAAAATTCTTCCTAATCAAATTTTTGAAAAGCAACCCTCTCTGTAAGTGGTGACCACGTGGAGATGGCTAACATACCTGAACAGCTCTGGACCCTGATTCACCCCCCTGGATGTGAGGCTGGGGTGTGGGGTGCTGGTGACAGCCCTGTTAGATGACTCCCAAAAGAGCTCTTTCTGGTGACAAAGACACTGCTGTCCAAGTTGTTTGGGGAGACTCTGTTCACAATTGTTTCGTAAAATGTGAACACTGGAAAAGCGTATCCAAACCAGGATATGGCTGTTAGTTACTCTGCTACTGTTGAGGACAGTGATGCCCCGCGGTGCAGGTTTCCCCTCCCCCATACAGTGGAGGACACGTGCTGTTCCACTGAGGACTCAGACACAGAACCCGGCACCAGGAGGAGCAGAAGAAGGGCCGAATGTGTGGAGTTCCAGCCAGTCCTGGCCGAGGTGGGAGGGAACACTTATCTGTATATTTGGAAATCTGTGGGCGGTGTTTATTTGCTGGGAAGTCTGGGTCCCTTCCCCGGGCATGCTAGAAGCCACAGTGGCCAAAGAACACAAACTGGAAAAAAAAAAAAAAAGAACACAAACTGGAGGAGGGTCTGGAGTGGGCAGCTTGGGGCGGGGCTGGGGCCAGGGAAGGCCATGGTGGGTGAGAAACAGCTGCCGACTTGGTGGGGTCAGAGGTGGCTTGGCCGTGCAAGGGCCTGGGCAGAGCCACGGACATGCTGGGTGCACTCAGAGAAACGTCCCTTTTCTGGACCTCAGTTTCTACATCTAAGCAGTTACATGCAGGGTCAGACAGACCAGGAAGGAGTCCTTACTCTGCCACTTGCTAGCTCTGGTGTGGCTCATCACGGGAGGATTCTGCTTTCTGATCTATGAAATGGAGACAATAAGGGGAACCAACATTACAGGCTGTCCTCAGAAATTGGGGCGACAACCCGCAGAAGCTCTTAGCACAGGCTAAGTGTTCCAGGAGTGCTCACTGTATAACCATAGGCACCATAAACACAGTTCACAGCCAAGGGATGGGGGAATAAAAAGTAAGTTGACAGTGGAGAAGCCTGCTAAATACCACATCATCCTCTCACCTAACAAACTGATGGTGTCCAGTATTGGTGACAGTGTAGGAAAAATAGGTAGTGTTGGTAGGAGTATAAATTGTCTCCTCCAATCATTGGAGGAGACAATTGGGCTGTAACTTTTAAAAGAAAAATACACATGCCCAGTGTGTTCATTGCAACGTTATTTGCAATAACGAAACCTGAAAACAACCTTGGTCTTTCAATAGGAGACGATGATGTGCCCACACAATGGAATATTCTGCAATAAATCACAGTGCTAACACTGTATAGCTCATCACGTGCTAGCCTCTCTCTAAATGTAATCTTCGGGATTCCCTGGTGGCACAGTGGTTAAGAATCCACCTGCCAATGCAGGGGACACGGGTTTGAGCCCTGGCCCGGGAAGATCCCACATGCTGTGGAGCAACTAAACCCAGGCACCACAACTACCGAACCCCCGCTTGCCACAACTAGAGAAAGCCCGTGCGCAGCAATGAAGACCCAATGCAGCCAAAAATAAATAAATTAATAAATTAAAAAAAAATAATAATAAAATAAATGTAATCTTCGCTACTCTGGGTTAATCACTATTGTTGTTCCCATTTTACAGTTGAGAAGATTGAATCACAGAGAGGTTAAGTAATTTTCCCAAGGTTGCACATGTAGTAAATAGCAGAGCAAGGATTTGAATCCAGGCAGGCTGGTTCTAAATGACAAAAATAACAGCAGAATATATATGTATACACACAAAGTTGTGTGCATATATGTATACAGGAATGTATAAACAAACACCTGATAGAGGTGCTTACTTTCAGAGGGCAGCGTGGGGAAGGGGAGCGGGGGGTTTTCACTCCAGCTGTGTAGAAGAGTATTATTTTGATTCTGCAGTTGTTATTGTTTTTTCTTTCATTTTACCCTTCCCTCCAGCCACACCACCACCACCACCACCGGTTCCTGGGAGGGCGAATGCAGGGGAACAAAGAAGTCATTGCTCAGCTTTGGGTTTCAAATTAGACTTTTCAAAATTCAGAACAGAAACAAAACAAGTTTCTCCCCATAGGAGATTTCTATTGTGGGGCTTTCTGAGGAAGAAGAGGTTTGTTGAGAAATAAAGTGCTGCAGGCCTTGGAGCACTCAGAACAGAAAGTTTTCCTCAGTGGAAAGAGTCAGGGGGTTTCCGTGTATATGTATGTATAACTGAATCACTTTGCTGTACAGCAGAGATTAACAGAACATTATAAATTAACTAGAATTTAATTTTTAAAAAAAGAACAACCTGATACACGTGTATCATGTAAAAATAGCAAACCTGAAGGAGTGTGAAGGAAGGGCTCAGCAAAGCACCCCACCAGGAACTCTACTCTCCTACCGTGTCATCCACTCCCGATTTCTTGCTCATCCTTCAGGGCCCAGTTTATTTCCCCCTCCTCTGTGAAGCCTTTGCCAACTCCCAGCAAGTAACAGAAACCCAAGGAAACTAGCTGAAGCAAAAGAGGGGGATTTGGGCTTCCCTGGTGGCGCAGTGGTTGAGAGTCCGCCTGCCGATGCAGGGGACACGGGTTCGTGCCCCGGTCTGGGAGGATCCCACATGCCGCGGAGCAGCTGGGCCCATGAGCCATGGCCGCTGAGCCTGCGCGTCCGGAGCCTGTGCTCCACAATGGGAGAGGCCACAACAGTGAGAGGCCCGCATATCGCCACAAAAAAACAAAAAAAAAAAAAAAAGAGGGGGATTTATCAAAAAGATCCAGTGTTTCAAGGACAATGGACATCTCTGAGTTGTTCTACAAGAACTACATGCTAAGACCCCAGACACCAAACTGGTTGGAACCTAAGGAATGAAGATGTGGACCTTTCAACAATCCACTGAAGCTTGGACTCTGTCAACCTTTGCCCCAATTCTGTGTTGAATTCTCTATTCAAGCCCTTTCATGAATATGCATACGCCACTCAAGCCCCTTCATGAATATGCATCTACCTTAGCTTAAAACTTCCCCAATTTTGCTCTTCAGGGCAACACTACTTTGGGAAAGATCCCCCGTGTTCTCATTACGTGCTGCAAGTGGTAAATCCTTCCTTCTCCTGACCTTTGGCTTGGTTGTGTCTTTTGGCTCAACACCCACCAAGAGGCAAACCCAGTTTTCAGGTAACACTAGAAGCAGAGGGAAAGGGTTAGGGAGAGAAACTGGCTTATGACCCATCAGTGGTTCTTGAAATTCACTGAGTGGACAACACAGAATAAAATCAAATAAAGCATCGCAGAATAGATTAGAAAATAGAAACAGGATAGAAAATATCAGAGAGTATCAAATTAAGTTTTATTTTATGAAACTTTTGCTCCCTGATGATTGATTAAATGTTGCACTGGGTTTCAAAGTGCAGTGGATTTCCTACTGTTAGCCAAGGTCAAAAATATAAGAAAAACTTTCTCAAAGATTTATAAGTGTAAGTGTGAATGGAAAGTGCCCAGTGGTAAATTGGAAATATTGGGGATTTTGCTGCTATTGAGCAGAACTGTGGGCTGGGGAGCTGAGCTCAGTTACTACAGATTTAGACTCCATGTGTTTGTATTTCTTTACAGTTTTTGTTTCCTGTATTTTTCTTGTTTTCTTGTTTCTTGATTGTATTGCTATAAATTTCCCTCTTAGAACTGCTTTTGCCGCATCTCATAGGTTTTTGGGTCATCATGTTTATTACAGATTTAGAAAGAGTTGCAGTTTTTTGAACCAGTTTTTGTGTTTCAAATCTTAGACTACAGCCGTTTGTTTGATTTTTCTACAGTGAGGATATAACTGTATGGCTTCCATAATTTTAAAAAACTTAGTGAATATATTTCCTAAGGGCTATCACAACTGCAAATAGAAAGTAAAAAGGACCAAAGTATGTGACGTTATCTGGGGCCTTTGATGGCTGTAGTTTTAAAAAGCCATATGATTAAGAAACCAACAGATTATTTTCTCATCTGGCCTAGAAGTGGCCAACTCCCTCTCTGTCCCTGCAGACAATACTCCCTGCACACCTTCTGGGTACAGTCAGAAAGGGTCTGGGGAGGGACTTCCCTGGTGGTCCAGTGGCTAAGACTCTGTGCTCCCAATGCAGGGGGCCTGGGTTTGATCCCTGGTCAGGGAACTAGATCCCACATGTCTCAACGAAGATCCTGTGAGCTGCAGCTAAGACCCAGCACAGCCAAATAAGTAAATAAATATTAAAAAAAAAAACAGAAAGGGTCTGGGGAAAAGGATCGAAGGTGACAATCTAAGCCTCACCTTCAATAGGGGCTCATCCTTTATTGTGCCTGCTCTGTGCCAACCCTGTGTGAGGCACCAGGGTGAAGATGATGACAAAGGCACCAGCAGAACCAATAGGTATGAAATTGGCCATTGTGATGTGGTATCGTGGGAACGCTAATGGGGTAAGATAAGACCCCAGCCATGCGAGTAGTGGAAGGTGGGCAGAAATGGCGTGCAAGAAGGAGAGGGCTCTTGGCAAATTCTGAAGGTTGAGTATGAGTTAGGCAAGCAAGAAAGCACCATCCAGGATGCTGACAAAGTCCCTGAAGGGTGTGAGTGCTTCCCATGCCATGGAGGAGACTGGCCCCACCCTCCTCCAGGCCTGGGGTGGGGGGGGGTCCCCTGGCCCTAAAGGACTGTAACAGACAAGGCCAGGAGTAGACTGGGTAGGGCAGGGTGCTGCCCAGGGTGAGGAATCCAAGACAAAGTAGGCCACCACTAAGGAGGAAAACTAGAGGTCATCTCCAAGGGAGAGTGTCACCAGGCAAATCCAAGGAGCAGGCATGAGGCTGTGCTTGGGGTGCAAGCAAAGGGGCTAGGATCCAAGAAGGTCAGTGTTATGGACTGGATTGTGTCCCCCACTACCGCCACAAGTCATATGTCAAAGCCCTAAGCCACCCTCCCCCCCCAGTGTGACTGTATTTAGAGATAGGGCCTTTGGGGAGGTAATTAAGGTTAAATGAGGTCACTAGGATGGGCCCTAATCAGATCCACTGGCAACCTTATAAGAAGAGGAAGACACCAGAATGCACTCTCTCTCCACAGGCACACAGAGGGAAAAGGCCATTAAGGACACAGCAAGAAGGCAGCCCTCTACAAGCCAGAAAGAGGAATCTCACCAGAAACCAACTCTGCCAGTACTTTGATTTGAACTTCTAACCTCCAGACATATGACAAAATCAATTTCTGTTGTTTAAGCCACCCGGCCTGTGGTATTTTATTATGACAGCCCAAGGAGACTTAGGTTGGGAGGAAGAGCTCGAGGTGGGGCTAGGAGAGAGGCAGGACCAGCTACATAATTTTCAGGGCCCTGTGCAAAATGAAAATGCTGGACTCTTTATTCAAAAATTACTGAGAATTTCAAGAGGGCAAAAGCAGAGCATTAAACCATGCGCAGGCTGTACACCCATGAAGCTGGCCTCCAGGAGAGGTTCAGGATGGAGGCCTTAAAGTAACACAGGGGTCGAGGGTCAGTCTATTCTGCAAGCTGGAGCTCTCCTGTGGGCTTGTGCACAAGGATAGGCACACACGCACCAATTCAATTCAGACAGCAAGCCGAAGAACGTGATCAGAGCTTGAATGGAATTGTGAAGGAAGAACCGTAAGCACAGAGGAGATTAATTCCGCAGGAAGAGGGAGGGTGATGAATGAGCAGGCAGCAGAGACACCTTCTGGGTGCCTTGCTTCTCCCCTCACTCTCTGAGGGCAGGCCTCCAGCCGTCATATTTGTACCACGTGACAGCACTCCTGACCCAGGGGATTGGAGCAGGGCTGATCACCTGATCCACACCAGCCAATCAGAGCTCTTCCCTAAGAATGTGGCACAGATTGAAATTCTAAAGATGATGTTAACTGCGTGGGTGTGGGTGGCCGTTCTCCCCCGTAACGGGGGACCGCACAAAAGGAAGAAGGAAGCTGAGCCGCAGGCGGGGAGCCATTAGGGCTCCTGATAGTCTCTCCGTCCCTGATCCTTGTCCTTCATGGACATCTGGCTGCATTGATGTCCTGGGATGGCTTGAAACACTGGATCTTTTTGATAAATCCCCCTCTTTTGCTTCAGCTAGTTTCCTTGAGTTTCTGTTACTTGCTGGGGGTTGGCAAAGGCTTCACAGAGGAGAGGGAAATAAACTGGGCCCTGAAGGATGAGCAAGAAATTGGGAGTGGATGACACGGTAGGAGAGTAGAGTTCCTGGTGGGGTGCTCTGCTGAGCACTTCCTTCACACTCCTTCAGGTTTGCTATTTTTACATGCCAGTTCTCAGTTCCTGAGTGGGAGACAGTAATAAGAGGGCGCGGGAGAAGGAAGAATATATTTCTTTATTATAAGATTTGGATCAAAGGTTTCTCTTCACATGTGAGGGGGAGCACTTCCTCCCCAATACTGAGAACATCCCTCTTTATTTGATTTTTCTCCTCCTTTCAGTCCTTTTATTCATCTATTCATTCATCAACTCATTACTTATTATTATTACCACTTGTTACTCATTTGTTTGAATCCCACCTCTGCCACCTGCTGGTGTTTGTTCTTGGCCACATTTCTTCTTTCTTTTCTTTCTTTCTTTCTTTCTTTCTTTCTTTCTTTCTTTCTTTCTTTCTTTCATAAAGTTTTTTTTTAACAAGGAGATCTTTTAATTTATTTATTCTATTTTATTTATTTTTGGTTGTGTTGGGTCTTCATTGCTGCATGCGGGCTTTCTCTAGCTGTAGAGAGTGGGAGCTACTCTTTGTTGCAGTGCGTGGGCTTCTCATTGTGGTGGCTTCTTTTTTTGTGGAGCACGGGCTCTAGGTGTGTGGGCTTCAGTAGTTGTGGCACATGGGCTTAGTTGCTCTGCAGCATGTGGGATCAACTGCTCTGCAGTTGTTCTGCAGCATGTCGGACCGGGGCCCAAACCTGTGTCCCCTGCATTGGCAGGTGGATTCTTAACCACTGCGCCACCAGGGAAGTCCTTTCTTTCTTTCTCTCTTCTTTCTCTCTTTCTTTCTCCCTTCCTTCCTTTCTTTCTTTTTTCTTTTTATTTTAATTTTTGAATTTTAGTTTTTTTTTTATACAGCAGGTTCTTATTAGTCATCAATTTTATACACATCATTGTATACATGTCAATCCCAATCACCCAATTCACCACACCACCATTTCCAACCCCCCGTGGCTTCCCCCTTGGTGTCCATAGTTTGTTCTCTACATCTGTGTCTCAACTTCTGCCCTGCAAACCGGTTCATCTGTACCATTTTCCTAGGTTCCACATACATGCGTTAATATATGATATTTGTTTTTCTCTTTCTGACTTACTTCACTATGTATGACAGTCTCTAGATCCATCCATGTCTCAACAAATGACCCAATTTCATTCCTTTTTATGGCTGAGTAATATTCCATTGTATATATGTGCCACATCTTCTTTATTCATTTGTCTGTCGATGGGCATTTAGGTGGCTTCCATAACCTGGCTATTGTAAATAGTGCTGCAATGAACACTGGGGCACATGTGTCTTTTTGAATTATCATTTTCTTTGGGTATATGCACAGTAGTGGGGTTGCTGGATCATATGGTAATTCTATTTTTAGTTTTTTAAGGAACCTCCATACTGTTCTCCATAGTGGCTGTATCAATTTATATTCCCACCAACAGTGCAAGAGGGTTCCCTTTTCTCCACACCTTCTCCAGCATTTGTTGTTTGTAGATTTTCTGATGATGTCCATTTTAACTGGTGTGAGGTGATACCTCATTGTAGTTTTGATTTGCATTTCTCTAATGATTAGTGATGTTGAGCAGCTTTTCATGTGCTTCTTGGCCACCTGTATGTCTTCTTTGGAGAAATGTCTATTTAGGTCTTCTGCCCTTTTTTGGATTGGGTTGTTTGTTTCTTTAATATTGAGCTGCATGAGCTGTTTATATATTTTTGAGATTAATCCTTTGTCCGTTGATTCATTTGCAAATATTTTCTCCTATTCTGAGGGTTGTCTTTTCGTCTTGTTTGTGGTTTTCTTTGCTGTGCAAAAGCTTTCAAGTTTCATTAGGTCCCATTTGTTTATTCTTGTTTTTATTTCCATTACTCTAGGAGGTGGATCAAAAAAGATCTTGCTGTGATTTATGTCAAAGAGTGTTCTTCCTATGTTTTCCTCTAAGAGTTTTATAGTGTCCGGTCTTACATTTAGGTCTCTAATCCATTTTGTGTTTATTTTTGTGTATGGTTTTAAGGAGTGTTCTAATTTCATTCTTCTACATGTAGCTGTCCAGTTTTCCCAGCACCACTTATTGAAGACACTGTCTTTTCTCCATTGTATATCCTTGCCTCCTTTGTCATAGATTAGTTGACCATAGGTGTATGGGTTTGCCTCTGGGCTTTCTATCTTGTTCCATTGATCTATGTTTCTGTTTTTGTGCCAGTACCATATTGTCTTGATTACTGTAGCTTTGTAGTATAGTCTGAAGTCAGGGAGTCTGATTCCTCCAGCTCCATTTTTTTCCCTCAAGACTGCTTTGGCTATTCAGGGTCTTTTGTGTCTCCATACAAATTTTAAGATTTTTTTTGTTGTAGTTCCATAAAAAATACCATTGACAATTTGATAGGGATTGCATTGAATCTGTAGATTGCTTTGGGTAGTATAGTCATTTTCACAATATTGATTCTTCCAATCCAAGAACATGGTATATCTCTCCATCTGTTGGTATCATCTTTAATTTCTTTCATCAGTGTCTTACAGTTTTCTGCATACAGGTCTTTTGTCTCCCTAGGTAGGTTTATTCCTAGGTATTTTATTTTATTTATTTATTTTAAAAAAATTTTTTTGCGGTACACGGGCCTCTCACTCTTGTGGCCTCTCCTGTTGCGGAGCACAGGCTCCGGATGCGCAGGCCCAGCGGCCATGGCTCACGGGCCCAGCCACTCCGCAGCACGCAGGATCCTCCCGGACTGGGGCACGAACCCGTGTCCCCTGCATCAGCAGGCGGACTCCCAACCACTGCGCCACCAGGGAAGCCCTCCTAGGTATTTTATTCTTTTTGTTGCAATGGTAAATGGGAGTGTTTCCTTAATTTCTCTTTCAGATTTTTCATCATTAGTGTATAGGAATGCAAGAGATTTCTGTGCATTAATTTTGTATCCTGCAACTTTACCAAATTCATTGATTAGCTCTAGTAGTTTTCTGGTGGCATTTTTAGGATTCTCTATTTATAGTATCACGTCATCTGCAAAGAGTGACAGTTTTACTTCTTCTTTTCCAATTTGTATTTCTTTTTCTTCTCTGATTGCCGTGGCTAGGACTTCCATAAGTTTGTTGAATAATAGTGGTGAGAGTGGACATCCTTGTCTTATTCCTGATCTTAGAGGAAATGCTTTCAGTTTTTCACCATTGAGAATGATGTTTGCTGTGGGTTTGTCGTACACGGCCTTTATTATGTTGAGGTAGGATCCCTCTATGCCCACTTTCTGGAGAGTTTTTATCATAAATGGGTGTTGAATTTTGTCAGAAGCTTTTTCTGCATCTATTGAGATGATCATATGGTTTTTCTCCTTCAATTTGTTAATATGGTGTATCACATTGATTGATTTGTGTATATTGAAGAATCCTTGCATCCCTGGGATAAATCCCACCTGATCATGGTGTATGATCCTTTTAATGTGTTGTTGGATTCTGTTTGCTAGTATTTTGTTGAGGATTTTTACATCTCTATTCATCAGTGATATTGGTCTGTAATTTTCTTTTTTTGTAGTATCTTTGTCTGGTTTTGGTATCAGGGTGTTGGTGGCCTCATAGAATGAGTTTGGGAGTGTTCCTTCCTCTGCAATTTTTTGGAAGAGTTTGAGAAGGATGTGTGTTAGCTCTTCTCTAAATGTTTGATAGAATTCACGTGTGAAGCCATCTGGTCCTGGACTTTTGTTTGCTGGAAGATTTTTTTTTTTTTTTTTTTTTTTTTTTTGCGGTATGCCGGCCTCTCATTGTTGTGGCCTCTCCCGTTGCGGAGCACAGGCTCCGGACACGCAGGCTCCGGACACGCAGGCTCAGCGGCCATGGCTCATGGGACCAGGCACTCCGTGGCATGTGGGATCTTCCCGGACCGGGGCATGAACCCGTGTCCCCTGCATCGGCAGGTGGACTCTCAACCACTGCGCCACCAGGGAAGCCCTGTTGGAAGATCTTTAATCACAGTTTCAATTTCATTACTTGTGATTGGTCTGTTCATATTTTCTATTTCTTCCTGGTTCAGTCTTGGAAGGTTATACCTTTCTAGAATCTGTCCATTTCTTCCAGGTTGTCCATTTTATTAGCATAGAGTTGCTTGTAGTAGTCTCTTAGGATGCTTTGTATTTCTGCGGTGTCTGTTGTACCTTCCTTTTTTTCTTTCTCTTTTTAGTAGAACAATTAATTGACTTATCCCCCACCAGATAAAAGTAGAAGCCACACTTAAGACAATCAAATTGTACGAGCATCAAATACATGAACTCCTTCATCAGGTCTCATTTATGATTTGTCAGAAACCACTCTGTTTCTTTAAAAATAACTTTTCCCCCAGTTTTATTGAGGTATAATTGACATATAACATTGTGTACATTTAAGGGGTTGATTTAATATACTTGTATATTGCAAAATGATCCACAATGTTAACTAACACTTGCATCACATCACATAATTACCATTTCTTTTTTGTGATGAGAACATTGAAGATTTATTCTCATGGCAGCTTTCAAGTATATAATACAGTATTGTTAACTATAATCACCACGCTGTACATTAGAATCCCCAGAACTTAGTCATCTATAACTGGAAATTTGTACCCTTTGACCAGCGTCTCCCACCCACCCCCACCTTCCCCCAGGCCCTGGTAATCACCACTCTACTTTCTGTTTCTATGAGTTTGGCTAATTTAATTCCACACATAGTGATATCATACAGTATTTGTCTTTCTCTGTCTGACTTATTTCGTTTAGCATAATGCCCTCATGTTTCATCCATGTTGTCACAAGTGGCAAGATTTCCTTCCTTCTCATGACTGAATAATATTCCCTTGTGAATATCTACCACATCTTCTTTATTCATTTATCCATTGGCAAACACTTAGGTTGTTTCCGTGTCTTACTGGCCACATTTCTTAACCTCTCTATACCTCCATTTCTGAATATGTAGAATTGGGGCTGATAAAGCAATCGTCATTGTAGGGGTGTTGGGAGTCTTAGATACATGCAATGCACTGAAAACTCTGCCTGGCATGGAAGGCCTTCATAAATGTGGGTTCTTTTTAAAAAAAATTATTTATTTTTTATTTTTGGCTGTGTTGGGTCTTTGTTGCTGCACGCAGGCTTTCTCTAGGTGCGGAGAGCAAAGGCTACTCTTCATTGCAGCGTGCGGACTTCTCATTGTGGTGGCTTCTCTTGTTGTGGAACATGGACTCTAGGCGCACGGGCTTCAGTAGTTGTGGCATGCAGGCTCTAGAGCGCAGGCTCAGTAGTTGTGGTGCTTGGGTTAAGTTGCTCTGCAGCATGTGAGATCTTCGTGGCAGGGCTTGAACCCATGTCCCCTGCATAGGCAGGCAGATCCTTAACCACTGCTCCACCAGGGAAGCCGTAAATGTGGGTTCTTGATTTTTAAATATTGACAAGGCACCTGTTGTATGCTGGGCGTGAAGGATTGAGAGATGACTAAAAACCAGCTTCTACTCTTCAATTGGCCAGCATCCAGTAGGGACAGGCACGGAAGGAAATACTTCCAGGAAAGACACTCTATGTGATGTGCTAGAGGGAGCGTCCAGGTACTGTGGGAGAGGAGCCTGACTGACCTGCTGGAGCAATCGTGGAAGGCCTTACAGGAGAGGGTTTTGAAGGATGAAGAGGAGTTTACATGGAGAGAAGCAAATAGAGGGCATTCCAGGCAAAAGGAATTGCACCGAGCAAAAGCTTGGAGGCAAGAAAGAGTTTGTTGTGTTTGGGGAATAGTTAGTAGGGCATCGTGGCTGAAGCTTAAAGTGTGTGGCCTGAGGGATGGCAAGGGCTAGACAAAAGGCCAAAGCGATGGGTGAGAAAATACAACAAAAATATCTGACCTGATTTCTGGCTTACCGAGACATTTAGAGAAAATACTCTGCCACCTCCCAGGCTAAAAAAAGAAAGAGCAGAGTCTTAAGAATTACCTTGAAGAAGAATCTTCAGTCATTTGTTCCTCCCCCACAGAAGCATCCATGCCAACTCTATCCCAGGCTCCCTTGAGGGGGTGGGTATGGATGGTTTCTGGAGTTCTGACGCACTGGGCTCTGAGGGGTGGGCAGGACAAGTTAGAGCTGGTGGCAGGGGGAGGAGGTCAATGTCCTGACAGTAGGCTTCATGGTGGAGCTGGAGGTGGGCAGCGCCCAGCCCCACCTGACCCCTTCCTGGGCTCCGTGCCCAAGCCTGAGCTCATGCCCCTTCGTCTTGCCAGGACTGTTCCGGCTCTGTGTCAGCCAGAGGCCTGCTGGTGACACCTGCCACCACCTCCAAATGTTTTCTGCGGCTGCCCCACATCCTGTTTACTCCCATAAGGCCCTGACGCCTCTCCCTGGGCATACTGGGGGAGGGTAGCCTCAATCGCATCTCAGGGTCTTCAGGCAGGGGTGGGGGGGTGTTGGGAGACGCATTCCTGTGGTTCTTTTGTCCTATTTTTTATTATTATTTTTTTATTTTATTTATTTATTTTTGGCTGCGTTGGGTCTTCATTGCTGCATGCGGGCTTTCTCTAGTTGCGGCAAGCGGGGGCTACTCTTCGTTGCGGTGTGCGGGTTTCTCATTGCAGTGGCTTCTCTTGTTGCGTGGGCTTCAGTAGTTGTGGCACGCGGGCTCAGTAGTTGTGGCTCACGGGTTTAGTTGCTCCGTGGCATGTGGGATCTTCCCGGACCAGGGCTCGAACCCGTGTCCCCTACACTGGCAGGCGGATTCTTAACCACTGCGCCACCAGGGAAACCCTTTTGTCTTATGTTAACAGTGACTTCTTGGTGATGGTGCCTGCACTTTTCTGGTCTCACCCCCCAGAGGAGGCTGAGCCAAGGCAATTCCGGGTCTGGGGAAAGAACTTGGAGGCCAGGGACATGTAAGACTTTCCTAGGCCCCAGGGCCTCTTTCTCCTGAAGGCCTCATCCCACAACACAACACATCACACAAAATGGGTCCACACTTCACAGAAATAGAGTTCTGTATCACACTATACTGACGTGCAGTTTACTAGTTGTCAAAATATTTGTGTGAGATAAAATATTAACTTTGATTTTCTTTCCTTATTTTGAAGGCAATAATTTTCCCAGGTGTCAGACGTTGTAGGCCAAACTGGATTGGAGGTACCAGACTGTTTCTGAAGAAGTTCTGACAGAGGCTCCCAACCCCTCAGCCCTCAGGAGCCTCCGCTCTGAACCCCGCAGTGTCCCCCGGCACAATCCCACCCTTAGTGACAGACCTTCTGGGAAATCAACATTCTCACTAAACATGAAGGGCTTGTCTCCCGGTCCAGCGCGGGCACACAGTGGGTGCTTAATAAATGTGCCTTGACGGGCTTCCACATAATCTTTCCTCCTCAAAGAAGGCCTGAGCCTGGAGGGCTGGCCTGACCTGTCCCACGCTTCCTCCGGGGCTGGGTTTCCCTTTGGAATGGTCACAACACACACTTGAGGCAGAAACCAAGATGTTCCCCTTGGGCAGTGGGACTTCAGGGAATTACACTTGTTTTCCTTTTTCTATTTACTAGTATTTTACAATCTTTCTCTCGGACACACATCTGACTACCGTAATGGTGAAAGGAAAAAATGAACACTACGTGTATTTAGCGTGCTTTACGTTTCAGATGCACCATCTCACCGCTCATCACAGCGAGCCTGTGAGAGGAAGGACGAGCAATGCTCATTGTACAAACGGGAAAACTGAGGTTCTTAGGTCGGAACCCTAGTGGCAAGAAACCTATTGCAAAAGACAGGGGGAGCCCCCGCTGCTTGTTACCTCCACAGCAGGACTGACAGTAGGGACAAAGGCTCAGGGTCTGGGGCTATGCTCAGGGGTGGGGCGCAGCACCTGGATGGGCACAGGCCGGGGTTCAGGGACAAGAGGGGGTGAGGGAAAGCCTGGGCCAGGGAGGGAGGCCCCCGGGCTGGACAGATCGGCAGGCTAGGGACTTGGAACTGGAGCCCAGGTACCCATGTGAGTGGCAAAGCCTCCAGATATGCTCCCACCTCCATCTCCACTGCAACCCTCTTGTTCCAGCAAAAGAACTCCTTCTGACTTGCATTTAAGCCCTCAAGATAAAGTCCAAACTCCTGGGACCCACAAGACCCTGCTCAGTCCTTTCTCACCTCCACAGCCCCGTCTTGCTCCTTTCCCCTCCCCAAGTGAATTTCATTCCCTCAACAAATACTTATGGGCACCTCCCAGGTGCTGCACGTGCAGGGTTGATCAGGTGAAACCCCCTCCCTACTCTCACGGAGTTTACAGCCCAGCGAACTGCAGCTCCTTGGTATCTGCAGTTTCCTCTGCTTGGAATGCTTTCCTCAACCCCCTTTGCCTGGCCTATACCTGGTCATCTTTTAGGTCTTAAAGGTCACCTCCTCCAGGAAGCCCTCCCCCCTCAGATTGGACGGGCCACCCTTCCTTTGCCCTCCCACGGTGCTCTGTACTCCCTTATCACATCGCCTTGTAACTTGGTCATAAGTTGGCCTTCACTATCAGACTGTGAGCCCCCTGAGGGTAGGGTCTATCTCACTCATTGGCCCTCAGACCAGCATCCACTTGAAAACGTAGGGGCTTATAAATGTCAGCAGGTAAATGGGGCAAAAGAGCCTTGCAGTCAGCACTGGGGCTGGTTTCCCCATTGGCTCAAAATGATAATAAGAGCCATCACTTATGGAGCCGCACTCCAGATTGTAACCCATCTAGGAGGCAGTTACATTTATTTTGCAATTTGCAGAAACTGAGGCCTAGAGAGGTTATAAAATTATCCAAGGTCCCGCAGCAACTTTGGTGCTCTTAATCTTGTGTACTGCCTCTGAGGGTTGTGGAGAAGGTTAACAGACGTCAGATGTTTAGTGTGAAGGAAATACACACTAAAAGGGGGCGGCAGTGGTTGCTCCCCCAGGGGGAGGGAAGTCCCGGGAGATAAGCTGGGGCTCTGAGGCCCAGGAGGGCCAGCCTTTCTTCTGGGAGGTTGGGGGTGATGAGAATCTGCCTGTCGTTCCCAAATTCTGGGTCTCAAAGAATGGCACCTGTGTCTTCACAGGTGGCAGGCTCCAGAGTCTGGCAGGTAAGGGGGTATGGCTGGCTCGGGTCAGAGTAATTCAGGGAAATGGACTCCCGGAGTGGGGAGGGGAGGTCCGAGACCAGCTGCTGGGGTGAGGGCCCAGTCAGGCAGCGTATAGGGTCTCAGGACAGAAAGGGGTCCTTCGGGGCCACCGGTAACAAGCCTTGTATGGGGCTGAGGTCTCTCCCAGGCACTTTTTTTTAAAATAAGTTTTTACATTCTTTTTCTCTTTAATATTTATTTATTTTTTGGCTGTGTTGGGTCTTAGTTGCGGCACGCGGGCTCTTCGTTGTGGCACTTGGGCTTCTCTCTAGTTGTGGCATGTGGTTTTCTCTCTCTAGCTGTGGCACACGGGCTCCAGGGCACGTGGGCTCTGTAGTTTTGCGGCACGCGGGCGCTCTCGTTGAGGCACCCAAGCTCAGTAGTTGTGGCGTGCGGTCTTAGTTGCCCCGCGGCATGTGGGATCTTAGTTCCCCGACCAGGGATCGTCCCCTGCATTGGAAGGCGGACTCTTTACCACGGGACAACCAGGGAAGTCCCCCAGGCACCCTTGTTTACACACCTCCCTTAATGGGGAGCTTGCTGCCCCTCCGAGATGCTCTCAGTCTGGGGGGCTGAGCTGACATCCGCCTCCCTGAAGATTCCTCAGGTGGCCTGGTGCTCAAGGCCCACCTGGATCCCCCCTCCTCCCCCTTTCCTCCCTGCAGCCCTTCCAGGTGCTGAGCAGGCCATCCAGATCTTTCTGGTTTTTAGGCAAGATTCCTACTTCTCTCCTCTTTGCCCCAACCCCACCATTCAAGGCCTCAGCCCTTGCGCCCACCCCAATCACTACTCCAGGCCCCTGGTCTACAGCCCCCCTCCCTGGGCTGAGGCCCCACCGGCCAGTTAACTGGGCACTGAAAACGCTGAATGGTCCTGCCTTGGACCTTGTCTGTGAGGTTCTCCCATGTCCCTGTCTCTTCCTGGCGAGGTTACAGGCCCATGTCAAGTGTGGCCATGGCTGAGAAGCCTCATCTGACCCCCAGGTCAGGGCTGCTCTGCCCCCAGACCCCGTGGCCCTCTGCTCAGTGCCTTTGGTGCACGTCGGGGTTCAAACCCTCTGTATGAGGTTCTTGGGGCTGCTGTAACAAATGACCACAAACTTGGCAACTTAAAGCAACAGAACTTTATTCGCTCACAGTTCTGGAGGCCAGAAGTCTGAAGTCAAAGTGTCAGCAGCGCTGGTTCTATCTGGAAACTTGAGGGAGAATCTCTCGCATGCCTCCCTGCCAGCTTCTGGTGGCAACTGGTAACCCTTGGCGCTCCTTGGCTTGGGGCTTCCTAACTCCAGTCTCTGCCTTGTCTTCACCTGGCCTTCTCCTCTCTGCGTCTGTGATTAGAAGGACACCAGTCATTGGGTTGAGGACCCACCCTATATCCAAGCTGATCTCATCTTGAGATCCTTAATTACCTCAGCAAATATATTTCTTTATTTTTCCATTCACAGATACCAGGGGTTAGGACTTGAACATATCTTTTTTTTTTTTTTTCCTGGAGGGGGGCACAATTTATCTCACTCCAGCATCCCATCAGGGGTCAGGGACAGTGTCAACCTCACCCGCACATCCCCACAAAAAATGCTTGTTGGAAGAAAAGAGGTGTTGTTGACAGGACTCAAGGACTGGGAATCCAAGTAATATGTCCAGAACAGATGCCAGGGTTGGTGGGGGAGCTTGGCGGGTGGAGCAGATGGAATGGCAACCACAGATACCACGGGCTAGCAACCCTGCCTCCCAAATACCAGCTTCTCTGGAGAGGACTGGGGAAAGGGCCTGGTTGCCCTCTGTCTGGGCACTCAGGCCGGGCTGTGAGCACAGCATGGTCCCCAGCAACTGGGACCTGGTGGAAACCTGGGGCCTTGTGGGCAAAACCCAGGTTGGAGAATAAAGGGCTGAGGGGTTGCAGCATGGGGGGGGGGAGGGGCGGGTGGTGGGATGGAGGCTTGGCATGGGAGTCTGAGGACACAGATGGACGTAGCTGTTCTCTCCGGCCTTCCACAGGCAGCTGGGACCCTCGTGGCCTCCCGACTCCAACACTGACATTCCCTGGAGGCTGGGACTGCCAAAGACAGTGGTGGGGTGGGGGCAATGGAAGGACCATCTCAGCCAGCGAATGTGGGCCCAGAGAGCCGACGGGCCTGGGAGTGAGGTGGGGAGAATCACAGCAACCCTGGGCCTTTGAGCCGCAGAGGCAGGTGGACAGATTGATACCCAGCAGGAGAGAAGGGGCTGGCAGACAGGTCGCCCTGGGCGCGTGCTGGGTGGCTGGAACAGGGGCCCCTACCTCCAGAGCTGCAGCTCCCTCTTGGGCTTCCTCTGCCCTAATGCCAGTGGCAGCTTTGTCCCCACCCGAGGGGCTCTTAGTTGCAGATGACACAGGCAGCCCAGGTGTCCTGTGCGTACAGAGACTGATGGTCCCTGCAACAGGGAAGCAGGGAGGCTGAAGCCAGCTCTGGGAGAACTGCCCCTGCTACCACAACAGCATTTGCATCTCCAGGCCTCCCTTGGGCTGCCCTCATCAACACTCGCCCATCCTGGGTCCCGGCCCCTTGCCTCACGCTCTCTGCGTCCCAGCGGGCAGCTGTCCAAGGAGCTGTGTCGGTGGCAGTTGCTCAAGGGGCCACTTCCTTGCCCTGGCATAGATGAGGGAGGCGTGTGGGATCAGGCAAGGTGGGTGCCTTCAGGTGATGGGTTGATGGGAGCCCCAACTGGGAGCAAAGGGAACATAAAGGGCTTCTCGGAGAGAGGGGGCTCAGGATTTGGGGCCAGGCCTCGTGGGCTCCACATGGCCAGTGATTTCAGCTCTCCTGGACTTGGGTTCCTCATCAGCAAAAGAGTAGCATCAGCCTGGCAGGATCAAATGAGATAATGAATAGAAAGAGGGTTTGAAACATGTCTGACAGATCCCAGCAGTTGTGGCTTCACTGCTAGCACCCCTTTGTGTCTAGTGTTCTGATCTTTATGAATTTCCTTCCTGTATGTGACCAGAAAAAAACTGTGAATACAGAAGTGTCCAGCGGTTCCTGCCCCCCTTGCTGGCAAGGAGGGCTCTGGATTTCTATGAGGTGGGAGTAGGAGGAAAGGCATTGAAGAGGCCAGAGGGAGGCCAGAGAGAGCTCATGGCTGGAGCAAAACATCATCACAAAGAGGCAGGCTGAGGGCAGGGTTGGGAAAACCTGAACGGAGAGCTCAGGAAAGAGCGGGTGATAGCGGCAGCTCCCATTCACTGAGGCCTTGCTCTACCCCGGGCACCAGCTCCTTTAATGCTCCTCCAAGCTTGTGAGGTGAGAGGAACTTCAGCCCCATTTTACTGATGAGGACATTGAGCTCAGAGAAGTGAAACCACTTGTCAGGGATGGAAATGCAAGTTCACGTCTGCCTGACCTCAGAGCTCATGCCCACGGGAATTAGGCTGAGCCTCTCCGAACACGAAAGAGTCGGGCCCGCAGGAGGCCCAGGTCTCAAGATGCAGAACGGACAAGCTCCCGGCCAGGGCCCTGGCAACGTGGAACTGCTGCTGGAGCACTGGCCTTGGGGCCCACGCCCCTGTCCTGACCCCAGAACTCCCCCACTGCGCAGCCTTGGCTGGCCCTTCCTTTCTCTGGGCCTTAGTTTCGTGATCTGTAGCTGGGCTGACTTCACACCCAGCAGCCGCAGGGGTAGAGCATCCTTTGGGCCAGACCTCAGGGCGACGCCTCACCCAAGGCGCCCTTGCTCTTCAGGAACTGGTCGCAGTTGTCCCAGAGGCTGATGAAGAATGAGGAGGGGTCCCGCTGGGAGATGGATTGAGCAGGCTCACAGCCGTGACAGCCCCACCAGGACAGGCTGGTGCAGAAGATGGTGGGGAACCAGTGACGCGCTGGCTCCAGCTACCGGGGTGTGGGAACTTCATGACAAGTTCAAGGGAGATGATGACACAGGCTGTGGCCTTCACTGACCAGCACTGTAGCCACATCTTAGACTCCAAGTAAGTCACATAGGACCTTCCTATCCCTGGGGGAGGTTCCAAGGTCCAGAAAGTTTCTGGCCAGAGGCAGGTGATTCACAAGATTCATGTCACTCTCTCCAGGGCCACCACAGCCCTGGGCACTTGATAGGTAGCATCACCCCCTGGGGGGCTTCCATCCTTCAAGGGACCCTAGACAGGTTGTATGCCCTTAAGGCAGAGCCCCCTCTGTGAATGGCTATGTGTCTTGTAGGGTCTGTAGGGGAGGCTGAAGGTAGGCTCCACTTGGGAAGATGTGCCCAGGCCCAGGTCCAGGCAAGGCCTTGGCCCTGACTACAGCTTGCAGTTAATTCCAGCTGTCTGGGAACCTCCATCTGCTGTCGGTTCCCTGGTTACCTTGTTCCTGGGACTCCAGATTCCATTGCACAATCCCTCCCCTCAACACCCACTCTGGGATCCAAGCTTCCCCCTCACCTCTCTTTAGCACACTCATTTATTCCCCCAACATTTATGGAGTACCAACGGTGTGCCACATACTGTCCCAGATATACTACAGGGGAATAAAAAAAAAAACAACAGATCTGTCAAAGTATAGAGTTTAAAGAAAGGACTCTGGAACCAGGCTGCCTGGGTTCAAACCTTGGCTCTGCTACTTTCCAGCTGTGTGACCGTGAGCAACTTATATAACCTCTCTGAGCCCCAATTGCCTCAACAGTAAAATAGGGCTAAGGAGAGTATCCCCCCATGGAGTTGGGGTGAAGATTCAATGCCTTAATACGATGCTTGAATATCGCTTGGCACACGGCAAGTGTGCCGTGTGTTTGTGATTATCAGTCTCCTGGCAGAGGCAGAAAATGAACTGTAAACAAATAAAATAATTGCAGATTATGGCTAGTGTTCTGTAGGAAACAAACAGCATGCTGTGGGTGGAGGACTCTAGGTGGGGTCGTCAGGAGGGTCTCTCGGAAGAGGTGACTTCTTTAGGGTGATGTGCAGAGGATGAAGGGAGCGGTCTTGGCAAGAACAGGGAAAGCACCTTCCAGGCAGAGACCAGCGAGTGAGAATCCCTGAGGAGGAAAACAGCTTGGCAGGTGTTGGGAACACCAGAAGGCTGACAGGCAGGAGATTGGTGGGTGAGGACGGCATGGCATGTCAGAGAGGCCAGCAGGCCCTTGTAAACCACAGAAAGGAGTTTGGCTTTTTTCCAGTGCAGTGGGCAGCCACACAAGGTTTTTGTGTGTTTCTGTAAGTGGTATTGAAGTGTATCGCACATGTAGAAAAGTATACAAATCATAAGTGTGCAGTGCTGCAAATTTTCAAACACACGCACACACAAAACAGAGCTGGGGGGAGAGATGGGGGGGACCCTGCACTGGGATCAAAACCAGAACATGAACAGCATCCCAGAATCCTCCTCAGGCCCCTCACAGTCACCACCGCATGGTAACCGCCATGATGACTTTTAACAGCAGAGAGTAGTTCTGCCTGCTTTTTGAACTTTCTATAAATGGAATCATACACCATGTGGTCTTTTGTGGCCGGTTTCTTTCATTCAACTTTACAAGCAAGATTCATCCACCTGTTGCAGGTGGTGGTAGCTCTTTTCTCCTCTTTGTTGCACCGTGTGCCATTGTGACTGTACCGCTATGCATTTACATACTCTCCTGTGGATAGGCACTTGTAATTCCTGTCTTTGGCACACATACATATGCTTTTCTGGTCACTGAAGGGTTATTACATGAAATTGGCAAGACCTCCTTTCAAGCTCACTCCAGACTCCAGTTCCCACATCAGCCCACTGGGCTGACACCAGAAGCAGAACAGCCTCAACTTCACCTTTTTTTTTTTTTTCTAATTGAAGTATAGCTGATTTACAATGTTGTGCTAATTTCTGCTGCACAGCAAAGTGACTCAGTTATACACATATATACATTTTTTTATATTCTTTTCTATTATGGTTTATCCCAAGAGATTGGATATAGTTCCCTGTGCTTACAGTAGGACCTTGTTGTTTATCCATTCTAAATGTAATAGTTTGCATTTACTAACCCCAAACTCCCAGTCCCTCCTGCTCCCTCCCTCCCTCCCCCTTGGGAAACACAAGCCTGTTCTCTATGTCTGTGAGTCTGTTTCTGTTTTTTAGATAGGTTCATTTGTGCCATATTTCAGATTATACATATAAGTGATATCATGTGGTATTTGTCTTTCTCTTTCTGACTTATTTCCCTTAAAATGATGATCTGTAGTTGCATCCATGTTGCTGCAAATAGCATTATTTCAGTTTTTTTTATAGCTGAGTAGTATTCCATTGTATATATGTACCACATCTTCTTTACCCATTCATATGTTGATGGGCATTTAGGTTGTTTCCATGGCTTGGCTATTGTAAATAGTGCTGCTATGAACATAGGGGTACATGTATATTTTTGAATTACAGTTTTGTCGGGGTATATGCTCAGGAGTGGGATTGCTGGATCATATGGTAGTTCTATTTTTAGTTTTCCGAGGAACTTCCATACTGTTCTCTATAGTGGCTGCACCAACTTACATTCCCACCAACAGTGTAGGAAGGTTCCCTTTTCTCCACACCCTCTCCAGCATTTGTTATTTGTAGACTTTTTAATGATGGCCATTCTGACCCATGTGAGCTGGTCCTTCATTGTTCTGATGTGCATTTCTTTAATAATTAGTGATGTTGAGCATCTCTTCATGTGTCTACTGGCCATCTGTATGCCTTCTTTGGAGAAATGTCTATTAAAGTCTTCCACCCATTTTTCAATTGAATTATTTGGTTTTTTGCTGTTGATCAACCTCACCTTTTTACTGCTCCAACAGAAGCCAGTATCAGTGTGCCATTTTATGTGCTGATGGTGTGTCTAATTTCAATGCTCCCTCCCGAACCGGGAACCCTTCATGCCTCAGTGTCCTCATGTGGAAAAATGGGCTCGGTCATTCCAAACTGCACCTGGCTGGCTATGAAGATTAACTTAGATGAGAAATGGCAATGAGAGCCCATGGCCCAGTGCCCAGCCCCCCCCCTTCAAAGGGGCATAATTAATGACCTTTCTCTCCTTTTTCTTCGGAATCCATAAAATGAACTGAAAACAGGGTGTCCCCTGTGGACGAGAGTGAAACTGAATCCTTGGCTCCCCAGGGTCCTGCTTTCTAGACCAAGGATGCCCCCTCCCACCAACAAGGCCAGCACAGACCCAGCTCCTACTGAGAGGGCAGTGCCCGCAGGTTGCTTTCAGCCCCGAAATCCCAGAGGGTAGATGATCCAGAAACTACTGCTGCCTTAGCACACTTGCTCCCCACCTGAGATCCTCTCCCCTCTTCCCATCCCACCCCAGATTCTACAGATCCCCTCAGAAGCCCTCCCAGGTACCCACCAAGCCTGCTGTCCTGGTAACTGAGCCCACAGCACGTGGCACCTTCCCCCCGCACACCCCAGCCCCTCTTAATGCGTGCGTGCCTCCCTGCCAGACTGCGCGGGCAGGGAGGGACTTGTCCCCCTGTTCCCGGAAGATGGAAGATCGCCCACACCTGGCACTGTGCCTAGCATCCAGCGGGGGCGTCATATCTCCTGAATGATTCATTCACTCCTTTTGAGAGAAAGCAGGACCCCTAAGTGGTTAAGAGTACGGGCTTTAAAGTCACATAGACCTAGGTTCAAGTCTTGGCTCTGACCCTTGGCTCTGTGACCTTGGAAGGTCATTTCACCTCTCTGAACCTGTTTCCTCCTGTAAAAAGAAAACGGAGTGACCACTGACACCATTAAGCCATTGTGAGGATTAACTGAGATGATGTTGGCCTACCATTCAGAGAAGCGGAAACCTCCCGCCTCCTGTTTCCTGATCGGTTCCTAGGAGGTGCACAGTATCCAGCCCGTTTTACAGAAAAATAAACTGAGGCCTAACAGGGGAACAGGATAAGCCGGGGTGCGGCAGCTGGGGCTAGAACCCAAGCCTGCTGACTCCGTGCCCAGTGCTCCGCCAGCCTCTCGAAGCTCGCGGTGAGCACGTTCCCATTCCCCATCCCCACTCATCCTGGGCCAGGGAGTGAGGGTTTGGCTTCTGCCTCGGACGACCCCCTGGGATCCGGGGAGCGCTTGGGGATCTTCGGCTTAGACCCCGGAAGCGCCGCGCAACTCCCGGGAGCGGAGACCACGCGCGGGTTTGTCACTTTAAAGAGGGAGCGGGCGGGCGAGCGCGAGGGAGCGCGCGGCGAGCTCCTGGGAGCGTGCCCGGACTGCGGCGCAGCTCGCGACTGCCGCCCCGGCCCGGCCGAGCCCCCGGACCGCGCCGCGCTCCTCCCAGGCGGGCGCGGGGAGACACTGCAGGCTTGGCTCCGCCGGCTACGGCCGGGCTTGGCGCCGGTGCGTGCGCGCTGCGGGAGGCCGGCCGGGAGCCGGAGCCCAAGCCGGAGCCGGAGCCCAAACCGGAGCCGGAGCTGGAGCGGCGGCCCCTCCGCTGAGCCGGGGTGAGTACGCGCCCTTCGCGCAGATGCACGCAGTGCCCCTCCCAGCGCCGGGGACCCCCGGGCTCCAAGCTCCCCTCTCGTCTGCACACCCGCGCCGCGCTTGCACACGCAAGCCCGGCACAGCGCACGCCGGGCACCCTTCCCCGGCCCTGCCACTCCATGCACTGCGCATCGCATCGTGCCCCACACGCCCGCCCCGCGTGTGCACACACGCGGCTCACCCGGCCATTTACACGCCTCCCCGGCGCCCGCGCTGCACGCACGCCCCTCACACACACAGCGCCCTGATTGTCCCCACTTTCCCGGCCCCGCCTCACACCCTCTTCCCGACTCCCGGGTCAGCCCCCCACACTCCGGTCCCCATGTATCCTGGGGGTTACCGCGGCATGGGTGCTGGGTTTTCAGGAAATGCCCCATGTCGCACCCTATTGCCAGGAAGCCCTGGGAGGCCAAGAGGATCCTCAGCCTCTGTCTGGTGTCACCAGCACGGGTGGGGAGCTTTCCAGGGTCTCCCTGCCAACCTTTGATGCCACTGCTCTTTGGGAGAGGAAGCTTGCCCATCCCAGGGCCTTGGGGCTGTAGATTTGGGCTGAAGAAGGGGGAACTGGGTCCAAACATGGGGACCTGGAGCCAGGCCTGTGGGTGGAGGAGCCCTGAGCACGCCCTCCTAGTGATCCCTCTTTCATGGGCTGCAGAGGGACTGGGTGCCCCCTCCTCAGCCAGTGAGGCCACCCTCCCCCACAAAGAGCCTGGGAAACCTGCACCCTGGAATGTTAGCCTCTTCCCTGAGCCAGGGGGTGGGTGACAGGTTTGGAGAGCGGCAGGAGCTATGCATCCTACTAGAAATGGGGAAACTGAGGCTCAGAGAGGGCAGGAGACTCACCCAAATTAACACAGCCAGTCTGGAGAAGGGTCAAGACCCAAGCCCCTGGCCTCCCCACCCTGAAATCTGAAGCCTTTCCAAACAGCTTGGGAGAGAGGGGGCTCCCAGCCCGGGGTTCAACCTTGGACTCTGCCTCTTGTCTGCTCTGGTGACTATGGGCAAGTGTTTTCCTGCACCTCAGTTTTCTTACCAGTACAATGGGAAGAGTATCAGCCCCCTCAGAGGGCAGCAGGGAGGACTTGCCGAAATAACACCTGGCGAGTCCTTGGTACAGTGCTCAGCACATAGTAGGTGCCCAGTTAATGCCAGCTACCACCATCCTCGCCAGTCTGTACTGTGGTTTTTGTGGGCTTTTGGGGGGACGGTAGCAGGATGTGGTTATTCCAGGAAGTGGGAGCACTTGAAAAGGATCTCAAAGCTAACGCTCCTAAAGAGGTTCCCAGCCTGGAAGGTCGAGGGCTCCCCTGTACCACCCCCTGATCCTTCCCATTGCCTGCTGGCCTCAGGGTGAGGGTAGGGGGAGCCAAAAGCTTGCTAGCCAGAGATGTGACATGGGGACACTAAGCAAGGAAATGGGGTGAGGGGGAGCAGAGACGTGGGGACCCTCTCCGCCGCAGAGTCACCAAATTCCTGGAAAGCCATTTCTTGATAAGCCCAGGAGGAGGCCTCGACTGTGGTCAGATTCCAGTAAGGCCCGTGGCAGTTCCTCCCACCCATCTCCACCCCCGAAAGGCCTGGTCAGGAGGTGGCATGGTGGCCAAGAGCCCAGGCCCAGATGCATTGTACCCGGGAGTCAGTCCCAGTATTGCTACTCATATGCCGAGTGACTCCATCCCCGCCTTCCTAATCTGTAAAAGGGGGATCCATTTATCCATTCAGTCATCAGGTCTATATCGTGTTCACACTACGAGCCAGGCACTACGCTAGGCATTTAGCATGAATTATGTCTAATTCTTACAGCAATAGGTACGTATTGCCGGGTAGGTATGGTTAAGCCAGCATTGGAACCCAGAGCTGTTTTCAATGAACAAGCGCCATGCAATTTAGGGTTTGGGGGTTTGGGGCCAGAATGAATAGATGGAGTGAGGAAGGGTGCCAGGAAGGGGCTCAGATGAAGGTTTGGGGCAGCTCTGACCCACCCCTGCTGTGCCCCATTTCCTGTGTGTCAGAAATGCAGGGAAGCTCTGGTCAGAGGCTGCCCTGGCCTCGGATGTGCCTTGTCAGCGTCCTGTTCCAAGCTGAAGCTGCAGCCCCTCTACCTGGCAAACCTCCAGGCTGCCAGTGGGAGTCTGCGGAGGTTGTCAGTACTGGCTGAGATGGAGTCAGGGGGTCTCAGGGATAGTAAGTAAAGCCGTTAAGAAGGGCGCTTGCTGCAGAGCCAGATCTGGCTCGGTCTCAGCTCTCCGCTTACTGGCTGGGTGACCCTGGGCAAATTCACTGCCCTTCCCTGAGCCTCACTTTCCTCCTCTGTGGAGTGGGGATAATAACAGGATTTGCCCCCTAGGGGTCTTGGGCGAGGCCATGGGGAAGACGTACATGAAGTCCTTTGCACAGGGGCTGTGGCTACTAATAGAAGAGGTGCTGGATGGGGTGGCAGGCCCAGCTCTACCACTGCTGGCTGTGTGGCTTTGGGCAAGTCACTTAACCTTTCTGAACCTCCCCTAGCTCATCCAAAAGCCTGCTTACCAGGCTCATGAATAGAGATGCTTCCAGGGGCCAGCAGGTTCTGGAAGTGAATGGAAGGGTAGGAGGTGCCAGGCCGGAAGAGCAGATGCCCTGTCTGAGGGACAGAGCCTACTCAGCTCCAGCTCTGGGTGTTGGGGGTGGCAGGGTATACAGACCCACTGTTCCCAAATCTTACTTTTAACGGGAAGCTGGAAATCTATCCTTTTTTTTTTTTTAAGAAATTCATTTTTTAATGGGAAATTTCCCAATTTTTAAATGTTGGTAACTCACTTTAAGACAAATATAACACATCTGCAGGCTGGCAGTGCTGCCCACACAATTCCACTGCTCAAAGTAGGGGCTCAGGGGCCTTTCGGACCATTGCCAGGCGAGGAAGCACAGCAGCTAAGATTTGCCAAAAAGCCCCACTGCACTTCTCATTCCTCCCTCCTGACACCCTGATAAGGCCATCTTAAGCCCCATTTTACAGAGGGGGCAGATCGGGGGTTCAGAGCTGTACTCAGGTTGCCGCCCCATCCCAGGAACCTCGACATCTCTCCCAAGTTCTCTCTTCCCTCCTCTCAGGCAGATGTGCTTTGGCTTCTCCCGTTCCCAGGGCACACCTGCGGGACCTTCTGGCCTGGGTGAGCCTAGAGTCATTCACAACTCCACTGAAAGCACAGCTCCCAGGGTGTTGTGATGAGGGGAGGGGGAAAGGTGGGCAGTGTGGGAGTCTGGGGTCTGAGCTGGACCAGCCTTGGAGAGATGGGGGCCCCTCGACAGCCAGAGGTCTGATACATGGGGGCCCCTCGACAGCCAGAGGTCTGATACAGCAGGTATGGGGTTCTGTCCCCAGCCACAGGAACTTGCCGCAGGGGTGTACCCAGCCCACCCACTCTAGTGTGCTGCTGGCATGGGCTGTCCCCGTGCAGGAAGTCAGCCTGTGCTAGAGAAACAGGAAAGAAAGCTGATGGCATGATCAGATTCCCAGCAAGGCAGAGGCAGACTGGGACATGTGTGTTCATGTTAACATGTGTGTTTTGGTGTATCCAGCCTCCCTTCTGCCACGAAGTAGGGCCACCTTGGGCTTGTACACACTGCCTAATTTGGCCTGCGGGTTCTCAGGCAACTTTTGAATCCTTATGCCGCCCACCCCCCACACCCCCGCAGTAAGGCACAGGGGTTAGGGAGCGTGGAACCAGTGGCCCGGGTTGAACAGTTTCTTAAGCTGTGTAGCCTGGGGCAAATGACCTTACCTCCTTGCCTCAGACTCTCTTCCACAAACCAGAGATAGTAATAGCACCTACCTCAAGGGGCTGTTAGAGGTCGGTAATATATGAGGTAATATACATGCAAAGTGCTTAGGGCTTGGGTGTAAGGGGTGCTTAGCAAGGTACTTATCATGATCTCAGCAGGTCCCAGCAATGAGCTTCCACTTGAATTGGCATGGGTGAAGCCGGTCCAGGTTAGCGCCTCCCTCCCATCACCATGACAACCCACATCTCACTGTGGGAGTGGGGGCATCATCAGGGGAGCTGGGAGCAAGGAGCTGTCTGTGCACCTGGCAGGGCTTTGCCCCAGGGCCCTGTTCCGCCCTGCTTCTCGAGGCCTGCTGTCCTGGGACCTACGGCACTCCCACATGTGCCGGATAACCCTGTCTGGATCAAGGCACCCCAGCTTCTTGACTCCAGAGCTACAAACTGGGGAGAACCCCAGGATTCTAGAAAATGCTCACCCCCTGATTTGACCCCAGTCCCAAAGGGAGCCCACACAATCCTTCGAGGAGTTGCAAACAGGCTAGCCGCCACCAGCCAGGACCCTTTTCCTCTCCACCCAGTAGTGTTTACATTTTTTGTGAGTTGGTTGCAACATTTAAAAATCAAGAAACTGCATGTTAAAAAATACCGGTATCTGGCTTTTCAGAAGATCCAGCCAGGCTGGGTTGGCATTCCCGCGGGAACAGAAAAGCAGTTGCCCTTGGGTGGACGGACACTCTGCAGGTCTCCCCCGCCACCGCCCCGTGTACCCCATCTTACCTGTTTATAACCACCTCTCTGAACCGCGAGGGAATGCAGAGGTTAGCGTGGGGGCCATCCTGTCCTCCGTGTCCCTTGAGCTGAGATCCATACAGCTCTTCCTAGCCTCCCTTTTTCAACCCCCCACCCCATTTAGAACATGTCTGGGAGCCAGTTTACTTCTTAGCAACAAAAATAATAAAACTGTAAGCAGTTGCCTGGGCAGGTGATGGCTTGTATGAGCTTCTAGACCTTTCTAGAACAACTTAAACCTTCAAACCTCTCAAACCTTCAGTGGTTCATATAACTTGGGAGCGGAGGGTGGGGAGGAAACCATCCCAAGCAGAGAAAGAACTGATAATAGAATATTGTAGAAATGCAGCATTTCGGGTCCAATTTAAACAAAAGCATTTGAAGTCAGCCTTAGGGAACACCCTGAGGGGCCGCTCTAAGGAGTAACAGAGTTGCTGCTGGTCAGCCTGTTGTTGGTAGGACGGAAGTGAAGCAGGGTTGCCAGATTTAGCAAGTACAAATACGGGATGCCAGCAACTTTTGAGCTTCAGATAAACAGTGGATAATATTTCAGTATAAGCATGTCCCATGCGATATTTGGACATACTTCTACTAAAAACGAATCCAAAATTCACGTTTCACTGGGTGTCTTGTGTTTTCGTGTTTGGCAACCCTGAAATGAGGTCTCAGAGTGCTTGAAAAGAGCTTTAAACACCATTTTTTTAAAATGCTATTTTAGGGACTTTCCTGACGGTCCAGTGGTTAGGACTCCGCACTTCCACTGCGGAGGGCCCAGGTTCGATCCTTGGTCGGGTAACTAAGATCCTGCATGCCACGCAGCACAGCCAAAAAATAAAAATGAAAGAATGAAAAAAACACTACTTTTGCCCAGGCCCCCTCCACCTGAGTGTGAGCTGGATGATGGGCACCTGGGCCATAGCGGGGGGTGGGGTTGATGACCCTCTGAAGCCCCCTCCACTGACTCTCCTCTCCCTTCCAGTCTCAGCCCCTGCGGTGGGCGTCATGGCCGTGGACGTGGCAGAATACCACCTGAGCGGTGAGTCCCCGCGGCAAACGTGCCATCTCACAGGACCCTCCCACCGGGCCTGGGGTGGGGGATGTCAGTGGGACACCAGTCACGGCCCTGTTTTACTGGTAAGGACTGTCAGTGAGTTGCCCAAGATCACACAGCCTTGGGGACGCCGGGTTGGGGCCAGTCTGAGGTCTCTTCGTCTTTCTGCTCTGGTGGAAGGACTTGAGGGGATCGCCCGGGAGGCCCATGTGCTGCTACTCCCTAAGGTCGAGCCTGTCATGCGGAATCCACTCCCCTGGGGCCATTCCTGGAGCCAAAGGCGAGGAAACCCAGGAAGGTCGATGTTAGATCCACAGGACATTAAACTCAGAGGTCGCCCAGTCCAGGGATGGCAGCTCCCACCTTCTCCTCATGTGTGCCCCTGCAGGCACTGAGCTTGGGACCGGCCTCAAGACACCAGACACACTCCAGCTGACGATGGATGGTGTCAGAACTGAAGTACCCTCGCCATCTTTTCTCCTTACGTTCCCCTCCCCATTTACAGATGGGAGAAGGCAGGCTCAGCAAAGGAAAGGGACAGTGACTAAGTAAGTAACAGGGTCAGGACGTGGGCCCAGGTCTCCTGACTCCCAGGCCGGTGCTCCCCATCACTCCAGCTCCTCCCCTAGCTCAGACCCCAGCCAGCCCAGGGCTGAGCTGAAGGACGTACAAGGGGGAACCGCCTTTTCCAACTCCCAGCCAGGAATTTTCACTTTTCACCTGCAGGCTCACAGGTCTTTGTCCAGGCCCTGGCGTGGCCATCAGTAAGTGATGAAACCTCTCTGAACCTCCACTTACTCATCCGTAAAATGGGGGCAATGCGGCCTGCCTCAGGGACTGCTGGGAAGATTCAACGAGCTAACATGTGTGAAGTGCCCAACAGTTTGAACACAGCTCTCTCCGACCTCCGGGCCTTTGCACATACTGTTCCCTTCCCTTGGGAACTGCCTCTGCCTGGCTAAGGCCTTGAGACTGGTGTGGAGATTTTGAGCACAGATCTGGAGCCAGATTGTCTGGCAGCGAATAGCTCCTCTATCTCTCAGCTTCATCGTCTGTAAAATGGGGATAATAATAGAACCTTCCTCACAGGGTGGTTCTGAGGACTCAGTGGGTTAGTATACATGAAGTGTTTGGAACAGAGCCTGGCGAATGGAAAATAGTAAGGGAACCATTATTACTAAGATTCCTCCTTCCTCATTTCTGGTCTCAGCTCAGACCTCACTTCCCTGGGGAATTCTTCTCATACCTTCCAGAGGCTGGTACGCAATAAAATGAGTAAATAAATGAGCATTAACTGTCATCATTTCATGTCAGCTTGCTGGGGTTTTTCCTTTCGTGTCCCTGGCCCTGGCCCCCCTTTCATGCCAGCCAGGGTGCTGGCTTCAGGCCCTCAGCCCCCGGATCCTCACTCTCAGGGGAGCCTGGGGCTGCTTTGCCACTTTGCTGTGCCCATCGCCTATGTGGACGCTGTGCCCGGGCCCTGGCCCGCCTCCTGGCAGCACCCAAGCCCCTGTGAGCTGGCTGGGGCTGTGTGTGTGTCTAGGTGGGAGTCCCCCCGCACATGCACTTCACTCTCCAGGCACCAGGTACGTTCCCATCCCATCCCCTATTCGCAGGACTCCCAGGACTTCCTGAGAGCCTGGCCAGGTCTTGGCCCTGGGCCCCCGGTAGCTCTTTGTTGTGGTTTTATTTATCCCACAAATTACATTCTCGCAACAGAAGTCAGGAGTAAACAGGTTTGCTCACCGTCCCTCCATCCGCATCTCTGGCTCCTCCCATGCCTCCCTGGTCCGCCCAGCCCTTGCCCATACGCTGCTGCGTGAGTTTTACATCAAAATCACGTGCTTATACCATGTTGGGGATTGTTTTTTGTTTTTTTTTTCCTCTTAACAATGCCTGAAATGATTCTCTGCATTGCCACGGTGACATCCTGATGACCTCAACTGCCATTCTCAAAGCCCAGTGACAACCCCTCCTGAGGCAGCACCACCGGCACCCTTGCTCAGACCCTCAGGCTGCTTCCAGATTTCTGCTGTTATAAATACAGACTCGATGACTCACTCCAGACATAAAACTTGTTGGGATTTTTCCCTTAGAATCAATTCCTTTGGGGTAGAACCACTGGATGGGGATGTTTTTGGTGTCATCTCCTCTTTCTGGATGAGGAGACTGGAGCCAGGGAGGTGAGGTGGCCTCAGGGAGCCAAAGCACCTGCACCACGCTCTCCATTTCTCACCCCTGTGGCCTTGAGCCCATAAATATTGGGGTGGCCAAAAAGTTCGTTCGGGTGTGTGGAGAAGCTGGGCCCGAAATCCCGAACGAACTTTTTGGCCAACCCAACAGATGTGTTCTTTAACTGCTATCCGCCTCAGTTCTCCTCTGGAAAGTGGAGGTAGGGAGCTCGTAGGGTGCTAAGTGCTGCGTAAATGCCAGGGCTGAAGGCTGGGCCCTGCCCTTCTCTGGGGTGAGCAAGTATGGTAGCTTCTGGCTGGAGCTGGCTGGGCTCAGCAGAGCAGGGCCCGGCTGGGGCCTCCCATTGCTGGATGATTCCTCCCTACGCAGGCTTTGGGGAGCAGTGGCAGTGGCCCCTCCATCCCCAAATGCCCCCTTCCCTCTCTCTCACTGGGTGCTCTGAACGCTCTGAGCTTTGCACACCCTCCTCCTCCTTCCGTAAACTCCTGGTGCCTGGCGCCTTGGCCGGCACACTTCTTGCTGCTCCTGCATATCCCAGCTTAGGCATCTCTCTTTGGGAAGCCCTCCTGGGCTGTTCTCATCACGACCCCCATCCCTCTTTTGTCTGTTTATCTGCCCACCCCACCCACTAGACTATGAGCCACTTATTAAGGACGGGGACTGGGCCTGGGGCTGACCCGCTCCGCAGGGTGCTCACACACGGTAGGTGCTCAGTGGCTGTGTGATGAGAAATCTCCGCCCTGAAACACCCTCCGCACATCTCTCCGCCCTGCTGCTGGGGAACCGTGCTGGTGGAGGCCGGGTGGGGCCGTGGTTTTTACCCCTGCTTGCTCTGGAATCTGGCCGCCAGTGTTGGGATCCCAGGGCCACCCCTTCTTGGCTCTGTGACCTTGGGCAAGTTCTTGTGTGTCTCAGTTTCCCCATTTGAATCGAGTATAGAGGCAACACTGAGAATGGTTTAGAGAATTATATTTGCCAACAGTGCGATCTTCTGCAAAACGAATCCTACTGTCTCATTGGCTTCTTTTGGGAATGCAGAGCCAGGTTTCCCAGAAGAGTGACTTAACATTTATGGTTCTGCCGTGGGCCAAGCTCTGTGCTAGGTGAGGACTTACCCAACACAGTTGAGGGGGTAGTTAATTACTGTTTGGGGACAGTGAGGCTCAGATGAGTGAGGTTATTAAAACATCCGTGGGCAGACGCATTTGAGCATCTGGATTTGTCCCCAAGCCCTGCCCAGCCTACAGCCACCTCTCACTTCTGGCTGAGTTTTTTGTTTGTTTGTTTTTTGGTTTTTGGTAACAGCTTAATCAAGATAAAACTCACATGCCATAAGTTCACTCGCTTAAAGCGTACAATTCAGTGGGCTTCAGTATATTGTGCAACCATTAGCCAATCAACTTTTAGAATATATTCATCACCCCAAAAATAAACCCCACACTCCACATTTCCCCCTACTCCCCCCAACCCCTGGCAGCCCCTGACAATCACTAATCTACTTTCTGTCTGTACAGATTTGCCTCTTTTGGACATTTCATAGCAATAGAATCATACAACATACGGTCTTGGGGCACTGGCTTCTTTCACTTAGCTTGATGTTTTCAAGGTTCATCCGCGTTATAACGTGTATCATTTCATTCCTTTTTATTGCTGAATAATATTCCATTGTATGATGTACTACATTTTATTTTCCCGTTCATCAACTGATGGACATTGGATTGTTTTAGATGAGGTCTGAGGCAAAAAGGGGGTCATTTCTTTTTCTCCCCCAAGTTCCCTTCCACTTTCCTCAGATCCCAACAGGCTGCATTGATTATCTGGAAGCAGAAGTCCTCTGAAGGTAGAGAGAACTCAAAGAGGCAAGAAAAACCCCATCTGGGGCTTCCCTGGTGGCACAGTGGTTAAGAATCCGCCTGCCAAAGCAAGGGACATGGGTTCGAACCCTAGTCCGGGAAGATCCCACATGCCGCAGAGCAACTAAGCCCGTGAGCCACAACTACTGAGCCCGCGTGCCTAGAGCCCGTGCTCTGCAACAAGAGAAGCCACCACAATGAGAAGCCTGTGCACTGCAATGAAGAGTAGCCCCTGCTCACCTCAACTAAAGAAAAGCCCCTGTGCAGCAACAAAGACCCAGTGCAGCCAAAAATAAAATTAATTAATTTTAAAAAAACCCCTACCTGTTTAAAGCCTAAGGAATATTTAACCATTGTTCACAGCTCTTCATCTGCTCTACCCAAGGGTCGCTCCTGATAGTAATGTATGTTTTTGTGGAAAGGAGCTAAAAGCAGATATCGGAGGGTGTATAGCTTGTTCAACACTGGATCCCCAGCACCCAGCACAGAACCTGACGTAGTAGACACTCAATAAATATTTTTTCAATGAATAAGCAAATCAGTGCTGAACTACAGGCTCACTGGGTGGGAATGTGTAACAACTGAGGGGTCCTAGTGCCCATTAACGAGAGACTGCTCTGCTCTTGCCTTGCAGTCATCAAGAGCCCCCCTGACTGGGAAGTGGGTGTCTATGCTGCCGGGGCCCTGGCACTGCTGGGAATTGCAGCTGTGAGCCTGTGGAAGCTCTGGACGTCGGGGAGCTTCCCCAGCCCCTCCCCGTTCCCAAACTACGACTACAGGTACCTTCAGCAGAAGTATGGTGAGAACTACGCAGAGGCCCAGCAGAAGGTGAGGCTTCTGTTTTCATGGGTGCACACTGGACTGCACACCCCATGCCCCAACCGTCCACTCTCAGGACTGGCCCCCACTCCCTCCCCCCCTCACTCCCTCCTGGTTAATTTCCTCCTGCGAACAGGGACCCTTGTCCTCCTCCACATTCCAACATAGCCCAGTGCTAGGTAATCCATGAATACTTGGCGAATGAATGAATGCTTTCAATTTAAAACACCATCCTGTGACAATTACAGGAAAATAAAAATAAGAAGAAAAACCTCTCCAAATGTCACCACCCAGAGGCAAGCAACTGTGAATTGTCTTCAAACTATTAACATTTTGATTTATTTCTTTCCAATATTTTAAATCTAGGCCCCTCCCCCCCGGTCTTTTTTCCATGCATAGTTTTTACACAATGGGTGTCATCTCTACAGAGAATTTTATACCCTACCCTTTTCATCTCACGTAAAACGGAAGCACTTCCTCATATTGTTGATTGTAAACATTATTTTAATGGCTGCCTAAGATTCCTTTTTGTGTATGTGCCATGGTTTACTAAATGCCACTATAAATAATGCAGTAAATGGTTTACATGTAAAACTTTGTCTTCATTTGGGATTACGTACTTTGAATGAATGCCCAGATGTGAAACTACTGTATCAGGGAGTATAAACATGTTTAGGGCTCTCTACATATTGCTAAATGCTTCATCACTTAACATTGGCAGAGAATTTTTCTAACATCATGTAGAGTTCCAGAGAGCACAGCCAGAATCTGTTACCAGATAAAGGTCCCACATGCTCGCTCATTTGGGGTTTTGGAAGGAATTATCTCACGCTCAGTTGGAGGGACTGTAAATTGGAACAACTTTTCCAAAGAGCATTTTGGAAACATGTATCAAAAGCTTTCAAAAGGACTATGTCCTCAGGACTTCCCTGGTGGCACAGTGGTTAAGAATCCGCCTGCCAATGCAGGGGACACGGGTTCGATCCCCAGTCTGGGAAGATCCCACGTGCCGTGGAACAACTAAGCCCGTGCGCCACAACTACTGCCTGTGCTCTAGAGCCCGAGAGCCACAACTACTGAGCCCATGTGCCACAACGACTGAAGCCACATGCCTAAAGCCCGTGCTCCACAAGAGAAGCCACCGCGATGAGAAGCCCACACACTGCAACAAAGAGTAACCCCCACTTGCAGCAACTAGAGAAAACCTGTGCACAGCAACGAAGACCCAACACAGCCAAAAATAAAAAATAAATAAAATAGATTTAAAAAAAAAAAAGGGGGACTATGTCCTCTAAGTCAAGATTTTAAGAAAGCTATTCAAGGGGCTTACCAGGAGGTCCAGTGGTTAAGACTCTGCACTTCCACTGCAGGGGGCACGGGTTCGTTCCCTAGTTAGGGAGCTAGGATCCTGCATGCCGTGCAGCGCGGCCAAAAAAAAAAAGGAAATCTATTCAATGCTGCATTGTTTATATTTGTGAAAAATTAAAAACAATATAAATGTCCAACTGTAGGGGAATAGTAAAATAAACTATGGCGATCCACTCAATGGCAAATTAAGGGGACCATTAAAAATTATGGTAATGAAGATTATGTACCAACATGGGAGATGCTTACAGTACAAAGGTTTTTGTTTTCTCAAATCCCAAGGTCAATTGAGAGAAAAGAAAAATTTGAATATTAGAGTTAGTGTTATCCAACTTGAAAACTTCCTCATGTGGTAGACATTTTTGTAAACTTCCTTTGAGGCTGCTCTGTCATGTATTGAGTATCTGTACTCTAGTTTTCTTACCCGTTCCCCTTCTGCTGGACACTTAGATTGCTAACTATTTTTCCTTTTTATAAACATCACTGCAGTGAACATCTTTATGTATGAAACTCAGTCCATATAAATAAACATTTTGAGAAAAAGCTCTCTTACCTTCTGGTTAGGGAGAGAAAACTGACATGAAATAACAATAAAGAAGGACCTTCCTAACTAAGGCATGCCCTGTTTTTGCGAAAGGGGAACTTGGAGGTGCCTTGCATGAACAGGGCTTACCGTATCTCTTTGCTGTCTCTTCAAGACCATGCCTATTGCCCTTTCGATGCTCCCATGTCCCTTTTTCTCACCCCCAGAGAGTGCCTGCCTGGAATGCCCAGCGGGCCAGCACTAGGGGGCCACCCAGTCGCAAAGGCAGCCTCAGCATTGAGGACACCTTTGAGAGCATCAGCGAGCTGGGACCCCTGGAGCTGATGGGCCGTGAGCTGGACCTGGCCCCCTACGGGACCCTCCGAAAATCCCAGTCGGCCGACTCCCTGAACTCCATCTCCTCCGTGAGCAACACCTTCGGGCAGGACTTCACGCTGGGCCAGGTGGAGGTGAGCATGGACTACGATGCCGCCTCCCACACCCTCCACGTGGCTGTGCTGCAGGGCAAGGACCTCCTGGAGCGGGAGGAAGCCAGCTTCGAGTCCTGCTTCATGCGCGTCAGCCTGCTGCCGGATGAGCAGATCGTGGGCATTTCCCGGGTAAGTGGGGGCTGGGAGGGCGGGGCAGCCGTGTGCCCCGGGCTCTCAGGAGTCCTGCCCAGGCAGGCAGGGGTGCAGGGCCAGGCAGAATCTGAGGAGGGAGCTAGAGAGCAGATTTGGGTGCTGATCCCAGAGCGGAAGGTGCTGGCTATAGGGAGGACAGAACTGGGAGTCTGGGGCCTCCACCTGCAGGCTCCCATTGTGTGCAGTTCTCAGCAGTCCTGCCACATGAATCCAGTGTGTGGTAATTGTCCATTTGTCAATTGTGTCAACTTGGGGACCTGGCAGGGAAGGGATGACAAGCTCATGTTGGCTAATTTGGGGACAGCTTAATAACAGGACTGTTATAATGCTGTGTGGGGGGCGACCTCAGGGATGGCGTGGTACCCTGGCCTGAGGGGATGAGGGGAACGCGAGGTTACCTAAAGACCAGTGTATGCAGAGGGCCACTTTGATAGGCGCCGTGCCCTTTGGTCAAGAGGCGCCGTCTGCTCGCAGCGATCCTGCCGAGAAGGACCTGGAGGAATAAGCACCCCGACCTCCCTCCGACCTCTGGTTTCCCTCCAGTGACCCCTACTGGCTGACCCCACCGGAAGCCAGAGACCTAGGGAGCCTGTTGATGCAGCCCATGGAGGTCAGCCCCTGGGGCCGAAAGCAGGGGGGAGGGTGCAGAATAAGCCGGGAGGGGCAAGGAGAGGGACCCAGCACACCCCCCAGGATACCCCTCCATGATCCACCCCCCTTGCTGAGAGAGAGAGAGGTCTACGTGAGACACCCTGCTGCCCAGCACCAGCGGTCGAGGTCAGCCCAGCACGGGCTGTGACCAGGGCAGGAGGATCCTGCGGCCAAGTGGCTCTGGCTCCTCAGAGACCCACCCGTGTCCAGTCCTGTTTCCTGTGCTGAAATTGGCTGCCCCTCAGAGGTGGAGACTGTCATTCCTCTCCTGCCCCACCCTGCCCCCCGCACTCTAGGAGGGTCTAGAACCAACCACCAGGGCGTACGTAGGGCCGAGAAGGGGAGGCCGGCTTCAGAGAGGCAGCCCAGTGGGTGGTTAGGCGCAGGACCCTGGAGCCTGATTGCCTGGGTTCAAATCCTGGCTCCCTACTTCCTAGAAGTGTGACTTTGGGTGAGTCACTTAAGCACTCTGCGACTCAGTTTTCCCATCTGTCAAGTGAGCATCATAGTGCTTCAGGAAACGCAAAATCCTTAGCCCAGTCCTTGGTAAGCGCTCAGTGGATTGTCGTCTGTCAGGACCATGAGGTGTTCCTGTTGAGCCCAGATCCACGCTGCCCGCGGCCTCAGCTGCCTGGAGGACCTGGGCGGTTCTGGACACACCCCTCGAGGCAGCACGTTGACAGCAGCCACCACGGCCTGATGTATGCTGAGAACCTGGTTCACAGAGCCCAACGCATCTGCGACCCTCTCATTAGCCCCAGTGATGGGGGATGGATTGAGGGCATCTTACAGATGAGGAAACTGAGGCTCAGGAAAGTGCTTTGCCCACGACAACCCCAGCAAGTGAGCAGGAGATCCAGGACTCCACCCCAGGGGTCTCCACGTGCTCATAAAGTGCAACGTACAGAGAATGGATCGTCAGGGAGCCTGTACTCCTATGGGCAGGGGACAGTCAAGGGGCTAATTTGGCCAGAGGAAGGAATTTAGGGCCAAAGATCGTGAAAAGCCTGAATGTCAGGGTCAGGATCAGGAGGTGGGCTTTATCCCAGGAAGGAAGGGTCGCCCTTGGTTCTCAAGCAGGTGATTGGGTAGGGGATGTAGCCTTCAGGGCGCAAGGTAAGAAGAGGCTTTTCCAGCCCAGACAGTGACCGAAGAGTGCAGCTCAGGGCATCTGGAGGTACCGACAGATTTATTCCCAAGAATGCAGGCTTCTTAGCATCACAGCCCAGCCAATCCCAGTGAGTGGGTGGCTGCCCCCAGGTTGGGCAGCCCCCCGGCATCAGGCGAGGTGCCAGGGATGAGATCTCCTCTCTTAAAATATCGCCAGGCAGTGACCAAAGCAGCCCCCCACGGAAGGGGGATCAGTGCCCACAAGTGCACCTTCCCAGAGGGCCCACCCACGGCTTCCTGGGAAGAGGCCAGTGGCGCCCACCAGGCAGGACTAGGCTTAGAAACAGAGTCTGCCCAGCCTTGCCTCGTCACTCCATGGGTCCATCCACCCCATAACGTTCAGAGAGTCCTAGGCCAGGCCCCATGCGGGATGGGACATCAGTGACTCTCAACTTCACAGACAGTTATCCCTACTCACTGCATGCCTGGCCCAGGGCTGGACTTGAACACGTGCAAGAAAGATGGCCAGCTCAGCCGGCACATTGCAAGGGTTCTGTGGACCCATGGGCACTGAGGATGGGAATTAGTTGGGGTCAGCTTGTGGAAGCTTCGAATGCCAGGCCACTAGATTGGCCACCACTGAGAAGAGGACAGGGGGCTTTTATATCATCAGGGCTGAGCCACCAAAGGAAGGATTGGCATTGCAGTGTGGGGACAGCAGAGCCAAGACGCTAGACCAGGTCTCCAGACACCCCATCCAGCGCTCACTCCCTGCCATGGCCTCGCAGGCATCCAGCTGCCACCTCCTCCCCAGCTTTGGACCTCCTTCCACTGCTCTTTCTCTCTGCAGATCCAGAGGAACGCCTACTCCATCTTCTTCGACGAGAAGTTCTCCATCCCCCTGGACCCTGCAGCCCTGGAGGAGAAGAGCCTGCGGTTTTCCGTGTTTGGCATCGATGAAGATGAGCGGAATGTGAGCACAGGGGTGGTGGAGCTGAAGCTTTCTGTGCTTGACCTCCCGCTGCAGCCCTTCGGCGGCTGGCTCTACCTACAGGACCAGAACAAGGTAAGCCCGCCCACCTGCCTGTGCCTGAGGACAGCGCCATATGTACACTTCAGGGGAGGAAATCCACTGTCCTCGCAACAGCCTGAACACCAACATCTTTAGGAGATTAGAGAAAGAGCTGAGCCACACTCAAGGAAACTCAGTTTACTGCATGCAGATGAAAGGCACCCTGACCACTGTTTACAGCCCTTCTACTGCTCCTACCACCAAACCTTTAGAAGCTCTACTCCTGTAGAGCTTCTGTTAGGGAAGTACTCCTCTGGCCCTCAAGTGAGTCATTTCAGACAGAGGCCAAGCTGCAGTTTACCGTCATAAATGTAGCAGCGCTTAGGGAGCATCACTGTTATTTAAGCAAATGATCTACTAATTCCAGTCCACCTGGACCTGTAAGTGCTACTACCGGAGAATGTTTTCTCTGGTCTGGAATGAGGGAACATAACTGCATTTTGTTGCTGCATTTGACAGGCAACCTATGGCCTTCCTTCCAAGGCAGGACCCATACCCGGTACAAGGCAGGGATGGCGCTGTGGAGCGGGAGAGGGGTCCCTTTCTCAATCCCACCAGCCTGGTGCCCTGGTGTAAGGGCCCCCAAGAGCAGCAGCTTCTCAGTGGAGAAGGAAGCTTCTGCCTTTCCCTGGGCCTCTCAAGTCCAGGGGCAGAAGCCCTCTGAGTCACCCGCCTGTCCTCCAGGCCGCCGACGCTGTGGGCGAGATCCTGCTGTCCCTCAGCTACCTCCCAACGGCCGAGCGTCTTACGGTGGTCGTGGTGAAAGCCAAGAATCTCATCTGGACCAACGACAAGACCACAGCGGGTAAGGCCCTCCTGGCTGCCTGGCTCCTCCGTGGGGCAGGTGGGAGCCATGGCCCAGCTGCTAAGCCCTGGGCACCTGGAGGCATCAGTAGGTGTAGGGCACAGTGCCAGGCCCCCCACCCCTGGCTTTGGCTGGGCTCAGGAGCCATGCACAGTGGGAAGATTAATCTAGCTGGGGAAACATGGGAACCACAGAGGCTGGCAGGGAGCCCCTGTGGGGGAGGGATGGGAGTCTGAGAGCAGGAGGCTGGGGCACTGGTATGAAAACAAGGTAGGCGTTTCCCAGAGGCTGGACTGCATCCCAGATCCCAAACGGGGACCAGGGCCACCGAGATGGTGGGGGTGCCAGGCAGGACCTGATGCGTCAGGTCTGCAGGAGCCTCAGCCCCGAGTAACTGAAAACTGAGGGCTGCAGGAGGCTGACTGGGAGCCTGGGGGACCCGGGTCCAGGCAGGTGCAGCAAGGACACCCAGTGGGTGGTAAGTGACGAGCAGGCAGCGACTCGTTATTCCAGAGCTGCATGTCCTTGAGTCAGGCTCCACTGAGCAGGCGCCGGGTGACTCGGGGCTGACATCTGCGTTTGGGCCATTTATAGAATGAAAACTGGTGGGTCTGCTGAGCTCCCCAGAGCCTCACATGAGGGGAGCACTCGTGCGGGCTGGTGGGCCGGCTGCCGGAGTCCAAAGCCCAGCTCTTCTCCTGACTCGCGCGTGAGCCTCAGTTTTCTCATCTGTAAAATGGGAACGCAATAAAGAACTGATGGCAGGACCGCAGGAGAGAGTGGCCGGTGAGCCGCTGTGACCGGGCAGGTCTATGCCAAGTGAGTGTCACACTGGCTCTCACCCCCACCCCCCTCCCCGCCCACAGACCCCTTCGTCAAGGTGTACCTGCTGCAGGATGGGAGGAAGATGAGCAAAAAGAAGACGGCTGTGAAGAGGGACGACCCTAACCCAGTGTTCAATGAAGCCATGATCTTCTCAGTGCCAGCCATCGTGCTCCAGGTGAGGGGGGATGGCGCAGGGGGTGGGGGCCCCTCTATCCCCTCCAGTCTATCTCCTCCGAGCTCCTGCAGGGGGTGATGATTTGCCTTAAGGCATCACCTTTCTAGTCGAGAAGTGTGTATTGAGCACCTACTAGGTACCAGCCCTCTGGTGGGTGCTGGGGACATGGGAATTGCTTCCTTGGCGCTCACAAGGGACAGGCAGGAAAGTCTGCAGACAATCACATCCACTAAGAGCATGCCAGACCTTGGCAGTCAGGGGAGGCCTCTGCAGGTGGGGGTAGCTAAGCTGAGATCTGTGGGAAGACAGTTCCCGGTGGAGGGAGCTGCAGAGGACTAGGGATGAGCCAGGACTGACCCAACGCCCAGAGCTCTGGCCCTAAATCTCCCGAGGTTCTGCCTACAGAGGCCCTGTGGAGCTCCCCAGAACCCCCCTGGCCTTCAGCAGGCGATGTGCCCCAGGGAGACCCCCTCCCAGCACAGATATCACAGGCCAAGGGTGGGAGGACTGCAGAGGATGTGCCCTGGGCCACAGAAGTGGCCCGGCTTGCATGCCTCAGAGGATGGGGAGCTCACCACCTTCCCTCACTCCCTCCTTCCATCCTTGGGCATTCCTGACCACGTGAGAAAGTCCTTTTGTGCCTTGAGCCAAAACTTGCCCCTTGGCCCTGGGGCTGTACAGAAACCCCCTAATCTCCCCTCTTGGGATAGCCGGCCTGAATTTGAAAGCCCAGAACTCTGCCGCACTCTGGGTGTTTGGAATCCAGAAAAACATCTCAGCATCCCTGGTTGGTCCTGCCTTGCCACCCTCATGGGACAGGCCACCCGTCTGCCCCCTGCTTCCCTGGGTGTCCTAGTGCCACCACTCCTACTCTGCAGCCTCCTAGGGCGAGACACTTCTTGGGACCGGCGGTGGGGGGAGGGGAGGGGAGGGGGGAGGGGAAGGAGAGAAGTCAGGCTGGGTTCCAGTCTCAGCTTCACCACTTTGATCTCAAGCAAGTTCTTTCCCTTCCTGTTATGAGTCCAACATACGATTAGCTCAGGATTAACAACAGACATCTATAATGCGCTGACGGTGTGCAGGCACTGTTCTAAGTGCTTTACACCTTTTAACTCATTTCGTTCCCAGAACAGGTGGGAACTATGATTATCACCATTTTACAGATGGGGAAACTGAGATAGGAAGAGCCCAAGTCACTGCCCAAGGTCACGCAGCAAGGAAGTGGTGAGGCCAGCATTTACATCTGGGCTGTGAGGTTAGACAGGTCAGAGGTGAGGATTCACGGGGCCGTGCCTGGCACCCCGCTGGGGCCTGGGGGCCATGGGGGACCTCTGGCACTGCCCCTGGTCCCTAGCACCCATGTCACTTCCTCCCCAGGACCTGTCTCTCCGTGTGACGGTAGCTGAGAGCAGCAGTGATGGCCGTGGGGACAACGTAGGCCATGTCATCATTGGGCCGTCGGCCAGTGGCATGGGCACCACGCACTGGAACCAGATGCTGGCCACGCTGCGCAGGCCCGTGTCCATGTGGCACCCTGTCCGTCGAAACTAGCAGCCGGGGCAGGGCCCGGGTGGGCACCGGAGCCCGGCGTGAACTCAGCTCCAACACCCTTCTCTGTAGTCTGGCTGGAACCATTGAACGCTGGGGTCCCCCGGTGGAGTCCCCAAGAGCCATCTTGGTCCCTCTATCCAGGCTGCGGTGGAGGAACAGGCCTGGCTGGATGTCTAGGGACCCAGGGTTGTCTCCCACTGAGGACCAGCCGTGGCTGGGCCAGGGCCCAGGGAGGGCAGCCAGGCATTGGCCCGCTGTGCTCCCATTTTGAGCTCCCCAACAGGCCTGTCCCTTGGCCTTGGCGGGGCCTTGGCCTCTCAGAGCTCCCCACATCCCATCCCTGCTGGGAGGCCACGCACAAGGACCATGAGTCTTGGAGGCCAGGTGCTGTGCAAGGCACAGGCTGGGGTGACACGAACAAGGCACAGCCCCTAGGACGTCGGGAAGACAAGATCCCCTTGCCCTGGTGATCTGCTCTTTGCGGATGGCGGCCCCTCCACGTAGACCTGGGGAGGGCTCTGGGGCCGGGGAGCGCGGGGACAAGATGGGAGCTGTGCTGTGAGGGTCGGGGAAAGAACTGAGTGTCCCAGGCCAGTGGCCCGTCCGCAGCATGGCAGGGTAAGAACATCCCTGTCACAAACGCAGTTCTCACCCTACTGCCGTGGACACAAGAGCCTCTCTCTGGGAAGGAGGAGAGACCGAGGGACCAGGCCAATCAGTGGCCCTCAGGCCATGTGGGACGCTGGGTCATCCTCTATGAAATAGAACTGTAACCCTTATAAGGCCCAGGGGTCCAAAGAGTCCCAGAGCCAGGTCCTTGTGTTCAGGCATTGGCTCCACGGCGTTGGTTGGTGTCCCTTCAGGCCAGGCCCTGCGGGGAAGAGAGATGCCTCAGCCTCTGGGGGGTGCTGGTGGGCAATGGGGAGGCAGAATACAGACTGCCGAGGGGCATGGGAGAGGCCTCTGTGGGCAGCAGGCACCTGGGAGGACACAGTGGAGCCCGAGGCCTTGGGCTGGGCCTTGCAGGAAGGGGCGACCTGAGTGGCGACCGTGAGGGGAAGTTGAGGGGGTCAGGATGGAGTTGGGGGGGCAGGCTTGAATGCCAGCGGGGGAGATGGCTCTGGAGCCTGGTTCAGACCCCCAGGACACCAGCTGCCCAAGGCTGATTCCAGAAGCAGACCCCGAGGTTCGCAGGCAAGGGGTTTATTGGGGGAGAGCCCTCAGGAGAACCCTGTAAGGCAGAGAGGGGGCTTTGGGGCAAGCGAAGGAGCCGGCAGGTTGTGGCTTCCGCGGAGTCCCAACGGTGAGGGCTTGTGCGAATGGCACCCCAGAGGAGTCCTGCCCAGGAGCCAAGGGCTGGACCGTTACACACCCACAGGAGTCTTGGAGGGAAGGCGTGCGTGGCCTTCTAGGTGTCACTGAGGCGGCTCCAAGCCGCCGAAGGCAGCCCCAGAGAAGCAGGCGCTGTGCGCCCCTCGCAGCTGAGGCGTGGGGGGCCCACCGGGTTACAGCGATGGGGGGAAGGGAGGTGAGAGGTAGGTCCTCAGGCTGGCTGCCTCTGGACCTGGTGGGCTACGGAGACCCAGGCCCAGCCAGTTACCCCCAGTGATGTCGGGGAGCCCAGGGTGGTCACGGGACCTGAGGCAGCGTGGTGGCTCTCCCCACCTGACGCAGCTGCGGCCCGGTCCCGAGGCCGGGCTGCCCACCGTGTGGCCGGCGCCAGGAGGTCTGCGCGGCCCAGGCCAGCCCAGGGCCCGGGGACACGCAGCTGGCGGGGGCCCCTGCCGCCTGGGAGAGGCCCCCGCCCTTCCACCCCAGTGGCTCTGCTGTGCAGACCATTTACTCGCCTGCCTTCTCTTCCCCTTCCATCCCTCCCTCTAACTGCATGAAATGCTGACTGTGCACCCGGATGGGCGTGGTGGGGACCGAGTATGCTGACTGGAATAATTCTAGAACCAAAATAAAGCTGGGGCAGGAGGGAGGGGGCTTCCGGGGAGCCCTGCTCGCCCCAAATCACCTTTGTCTCCAGAAATCAGGGCCCCGGGCCTCGGTGCGGGTTGCTGTGAGCACGCGTTCCCCTGCTGCTGGGCGCCCGGAGGAGCAGGAGGGTTCTGTCTGGCTGGGGAGACCGTCACAAGGACCAGTGCCACGAGGCTGCTGGGGAAGCTCCGAGAAGCAGCCCCGAGCCAGGCTGGCAGGGAGAATGCAGAAGGGAATATCAAGGAAGGCCGCCCAGTGGTGTTGCTGCGCTGTCTTCAGGGCGAGAGGGATAAGGCCAGAAAAGGGGGGTAAGACCAAAACAGCCTTCCTGGTTGTGGGAACAGCATGTAGAAAAGGGCAGGAGTGGACAAAAAGTTGGCCAATGCATCAACTTTGCTAAAGTTGGGGAGGATGGGGAGAAGGGAGCCCGGGGAAAGGCTTGGAGGGGAGACGGGCCATGTGAGTTCAGTGAGTACTGCTGCCTGGCCTGCAACCCTGCAGACTTAGAGGTAGGTCTGTTGTTGGCTCCTTTTTTGCAGATGTAGAAACTGAAACTCAGAGAGGCTAGGTAACTAGCCCAAGATCACACAGCCAGAGCATCTCAGAGCTGTGATTTGAGCTCAAGCTGTCTAGCTCCTGAGCTCATGACTTAACTACTAGACCATAATGCCGCCTTCCCCAGCTTCTCGACAGTGGGGCCGAGGGGCAGCAGAGAAGCCCCTCTGGATCCCAGGCTGCTCTGGTTTTCCCCTCCCCTCCCCTGGAAGATCACAGCAAGCATGGAAGGAGGAGAATCTGGGTAGAAATTCTCAGGAGGCCTGCCCACCACAGGGCCTGAAGGAAGAGCTTCTGTGGAACACCACCTCCACCCCCTGCAGAGCCCGGCAGACAGAGGTAACCAATGAGACAGGCCTTACAGGAGCCCAGGAAGGGTGGAAACCAGGGAAGGCTTCCTGGAGGAGAGGGAGGCACCAGCCTCGCTGGGTGGCGAGGGCTGTGCAGGTGGAGAAGGGAGAGCAGCCTCAAGGCAGGGAAACTGCCTATGCAAAGGTGCCACGGGTGTCTGGGGAGCCACGCAGCCAGCTGGGGCTGGAAAGGCCAGGTGGGGCTGAGCTGGGGAAGCTTCATGTCCTGGGTGAGGCCGAAGGTCCTGGTCCTGCTGGCAGCGAGGCCCTGGACAGGAGAGGTCAGAGAGAGGGAGGGAGGCAGGGAGGGGGGGCTGCTCTAAGCCGCTTTGAAGTGATGACGAGGGACATCAGCGAGTGCTGCTCTTGGTCAATGAGGAGCATCCCAGCCGCCTTTAGCAGGGCCCAAACCACTGTACTCCCATCTCTTCCTGCCTCTTCCTCCCCTGCCACCCCACTCTTCTCCCCGCTCCTCCAGCCCCAGGCCCGTGGGCCTGCTTCAAGGGTCCCAAGCCCCCTCTGTCTGGGAGCCCTCAGGATAGCCAAGTCCCACCCAAGAGGACAGGTATGGCGGTCCCTGTTCTGACAGCGGCAGTGGCGGTCCACGCCTGCGTGTGGGAGGAGCAGGGTGAGCCACAGCAGCTCAAAGCTTCACTTCCTCCCTCCTGCCTTGTCTCTGCCTGCAGACACCTGAAGGGACAGACCAAACAACTAAAGGAACACTCAGACTGGGCCACGGGGCTCCCTCACTCTCCACCCCCTCCCACCCCGTTATCAACCTTCCCATCCCACCCAGAAGGGTCAGAAATGGCGAGGCAGGGACAGGTGGCCTGCGGCCCCAGCCCTGAGCTCCAGTTAAATGGCAGCCAGAGTTGGGTTGGTCTGGAGAGGCCAGACGGAGGGGAACTTGGGAGAAGAAGCCCTTCTGTGCTGCTTACTTGCTGTGTGACAATTCCTTCCCTTCAAGAGCCTGTTTCCCCATCTGGAGAATGAGCGTATTAGTCAAGAAGGCCTCTAAAAGCACCCACACCCCCACTTATCAGCCGTGGGATCTTGGGCAAATTATCTAGCCCCTTTGTGCCTCAGTTTCCTCATTTGTCAGAGGAGGATAAGAATTATACATACTTCACAGGATGGAATTAAATGCCACATGCCAACTGACTGGCACACAGTGGGTGCTCAGTAAACGTGAGGTCAAGGCTTTGGGTGGAGGAGTTCTGGAGCTCTGGGATCTGGTGTTTGGGATGAAAGGGAGGGGAGGGGACATCGGGAGGGGACATCCCAGGAGGCGTCGGGAGCAAAGAGTCTGTGTCCCCTTCCAAGGCATCCCAAGGGGCAGGACTGGGCCTATGAAGTTCCACCCCCTCTGGCACCAACTCCAGGGTGCCTCCATGTCCCTCCACTCCTTCAACCATCCATAAACACTCCACACCCCAAGCCAGGAACCCGAAGCAGAGCCGGCAGCCCCGGGTGATGACGGTGCAGGGAGCAGGGCGGCCACACGGGGGCAGCAGAGACCCGGCCCCGACAGCAGGGGATTCCGGCCTCAGGGAGAATGGGGGTGGGAGGTCAGAAAATGGGGCAGAGGGGCCAAGGCCAGGGGGGCCTTGGAGCAGATGGAGGCCGGAGGGTGGTCACCTGTCTACTGACCCGACACTCAGGTCATTCGCTGAATTCACTCATCCATGCAACTGTTGTTCCTTTGTTTCTTCAGTTTGTAAATGCTTTTGAAGCAGTCCATCTTCCTTCCTTTCTCTTACCCTTGCTCCTTCCTTTTCCTTCCTTTTCCTTGTCCAGCCAGTGAACTGGACATAACATCCTGAGCCACAGCTGGATGCCAGCCTGGGGCAGGCACTCCTGTCTGGGATACAGAGATGGGTGGGACTTGGCCCCTGCCCTGGAGGTGCTCAAGACTTGGCTGGGGACTGGAAGATCCTGCCTGGCCACCTGCATCTGAAGGAGGGGATTCCACCTCAGGCCGAGGGCCTGGGGTCTGCAGGGCAGTGACCCGCTGAGCAGGGTGCTGAAGGACTCTGGACCCGGGACTGGTGGGGCCTCAAGGGGATGAGTCACCCGCAAGCCGGTAGTGACCAGCAGCCACAGAAAACAGTAAGACAGTTAACAGTACCCTGACCAGGCAGACTGTGACTTGGGCCGCCTCCCCACTCCAAAATAAACTCCAGGAAAACGGTGCCGTCCAGGGCCTGGCAATGTCTGAGATTTGGAGAAATTCCCTGCCAACCAAGGCAGATTTCCCCAGCCCAGTGACTAATCTCCCTCTCACAGAATCAGGAACGCAGAGTGGGAGTGAGGCTGGGTTTAACATCAGGAGACCTGGGTTGAAATCCTGGCTCTGGGTCGTGCTAGCCTGCCACAAGCCAATGCCTTTCTCTGAGCCTCAGCTCCCGATCACCCACCCTGCCCAGCTCACGGTCTGAGCACTAAATGAAATAATGCACATGAGGTGTGATGTTGGGAGACAGCCCAGCTTTGTCACCAGACCTGGGTTCAAACTCAGAGCTCTGCCTCCTGCTAGCCTCTTGGATCTTAGACAAGAGCTTAAACCTCCCTGGGCCTCAAGTGTCCCATCTGTAAACCAGGGCTAACACTTCCCACCTGCGAGGGGACAGTGCCTCCACTCGGTTGGCAATCCATTAATGGGCGCTGTTACTATTAGGAAATGTTCAGTGAAACTCTAAAGCATGACGCATATCAGGAGTGTCATTAGAGTGATTATCCCCATAGCAACCAAGGCCAAAAGCCTCTGTCTGACTCTCAGCTCCCTCCACCCCTTGTCTGACCCCACCTGCCTCCCAGCCTTGCCACCCAAAGCCTGATGACAGCAGTAGTGGAGAGACTAGGGGATGACGAGGCTGACAGCTGATCGCTGGGGGATGGGGTCCCTCCCCACCACTCCTTGGGGCGGGGAGTCCTGATCAGTGGCTACACACCCAGCCTGGTGCCAGGTCACTGTCCAGCCCTTTGGTGGTTTTGGGGAGGAAGGGGCCTAAAGGTTGGGGATGTCCTGGGGCACTCCCTCCATCCAGGTGAGGCTTCATTCAGCCTGCTGACTGTGGCCCTGGGTGAGCCTGGAATGGGAGTCAGGGGTCTGGGCTCTGCCTCTGTGCAAGAGGGGCCGTGACTCTTGCCCTGGCTGCCTCTTTGGGCCACAGTGAGGTTTAAAGGGGGCTGAGGGTGGTTTTTCACCTGCCTGGCTTGGAACTCCATGAGGAATGATGTCATGACCTGTGTGGGGAAGGGTGTGAAACCCCAAAACTTCTGCCCTCTGTTTGTCTGAGCTTCAGTGAAAACAGTCCAAGATCTGGGGGCCCTTGTGCCCATTTTTTAAATACATGTTTTGACTCTGTCTACTAACAGGGGTGGGAGGTCGGGTGACAGTGAGTTTCCAGTTCAATTCTGTCTTTATTCCTGGCGTCCAAAGTGCTTCACTCTCCAGGCCCTAATTAACCCTCAGCCTCACCCCCTGTACCAACTCCCCAAACCAGCCTCACCATCATCACAGGGAAGAACCACACCACGCCCCCCAACGCCCAGCAAAGGATCCCCCCCCCCTTGCCTCCATACCTTGCACGTGCTGTTGCCTCCGTTTGGAACGCTTTACCCTTCCACTATCTAACTGTGTCTCACTTTTTCCTGCAGACTCTGGCCCCTTTTCTCAGAAGGGTTTCCTGACCACCCCCAACCCCGGTGAGGAGCCCCTCTTCCCGACTCCCGTCCGCTGCCTGTCCCCCCCACCGTTGTAGCTCTTATCACAGTGATGTCCTGCCTGTCTCCCATTCTAGGCCGTGGGAGACTTTGACTTCAACGGTTCAGGGTCCCCAGGTCCGTGGGCACAGGGGGCCATCAGTGTTGGTTAAATTATAAGAATCACTCACACATGGCATCACCAACCACGTACCAGACCCTACTCTAAGCGCTTGACAGATGGAAGGTTCCATCGCTTTCTCCAGACCATGACCGAGGCAGAGGTGAGACCCGCCTGTAGTGAGACTTCCTGGTGCTGGCTGGGGGAGGGTAGGCCCAGCTGGCAGTGCCAGTGACTAACGCATAAAGGCCTGCCAGATCACCCCCTTCCCACCCGCCCTGAAACACCCGTAGGGAGGCCGTGGTGTGGAGGGCTTCTCCAGAGCCCTGGGGAAAGGCACATTCATTCATTCACTCATTCATTCATCCATCAAAAGTCACCAGCTCCTGCTGGGTGCCCCGCCTAGGCTGGGCACCAGGTACCCAGTCCCTGTCCCCAGCAAGCTAGTGGGCCAGCAGGGCTGACCCCCACCTCCCTTCTCCCGGGGAAGGGGGCCAGGACGCTCCTCTTTCCCCGTCCACACCATCACTGCCCAGCTACGTGTCTGCTCCCCATCAGACCAGGGTGCGCTCCTGAGGACAGAGGCCGAGTCTCGGTGCCCACTCCTGTGACCTAGCGCCCCACACAGAGGTGTGTCTTCCTCGGGCCGCCTGGGACCTGGGACGCGAGGGGCAGGGCCCAGCCGGCGCCAGGCCACGGAATCAGCCCGGCCCCTCACCTGAGCCGCCAGCCGCCGCCCGCACTTCCTCGCCCCGCCCCGCCCCGCCCCGCCCCTTCCACATTCCTGCCCCGCCGGCCCCGAGGCCGCCGCTCCGCTGCGCCTGGTCCTCCCTCCGCTGCCCCGCGATGAAGGCGGCCCAGGCCTCAGGCGAGGAGGCGCCGCCCGGCGCGCGGTCCGTCAAGGTGGTCCTGGTGGGCGACGGCGGCTGCGGGAAGACATCGCTGTTGATGGTCTTCGCCGAGGGCGCCTTCCCCGAGGTGAGTGCCGGTCCCTCGGGCTCAACGGGGCGCCGCGGCCTGGGTGCATCCTTCTCCACCCCGGGAGGGAAGTGCGCCCGTTCTGCCTCCCCGCAGAGCGTGGGGTCGAAGGCAGTTCTCACTTTGCCCGCGGGAGTGACATCGCCTGTCAAGTGCCAAGAATGCCACCTACCCGGGAGAGGTGTCCCGGGGAATGACTTAGGCAGCCTGGGGAACATAGCGGGTCCTAAGAGAGCACTTGGCGGCACAGCCTGGCTAAGTGGGACGGACAGCCTTGGCTTCGAATCACGGCTTTGCGACTTACAGCTGTGCGCCCTGGGGCAAGCCGCTTACCCTCTCTGTGCCTGTTTCCTTAACTGCTTAATAGGAATAACCGTGGTGCCCACCTCCCAGGGTCGCAGTGATGAGAGAGTTCATACAGGTCAGGGGCTCAGCTCTGAGCTGCAACAGGAAGGACTCACTGAAAAGTGGCCAGCGTTTTTCTTGGGAGACATCGTGTCTTCCCCCAGCTCTTGCCCCTACAGTGGATGTCCCGTGGGCTCAGCCTTGGAGAGTAAGAGCACACCAGCCGCTCAGACAGCTGGGTTAGCACCTCAGTCTCCAACAAACTCCGGGGCCCTCAGTGCTTTGCTCAGCCTCTGTGAGCCTCCGACCCCTCCCTCGACTTCGCCGGGTGGAGAGACCCGAGGGTGGTGGTGAGGTGGAAGGTAAGGCTGAGAGACGGCCCCGAGTACCTGGCATGTCCTTGACGCCTGAGCATGTGGACTGTCACTCCTTCACTGACATGCCTACTGCCTGTCCAAGCGGACTCACTGGTACCAGGACGGGCTGGACACACCCACCCACCGTGCCCCACTCAGCCCAGTTCCCCTGGGAGTCCATGCATGGGTCTGCTTCCAGCATCACGTCCCCCTGCCTGCTGATCCCAGCCCCCGCCAAAGCCCTGGGGTGGTACAGCACTGGGGGGTTGGATGCGGGAGGCAGGAGCAGCCGGGCCTGCGAACCCAGAGTCAGCCTTTCTTTCCACTGTGGCAGCATCGAGCCGACTCTTGCTTTGTGGTTTTTGGAGCTGATGTCACATCCTTTGGCCAGTCACATTTTTTTTAGCTGGGGGGGAGGGATGTGTTTCCAGGCCCCCAGAGGCTGCCTGTTAGAACCCAACAATTATGGCAGTGTGGGGAGCACCACAGAGTGCCACAGAGAGGCTAGGCCAGCCGGGGCCCAGAAGCAGTGCTGGGAGGGGTGGTCGCTCACCACCACTGTCCTGGGCTCTGAGATGGCCTTGAGAGTGAGACCCATCCCAATTACAGTGCGGAAATGGGCATCTCACAGTTGATGGACAGTGTGTTTTTCACAATTTAAAAAAAATTAATTAATTAATTATTTTTTTGGCTGCGATGGGTCTTTGTTGCTGCACGCAGGCTTTCTCTAGTTGCAGCGAGTGGGGGCTACTCTTTGTTGTGGTGCGCGGGCTTCTCCTGGCGGTGGCTTCTCTTGTTGCGGAGCACGGGCTCTAGGCGCACGGGCTGCAATAGTTGTGGCTCACGGGCTCTAGAGCGCAGGCTCGGCAGTTGTGGCGCACGGGCTTAGTTGCTCCGTGGCATGTGGGATTTTCCTGGACCAGGTCTCGAACCTGTGTCCCCTGCATTGGCAGGTGGATTCTTAACCACTCCACCACCAGGGAAGTCCAGACAGTGCATGGTGAAGGACACTCTGAAGGGAAAGGGAGAAGAACATGCCTGTCACCAAAGGGCTGGACCTGCCTTGTCTAGGTTCCTCTCCTGTTTGGGGACCCTGATTTCCTGGGACCCGTCTGCCTCCAGGCACAAGAGACACCTCTCCATTTATTTATTTATTTATTTATCTATTTATTTATTTATTTATCTGGGCACTGCCCGGCTTGCGGGATCTTAGTTCCCCGACCAGGTTTCGAACCCAGGCCCCGGCACAGAAAGCACAGGGTCCTAACCACTGGACCGCCAGGGAATTCCCAAGAGACCTCTTCATTTAAAAGAAACACAAGGTTTGAGAGCTGGCAAGGCCTTCATTTTACAGATGGGAAAACTGAGGCCAGAGAGAAGAGTCTTGCCTCAGGGCACAGGGCCCCACAGTGTCCTCCCGTCTGTGGTCCCCCCACCCAGCCCTGAGCAAGGGAGCAAGGCCTGGGCACCCAAGATGCAGGCGGTCCAGCACGCCCCTTGGTGCAAAGGGCTTGTGTCGTGGCAGGGTTTTGAAAACCTTCTCCCCTGTTGCTCAGACCCCATCCTTAAAAGCTCCCCGTCTTTATTCCTGCGCTTGTGTAAAAACCCATCCTGCTTCCATTCGTCCAGCCTTTGTGGAGACGGGGTGAGCTCAGGCTCAGCAGGCCTGGGGCGGAGGGGCCTCTGGCCTGGGTGACCTCCCCCTGGGGCCAGGCAGGGCAGGTAAGAGAGACAGAAACAGGGGCATTCTGGTTGGATTGTGAAAGGTTGAGAGGCAAAGGAGGGGCCCCCAAAAGCTAGGAGCTCCTCAGGGCAGGCAATGAGTCTTTATTAGTTGCTCCCGGGTGTCCAGAATCGGATCCAGAGAGGGTGCTCATGAATGAATGAATGAGTAAGTGAGTGAATGAACAAACATAGGTTAATGTCATTGAAGGAGGAGGGGACGGCAGGAAGGAAGGCTCAGAAATGGGACAGTCTGGACGAGGACAGAGATAAAAATAACAGTCCCGGCATGTGTACAGTGCTTATTTTCTACCAGGCCCTGTGCTCAGGGCTCCGCATGAAGCGCCTCCTTGAATCCTTTCAGCAACGTGCTGCGCTGGGGGCCTTAATAGACCCACTTTTTAGGCGCAGAGGAGGCCAGGGAGGCTCAGTGCCTTGGGAGGGTGCACAGCTACAGAGTGGCAGCTCTAGGCCTCCACCCACCAGCCGACTCCCCCCCAGAAACTACTCCACTCTGCTCCAAGCTACTCCAAAGAGCGGCAGTGCCGCGGGCACTCCTGGGCTCTGGCCTGGGCACTGTGACCACCGGCTTCAGATGCCGCCTTCTCAGCTGCCCCCTTGACCCCTTCTTCCTCAGAGCTACACCCCCACGGTATTCGAGCAGCTCACCGTGAATCTGCACGTGAAGGGCAAACCCGTGCACCTCCAAATCTGGGACACAGCAGGTGGGTGCCAGGCTGGGGGAGGGACAGAGTGGGAGGAAGGGACCCACGACCTTCCTTCCGAACCAGGGAGGCCAACCAGTCTCCAGGGAACAGGTGTTGGCCAGGATTAGGGCCCCCAGGAGCCTGACCCCTCCTCGCTTCGGCATCTGTGTCTGCTGCTTCCCCAGCCCAGAGCAGCCCACCATGTCCTGGAGGTGAATCGGAGCTCTTAGCTCTCAAGGGATGGACCGTTCCTGGCCTCCTGAGCGGTCCACCCTGGCTTTAGCTTCTGTAAGGTCTGTTTGAACGTGACCTCTGCCCTCTAGCCTCCTGACCTAGCCCATAAGAGGGTTCAGAGTCAAATCTACATCAGAACTCAAAGCTAAACTCTGGGAATCCCAGCAGCCCCCTTACCTTGGTTGGGCTGTGATATCTTTGCCCAGGTCCCGCCTGCCTCTTTCTTCTCATCCCCCATCCCCGCCCCAAGTCCAGGGCAAAGCAGGCTTCTGAGTGATGGCCTCAGACATCCCCCACTCCTTCCAGAACAGGGCTCTCTCAGCAGTGGCACGTCCCACAGGCCAGCCAGGGGAACACAGCCCCGAGGGGGACGTTCACGTGTTGGATCCTGAGGCACAGGTCTAGGCCCTGACCCAGACCATCCCCATCGACACCCGCCCCTAGTCTTGGTTGGGGTGACCTCCCTGATGCTGGGGAGGTGCTGACAATGGGCAGGAGATCTGGAGGGCGTGACCACCCCTATTCTACCCAGGACAAGTCGACTACGACCGCCTGCGGCCCCTGTTCTACCCTGATGCCAGCGTCCTGCTCCTCTGCTTTGACGTCACCAGCCCACACAGCTTTGACAACATCTCTAACCGGGTGGGTACAGCGGGTGGGGGGCAGACAGGCACAGCCCCATAGCCGGGCCGCTCGGCTCCACCCCTACCCTTGACCCAGCAGACTGTCAGAGCTCGGCAGGCCCTGGATGGCATCGGGTCCAGTGCCTTTGGCATAAATATGGGGAAACTGAGGCCTAGAGAGACTTAGTCAGGGTCCCCCAGGGATTTGGTGGCAGGGTCTGGACTGGCCCTCTGACTCCCGGTCCAGTGCTCCTTGTCTGCCCCATACTGCAGACTCAGAACGCTGTGCTCTTTCTACCGTGACCCTGCCTGAAGATTCTGGGCGACCCAGAGGCCCCCGCATCTCCCCAGCCTGGGCCTGCCCAAGGTCACACGAGCCATCAGTTTCCAGCAGCCCTCAGCCTCCATCAGTGTGACTGCTGGCTCCCAGCGGCCTCCCAGGATGTCCCCCAGTTATCTCAGAGGTTCCCGAGGCTGCACACAGGTGTCAGGGAAACGGTCCCTTGAGTTCCTCTGCTCCTACCCAGCAGCCACAGCCCCGCCCCCACTGCTGCCAGGGCCTCCATGCGCGTGTGAACGGCGTGCTCCAGGGTTCCTCAGAACACAGCCAGTGACAGCATTAGTAACCGTAACCACAACGATGATGGCAGCATTTATCGAGAACTTACCGTGTGCCAGGTACTGTTGTAGGCACCAAGGACCAGGCAAGTGGTGGCTGGGACCGGGGTGCCAGCAGAGGCGGTGGTGAGAGGCCAGCACATCTGTTCAGAAGGCAGAACCGAACCGTCAGCATTTGCAGATGGATTGGACATGGGTGGGAGAGAGACATTTGACCAGAGCACCTGGAAGGTGGACTTGCCATTTCCCAAGATGAGAAGGAGCAAGCTGGGGGCAGGGAGGTGGGCGATGGAGGCCCGTTGGGCGTCCCAGTGGAGGGTCAGGCAGGCAGGCAGAAGTCTGAGGCTGCAGTTCCCGGGAGGGGGCAGGGCTGGGCAGATCCATTTAGGAGTTGCTGGTGGGGAAGAGCTGTGGACTGGGCGTGGGGGAGAGGGGGGCTGTCACCTGGAGACCTGGGGTCAACCAGGAGAGCGCGGCCCTGGGATGAAGCGCAGACCAGGTTTCAGAGGAGGGAGTGATCGCTGATGTCAGGGCTCAGGTAGGATGAGGTCTGAGGATTCCCTGTTGCGTTTAGCAAAGTGGAGTCGGGGAGGAGACCCTTTTCAAGGGCAGTTCTGTGGAGGGGAGGACTTGCTGGGACCGCACACCGGCCCCATCTGGCTCCAGAAGCCAGACGGTTTGATGTCAATTTTTCCTGAAACTGAGCAGGCGTGCGCTGCTGGAGATCTAAAGCCTGGATTCCAGGCTCCCAGGTTATAGTCCAGACTGAAATAACCAGGCCCTGGAGGCTCGCATTCCGAAGAGCAGCTGACACGGGACAGGAGTGCCCCCTCCAACAGGCAACAGCTGCTGCAACCATGTTGTGAGATGCTTTAATTTTAAAGCCTCACTGATTTCTTTATATATTTTACCCTGTTGGGGAGACGGTCATGGGACCCCTTACCTTGCAGAGGTAGGATTCTAGAGCAGGTGGGAACCGGGCTCTGGGTGCCACCCCCTGGGTTCAAATTCTGCCACTTCCAGTTGTGTGACCAAGGGCAAGTTATATAACGTCCCTGAGCCTCAGTTAGTGCATCGGTACAATGGGATTGATAATAGAACTTGCTTCATAGGGACTTGGGGGGTTAATGTGTTCATTACATGTAAAGTCTTAGCCTGGCACAGAGTAGTTCTCCCTAAACTGGCTTTGCTGATTATTGTTGTGGGAGTTACCTGGAGGGCAGGAGAGCGGCCCACTCCCTTGATGGCTCACACACACCCCCTCCCCACCTCCCTCCCCACAGTGGTACCCGGAGGTGAATCACTTCTGCAAGGAGGTGCCCATCATCGTCGTGGCCTGCAAGACTGACCTGCGCAAGGACAAGTTGCTGGTGAAGAAGCTGCAGAAAAATAGGTTCTGCACAGGTTCCTACCCTGTGACCTACCACAGGGTAGGAAACCCAGCCCAGGGCACGGGGGCAGGGGTGCCAGGAGAGGAGACCCCTGGGGTAATGCTGTTCCGGCCCAGCCTCTCAGCAGCACCAGACATCTGGCACCCGCAGGGTGTGGGTCAGGGTAGGGGTTGATTTGGAGGCAGTCATGGTCAAGAACTGCCGGGCTTGGAAGTTTCCAGCTGTGGGATGGAGAGTGACTGAGTGCGGTGCACATCAGATCCTGCCTACCCGCCTCACAGCCGGGGGGGGGACCCCCAGGTCTCCAGTCCACAGGCCCCTCTCTGCAGCATGCCTGGGTCAGGCCGGGAAGTTAATTCGTTGATGCCTCGAGAGGCAGAGACCCAGCCGGGAACTGAGGCGGGAAACCCGATGAAGCCATCGATGGGCTTGGTCAGGCCAGGGGACAGGAGCTGTGGGTGTCCTAGGAAGACGCACCTAGGATGGCCAAGGGGGCTGGGGGTTGGCTGGACGTGAGGCCCCAGCGGCACCCACCTGACGGCGGCCCCGTCCGCTCTCCCTGTTAGGGCCAGGAGATGGCACGGGCCGTGGGTGCCGTGGCCTACCTCGAGTGCTCGGCTCTGCTCCAGGAGAACGTCCACACCATCTTCCAGGAGGCGGCCAAGGTGGCCCTCAGCAGCCGCCGTCGCAACTTCTGGAGGCGGGTTACCCAGAGCTGTTGTGTGGTGACTTGATGGGCTGGGGCGCTCCTTCCCTGACCACACCAGCGGCCCAGGAAGGAGCTGGGCGCTGACCTGGCCAGTTGGCTGGGCTGGACCCAGTCCCCAGGCTGTGACCACCGAACTGTACCCCAAACAGATGGGCACCACCGAGGCCGGGCCCCTGACTCTGGCGCTGGTATCCCTGGACTGGAGAGAAACCCCTCTGAAGCCTGAGGAAGGGGGTTCCCGGGCTCACCAGCCCTGTGGAGGGCTAGGCCTGGAGACCCCTGGAATCACTCCCAGCTCCCAGCCCTGGACTACACATCCTGGAGCGGCCTGTGCAGCCTGGCGCCACCTCGTGGGTGTTCTCGGGTCTGCACCTTCAGGACCCGGTGGTGCTAGGACCCTCCAGCCAGAACTCACACCCTGCCCCGTCCCCCTTCGCCCTGCCCATCCCAGTGGTAACTGTAACACTAAAATGACATCACTTTTCAGTTGCGTCACGCCTCTTGTTTCGAAATGCCTTTACACACACGTTCCATGGTGGATAAGAGCACACCCCACGTAGGCACTGGACCCAGTGTAACTACCTTGGATCCAAATCCGGCTTTATCACTTTAGAACCCTGGGCAAGTTACTGGAATTCTCTGGGCCTCTCGTCTGTGAAATGGGACCAATCACAGATGACCTCATGGAGCTTTGGGATGAGTAAGAGCATCATGAGATACCTGCGAAGAACGTAGCAGGTGCCTGGCACACAGTAAGTGCTCACAAAAGGTTCACAGGTGTCACTTTTATTTATGATAAATACAATAGACAATATTCTATAGATGTATGTAATATGACTGATAAAATGGATAGTCAGGGTTCTGCAGGAAAATAGAGCCAATAGGCTCTATATATACAGAGAGAGATTTTAAGGAATTGATCCCTGCGATTGTGGAGGCTGGCAAGTCTGAAACCTGTCGGGCAGGCTGGAGGTCGATGTTGCAGTCTTTTTTTAAAAAAAATATTTATTTGTTTAGGCTGTGCCGGGTCTTAGTTGCGGCATGTGGGGTCTTCGTTGCAGGATGTGGACTTCTTAGTAGCGGCATGCGTGCGGGATCCAGTTTCCCGACCAGGGATTGAACCCGGGCCCCCTGCATTGGGAGCGCAGAGTCTTACCCACTGGACCACCAGGGAAGTCCCAATGTTGCAGTCTTGAGTCTGAATTCTGCAGGGCAGCAGGCTGGAAATTCAGACAGGGATTCCGTATTACTGACTTGAGGCAGAATTCCTTCTTCCTTGGGAAAACTCAGTCTTTTCTTTTAAGGTCTTCAACTGATTGGATGAGGTGCACCCACACAGAGCCAGCCACTAACACCCACCCCCTCAGTTTCATTAGGAAACAGCTCCAGGGGTGGGACCACTTCCTCCAGGTGAGGGCTCATGGCTCAGGTTACAGAGCTGAGCTGAGGCAGAGGAAGTGATGTTAGGGACCTGCTCAGAAAACCCCACCTGGATTACAGGCTCCACTCCAGTGTTTTAATATAAGCTGCTCAGGGGTGGGAAACAACTTTTCCTGGCCTAGATTTCTAGCCTGATTGCTCCTTCCCCAAGCACACCCCATGCCCAGAATGTTCTTCCCTCTTCTCCCCCTGCCTGCCCTCCCCAGCCCAGTGAGCTAAGCCCAGTTCACACATCTCCTCTAATTTCCCCAAATGTGAGTCCCTGGAACCCTTGATAGTTATCTGGCTATAGGAAGCTTTTCACACTGACTTCTTGTACCAGACCTGGGCTTCCCTTGAAGTCAGGCTCTTCGGCTCCCTCATCTCTTTGTTCCCAGACCCTAGTTGGGGATGTGGCTTGGCCTCTTGGCATTGCAGAGAGGCAGAGTGTTCCGTCTCTCGAGTCAGTAGCAGATCTGGGTGCGAATCCTAGTCCTGCCACTTTCCAGAGCCATGTGACTTTATGAGAGTCACACTCTTTGAGCCTCAACATGCCATCTGGCAAATGTAGGTAATCATGCCCGTCCTAGAGTGTTGCTGTGAGGGTAAAGTGACAAACTGCTTGTCAGGTGCCTAGCACAGTGCCAGGAATAAAGGAGGTGTGCAGGAAACACGGGCTGGATTGCATGGAGTAGAGCTGTACTGGACAGTGTATCCTATACGGGCGGGCAAGGTACTGAACCAGATGTCAGGAGACCTGAGCGCTGGCTCAGACTCCTTCCCTGAGACAACCAGGGACTCCATCATCCGTGCCTTCAACAGCCTGGTGTCCAAGGAGCTCCCTGATGTGCCCGAAACACCATGACAAGAACTAGGGGTATTATACAGGGAACCCACAGTTTGTGCCCTCAAAGCCAGATCTGTTTGCAATGCCACAGAGGAGGGGTCCTAACCCCAGCATGCAGGGGTGGTTGGGAAGCTACCAGGAGAGAAAAGGCACTTCCCTGAAAAGAGAGACAGCCCGGTGAGCCTGGGGGGTAATGAGTGCCACTGAGAGTCTTGTCGAATGTTGTGTGAGGTTTTGCCAGGCAGACGAGACAAGAGGCTCAGGCCAAGGAGGGCTGAGAGTATTAACTAGAAGGCGATGGAGTGGTGGGCTTGGTTCTGGAGAGTGTCAGTCTACTCACCTGATAAACAGGAGGAATAAATTCTGCCTTGTTGCCTCTTATCTCTCAGCAGGGTTAAGAATATCAAGAATGAGATGATTAGATAGATAAATAAATAGGTGTGATGGCCAGATTTAAATGTTGGGACTTCCCAGGAATTCCCTGGTGGTCCAGTGGTTAGGACTCGGTGCTTTCACTGCCTTGGCCCCAGGTTTGCTGGTCAGGGAGCTAAGATCCCACAAGCCATGCAGCGCAGCCAAAAAAAAAAAAAAAAAAAAAATTTATATGTCAACTTGATGAGGCTACAGTGCCCAGTTGTTTGGTCAAATGCCAGTTGAGATGTTGTGAAGGTATTTTTTTGATATGATTACCTTTTTAAAAAGATATTTATTTATTTGGCTGCACCGGGTCTTAGTTGCAGCTTGCCAGCTCCTTAGTTGCGGCATGTGGGCTCCTTAGTTGTGGCATGTGAACTCTTAGTTGCAGTATGCACGTGGGATCTAGTTCCCTGACCACGGATTGAACCTGGGCCCCCTGCATTGGGAGCGCAGAGTCTTATCCACTGTGCCACCCGGGAAGTCCCGATTACTTTTATTTTTATTTAGTTAAAATAAAATAAATATGGCTGCGTTGGGTCTTTGTTGCTGTGCGCGGGCTTTCTCTAGTTGCTGGGAGCGGGAGCTACTCTTCTTTGCTGTACGTGGGCTTCTCCTTGCGGTGGCTCTCCCTCTGTGGAGCAGGGGCTCCAGGTGCGCAGGCCTCAGCAGTTGTGGCACACGGGATCCAGGGTGCAGGCTCAGCAGTTGTGGCGCACAGGCCGAGTTGCTCCGCAGCATGTGGGATCCTTCTGGACCAGGGATCAAACCTGTGTCCCCTGCATTGGCAGGCGGACTCCTAACCACTGCGCCACCAGGGAAGCCCCCGATTACTTTTAAATTTGTAGCCTTTGAGTAAAGCAGATTACTTTGTATGATGTGTGTGGGCCTCATCCAATGAGGTGAATGCCTTCAAACACTGCACTGAGGTTTCTGGAAGAAGAGGGTCACGTGGCCAGAAGTAGGACTGAAATTCAACTCTGGCCATTGCTGTACTTCACCCAGGACACGGTTTGGGAGGTCAAGGTCTGGGAACAACTGCTGTCTGTGAGCAGCGGGGAAGCAGGATGGGGGTCAAGGAGGTGGAAGGATCCACAGGTGTGAGAGGTGGAGAAGGGGGGCTTCTGGGGCCACTGCACAGAGGGGGAAGTGGGCAGGGGCCTGCTCTGATGGGGGCCGCTGGAGAGGAGAGTGCCTGCAGGGGAGCAGTTGAGGCAGGAACACTCACCTTTACTTTCTCTCCAGCCACACCTCCCCCCACCCCCCACCCTTGGCTGCTCTCTTTTACGTTCTTGGAGAGCTCATCAACTTTTGACGTGATCCTGTCTCCCACTGAATTGCCAACTCCTTGAGAGCACGGACTGCGTTTGTTGGAATCCCCTGTGCCTCAAACAGTGCCTCGCATGGAAGAAGCACTAAAGGAATACGTGATGAACAAATGGACGAGTGCCGCGAGGCAATGCCCCACTTCAGGCTGTCAGCCGCGCCTGCCTGGACCACCTCAAAGGTCTCCCAGCCTCCAGGCTCTTGGCCTCCTTCATCCTCCCCATCAGCAATCTTCCAAAGCACAGATCCAGTCACGTCACCTTGAGCCTTCTGCAGCCCCCCTGTCCAGAGGAGGTCTAACTTCGCCAGGTGGAGACCTGGGAGGTCTCTCACATCTGGCTGAAGCCCACCTTCCCCACCTTACGCCTAGGACACCTGACACTCCAGCCACACCCAGGGTAGCTGGACCAGCCTCCAAGTCTCTGCTCTGGCTGTTTCCCCACCTCGGCCTGCCCTTCCTCCCAGTCACTGCTTGTTCAAACCCCCCTCCACCCCCAGATCCTTCGGTGCCCAGCTCAGACACCACCTTGTCCAGGAAGCCTGTGGCTCTGCTGGCTTCCTCACTCCTGCATCACCGCACACACACGGACCCGCCTGCACACCAGAGCGTTTACTGTCTTTGCGTGGGCCCCTTGGCTAAGGAACTGGACCTCTGTTCCCGTGCTGTGGGAAAGGCCAGTTTGGATTCCTTAAGATGACACATCTGGTGACGAGACCAGGCAGGGTGGCCAGGAGGGCAGAGGTGGGAGCAGGAGACCAGTTGGGCAGCTGCAGACACCCAGACATGAGAAACAGGCCACCACAAGTCAAGGCCGGGTGACTTCTGGGCTGGGAAGCGGTGGCTGCAGAGAGGGTGGACTGCGTGTGGGAAGGGTGGGGATGCTGAGAGTGAGGGAAGAATGCAGGCCTCACCCCTGCGTGCGTGAGAAGGCGAGCCCCTTCCTGAGACACCTGCTCTGGGAGAGGTGGGAACCACTCGGTGGCTGGTTTCCAGCTTCAGGCCCCCAGCCATCCCGGCCACCGCACAGCTGTCCCAGGTGTCACGGGAGGGCAGGGTGAGTGGCAGCACTTGGAGATGCCCAGCTGAGGAGCCGCTTTCAGTTTCTCACAACCGGCCTGGCAGGGCGGCGTGGCCAGACGAGTGGGAGCCTGGGGAAGGTGCAGCCCGGAGGCCAGCTGGGGCCAAGAGCCACAAACCAGTGTCTTCGTTTCTTCACACCGCCTCCGCCCAGCCTTGGGGGTGTCTGCCAGGAAGGCAAGGGGTAGGGGAGGGGACCCCAAGTCAACTTCCCCAGGACAGGCCACTCCCTGGCATCCTTGCGCAGGGAGGGTGGGGCACACTATCTGTGAGTCACGAAGCTTTCCTCTCCCCTCTGCCCAGACAGCACCCTGGGCCCGCGTCTGGGTGTGGGAAGGGGTGGGTGGCTGGCAGATCACCCACTTCAGGCCACCCTGTTTGCTCTCTCCTGCCTTTTGCTCTTGGGGACCCTTCCTTTGGAGGATGAGAACTCACAGCTTCCAGGAAGTCATCCCGAAGCCACTAGCTAGGGATCCAGCAGAGCCTGAGACCAGAGGGGCAGAGAGATCCAAAACAGCATGGAATACCTGACCACCCACCCTACCCAGAGCTTGATCTCCAAGCTAAAGGCTTCTGACACGTAGGCCAGCTTATGGAAAGCAGGGGATTTTCCTAGTTTCAAATCCTGGTTCTGCAATTTACCAGCTCTGTGACTTCGGAGGAGTCACTAGGTTCCTCTTTGTGTCAGTTTCCTTATCTGTAAAATGAGGGTAAGAGTAGGACCTACCTCCCAGAGTTGGATTCAATGAGTTAATGCAACTAGGGCTTGTTCAGTCCGTAGTCAGTGTCAACTAGAGTTATAAACTATGAAGTGAGGGTTATTTGCTATGCAACATTCTTGCAGGGGCTGCAAAGCAGGGGCAAGCATGGAAGTGTTTCTCGGGTGTTGGTCCCCTCTTCCCAATCTGGATCCCAGGCCTGAGAGGGAACATAGACCCTCCTGATGACAAGGATGGGCAGCCTCAGAGGGGAGTGGACATGGAGTATGAGGCAGATGGCTTTCTGCAAGGCTGGCTGAACCCTCTGAGGGGAGCTGGGAGGATAGGTTGGAATTTCCTCCAGGGCTCATGATTGCTGAGGGGACACCAAGCCCGGTCCAGGGCGGAGCACAGGGGTGGAGGAGTGAGCAGGATATGGTCCTTGCCTTCCCAGCCCCCATCCTGTGTGGGAGTTCCAATGTGGACACAACCAGTGGGGGAGGGGAGTGTCTGATGTTCACTGAGCGGCTTGCTCCTGCCATTGAGATAAACGGGAAGGAACCTGGGGATTCCAGGGGGCTGGGGGAGTCAATGAACGAAAGACACATCGAGCTCACCCCTCACACCCAGGCATCTGAGACAGAGTTGTTCTAGGACTCCCGCTCCTGTCTGCCCACCAGAGCAGCATCACAAAGTCCTGTCTGGCCACGCGCTGTACGTGACATTCTGCACATCCTACCCCATTCAGCCCTCACCATCCCCACACTTTACAGCTGAGGAAGCAGTTTCAGAAAGCCAAAGAGTGGGACCAAAAGCAGTGAGTGGCAGAGCTAGGGACTTGGACACGGGACAGGACAGGACGGGACTCCCAGCCCCAGCTCCTGACCGCCCCTGGGCACGGGCCAGGCGGCTGGACCTCGACCAGCAGAGGGCAGCAGGGCCCAAGGAGAGGAGACTTTCCCCAGCACGGGGAGGCTGGCCAGCTGTGGAGAGCGACCTCATCGCTCCTGCCTGGGGACACGCCGCTCCCACCAGCCACCACCCACTGAGCCCCACCCATCCCAACATTTTACTGAAGAAAAGATAAGCTCAGAGTGGCCAAAGTGAGTTGACTATTCGGCCAGTCTGAGCAGACCTAGAATGAAAATTATGCTGTCCCGCATCTGTCATGGTTCTAGGGTCAGAATCTAGGGTTTGAATCCCGATCCTGCGCGCACCACCTCACAGGATCATAGTCCAGTGCGTGGTCCAGAGTGAGACCAAAGGAGACAGCTCGGCAAAGAGTTTTCCACGGGGCCATGTAACCAAGCCTCATCTAACTTCCTCTGTGCTACACCTGGGGAGGCAGCTTGGGACTGAGGGGTCTCGGTCCCTGCCCTCCTCTCCCCTGATCCCACCCCAGAATTTGTAACATAGTTCAGGAGGTGATCAAAAAACTTCAGAATGTCAAGGAACCCCAAGGTGGGGGGACTTCCCTGGTGGTGCAGGGATTAAGACTCCACGCTCCCAATGCAGGGGGCCCAGATTCGATCCCCAGTCAGAGAACTAGATTCCACATGCCGCAACTGAAAAAGATCCCGCATGCTGCAACGAAGATCCCGTGCAGCCAAATAAATACATTAAAAAAATTTTGTTTTAAAAACAAGGAACCCCAAGGGAGTGCTGCCAGAAAGTAAGGTGCTATGAGCCAGCACCTGGGGGCACACCCTGCCGCTGTGGCCAGAACCTGGGGGACTGGCAGGAGGAGGAGGGAAGGGAAGAAGGGGGGGCATCTGGAGAACCCTGGGGTCCTTCTTGCTGGAGAACCAGCCCACAAGGAGATCCAGACCCTGTGATGGGGGCGGGAAGGTGCTGGGAAAAGTTAGCGGAGTTGCGGACCCTCTTCTCCCTGTGCTGCCACCAGCTGAGCACTGAGTCACGTGACAAAGGGCTGCTGCCACTGCACCAGGAGGTGGCAGCCTTCGGGGCTTCTCTCTGGCCCAGCCCTGCCACTTGAGACACCCTGGGCTCTCCAACTCTTTCCTGCTTCCTGGCATCTCTTCCCAAATGAGCTCTACTGTTTGTTGCAGCTGTTGCATTTATTTGGTTGCCCGTTCATACATTCAATAATTATTTATTGAGCATTTACTATAAAATCCCTGCTTCGCAGCTTAGTACCTGGACCCTCTCTGGTTTCTTGGTCTTCTGTGGAGCCTTGTGGGGAAGCAGCACCCCTTCTTCTATGGAAGCCGAACCGCCCACTGGACGCTCACTCTCTCCTGACTCTGGCAGGTAGGACATCACCAGTGTCAAGTCACCTGCTAGCCCCCTCACTTAGGACTTTGAATCTGGGCAAGAGACAAAAAGGGATGTTTAAATTTGTTCCACTGACACTGGTGATGTTTCTTTTCCTTTAACAAGTATATGGAGCTCACTACATGCCAGACCTATTCAATCCTTATAGCCGCCCTACGACGTAGGCACAGCTAGCAGAAGCCTCATTTTACAGATCAGGAAACTGAGGGGCAGAGAGATTAAGAAATTTGTCCAAGGTCTCAAGCTAGCAAATGACAAGTTTAATTTGAACCCAGGCTGGATGCCTGCATTGTGCAGGCAATGGGTAGGGGTGGTGGGCCCAGAGACAACAGCCAGTGGCTGTAATCCGAGTGGTGGGGACCTGCTCCCTGGCCCTCTTACTGACTCAGAGAGTGATCAGACAGCCTTTCCATAAGGCTCTTTCCTGCTGAAATTAACCACTCCCTTCTGATGTTCCCAGCTTCTGAAAAGCTCTAAGTGGTTGAGATCCCATATTAAGGAAAAATTGGAAAACAACAAAAAAAACCTAGGATTTGAATAACTCTCAATTTCATAGTCACCCAACTATTTATTTATTTATTTATTTATTTATGGCTGCGTTGGGTCTTCATTGCTGCACTCAGGTTTTCTCTAGTTGCGGCGATGGGGCGCTATTCTTCGTTGTGGTGCGCAGGCTTCACATTGCAGTGGCTTCTCTTGTTGTGGAGCACGGGCTCTAGGTGTGCTGGCTTCAGTGGTTGTGGGACGTGGGCTCAGTAGTTGTGCTCGCAGGCGCTAGAGCGCAGTCTCAGTAGTTGTGGCGCACGGGCTTAGTTGCTCCATGGCATGTGGGATCTTCCCGGACCAGGGCTCGAAACCGTGTCCACTGCATTGACAGGTGGATTCTTAACCACTGCACCACGAGGGAAGTCCCAATAATTGCATATTTTCTTTTCCTCTTTTTTTCTATGAAAAATAATTTTGCATAGCTGTAATCACACTGTCACACAATTTTGAATTCTATCTTTTTCATTGAACTATTCCTATATTCCAAACAACTTGAGAATGTCATTCAATTTTTTTGAATAATTTTAGATTTAAACAAGAATTACAAAAATAGTACATAGAGTCCCCATATACCTTTCACCTGGCTTCCCCTAATGTTAACATTCATTTATCAAAACTAAGAAATTAACTTTAACACTATTAATTAAACTCCACACTTTATTCAGGTTGTACCAGTTTTTTCACTAATGTCCTCTTCCTGTTCCAAGATCCAATCCAGGATACCACGGTGCATTTAAGTGACTGTCATTCTTAGTGGCCACATATTATTTCATCTAGTGAATATTCTAAAGTTTTAAAACTTTATTTATTATGCCTGTTGTAAATTTATTTGCATTGTTTCTAGTTTTTCTGCAACTAAGAAAGCTTACTTGACAACAAATGCTATTTCAATAGTAGCCCTGCGGATCAGCAGTATCTCTTAATCAATCAAGGGCACTGGATTACTCCCCACACACCCATGCACACATCACAGTGCACTAATAAGGAAGCAGGGGTTAGCAGCCCCACCCAAGGTCACAGGGTGCTGGCAGGACACAGGTCTTCCTGCAGGACTGGAGTGACTGTCCTCAAATTGAAACTCTGTTCCATCAAAGTGCTAGTGAGGCTTTTATTCAGAACTGTTCAAGGGCACCCAGGAATCAGTAAACTAGAGGAGAAAGGTTTTTGAGAAGGAAAAACTCGTTCTGGATTCTTCTATGACACTCTTGGTTTCAGATACATTGATTTATTGTCAGATCAAGATCAGTATACAGTGGCTAACTCAGTGAGTGGTGCCTGGGCTTCCTCTTCTATAAGGGGGTAATGATAATACCACTTATCTGTGATGTACCATGCTCACAGGTTGGAAGAGGTCCAACCTGTGTATGGGACGACTTAACATAACTCCCAGCCTAGTGAGCGCCCAGCAGATGAGAGCCCAGTGGGTGTTCTAGGGAGGCCATTCTGTCATTAGTGATGGCCTGCAGCCCAAGGGTCAGCCCGGAGGACAGTTTTGCTGTACAGCTTATAGCAGCTACTGAAGGGTCTTTGAGGGCAAGGGGGTGCTGCCCCTCATCTCCCATCACTCCAGTCATGCAGGACTGTTTAGGGCTCACCTCAAGCACCCCCTTTGATGGGGCCATAATCTACCATCTCCCTAGTGCTCCCAACAACCCTAGCAAGTACCTAAGGGTGCTCTTAACAGAGAAGCAGGAAGTGCAAGGCTTCCTGGGATTCAAACCCCCAGGAAGTCCATGATCTCAAGCAGCAGATCTGCACCACGCAGACCACCTTCCCGCCCCCAGCAGCCTCCCTGAGGCTCTCCGATCCCACTGAGCGCCCCACCCCTCGACTTCTTAGCTCTGATGCCAGGCCCAGTGCTCACTACCCAGCAGAGAGACAGAGGAAGCTCTCGGGGCCGGCAAAGCAGGTGCACCACAGAAGAAAAAGACAGACGGAAGGAAGGAAACAGGGAAGGAAGGGATGGAGGGAGCGAAAAGTTACAATTTTGGAAATAACTGTATTTTTATACCAAAAATTAATCAAAGCACTTTACCTCTGTGAGCTTCCTACCCAAAACCCGTTACCCCTACTTAATCATGAGAAAACCCGCCATTGACAGATATTCCATAAGCTACCTGACAGGTCCTCCTCAAAACTGTCAAGGTCATCAAAAACGAGGAAAGTTTGAGAAACGGTAGCACAGAGGAGCCTAAGAAGATATGAAAACTGGCAGTTCCCTGGCAGTCCAGTGGTTAAGAGTCGGCACTTTCACTGCTGAGGGCCCAGGTTCAATCCCTGGTCAGGGAACTAAGATCCCACAAACCACATGGTATGGAAAGAAAGGAAGGAAGGAAGGAAGGAAGGGAGGGAGGGAGGGAGGAAGGAAGGGAAGAAAACCAAATGAGTGGTGTCCTGGATGGGACCCTGGGACAGAAAAGGACATTAGGTAAAAACTAAGGAAATCTGCTGATACTAATGTATCAATGTTGCTTCCTTACTTGTAAAAAATGTACCTTATTGTCCAGGCAAACATAAGGTGCTAATGGGGGAAAACTGGGTGCAGGGGTATATGAATTCCTCTGTACTATCTCCTCACTTTTTCTGTGTATCTAAAACTCCTAGGGAGGTTTTTTTGTTTTGGCCGCTCCGAGCGGCTTGCGGGATCTTAGTTCCCCGAGCCGGGATTGAACCCGGGCCCCAGCACTGAAAGCACCAAGTCCTTACAGCTGGACCACCAGGGAATTCCACGTAAATCTAAAACTTCTAAACTAAAAAGGTTATTTAAAAATTAGTCAAAATAGTCACCCGGAGAAATCTTGGGAGTTGGACGGCTGTCCTGTTAACTCTGCCAGGGTGGGCCCCCAGGTTCTTTCCGCTGAGAGCCTCTGAAGACCCTAATTATCAGGGTCTGAGCAACAGCCTCACCAACCTCGATGGCAAAATGGCTGAGGGCAGGTCCCAGAGACTTAGTGACACCCCCTCGGGGGCTCCCTCGGTGCAGACAGTGTTCATTAAATGAATGTGGACTGCCTAAGGCCTGAAGTGCTCTACTTCCAGGCAAGACAGATAAGATGGGTGCAATTCACACCTACTTGTGAAATTCAAGTTCTCACCTGGAGCAGACACCCAAATGAAGCGGCAAGACCTCCTGAAGCTTAAACAAACAGAAGCTGGCGGCTGATGGTAGAGATGTTAACAGCCCCTGATGGGTTTGCTCACACGTTTTCACTCTCACTGTGTCTGTCCTGTCTGCCCTGCCAAGGCCAAGTTCCCTTAGCCCAGGAGTCGGGGAAGTCACTTACCAACAGTCAATTATCCAAATAGTTTCAAATCACATCTAAGTACTTTGTCCTCAAGAGTTTGGAGCCCCAGGGCACGGCCCCGCCCCTGGGCTGATAACCTGCCTGAGTGACCCTGGTCTTGAGGGCCCAGAACACCGGCCCACCACTCCCAGGGTCTCAGAGCTGCTCCCAGGGCCTCTCTCAGCTCACTGACCCCTCTTCCCACCCCACAGCCAGCCTCATCAGCAGAAAGGATTAGGCAGGTATTAAAAGCCTGCCAGGGCAGGGCAGAAGTTGCAGGGCTCCTGTCAGGGAGGCCAGGGCACCTGCTGGGGCACAACGCACAGCTGTCCACTGGCCAGAAGAGGCCCTGGTCCCCTGAACCCACCTGGCCAGAGCCTCCCTATGCCTCTGGCCAAAATTCTATCCAGTCCAGCCTCACAGGGCAGGGGTCTGCGGCCACCTGTGCATGAGGCTGGGCCCTGGAATGGGGGTCATGGTGGAGGTGAGAGAAGAATGTCAGGCTAAGCCAGGCGGGGTGGGGGGAACCCTGGAGAATTTCTGCAGCTGAGCTGAGGGTGGTGCAGGGCAAAGTGAGAACCACAGGTGGGATGGGCCTGCAGACCCACCTAGACAGAGAATGCTCAAGCATGCGTTCAGGTTGACAGCTAGTCAGGCCAGGACAGAGACCCTTCACCTAAGGGCAAAGGCCCAGCTTGTTCCCCCACCCCAGCTCCCTTCCCCCAAAGCTGCTCTGTCCAGTTCCCGCCAAGTGCACACCTGACACCTAGGACATCAAGGTCACCCAGAGCTGTGGACAAGACCCAGGCCAAATCTCCCCTTTGGAGGGACCCTGCCCACACAGCCACGTACCCCAGTTTTTAGAAGAGGCTTCTGCTCCAGTCACAGAAGCTGCCGGAGCCTTGCAGACAAGCCTGCCTTCCTTGCCCCACATCCTTCGTCTCCTCCCTGAGAGGACAGCTTCCGCCCCAGTCCCCCAACTGCAGGGGGAGGCTGCTGGAATCCAAGGCGGACTGGAGGCAGTGTGTCCGTGGGCGTGGAGCAGCCTTCTCATAGCTGGGCCACCCTCTGCTACCTGCCCCTCAGCTGCAGCCCCTGCAAACCAAGGGCCCATCCGTGGCACAATCGCTGAAGAAGTTAAAGGCACCTAGGCCCCTGGCTGGGCTCTCACTCTCTCGCTCTCTCTCTCAGAAGGAAGCAGAACTTCAATTTAACAACCTTGCCTCATGCCTACCCTGGAGAACCTTGAGATGAAAGCAAGCTTGAGCTGGGCGGTCCAGAGTATCTCTAGAAGAGCATCCTGTGAGGCTCAGCTCTTTTTATCCGGTGCATCACCCCAGCACCCAGAGAGCCACAGCATCACCCCAGGCACAGCTAAGCAGCGAAGGCCCAGGGCTCTGTCCCAGGGATTGATGTCCTCAGACTTGTCACAAGCCCATGAGCTCCCAGGCCCCGGCTGGGCCCCAGAGAGCACATTGCTGCCGGCCCGTTGCCCGAAACTCAACGTCCTCATGCCCAACATTGATCAAAGAGGACAGTAGACCTCTGGGTGGTGGGGCATGGGGCATTTTCCAACAGAAAACTGCAGCACACATGTGTTAACTGCAACCTGCTGAACCTTGTGCAGAGAGAGGAGTGGGCAGAGGGGTGTGCAGCTGTGACTGCTGGGCCTGCAGCAGGCAGGAGCCTTTAGCCTGGGCGCTGGGTGGACGGGAGCCGGCAGGCAGGAGGGAGGGGTGTGTGGAGGGGGAGGATGTGGGAGCAGGGCCTGCTCCCACAAAGCAGGATTGGGATCACACTGCCCTCCTACTTCCTAAGTCCTCCTCCACTTCCAGGCTGCTGTCACACCCTGCATGGTAGCTGTCACCTCCCTCTGCCATTTGTTGTGGCCTTTTTGATCTCCTCCACTGGACTGTGGTTCTGTTTGAGAGAAAGGGCAGGCAGGGTCTTCCACGGCCTTTGCAAACCTAGTGGCTGCTGGTGCCCGACAGTGACCCCAGGTTGGGTTTCTCAGCCATGTCGTGTGACATGTCTCATCCCCCAGCCTGCAGCCATGCCCGGCACCCAGGGGAAACTCCTCACCATACCTCTACACTCCGCCCATGCCTGGCCATCCTTCTGCAGCCATCCAAGCAGCCACCTGCCCTCTGAGAACTGCATTTTATGTCACTTGTCATTCAACACACACAGCCATCTGTGTGTTAACAGAGCAGGAACACGCTCAGTTGTATGCTTAAATAATCCTGCTGGGAACACAGGCCTGGGAACCAGGCTACCTGGGTTCAAACCCTAGCCACATGACCTTGGGTAAGACCCTTATCCTCCCCGTGCTTTTCCCTCAGTCTCTGAAGTGGGGTAATCATTGCACCTCCTCATGGGGAGTTAAAGATCAGTGTGAAGAGCTGGGACAGGGTTGGGCCCTCAATAAAAGTGGATGGTTTAGGGACTTCTCTGGTGGTGCAGTGGTTAAGAATCCGCCTGCCAATGCAGGGGACGCGGGTTCAATCCCTGGTCTGGGAAGATCTCACATGCCGTGGAGCAACTAAGCCCATGTGCCACAACTACTGAGCCTGCACTCTAGAGCCCGCGAGCCACAACTATTGAGCCCGCGGGCCACAACTGCCGAAGCCTGCGCGCCTAGAGCCCGTGTTCCGCAACAAGAGAAGTCACCGCAATAAGAAGCCCACTCACCGCAAAAAAAAGCAGCCCCCGCTTGCCGCAACTAGAGAAAGCCCACGCACAGCAACGAAGACCCAATGTGGCCAAAAATAAATAAATTAAAAAAAGAAAAAGTGAATGGTTTAGAGGGTATCTCTGGCAGCTGGTGGCAGTGGGTGGCCCCTGGGAGCAGGGGGTCTGGGGAGATGCTGCCAGGCTCAGGCCTCCCCTCACCCATCTCCTTCCTCTTGCCCAGCAGTCTGCCTCCAGCTAGGCTGGCTCCTCTTGGCGTGGGACCTTGGCACAGAAAGTTTTCTCCCCATATGACCTTCCTTTACCACATCTGCAGATTCGAATTCAAAATCCATCATACCTAGAAAGCCTTAGTGAAGGACTTCGCTCAAGTCTGAGGACACTTTCTTTCAGGAGTTGACAGCTCTCTTCTGGCTCTCTCACTGTCTCTCATAGACAGCTCTCTCACTGTCCCTGTCCTAGTTCTCTCAAAGAACCATAGAACTTTCTCTCCACTGCATTCTGCAGCCCTGGATGTGGTGGCCCACACATGGCCCCTCAGCAGTCCCCATTCTGTGCCTCTGCCCGAGGGCTTCTCAGGCTGCTAACTGCACATGGGCCAGGCAGTGAAAGTGTCAGGGGGCCCAGGGCCTCTGGAGGCAGCCCTCAACCAATGGCAGATGGCAGCTGATAGATAAATGACGCTTTGAGGCCTGTGCTACATGGTCTCCCACAGGCCCCAGCCAGGCTGAGCTCAGTGGCCCTCTGCAGTAGTTTTGATGATGTGCCCTCTGTTGGCCTCCTTCCCTTCCTTGTCTTATTTCCCTGCTCCCCTATCTGTGCTTCCCAGACCACTTCCCAAATAAACTACTTACACTTGAATCTTTGTCTCGGGGTTTGCTTCTGGGTGAACTCAAACTAAGACACACTCACTTGCTTACATGAAGAGCAGGGCCTGCTGTGTTTGTCTTTCTATCCTCAGTACTCAGCACACAGCATCTGGCACTTAGGAGACTAAAGAGATGAACCAAACTGCAGTCCTTCCAAATTTTTCCACATCTGCGTAGGAATCGGATGGCGTTCTCAACCTTTAATTAACAGGATTGAACTCTCGCATCGTCAGAGTTCTTGGTTGCAAACAACAGAAACTGACGCCAGCTAACCAGAGAGGAATTGAAGGAGAGCGTGTATGTGCGTGTGTGGAGGTGGAGGCGGTGGTAGAGACGGCGCCCAGAATTGACTGGGGGCTGGGGGACCAGCTTTGGGTTGGTGGGAGGCCAGGGAGCTCTGTGGTCCCACTGCTAGTGACTTAGTAGGAACAGGCTGCCAGGTAGGAATGATCTCCACTTTCCACCACATCCTAAGGTCTCCTGCTCGGCTGTCAACATCCTGCCAGGGAGGGTCTGCTGGGTCAAACCTATGTCACAAACCAGCCCCAGCTACACCAGGTGAGGGGAGGAGGGGCTGGCCCCTTCAACTTCCACAGAAGGAAGATGCCAGCATTCTCCCTCAAGACCACCGAGGGGGGATCTCTGAGAGAGAGACTGGGATACCCGCAGGAACAACACCTTTGAATAGGGTTGGATGGAGATCACCAGAAAATGCAGTGTTCATTAGCTTTTCTTTATTCCTTCTCTCCCACTCACGGGGCGAAGCTTGGGCTATGTGAGTTCCGCCACCCTCCTCACTCCATGCCCTCTGCCGAGCACTGGTCTTTCTCTGCCACGTTTTGAGTCCTCTTCCATCTGTCGGTTACCTTCTCACTCTTGTCTCTGACCAGAGTCCTCTTCCATCTGTCGGTTACCTTCTCACTCTCGGCCTCCAGCAATGGATGGCCTGCCGGTCACCTAGTGCTGCTTTTTCCAGCTCTTGCCTGGAGCATATGATACAAATCTCTCTAGAGCCTTCTGTGGCTGTCAGTGACCAACCCATTCCCACCCAGTCTTAACTCGCCACCAGCTCCTTCTCCCCAGGCCCTCTTGCTTCCTCTTCCTCTTTCAACTACACCCACTGGCTGGGTCTTCCTGGCAAAGCGACTCAACATCCCCTGCCTCCCACCATTTCATCCCATTTGAATTACTTCTGATAGTTGATAGTTACTTTTATAAATTCCACCTCTTTCCTGGCAATCCCTCTCGTCGACCTGTGTCCTCAGCCACTACACGGTGGCCTGCTCTCCCACTATCTTCCCAAGCATTTACTGAGTGAGAAAATGGCTATTTTCAAGGCCTGATTCCAGACACAGTGGAGGAAACAAGCACACGTTAAGCCTTCAGGGGCTTCCTCCACTGGAGGGAGAATAAGACATAGTAGAGGTTTTTAACTGCAAGAGGGCATGCAGTGAATGCCAAACTACGGGGCTTCCCTGGTGGCGCAGTGGTTAAGAATCCACCTGCCAATGCAGGGGACATGGGTTCAAGCCCTGGTCCGGGAAGATCCCACATGCCGCGAAGCAGCTAAGCCCATGCGCCACAACTACTGAGGCTGCACTCTAGAGCCTGCAAGCCACAAATACTGAAGCCCGTGTGCCTAGAGCCCGTGCTCCGCAACAAGAGAAGCCCCTGCTCGCCACAACTAGAGAAAGCCCGCGTGCAGCAACAAAGACCCAACGCAGCCAAAAATAAATAAATAAAATAAATAAATTTATTTTAAAAAATGCCAAACTAGGTGGGTGGGCACTGCGGGAATTCACAGCAGGCAGCAGGGAAGGCCTGGTGCACGGGCTTGGGGGCAGAGGAAGGCACAGGGAGGAGGGAGCATAGCCAAACCCTGTTTGGAGGGGAGGATCGGGTGGGAAACAGCGTCCCTCACAGGAGAGTCCGGGGGGAGCTCTAACAGTGAAGTTGCTGGCCAGGTGGTGCGGGAAGGTCAGGACAGAAACTCCTGTTTATCTGTCAGCTGGGGCCATCATGTCCTTTGGACTCTCAGCTCTCCTTTCTGTGTAGCACACCTGCCTGGGTCCTCACCGACCTCTGGCATGACTAGTGGTCACAGGAAGTGGGCTTCCTGCTATCACTGGCACAGCTTCTCCCATCAAGGAAGTTAAGATCAGTATGACATGGCTTCTGTCAGAGAGAAAGTGGTTGGAATTCAAAGCCTACATCAACTACACTGTCTTCTCCGCCCGAGACTACTATTCCAAGGGTTTTCAAGTGTAAACTCCCTCGACCTCTTGCACCAAATTCTCTCCCTCACGACCTCTCTGCAGGGTCAGAGGAAGGCATGTCTTCTCTCAGCTGGAGCTAATCTCGGGACCAGTCTGCCACCCTGACTGTCGCACACTGAGCACCTCCTACTCTATCCCTTATCCCTTATTTCCAGGTTCCATTTTCAAGCCCTTTATCTCTCCTGACACCTTCTTGTAGGCCACACACAAGCTTGTTTCTTTCCTTCTGCTCTTCGCTTCACAGCTGTGTTCCTTGAAAGAAGGGTGTAGGCACCCCATCTTTTCTTACTTCCCAATCATTGCATTCCAACTCCACCACCCCCAACTCCACCGACACTGCTGGCAAAAGTTGCCAGTGATGTCATAGTGGCTCCCCATCCAGGGGTGGTCTTCCAGTTTCATCTCACCCCTCAACCCCTCCCTCCTGCTTGACACTCTCCTCCACTCTCCTCTAACGCTGCTTTCATTCTCTGTGTCCTACCCCTCTGGTCTTTCCTTCTCAGCTATTTTCACAGGCTCCTCTTCCTCTGTGGGCCACTTCCTACAACCATTCATTCTTCAAGCAGTAATGGAGCGCCAAAAATGGGCCAGGCATGGTCCTCCCCGATGGAGCCCTGTCCCTGGGATTCTGGACTCCTTCTACACTTTCCATGAGACATCTTGTTCCCCCCACCCCCATGGTTTTAAGCTGTCACTGCTGATTCTTGAAGCTCCAAATTGGGTGCAGACTGCTCTCCACTGAAGTCCTTACAGAGCCTCTCAGCCTCAAGTGCGAATGTGAACCCATCTTTTGGCCCTGCCTCCCCTGCTTCTCCTGGATTTTCCACTTCAGAGTTCTTTCTGAAATATAAATTTGACCTTGTCATTCCCCTGCTTCCGCGACCACCATGGGTTACCCCCACCTTGGGAGTACATTCTCAGCTCACGGCAAGCTTTGTATGCCCGGCCTCGCCACCTTGGCCTCTCTGGTCTGCTGCTTTTTGATCACACCAATGCCCGTCCCACAGAGGGCTTTGGTTAAGTTGTTGCCTCTCCCTGGAATGTTCCTTTTTGTCATACAGTTGCAACTGTATGACAGCTTCAACTGTAACAGAAGCTTTCCTATTTTCTTTCTCTTTTTCTTTTATAGTCTTTTTTTTTTTTTTTTCCCCAGCCGCACCACGCAGCATGTGGGATCTTAGTTCCCCAACCAGGGGTCGAACCCATGTCCCCTGCAGTGGAAGTCTTAACCACTGGACCACCAGGGAAGTCCCGCTTTCCTATTTTCTTTATAGACTTTACGTAATAAATTTGCTGTGGTTCTCCCAACTAACTATAAGCTCAGTTTATTTCACAAACTTGTTTATGAGCATCTACTATGTTCCAGGCGCTGTTCTAACATTGTGAATGTTAAACTCATTCAGATCCTGCCACAGTGACCTATGAGGAGGGATTCTTAACCCTTTTTATAAATGAGGAAACTGAACCCCCGAAGCTGTGCAGCTTGAGCAAGGTGACATGTTCACTGCAAGGGTCCCTGCTGGACCACTACACTGTGTTCCCTCTCAGAGCAGGTATCTGTCTTGCCCACGGTATTCCCAGTGCCTACAGCAGTGCCTGCTACCTAGTAGATACTCAATAAATATTTGCTGCCTGGATAACCAAATAACCATCCCCTACAGAGGACAAAGCCCCATCCACTTGCTGAATATGGTGGGAGAAGTCCTCTAGGCTAGGATTCCCTCTGTAGGCTCGGTCCTTGTCAGCTGTGCTGCTGTGTCTAGAGCACACCACGGATGGGAAGCACCCTTCCTCCACCATCTTCTTGGTGAACATCAAAACCTCAGTAACTTCAGGCTTCCCTGGTGGCGCAGTGGTTAAGAATCTGCCTGCCAATGCAGGGGACACGGGTTCGAGCCCTGGTCTGGGAAGATCCCACACGCCGCGGAGCAACTAAGCCCGTGAGCCATAACTACTGAGCCTGCACGTGTGGAGCCTGTGCTCCACAGTGGGAGAGGCCGTGTCTGTGAGAGGCCCGCGCACCACAATGAAGAGTGGCCCCCACTCGCCGCAACTGGAGAAAGCCCTCGCACAGAATCGAAGACCCAACACAGCCAAAAATAAATTAATTAATTAAAACAAACAAACAAAAAGAAACCTCAGTAACTTCAAGCATCACCTCCTCCATGAAGCCTTCCCTGCCTGGACACCCCTCCCCGACAGCAGACTTGGCCCCTCCCACCTTTGTGCCCTCACAGTATCCTGTACAGACCGTGTATATATCCTGCATAGACCTGGCGGCCATCAGGGCACTTGTCTTGGATTACACCTGATGTGCATATAGTTATTATTAGACCCTTTCACTGTTTCAAAGGGTCTCAGCTTGGTGGTTAATTTATATGGTCACCTGACCTGCCCCAACATGGTCTCATTCACACTCACCTTGCAACCCCAGGGCCAAACACACTGTCTCAAACAGACAGGTGCTCTTTCTTAGGAAGGAACGAATGAACAAACATTTGATCTGATGGTGAAAAATGCCATCAATTTGAGGAGTAGCAGGAAAAGTAAGTATCAGAAGACATGGTTTATGGTTCCAATGTCATTACTAAACTAGCTGCATGACCTTGGCCAAGCTATTTAACATCTTTGGGCCTCAGACTGCCAGTTGTTTAAAATGAGCAGGCTGGATTAAATGACCTGTGAGCTCCATGCCAACTCTAAGATTCTGTAATTTAGTGCTAATATCCCCTTTAAATGGAGGAGGACCTAGTAGGCGCCATAGGGAAAAAGTTAATGCGGCACCTGAGTAAACACACCATGAAGTCCTGGAGGAGAGAGAAGTACTGCTGCAGCTCCTGGGACTGTGCAGGAACTCTCTTCACTTCTCCCTTTCTGAGCTCTGCCATGCTGTTGCTTGTCAATGCACGTTGGCATTTTCGAAGTGGTCATTTTTTTTCTTCTCTAAACTGTAAGCTCCTTGAGGGCAGGGTCCAAGTCTTATATTTTAAATCTTGAAGACCCAGCAGGTAGTTAGAAACTGGCATGTATTTTGTGGTTACTGATGATAATAGTCATATAGAGATCCAGTCAAGTGTGAGACACTGGGTGGCAGATTTAATGAGTAACAAACCAGAGAATGAAGAGAAAGCCCTGGAAATTAGCGGCATTGTTCTACTATCAATTAGCGGCATTCAAATTGCATGCCTGTGTATTAGGGAGCAACTTAAATGCATATAGAAAGAAATATGGTCCCTTCAAGAGGAATAACGTGGATTCAGAACAAGGAAACCTCTGCCATTTCTACATTTATCTTCCAGCGAGCCGGAATTGAGAACTCAATTTGCCCACTTTTCTGAATTTGTTGACTATAAAAATGCATAAAATATAGGAAACAGTAAATATGTACTTAATAGTGAAATGACATAGAAAATGCTAAAATATATTATAAAAATATTAACTTTTATATAAAACATAAACCTTCACCGGTATAAACATATGCATTAAAAACATTGATGTGTAAATCTTGTAAGCAGTTTCAATAATAATGGACTAAGGTATAGATCTAGTATCTCCCACATTCCTTATACCAATAAAATTATACAGGAATAGAAAGTTAACTAAGGATATGCAGCTTACCAATAAGAAGAGAATTAGATCAACAGTAGTAGCAGATCTAGTAATTATGACCAAATCAAAACATGAACTCTAAGCTGTGGCAAATCAAGTATAGCTGCAAAAAATATAACATGGAAATCTTACCTTAAACGCAGTCAATAATTTCTTGCAGTCCCCCAGAGAGGGTAAAAATAGATTTAGCCAGAAAGAAAATGAAGACTGAATACATTTCACAGTTTAAATATTTAGCGAGCATTTTGGGAAAAAAGGAGATTGTCATTTTAAAATTACATTCAAAGATAATGAACAGTAGTATAATTAAGAGACATTTTGAAAAAAAGTTGGCTGAAGATATTAAGTTTATAATATTACATCAAAAGCTGTGGTCTGATATGGACTCTATAGAGGACACCCAGAAACTGGAGACGGCAGAGATAAGCAGAACAGAAAGACTAGATTACAAGAGAAGCTGGAATAAAGAGGGTGAAGTACTTGGCCTAAGATTTGCAAACATACATTCTGGCTCGGTTTGCAGTAGTAGGGGTTTTAGTTTCTATCACCTCTATTCCAGTTGAAGTGACAGCTGCAGGAACAGTTTACCTGGAACAATTGGTATTACACCAACACTCTGCTCCAGAACACATGTGCCTCTCTTACTCTGTCAAAATCAAACTTTTCTGCAAGCGTTCAAAGCCCTGCAGCCTTCACACTCTTCTGTCCCTCAGAAGCATCACTGCTTTCTTCATTGATTCAATAAACACCAAAGAGTGAGTAAGTGCCGACTCTGCCTGGCACTGTTCTAGGCACTGGGCATGCATTGGTGAACATGAACAAAATGAACAAAACTTCCTGCCCCATGGGGCCTACAGCCAAGCGGAATTCTATACCGAGTTCTTATTGTCTACATTATCTTCCAGTGATTCACTGTAATGACAAACGTTCTCTTAGTATGTCATATCTTCATGGCATCTCCTCCATGATACAAAGCCTGCAAGGGTAAAAGCCAAGCTTTCTAAATTTTCAAATCTCCTTTTTCCATCCAAGCCCTTAATTTAGTGTTAAGCACAAGGTACTCAGTAACAAAACAAATCCTTCTTGTAGGAAAATAAATAAAAAGAAATAGTAGAACCAGCAACCTTTCTTTCTTATGTATATATAAATTTATTTATTTATTGTTTGGCTGCGTTGTGTCTTCGTTGTTGCATGTGGGCTTTCTCTAGTTGCGGCGAGTGGGGCTACTCTTCATTGCAGTACCCGGGCTTCTCGCTGCGGTGGCTTCTCTTGCTGTGGAGCACGGGCTCTAGGCGTGCGGGCTTCAGTAGTTGTGGCACGCGGGCTCAATAGTTGTGGCTCGCGGGCTCTAGAGTGCAGGCTCAGTAGTTGTGGCACATGGGCTTAGTTGCTCCGCGGCATGTGGGATCTTCCCGGACCAGGGCTCGAACTCATGTCCCCTGCACTGGAAGGCGGATTCTTAACCACTGCGCCACCAGGGAAGTCCCAATCCTTTCTAAATATATTATCTTCCAGCTTCCATAGGAAGCTGCTCATTAGTCCATTTGACTCCACAATAATCCTAGGAGGAAACAGGGCAGGAGTCATGATCTCTGTTTTATTAAAGAAAGAAGTTCCTTATAGGTTACAGGACTGGACTAATAGCACACATCTGGTAAGGCCCCTCACAAAGCAGCTGAAACAGTACCAGACTTAACCGTAGCTGACAAAAGGCAGTGAATGCCTTCGAAGAAGATGGGCAAAGATCAGACCCTCTGGGAGGATCTAGGAACAGGCCTAAGTGTTTAGGCAACTAGCCCTTTGCGGATGTGGCTGGGGCACCCCACAGCTAACAGCCGTCACCAGATGCCAGCAAACAAGCACAGGGTTGCAAACACACCCTGGAACTCTAGGGTGACAGAAACGTCCCCCTACCAAATACAGGTGTCGTGAGGCACAGGGCTCAGCATCTTTCAGGCCCACTCTCGGAAAGGGCAGGAAGATTCTCCCTTTTAGAAGTGGAAGTGAGCGTGGCCTGGCCCCAAGGCAAAGCTAAGGCTGCTAAAAGAGCGGGTGGATCCCAGATGCTGCTGCAGCTGCCCCACAGCCAGTCAACCCCATGACTCAGGAGAGGTGGGTCTGCACAAAAGCAGGCCAAAGGCCTGGTGAAAATGGCAGCAAGGAGAGACTGGGCCAGGGAGGGCTTTTGTCCTATAGTCCCAAGGAAAGGGTCAACCGTGTTTCATGAAATTTAAGAGAATCTCACGTGCCACTGATGTTCAATGATACAAGAATCTGCAGGGCATTTCTGGCTTCCTTTCTTTTCTTGATCAATTCAGATTTTACTTTCAGACTCAAAAGAAAACTTTCTATCCCTTAAAACTCACGATCACCCAACACCTAATTTTTATCCCTCCTAGGGTTGACACGGTAAGTATCTGATATTGATTTTGGAAGGTCTTTTGAGGGACTCAGATGTGGCCTGGCCCCTGCCTTCAAGGAACTTCCAGTCCAGTGAAGGGGGGTGGAGAAAGATGTTCAGGAAATGATTAAGTTACAAAACTAGACAGCACGTGATGAGGGTGCACCAAACATGGGTAAAGGGAAGTGGGCAAGCAAGGTCTACTCCGCTGATGACATGGGCATGGCTGGAGAGAGGAATGAGCACAGCAGGTGGGGAGCAGCAGAGTGATGGAGAGAATGATTTAAAGAAAGAGACCTCAGGATGATCAGGTGATGATCAGGGAGAGGCAGACAGAGTCAGGGACAAGAGAAAACTGGAGATCAGAGACACCAGGGGTTGGAGAGGAGAGACTAGGATCCAGGAAAGGAAAGAGGAAAAGCTATGTAAGTCACTCCTTACACTCTAAATTTGCTTAAACAGTGAAGCATCTGTACTTAAAACTTCCCTCGAAACTGGAGGTCAGAAACACAGTAAATACTCATAATCCATGGCTACTATGTGTCAGACACTGGGCTTTAAGACATTATTTACCTCATCCTGAGAGTTAGGTATTTTTCCCACTGTATAGATGAAAAACCCAGGCTTTGAGGAGTTCATTAGGACTGACTAGCTGGTAGCCAGCTGAGTAGACCTTCTGTCTTTGATGCCAATACTTTTTAATTACTGGCTATGCTACCTCCCAGGGGCTCTTCAAGACCAACTCTTCTATTTCGGTTTAGACCTACACTGTTTGGGATATCCCTACTTCCTCCTGAACATTTAGGGAGTGCAGAGAAATCAGAAATAGCTTAACTTAATTGACCAGACTACAGGGTTCTCTTTTCTCTCACTAAAGTCTCTCCAAGGAAGTGGGTGATCTGAATTTTGACTCTCAGCATTTGAGGGGTCTTAGCTTTGCTCAAGAAAGCAGAGGTTTGTTAATATCTTATTAAGGTACCAGCTTATTCCAGTCAGGGATTCTCTTCTCAATGCTTCTAGAAGGAATTTTTCTTTCCTTCTTTCCCTCTATTACTCTCCCCCTCTCCCTGCAGCTGCAGGTGAAGTCATATAGCTGTTCACAGTTCTAGTGGCCTTCTCGGGGAATCCCCAATCTCTGTTCTCCTTGAAAATGGCTCTTTTAGGGCAAAGCAGTGAGCCTCATGATATGCCCTTGCCAACCAGAGCCGTTGTGATTTTGGGGGGGTGGGAATCACTGGCCATCTGCCTATCTCTTATCTCACCCTGCACATCTGCTTTGGAATATTAACAAAGCCTGCCTGTGGAGAAACCACCGTGTATATGTTTAAACATCATGTTGCCCAGTGCAGACTAGTTAACAAATAGTTTTCAACTGGAAAAGAGCTGGCTGCAATCTGACAAACCTTTACTCGCAGTCCTGTTCAAAGTAAGTATTACTATTATTGTTCTTGAAGCCTTCTTAGGTTTCGTCCCAGCATACCCACCTGAGTTAAACCTGTAGGAGGCATCTGTTATCTGAAGGTGAGCAACTCAGTTCACTGACGGTTAATTACTTTAAGGGGTCCTGGATCTTAAGACCAAGTTGAGTTTCTGCTAGAGACCTCCTTCTCTCTCTCTTTGCCCCCAAGTATCTCATGGGTTTATAGGGATGAGTGGGAAGGAAATAAAGCCATTTATTTTGCAAATAGCCATGAGGCCTGACAATGGCAAAAGTCTTTCTCTCCTTCTTAAAGACAATACAAACAAGCTGCTGCCTTTTTCTATACCTGCAGAGAGCCAGATGCCTATGGGATGGCATGTGGTAGTGCCAATGTTAAAGACTGCTGCCTTTTAAATATATTTTACTGTAGTCTGAAAGGCTTAGGCTTTAGGCCTGATAATTTTGGGTGAAGCTCTTCATTTGCCCTGAAAATCTAAGAAGTCTGAACAAAACTAGTGTTAGAATAAAGAATATTTCCCAGTGACTGGAATGCAAGAGGGTGATACCATGTTAACAAACCTTTTGTGTTGTTTGTGAGAAGTTGAAGTCTGGTGTGGCAAAGCACTAAACTCTTCTCTGTTAGAGTAGTCATGCAAGCTGTTTAACCTTTCTGTACTTCAAGTGTCTATCTTTGAAATGAGTCTAATGGTACCTACACTTTAGCTTGTCCCCTAAGGATGTTGTGAGACAAAGCAGAGAATGTCCGTAAAGCTCCCCAAGTTTGCATGTAGAAAAACCTCATGTGCTAATAAATAATGATACTTTGGGTTTACATACTGCCTTTGCCCTACAGTCCAAACCTTGACAGAAATAGAAGATATCATTATTTCAATTATTGTCTTTCTCTAACGTCTTCCTAAAAGAGTTCCATGTTGTTCATGGAAGTTATATGATTCACTCCATGCCCTTCCTCTCTCCTCCATCCCCGGATCCCAGGAATCAAGAGTTTAAAAGGTAGGAAACCAAGGCAGGGAGAAAAAAGATCTATGTGACACCTCTCAGCAAGAGTGTAGTGAAGCCAACAGAGCTGACCCGGGTGCGTTAACGCCCAAGCCACGGTCCTTTACGGGATTTATAATTTAAACGGGCCCCAAAGCACGAGATTGGCTGGGGAAATGCCCTGATCGCGGTTGGGCTGCTCGCATGGCGTTGCTCAGATACCTCTGGCCGGGCTCCGTCGACGTCCCCAGCCTGCTAGCCCGTCGGGCAGCTGTCGAGCCGCGGGAGCCCGTTCGTGGGCAGGGCTGGCGCGGCTCGGCGGCCGCTGCCCCGTCGCTGACCCTCGCGCGAAGCTGCGCGCACCGAGAGAAGACATCTTCCCGGCCGGGCCTCCAGCGCCCGCCGCGGCCCGGGGCGGCGGGGTCGGCCCGCGGGCTCGGGACAGCTCGCGCACCCCTCCGTGGGGGGCGCCCCGACTCGCCGGGGGCGGGGTCACGTCCCACCCGGGCCGCCGGGGGCACGGGCGCTGCGGAAACCTGAGCGTGGCCGAGGAGCGGGGGCTTGCAGGGCCACCTCCCCGGGCGCCTCGGGCCCGCGGTGGGCGCGCCGGCCGCCACCGCCCCCGGGCCGTCGCGGCGACCACTCCCGCGCCTGGTACCTGTGGACTCCCTTGTCAAGAGCCCGGAGCTCCCCCGGGGGAGCCGAGCCCAGGACAGACATGCTACTCCCGTTTCCTGCCCCTTCGGAGCGGCGAGGAGTGGGTGAGGCGGGACCGGGCTGCTGCACCGAGGAGGCCCCCGAGCCGAGGGCGGACTGGCCCCGCGGCGAGGGCGCCAGGGCCTGCCCGGTGATGGCGGGCAGGCCGGCCTCGGCCCATCGGTGGGCGCGTGAGGGGAGGGAAGCCGGCGGGAAGGCGCTCCTTCCCTGCGCCCCCTCGCCCTGGGCAGTCTGGCCGGCCGGGCCCAGCAGCCTGACCCCGGGAGACCCCGCTTTGAGGCGGGCAACGGCTGCCCTCGCCCAGGCCGCCCGGCCCTCAGGTTGTGCGACTGTGACGGGCTCACTCGCGCAGAGGGCGGTTGAAGGGGAATGGGGCGCTTCTCCCCTCTGCTTGGGGAGGGGGGTGTTGTGCTTTGTGGGGGGTCGGGGGGTCACCACCCTCCCAGAAGAGGTGGGGGAGGGCCGCCGGCGCAGCTGGTCGGCGAGGGGCGGGGTCACAGAGGCGAAGTGTGTGTTCGAGCGAGGGCGTGTGGGGGGCAGGGCGCGCGCGGAGGAGGATCTGTGGCCTGCGCGCAGGCGCGAGCAGCGGGCCGGGCCCGAGCCCTGGAAGAAGGCCGACGGGGAGCGGGGGCGGTGGGCCGGCGGGAGGGCGGGCAGGCTGACGCTAGGGGGGGCGGGGAGCCGCGTCGGCGTCGCGGGGGCGCGGGCGATTCGAGGCCGACGCATCCGCGCGTGCGCGCGCCGGCAAAGTGTCCGCGTTAGAGGGGAGTGACGCGTGCGCGTTCACGTGCACCCCGGAGAGCGGTAAGCAGCGAGGAGAGGCTTGAAGGGGGGTGGGGGGTGGAGAGGCTAGCCGAAGGAGGGGTGGGGAGGCGGCGCCTGCGCAGTGCGCCGCGGAGGAGCTGTGTGTATGTGAGAGTCTGACGGGTTCAAAATGGCGGCGGCTGCTTCAGCGGCTCCTCCTGTGTGAGGGAAACAACACCCCTCCCCGGCAGCGGCGGCGGCGGCGGCGGCTGCGGCTCGCAGAGCACCTTCCCAGCGGCTGGGCCTGTCGCCGCTCCGTCTATCCTGGGCAGGGGGCGCTTCGGGAGGAGGGGCAACGCCAGGGGGCCCATCCCCCGGAATCCCTCCTCTGCGACTGGGGAGTAGCCGGGGGCTCGTCCCGCAGCGCGGAGCCCGGGCTGAGGGGGAGACGCGAGGGGAGCCGGGGCCCCCAGCCCGGCGCGCCGCGCCGCTCCCGCCCTCTCCGCCCCCCGGGGCCGGGGCCCGCGTTCCGGGGGGCCGGGGCGGCGCGGGCAGCCTCGGGTCGGCCGGTCTCAGCTGATCGGCCGCCGCTCCCGGGCTCCGGCGGTGGCCGAGCGGCTACTTGTCTAGGGCACGGCGGCCCCGCGGCCGGGGCTGGCCCGGGGCTCGGGCTCGGGCTGCTGACCGCTGGCCCGGGGGAGGCGGGGGCGCCCCGGGCTCGGCGCCGAGGGGTCGCGCTCCCCTCTCCTGACGCCTCAGACTCCCGGTCTCCAAAGCCAGAAGAGGAGGTTTGATTCAGCAACTGTTTCCTCTCTTTTCCGGGTCGCTGTGACCCTCTGGATACTGGGTTGATCCACGGAAAAAACCCGAAGACGACGTTTGGGATTTAATTTTTCCTCTCAGTTTTTGGAATCTTTTACTTCTCACTTGGACAAGAACTCACGAGCAAAATCCCCGGTGAGATTCCCCCTCCTGTCGCCCCCCCCCCTTGGAAGTTTTGGTTCGCTGTGTTATCTAAAGACTTAATGTAAAGTTTCTATTTCTTTTTCCGATGGTTGAACGAACCATTGAAACGCCTTTTCCTGGGGGAACCCGGCGAGATTTTCCATTTTTCCTCTCCGGCCCTGGCTGCTCTCAAGCCCGGGCGGTCTTCGCCCAGGGGGTGCAAACACGGTTTCCCTCCCGACTTGGGGCGAGGGCTTCCTCCAGGAGGGCTCTGCCACGAACTGCTCTTGCAAACTGTGTCATCAGGTCCAGTGGTCTCGTAGCAATTTTGAAAGGATGCTGTTAACGTGGCCTTAATGTAGTTACAAAAAAGAAAAAAAAATCTGCATTCTCTATGGAAGCCATTATCCTTGAGAATATTTAGGAAAAAGAAAAACCTTTCTTGGTATTAGGGATCGGCCGTCGCGCAAACCGGTCTTTAATGTTTGGAAAAGATGAATTTTACTTACGTCTCTAGGTAAAATCTTTATTACTTTACACAGAAAGATCTGATACATTTTTGTGTCTGATTTGCAACTCCCTTGAATTTGTTTCAGAGTTGTACACATCTTGTGTTGGGGTGGAGGGTTGGTTTGGGAATGAAAAGATCCGGGGAGTCTAGGAAGGAAGGCGACGATTGCATACGGATTTACTAGAGGTGTATGGGAAATTGTTTTGGAGTCTATTTAAATCCTAATTTCTTGTTCTCTTCTTATATAGTTAGTCTGTCCTTTTCTTTAGTTTCTAATTACGGGTGAGAGAGAACTAATTTGGTTAGGATCTGGATTAGTTCAGTGGCTGCTTCACCTGGCCAGCTCTCTAAGAGAGAAAAGTCCTGTGTCCCCCCCCTCCTTTTTTCTTTTTTTTTTTTTGCTAATGCTGCCATTGAAGGGGAGCCTTGCGTATTGTAATCCTGTGGGGAGAAACAAGTGGTATAGCCCGACAGTAAGGAACTGAAACCAACATCTTCTTGCCTATAGGCCTCAGACAGTTGTAATGTGATTAATGTTGATCTTGACATGGAACCACTTGCCCCAGAGCTGAGAGGTCCCAAACTGATGAAGAGGAACCAGATTTCTCAGGAAGCCTTTAACTTACACATGTCCTAAACACTTCATTCCGAGGAAAGGAAGGTTGAGTTCGAGGATGAGTTCTCATCTCTGCTCATATCATTATTCTTTAGTGTTGCAATCTGGTTCCTAAGGAGGAAGAGGAAGGCAGCCCTGGAGTGGTTTCTTTCTGTAATTTCAACAGAAGAGTGAGAGATGGAACCCGAAGAAGAAAGGATTCGTTACAGCCAGAGATTGGTTAGTATTTTCTTGTCTTTTTTTTTCTTTTCTTTTCTTTTCTTTTTTTCCAATTTTGAAGCAGAAAAACTATTTTGTTTACATTTGTGAACATACTGTGATTAAAACTTTTCAGGTGGCTTTTCTCTGCACCAGAGGAGGGAAGGTGTATTAGTATCTCATTTGAATTTTAGGCCAAGTAGTTAGAGTCTTAGTAGTCATCCTATTTGGAAATGGATTTATAGGTAGCTTTTAACTTCTGCTGAAACCGTTGTAAATCAAAGGATTTTATGGATTACAGTGTGACAAGGATTCCTAATTTTGCAATACTGACATTGTAATAAATCTAATTGATTACGTTAGATTTGAATGTAAATTTGAGGGGCAAAACTGTTTGAGGAAGGATAGTTCCGTATAATTTTTTTAGATTATTGTGTACCAAGATTTTTGGCTTTGAGCTGGGGAGTGGAAATGCGGATTTTTTTTTTTTTAACACAAATTAACACTGATAGGGTTGAAGGGGATTGATTGAGAGAAGGGAGAATACTGGATGCTGATAAAGTTCTGTATTTTGTATTTGGGGAGGGATGTATATGATACATCTTATAAAAGTAAATTTTTACTTTGTAATGACTTGGAAGGAATTAGCTTGTATGTGCATATGAATACTTTGTCCATTAGGCTCCCGCTTTCCTCTCAGGGTTTCCCTACTGGAGTTTAAGAATTTGATTTTTGTTTTCCCTAGTCAAAGAGAGCTTTATTAATATTCTCACCATATATTCGTTTCAGAAATTTGACTTTATTTGTAGAGTGGGGAATGAGGAAAGCCACAGAACTATATGCATTATGTAAAATTTGGTGAACTGAAAGACCTAGAAAATTACTAAAGGAATTTATGCTGGTTTTATTTGGCTCTGCATTTTAGACTGAATTTGGAGGAAAAAAGAGTGATTCTTTAATTCATTTTCTGATAATGTCCAGACTCTTTGAGAAAAGGCTGTTCTCCCCCGCCCACCCCCCCCCACGCCCCAGTGTGACTGTTGAAAAGGTGTGGTGTGTATTGGCAAGTGTACCCAGTAGGCAATATGTTCTAGCAAAGCTTTATTTCAGAGATTTGCTTCTTGTCTCCTAATCTGTGTGTTGAGATTATAATTCTTTATCTTTAACTTTTAGAAATAAAGTACATCATCAGTGGAATTTTGTACGTTTAGGATTTATTTTTGTTTTGACATTTCTTGAATTCAGTTTTTTGGGGGGAAAAGAAAGAAGATGCTGCAAAATTCTTTTCTTGGTTAGTTACTGCTATATGGATTTTCGTTTTTATCACGTCAGGCTGGTAGAATTGCTGAGCTGTTTCATAAATATCTGAGAGATCTTGGGATCCAGTCTTTCAAAGCAAGTTTTTATTTTTTAACAAGATAGGGAGGTAGTGGTAAGGAGATCCAAAGAATCTGTGATTTTTGTCCTGGTAAGTTTTTTTTTTTTAATTGTAAAATGATTGCTACCTGTTGCACACATTAACCTTTTCCTTATCTAGCATATTTTTTCTTTTGGTTTATGTGTTTTTGTAGCAGTGTTGTGTAAGAGGGTACAGCAAATATTTTGGGAGAATCTTGCTCACTTAGAATTTTGGGTAGTAATCTTGAGTTTAGGGTGACTGATGTCTGTTTTCCTTTTTTAAATTACATGACAAAATATATATCCAAAGTGTAAATCCCTTCCATAACATAACTTTTTTTTTTTTTTTTTTTTTTTTTTGCGGTACGCGGGCCTCTCACTGTTGTGGCCTCTCCCGTTGCGGAGCACAGGCTCCGGACGCTCAGGCTCAGCGGCCATGGCTCACGGGCCCAGCTGCTCCGCGGCATGTGGGATCTTCCCGGACCGGGGCACAAACCCGTGTCCCCTGCATCGGCAGGCGGACTCTCAACCACTGCGCCACCAGGGAAGCCCCATAACATAACTTTTGATATGAGAGCATATTGGTGGCTAATTTGAATGGCAGTCTGCCTACCAAACTTTTAAATTTATTTATTTATTTATTTTTAAAATTTATTTATTTTATTTTTGTCTGCGTTGGGTCTTCATTGCTGCGTGTGGGCTTTCTCTAGTGGTGGCGAAAGGGGGCTACTCTTCATTGCAGAGCACAGACTTGAGACGCTCGGGCTTCAGTAGTTGTGGTGTGCGGGCTTCAGTAGCTGTGGCACACGGGCTTAGTTCTTCCGCGGCATGTGGGATCTTCCCGGACCAGGGCTCGAACCCATGTGCCCTGCGTTGGCAGGAGGATTCTTAACCACTGCGCCACCAGGGAAGCCCTAAATTTATTTATTTTATTTTATTTATTTTTGGCTGTGTCGCGTCTTTGTTGCTGTGCGTCGGCTTTCTCTAGTTGCGGCGAGCAGGGGCCACTGTTCGTTGTGGTACGCGGGCTTCTCATTGCGGTGGCTTCTCTTGTTGCGGAGCATGGGCTCTAGGCACGCAGGCTTCAGTAGTTGTGGCTCACGGGCTGTAGGGCGCAGGCTCAGTAGTTGTGTACGGCCTTAGTTGCTCTGCAGCATGTGGGATCTTCCTGGACCAGGGCTCAAACCCGTGTCCCCCGCATTGGCAGGCAGATTCCTAACCACTGCGCCACCAGGGAAGCCCTGCCTACCAAACTTTTAATGTCTCTGTGGCAAGTGCTTATATTACAGAATTCTCTATTGATGAAGTTAGATATTTGAGGAATTTTAAGACTGACATGAGGGCATAAAGGCTAATTTTTACAGTAGCTATAACACTGTATCTCTTTAAGTCAAAGTATAGAATTTAGTTTTGTTTTGCAGTTACTGGCCATGGAACATAAAGTTTGAAAGAGAGACAAAATGACAGGTGTGCTAATTTGGCTTGGTGATTAAACTTTGTGTGGTCTCATACTATATGTTTGTCGAATTGAATTACCTAGTGCATTGATTATAGTGTTATTGGCTATCACTTCCATATTGTTTTAGAGGACAAAACCTAAATGGTTATCCCTCTGTGACATACTTTCAAAATAGCCTCTTGGGAGAGAAAATGTAGTATACCACTATTAACAGTCTGAGGCCAAACTCGTTTCAGAACAAGAGTGACTTTAATATTGAGGATCTTTTGCCTATGTTTTAAAAAAAAAAGTTGTATCCTTACTTATAAGAATATGTATTATTCATGATTGAATAGATCCTTTTTAATGCTTTTAACTGACATAGCTATTTCAAGTTCACAGACTGGATTTGGTGAGATAAATTTTGATATGTTTGTATCATCTTTGTGACAAGCCATTTTTTAAAAAATCAGACATAGCTAGTTTTTAAAAATTGGCTTGTCTTTTGTCAAACTAGTATTTATCTATTACATGTAGAAGAGAATTACACCTTTGAATATGGTATGTACGTGTAGATTTGGGGCATAAGCTCTTCTTTCTGGAACTAGAACATTTACTTATTTTGCAGTGTAGGGAATACAAGGGAGGGTAAATGCTGTTTTGATTTTTTTTTAAACAAGCCACTGTTTTGTTTTTAATGAAAAGATTAGTAGTTTTGTGTATGGATTTCTAGAAGAAAGCCAGATAGATCTCCATGGGAAGTTGACATAGTTGAGGAGGTATTCAAGTGAGAGGGATAGAAGCTTCAGGTTGGTGATGGGTGGATATTTGGTTATCCTGAGGTAATGATGATTTATTTCTGTATTTCTAGTAAATTAAGATGTAGGACCTTACTGAGAAACATGGACAGGTACTAATTTTAGAACTTTTTTTCTTCATTTGGTTTCAGGAGCCAAAGTGTTGAAGTATTTTTGAATGTTTGTCACAGCCATGTATATTTAAATGTTCGTTTATAGGGAATGTTCAACATAATATCTTATAGTTTCTTAATCTAAAATATTAGTTAAATCCTCAGCAATTGTAGTCAATGATCTTTTAAGTTTTTGAAATCACACCAATTCTGAGTAATCCTTATTATTGCACAATAAAAATAAAATCAAGGACAAAATAATGTGCATCTGAAGTAAATGCTTAAGGTATAGTTACATTTAGTATGGAAAAAAATTCACTGACCCCTGCCAAAGGCAATTGTAGAAACAAATGAACGCCTAAATCAATGTAAAAAGGTGAAGACAATATACTTCAGGGTAAAAGAAGTTATATGACATGAATATTTTTTTCCCTTGACTTCACCTAAGCCTAGTGCTGTTATCTGAAGGGAGAGATGCTGATTTACTTGAGAATTCAGCTTGCTTGTCAATCTTGATGCTAAGATGAAGAGATTTTCTAAAGGATGTTATTATACTACTGGATGCTCAATCCTGTTAATGTGCCTTACATATGATTCTCTCTGAAATAGCTAAATCATTTATCTGTTGCAAGAAACTGAGGGCACTGAGTCCTTATGATATTCTCACCGTTCTTTGGGTCATCCTTAAAATTGTCTCCCCAGATTCAGGAGCAATGAACAGATTATCCCTTTTACAAACAGTCGCACTTTGAATGTCCCCGCTCTAAGGTCTTTCTGCCCAGGAATAGACCAGGCAAAATAAAAACCTAATTTTAAGCAATTTTTTCCATAGTTTATTAATAATTAAAAAAATTATAGATGGTCTAAATTGCTGAATTTGCTTATTTATCATCATTCCATTAGACTTAACTGTCAGTCTCTATTGGTGGAGGAGTACATTGTTCGGAGTGTTGCAGTCTCCTTCCTGGTGATGTAGGAAAAACTTGTTGCCCATTTTTGGCATTCAAAATGCAGATGATGAGGGAGCTAATTCTTTATACTTATGCATCAGTCTTCCACAGTTACCCGTATTTTGGGGACCCAGAATACAGGGCTGTATTTAAGCCCCATTACTTTCTCTTATTTATTTTGCTGAGCACTAATCACTACCATACTTAAGTTTGTTTGTGCATATCTCTCCATTAGAGTACAGGCTCCTTGAGAGTTGGGACTTTGTTTTTGTTTATGGTGTCTACTGGATGCTTTGAATAGTGCCTGACACATAGAAAGTGCTCAATAATTAGCCTCAAAAAGAGAGAAGAAAGTACTCTCAGTCTGCAATGTAGAAAGTGCTCAATAAGTATTTGTTGATATTGTTGAAAGCCCTCATAAGTATTTACTTTTCTTTGCTATGAGTTTTCTTGACTGCTAGGAATAGATCACTAGAATGGAGGAGAGTTTGGTATACAGGGATGAGCAAAATATTGGGGTATTGGGTTCTGTAGTATACATAAGAACCAGAAGGCCTAAGCTCTAACAAATGAAAACTTATGCTTAGCACACGTGCCACATGAACACATTTATAGTATTTAAGCCATTAGAACAGATAAGAAAATATTTAGTTAACTGTAAAAGCTCAGTCTGAATTTTAAGCTTCCTATCTCAAATCCTGTCCTAAACCCTCCATGTTACGGTTTTTGCTGACTTTAAGACAACCTTAAAGTTGTGAAGTTGCAAGCGACGGTGTTTGTGTTACTCTCAAGTCTTGGTTTTTGTAAACTGATACAGCCACTATGGAGAACTGTATGGAGGTTCCTTAAAAACTAAAAATAGAACTACCATACGACCCAGCAGTCCCACTACTGGGCATATACCCTGAGAAAACCATAATTCAAAGAGAGTCATGTACCACAATGTTCATTGCAGCTCTATTTACAGTAGCCAGGACATGGAAGGAACCTAAGTGTTCATCGACAGATGAATGGATAAAGAAGATGTGACACATATATACAATGGAATATTACTCAGCCGTAAAAAGAAACGAAATTGAGTTATTTGTAGTGAGGTGGGTGGACCTAGAGTCTGTCATACAGAGTGAAGTAAGTCAAAGAGAAAAACAAATACCATATGCTAACACATACGTATGGAATCTTAAAAAAAAAAAAAAGGTTCTGAAGAACCTAGGGGCAGGACAGGAATAAAGACGCAGACGTAGAGAATGGACTTGAGGACATGGGGAAGGGGAAGGGTAAGCTGGGACGAAGTGAGAGAGTGGCATGGACATATATACACTACCAAATGTAAAATAGATAGCTAGTGGGAAGCAGCCGCATAGCACAGGGAGATCAGCTCTGTGCTTTGTTACCACCTAGAGGGGTGGGATAGGGAGTAGATATGGGGATATATGTATAGCTGGTTCACTTTGTTATAAAGCAGAAACTAACACACCATTATAAAGCAATTATACTCCAATAAAGATGTTAAAAAAAAAGTCTTGGTTTTGACCATTAAGTCAGGGAATGGATACATTTGCTGTATACCATGCAGAGGGACATAACATTCTTATTTTCTGTTCCTTTTTATTTTTCTTCTTGGGGAATGAACATCCTTAGTCAGGTTTTATTAATGTGCTCTCTTTATCTCATTTTTGGGATAATATAGTGTTTTTGCATTGTGCTTTCACATCAACAGAGGTTAAAATTCAATAAACATTTATCATGTGTCAAGTACTAGGCTAGGTTCTTTCAAATGCGTTACCTTATTTAATCTTCAAAACAGCCCTGTAAGGTAGATGGTATAGTTTCCAACCTTAATTTTTTTTTTTAAAATAAATTTATTTATTTATTTTTGGCTGTGTTGGGTCTTCATTTCTGTGCGCGGGCTTTCTCTAGTTGCGGCCAGCGGGGGTCACTCTTTATCGTGGTGCGCGGGCCTCTCACTGTCGCGGCCTCTCTTGTTGCGGAGCACAGGCTCCAGACGCGCAGGCTCAGTAGTTGTGGCTCACGGGCCTAGTTGCTCCACGGCATGTGGGATCTTCCCAGACCAGGGCTCAAACCTGTGTCCCCAGCACTGGCAGGCAGATTCTCAACCACTGCACCACCAGGGAAGCCCCAACCTCAATTTTTTTTATCATGGTAATGGAGGCGTAGGGAGCTGCCTTGACTTGACCAGGGTCACAAAGTTGGTAAGGGGTGGAACGAGACTTTGAACCCTGTGTTTCTTCTTTCACACCTTATCATCTCTCTTGCCGTGTATTTCATACAGAAAACAAATGATAGGTACTCCTGTTGTAGGAAGTTGTAAACTGAGTGCTTCATCTTTTTTTGAGGCTACTGTTACAGTTTCTTTCCTAACAAATATCTGCTTAATAGCCTAAATGAGATAGCTACAAATATTTGACAGCTAACATTTGATTATGTTTTTTAAAAATTGGCACGTTCTTTCTTTTTTGTGAACTTTGAACTGACTGCACTTGATCTATTAAAATAGCAATATTCATGCAGTTTGTGTATATGTCAAGCCTTTTATTTATGCATGTCACTCATATCATTGTTTTCTGTTTTAAATTTTAGGTTCTTGGGGGTTTTCTCTATCTGTGAGTACTTGGTAAAAACTTAAAGCATAAAGATAAAAGGCAGCAGATAGTGACCAAATGAGTGGTTTTGGCAAATACAGTGGTGAAGCCTCCTTCAGGTAGGTAGAGAGGAGGAGGGAAGAGGGTGGTCTTGTAGGAGCTAAAGAGAGCGTAAGCTTTACTATAGATTAGTAGGACTAAAGTAGAAGATTTGTTTGGGAGGTAGTGTTGATAATGTAGGGAACACATTTTAAACAATTACGAAAGCCAGGTATGGAAAATAGCCGTTAGAAGCTGTGGTTTGTTTTTAATTGAACACTAATTTGATCAAAATGTTTTTTTTACGAGTAATATTTTTGTAATTTTAAGTCAGGGAGGTGTCTAGAAGAATACTGAAATAGATTACCTCTTGAGGTGATAGGTTACCTGAACTCTAGGGCAGTGGTTCTTGAAGTGTGGTCCACTTACCAGCAAGGTAAACATTATCTGGATGTCTGGGAACTAGTTAGAAATGCATATTTTTGGGCCCTGCCTCATACTTTTGGTGGATCAGAAACTCTGGGGTTTGGGACCCAGTGATCTGTGTTTTAACAAGCCAGGTGATTCTGTTGTGTGCAGAAGTTTGAGAACTACTGCTCTGGGGTATAGATAGTAGAAATGGAAAGGAAGAGATAGAAGCAAGACACTTTGGCAGTGAAGGACTGACAAAACTTGGTGAATGATAGATACCAGCATGTTAGGATGGAAAAGAGTGCTTGACTGGGGATCATGAGCCCAGAGTCCTAGTACCAATTCTATTACCAGCTATAGTTTTGAGCAAGAGAACTGACCTCTTATTGAGGGAGTTGTACTAAGTGATTTCTGAGGATTTTGGAAGCAAAGACAAATGAATTAAGGTGGACTCTGGGATTAAGTCTCGATTATCAGGAAGATCAGAGGGAGGAATTTTTGAAAGAGGGAGGAGTGAGTGTGGGCAGATGTTTTAGACATTTGGAACAGATTTGTTTAAAGCAGAGGTTCTCAGCTGGGTGTGATTTTTGCCCCCTGCCCCGGAGACATTTGGCAATATCTGGAGACATTTTTGATTGTCAGACTAGGAGAGTACTACTGGTATGTTAGTGAGTAGAGGCTAGGGATGCTGTTAAAACATCCCATTAAACATTCCCTACAACAGAACCTGCCGTATAGTGCGGGGAGCTCAGCTCGGTGCTCTGTGGTGACCTAGATGGGTGGGATGGGGTGGTGGTGGGAGGGAGGTCCAAGAGGGAGGGGATATATGTATACATATAGCTGATTCACTTCGTTGTACAGCAGGAACTAACACAACATTGTAAAGCAACTATACCCCCAAAACAAAAACCAAAACAAATTGCCCATAACAAAGAATTATCCAGTGTTAATTGGGTGAGATTGAAAACTGATTTAAAGAGAGCTATCCAGTAGATGGGTTCTAGGTTTCCATCCTGATTATCTGCTGTTAATCTTAGAGTTTTAAGTCCAACACAAAACATCTTGAAAGCATCTCAGATTGTTTTTCTCAGGGCTTTGCCCAAATAAGCATGAAGTGGTTTTTTTGTTGTTGAATTTTTGCAAAAGTAACTTCATGGTCATGGCAAATCCTCAACCTAGTTGCAGATTTCTTTATTATTCCTTTAAACTTATTCTAAGATCACTTGATTTGGGCAACCAAAGTAAGTACTCACTGTCTTGAGATGAATAGTTAAGTTATAACAATAAATCATCTTTTGGTATTCTCTTTGAAGGATAGCAAAAAATGAGCTAAAAGCTGTGGGTGTTGATGTGAACAAATATTGAAATACTTTTGATTACCATGTGGCTGAATAAACCCATGGCCATTCCTGAGAAACAACCTCATGAGCTGGTTGTGGCCCTCAGTGTGAATTTAAGGTAGCCCCAACCTTAATTTATCTCTTTATATCCCTGGATCACAGAAGTTACGAAGTCTTTTGTGTCAGGGCAGTAATCTAGCCAACCCTTTCTTGTTTCTGACAGTAACTTCAAGAGAATGTATATTCATAAATACGGTGATTGTATTGTAGGACTTTAATCATTTCCAATGTACCTCTGTGTTTATTGTCTTTTGATCATCTTATTCTTTTGATCATCACAATTGCAGGGGTTGCTAGGACATGGGGATGGTGCTACCATGTTGCACAATTCCTGAGGGACCCATTCACATTTCTTATTCTATGTGAAAGATGCTCTTGGAGATGAGCAGTGTGCAAACAAACAAAAAAAAGGGACTCTTTCTGGGTGGGTAAGATAAAGGAAGGGCTTCCCTCAAGGTGCAGTGGTTAAGAATCTGCCTGCCAATGCAGGGGACACAGGTTTGAACCCTGGTCCAGGAAGATCCCACGTGCTGCAGAACAACTAAGCCTGTGCACCACAACTACTGAGCCTGTGCTCTAGAGCCTGCAAGCCACAACTACTGAACCCGTGTGCCTAGAGCCCATGCTCCGCAACAAGAGAAACCACAGCAATGAGAAGCCCGCATACCACAATGAAGAGTAGCCCCTGCTCTCCGCAACTAGAGAAAAGCCCGTGCAGCAATGAAGACCCAATGCAGCCAAAAATAAATATAAATAAAACAAATTTCTTTCAAAAAAAAGATAAAGGAAAAGCCACTTTGTATATTTGAAACAAAGGGAGAAAAGAGTCCAGTCTGATGAATAATAGCACACATTAATTGAGTGTATATTATGTGCTTGCTACTGACCTTTTACATATATTAACTAATTTAATTTTCAGCAGCCCTTTGAGGTAGGTTCTGTGATTTCCATTTTCTAGTTTGGAAACTGAGGCATAGCACAGTTAAATAACTTGTCCCAGGTTATTCAGCTAAGTAGGGAAAGAGCCAGGATTTATAGTAGACAGTCTAAGATATACTGCCTCTTTTTCAACTTTGTTGGAACGCAGTTTGTAAATGTTCTGCTGTTGAATTTAGGGTGTTCCCCAAGTCATCTTTTCTCACTCAAGAGATTCATTCACTTAAATGTTTGCTGAGTGCTTACACTGTGTCAGGCACTTAACATGGGCTTTGCTTTTTTAGAACTTCCAAATAACTGTGGTTTCAGGTAGTGCTGAATACTTTGAAGAAATTAAGAGGGGGATAAAATACTTGTAGGGTGGGGATCACTCCTTGAGTTGGGTCATTGGTAAAGGCTCCCTGAGAAGATGGTGTTTGTAACTGAGACCTGAGCGATGAGGAGCCAGTCTTGTGAAGGTCAAGGCCTTGGGGGACCAGATCTGGGTCAGCAGAGCTCTAGGTTGAGGGACCACCTAATGCAAAGCCCTATGGTAGGAATGAGAAAATATTACAAGCACTTAACCACATGTCAGACACCATACAGGGCACTTGGGATACAGATACAGTGATGAGCAAGATAGGCATGGTCCCTCTGTCATCAAGATTACGGTCTGTTAGGGAAGTCAGACAATAAATACTTATAATGTTAATTATAGTTATGCAAAGGACTACAAAGATAATGTAGGAGGCAATGAAAGTGTATAATAGAGTGACCTAATCTAAACTTCAGGAGTGGGAAGAGGCATCAGGGAACACTTTTCCTGAGAAAACCTTTAAAGCTGAGACCTGAAGGTGAGTAAGAGGTAACCAGGCAAAAAGGAGAAGTGATTATCATATGCAGAACCTCCGAGGTTGGAAGGAATCTGACATGTTTGAGGAGCCTACCAACCAAACCAAACCAAAAAGGACGGTGTAACTGGAGAGAGGAAGTAAGTGGTGGAGACAGTTAAAATCCTGACAAGGTAATCAGGGGTCAGGTCAAGTAGGGCTTTATTCTTTTCTTTTTAAATTTATTTATTTATTTATTTTTGATTGCGTTGGATCCTTGTTGCTGGACGCGGGCTTTCTCTAGTTGCAGCTAACGGGGGCTACTCTTTGTTGCGATGCGCGGACTTCTCACTGCGATGGCTTCTCTTGTTGCAGAGCACGGGCTCTAGGTGCACGGGCTTCAGTAGTTGCAGCACGTGGGCTCAGTGGTTGTGGCTCACGGGCTCTAGAGCACAGGCTCAGTAGTTGTGGCGCACAGGCTTAGTTGCTCCATGGCATGTGGGATCTTCCTGGACCAGGGCTCAAAGGGTAGAGCTTTATTCTGAAGGCAGTGGGAATGCAAAGTTCAGCAGAGGAGTATAACATGTTTGGAGTAATATCAGTAGCTGCAGTGTAGAGAAGGGATCAGGGAGAGGTAAGAATGGATTTGGTGAGAACAACTAGGAGGCTACTGCAGTTCAGGTAAGATAAGATGGTAGTATGGTTGAGAGTGCTGGCAGTAGAATTATAGAGGTCTTCAGGAATATTTAGGAAATGGAATCAAAGGACTTTGGTTCATTGGTTGTGTGGAGGGTGAGGTTAAGGGTTACATATAAGCATAACTCCCACGTTTTTCTCATGTGAGTGGTTTGTGGTGCAGTCCTTTTATTGAGATACAGGGCGCACTGAAGGAAGAGCAGGTTTGGAGATTGAGGGGAAGAGCTTACGTTCAGTTTTGAGTTAAGTTTGGACAGGTTGAGTGTGAAGTGCCTGTGAGACATCCTGGTAGAACTGTTGAGTAGGTAACTGGCTGTGGTTCTGGGCTTCAGGAAGGGCTTATTGGCATATAGTTGGATCTTACTGGCATACGTGTGGTAGTTGAAGTTGGGTAGACAGGGAGTGACTTACAAAGGGGGTGAGAAGGAGGAACCAGAGGGATATGAGGAAAATCAGGAGAAGTGGTGCTGGGACTTCCCTGGTGGTCCAGTGGGTAAGACTCCTCACTCCCAATGCAGAGGGCCCGGGTTTAATCCCTGTTCGGGGCACTAGATCCCGCATGCAGGCTGCAACTAAGAGTTCGCATGCCGCAACGAAGATCCTGCATGCCACAACTAAGGCCCGGTGTGGCCAAAATAAATAAATAAATAAATTCTTTAAAAAAAAAAAAAAAGAGTAGTTGTGCCTTGGGGACTTCCCTGGCGGTCCAGTGGTTAAGACTCCACGCTTCCAAGCAGGGGCATGGGTTCAATTCCTGGTTGGGGAACTAAGATCCCACATGCCATGTGGTGGGGCCAAAAGATTTCAAAAAAAAAAAAAAGGATAAACAGTATTTATCAGGCACTGTTCTAACCATCAGTGTATTTTTACTCATTTAATGCTTGTAACTCTATGAAGTAGGTGCTTTTATTATCTCTATTTTATAGATCAGGAAAATGATACAAGAAGGGACTGTATAATTTGCTCAAGACCACTGGGTAGTAACTGGAGAAGTTGGTTTTCGAACCCAGGTTTGTATGGCTCCAGTTTGCATTCTTTTTTTTTTTTATAAATTTGTTTATTTAGTTTGGGGTTTTTTTTGGCTGCGTTGGATCTTCATTGCTGTGTGTGGGCTTTCTCTAGTTGCAGCGAGCGGGGGATACTCTTCGTTGCAGTGTGCGGACTTCTCATTGCGGTGGCTTCTCTTGTTATGGAGTACGGGCTCTAGGCACGCGGGCTTCAGTAGTTGTGGCACGTGGGCTCCGTAGTTGTGACTCACGGACTCTACAGCGCAGGCTCATAGTTGTGGCTCACGGGCTTAGTTGCCCTATGGCATGTGGGATCTTCCCGGACCAGGGCTTGAACCCATGTCCCCTGCATTGGCAGGCGGATTCTTAACCGCTGCGCCACCAGGGAAGTCCCCAGTTTATATTCTTTTTTTTTTTTTCCGCGGTACACGGGCCTCTCACTGTTGTGGCCTCTCCCGTTGCGGAGCAACAGGCTCCGGACGCACAGGCTCAACGTCCATGGCTCACGGGCCTAGCCGCTCCATGGCATGTGGGATCTTCCTGGACCAGGGCACGAACCCGTATCCCCTGCATTGGCAGGCGGACTCTCAACCACTGCGCCACCAGGGAAGGAAGCCCTCCAGTTTATATTCTTAAACACCACTTTACACTAATAGTGTTTCAAAGAGGAGAGAGTGGTCAGCTGAGGTGGATGCTGCTTACAGGCTGAGTATACTGAAGACTTGAGATTTCCATTGGATTTGGCAACACAGAGGTTATTGGTGACTTTAAACAGGAGTTTTGGTGGCATTTGGGGGCAAAAGACATTCTTCAAAATAAATGTGAGATTAAACAGAGACAGTGAATGAAGAGAAGTTTAGAGAAGTTTGGCTGTGAACAGAGAAGTGGAGCAAGTCGTTAGCTACAAGTGTAAGATCCAGAGAATGTTCTCTTCAATGTTTATTTGTTTGCTGTGTTTTGTTTTAAGATAGAAGAGACCACTGCATTTTTTTGTTAATGGCGTTATCAACTATTACTCCTTCTTCTGTTACTCTCCATATTTAATTAGTTGCTAAGCCCTGCTGGATTTCTGATATTCATCTCTTTGTAGTTCCTACTGCCACTTCTAGTTCTTACTCTTAGCCTGGACTATTGTAGTAGCCTTTTCTTAGATTTTTTAATTTTTATTTATTATTATTTTTTTTTAGTGTCAATTCTTTTTTTTTTTTTAAAGTTTATTAATTTATTTTGGCTGCGTTGGGTCTTCATTGCTGCGTGTGGGTTTTCTCTAGTTGTGGCGAGCGGGGGCTACTCTTCGTTGTGGTGTGCGGGCTTCTCATTGCGGTGCGTGGGCTTCTCACTGCGGTGGCTTCTCTTGTTGCGGAGCATGAGCTCTAGGCACACGGGCTTCAGTAGTTGTGGCACACAGGCTCAGTATTTGCAGCTCGCAGGCTCTAGAGCCCAGGCTCAGTAGTTGTGGCGCATGGACTTAGTTACCCCGCAGCATGTGGGATCTTCCCAGACCAGGGCTCGAACCCGTGTCCCCTGCATTGGCAGGCAGATTCTTAACCACTGCGCCACCAGGGAAGTCCCTCCATTATTTCTTATATTGTGCTCCTAAGGTTCTGATAATGTTATTCCTATCCTCTGTGACATTTCCATTCTGTAAAGTCACTGGTGGCATGGGACAGACACTGGACCTTGGTTCATGAAACTTGGCTTTGAATTTCAGCTTATAAACTGTGTAAACTTGAGCAAGTTATTTAACCTTGATGAACTTTCATTTTTCATGTGTGGAATAGTAAAAATAAAACTTACATTTTGGAAATAGCTTATTAGTGCTTGGTTAACTTTAAAGGTTTGCCACTATAGGCGCGAACTCCTTAGCCTGGTATTCAGGCTTTCCTGCACACTTGTGATATCCTGTCCCTACCCTAGGGTTTATCCTCTAAAACCCATTTGCAGTATTGTTTTCTTAATCCTATATGTTGAAGGAAACCTCTTTTCTGAACACTCATAGTTTTTCTCGCTCTCTCTTGTGATATCTAACTGGATACAAGATAGAAAGCTTGATTATGTCTAGATTATATGCTCCTTGAGGACAGAGCATGGCACACAGATAGCACAGAACTATTTACATCACTGAGACTGTAACATTACGAGTTGGTTAACTTCGCCATGAGCACATGGTAGAATGTAATCAAATTAATTTACTGCATTCTCTTGTTAAGTGCTGACAGTACTGCTATAATTATCAGGAGGGTGGTGGTCAGACAAAAGAGAAGGGAGCCAAGGAACAAGAATTTGCCACGTCTGGTTGCCCCACTTGTTATGGTCAGTAGAGAAAGGTGGAACAGACTGCTCATGTTCTTGAGACCATCCAGTTACCTTATTTCTTATACCATGCTCACCAGGCTACTTTCTTAATTAGTTTGGTTCCCCTGTTCCTTGGGAAATGGGTTCCCTGGATAATGGGCATGAGTATTCACAGTGCTAGGCATTGTGAAGAAGTTAACTGACAATCCTTTTATCTTGCAGAGTTGAGTACTAGCCTACCAAGATCTCTCCTCTGGGGCTTCCCTGGTGGCGCAGTGGTTGAGAGTCCGCCTGCCGATGCAGGGGACACGGGTTCGTGCCCCAGTCCAGCAGGATACCACATGCCGTGGAGCGGCTGGGCCCGTGAGCCATGGCCGCTGAGCCTGCACGTCCGGAGCCTGTGCTCCGCAACGGGAGAGGCCACAACAGTGAGAGGCCCGCGTACTACAAAAAAAAAAAAAAAAAAGTCTCTCCTCTGAACCTTAAAGGAGACAAGAATGTCCACTTAACAGTAGTAGTGTCTACACTCTTCTTATGTACAAAGGTTTGAACGGTGTGTAGAATGCTAAGGTACCATCATACCTTAGCTCAGACCCTTTTCTCCGGGGAGAATTTCTTTGACTAGGTCAGATCTTCCAGTTATTCTCATAGTATAGAATACCTCTTATGCGTAGCACTTCTCAAAATTGCCACTTTGCTTGGGTTATTATTTGATTGTCTGTTTCCCTTTTAGAATATAAGCATCATTAAAGGCTGCTACAGTGCCTTTTCTCACCATTTTATCCCCATGCTTGGTACAGGTCCTGGTCCACAGTAGGTTCTTGATGGATTTTTTTTCTGTGAATGTGCATATCTAAAATGCTTTCCCTCCCACCCCATTCTGTCTTCTTGGGTAAGCTCTTAGTAAGCTCTTAGTTGTCCTCTAAGACCCCCAGATGTTGCTCTTCTCTTGAGTTCTCCTCAGTTACATTCCCAAGACACTTCTTATGCATTTTTGCTCTGGGACTAGTCACTTTGTGTTGTAATTCTTTGACCACGAGTCTATTTTCACCCAGCTAGAGTAGACTCTTTTCCAGTTTTATTGAGAAATAATTGACATACATCACTGTATAAGTTTAAGGCGTACAGCATGATGGTGTGATTTACATATATTGTGAAATGATTACCGCAATAGGTTCAGCTAATATCCATCTTCTCATACAGATACAATAAAAAGAAGAGAAGGGGACTTCCCTGGCGGTCCAGTGGTTCAGCCTCTGTGCTTCCAATGCAGGGGGCACGGGTTCAGTCCCTGGTTAGGGAACTAAGATCCCACATGCTGTGTGGTGTGGCAAAAAAAAAAAAGAGAAGAAAGGAAAAAAAATTTTTTCTCCTTGTGATGAGAACTCTTAGGAATTTCTCTTCCAACAACTTTTCTACATATCATACAGCATTGTTAGCTGTAGACATCATGTTGCACATTACATCCCTAGTACTTTTTTTTTTGTAACATCCCTAGCACTTATTTATCTTCTAACTGTAAGTTTGTACCTTTTGACCACCATCCTCCAGTTTCCACTCCCCCCACACCTCATCTCTGGTAAGCACTAGAGTAGACTTCTTTAAGGCAAGAACCATGTTGTTTTCAAGTGCTCAAGTGCATTTTATTGTGCTTAGCTTTATTGCGCTTAGCAAATATTGTAGGTTTTACAAATTGAAGGTTTGTGGCAACCCTGCATTGTCAGATGATGGTTAGCATTTTTTAGCAATAAAGTATTTTTTAATTAAGGTATATATATATGTTTTTAGACAATACTTTTGCACACTTAATAGATTATAGTGTAGTATAAACATAACTTTCATATATCTCCGAGGTATGCTTGTATGTCTATTGAAATGAACAGAAATGTGTTGTGTACTTTCTTGAAAGTACATAGACCATCATATATAACATAATAACCCTAACAATTAAAAAAACCTTAGCTTGGTAATCAGGAAGCCTGTATTAGTTATCTCAGCTTTATTTTATTTACCTACAAGGTCCTTCTCAGTTCTAATAGTTTAAACCAGGTGTTTTCAAAGTGTGACCCAGACCACGTCATCTGGGAACTTGTTAGAAATGCAGATTCCCAGGTCCTACCCCAAACTTACTGAATCAGAAACTCTGGGAGCGGGACCTGGACTTGTTTCAATAAGTCCACCAGGTGATTCTGATAGATGGTAAAGAGAACCACTGAAATTATTTTAGCAGTTAGTTTTTCTGTGCATTAAAAAAAAAAATAGAGTTAACGACCTTAATTTAAACTTCATAGCTTAAAGTTATTTTTAAAACTTTTCTTTATATGTGTTTCATACCAGTTGAATTTGAGGACATTTTTCTAAACTAGTTGTAGCTAAATATCAATGTATCTTTGAATCAGAGGTAGTAGATTCAGAAGTATTTGAAGACTGCTGCTTGCACAAAGTATGAGTGTGTGTATGTGCTTATATTTATATCTGTATATATGCATGTAGCATACATACATGTTTTTCTCTCTATCACTGGAAAATTCTCCATGATGAGTGGTTAAAGGAAGGGAAGGATACAGTACAGGCCTCTATTAGGCAGACTTGAATGAGTGGTATGGCAGAATAAGAAGTATTAAAAAGGAGAAGTTGCTTTTTTACAGTAGCAGATACACATATAGTTGGCCCTCTGTGTTCCTGTATCCTGCATCTATGGATTCTACCAACCATGGATTGAAACTATTCAGGGGAAAAATTCCAGAACGTTTCAAAGAGCAAAACTTGAATTTGCTGCGGTGGCAACTACTTACGTAGCACTTACATTGTATTGACAATCATTTATATAGTATTGTATTAGGTATTATAAGTAATCTAGAGATGGTTTAAAGCATATGGGAGGATGTGCATAGGTTATATGCAAATGCCATACCATTTTATGTAAGGGGCTTGAGCATTTGTGGATTTTGGTATCCTGTGGTGGGGGGTGGGGGTTAAGGGGAGTTCCTGGAACAAATCCCATGTGGATGCTGAGGGACAACTATATTTACCTCCTATACCAAGGAGCTCTCTTAGCAACAGATTTTACCTCTGTGCTACCTGCAGCGGGTTGTTGTTGTGGACTGAAAGGTACTGATTATTGTTGATGTTTACTTACTTCCTATAGAGGGAGTTGCACACTTTACTATTGGAAACCATAATAATGGCATATCTCAGATGCATATTTTGTGTTTGGCACTATGCTAAGTGCTTTTATATGTGGCCCACTTTCATCACTGTTGTTTTGGCTTAATACCTTGAGTTTAAATTTACTCTCTGTTAAATAAAAGGGAACCTTTTGGAAATAGAGTTCCTAAAAAGAACTCCTTTTTTTTTTAATAGATTTATTTATTTTTATTTATTTATTTTTGGCTGTGTTGGGTTTTCGTTGCTGCGCGCGGGCTTTCTTTAGTTGCGGTGAGCGGGGGCTACTCTTCATTGCGGTGCGTGGGCTTCTCATTGTGGTGGCGTCTCTTCTTGCGGAGCACGGAATCTAGGCGCGCGGGCTTCAGTAGTTGTGGCACACGGGCTCAGCAGTTGTGGTGCACGGGCTTAGTTGCTCTGCGGCCTGTGGGATCTTCCCGGACCAGGGCTCAAACCCATGTCCAGTGCGTTGGCAGGCGGATTCTGAACCACTGTGCCACCAGGGAAGCCCAAGAACTCCTTTTAAGATACCTACTTGAACAGTTTCAGGATTTAGTAAACAGTTTCATGTTTGCTTCATTTACCTGTTGTACCTTTTGTGTGTGTGTGTGATTCATTATTTTTATAGATTATACTCCATATAAAGTTATTACAGAACAGTAGCTATATTTCCCTGTGCTTTACAATATATCCTTGTTGCTTATTTATTTTATACATAGTAGCTTGTACCTTTAGTTATTACCCATCTCATACTTTATAAATTGAAGAAGCCTGTTTTCTTTCATCTTTCCTTACATGGAAGTTGCTTCTTCTTTTTTCTTTTTTTTCTTTAATTACTGTAATGGCCTTTCTCCAAGTCTTTTCTACCTATTAACTATTTCCTAGTGTGGTTACCAAAACTATAAGAATTGTCATAGGTTCAGAAGTTTTGTTGTTTTTGGTTTTTTGCTCATTTATTTATTTATTCAGCAAACATTGTTGGGTGTACTGTTGATGTTTATTGCGTGTGCTGGGTATACAGAAATGAATATCTCTACCCCGTCTTCATAGTCTGATAAGAGCCATATAAACAAATAATTACGCTGTACTATGATAAATGAAATTTAGGAAGTATAAAGTACAAGAGGCAAGAGGAAGGAGGGTATGACTGAGGAAAGAAAGTCTTCAAAGAGGAGGTAAACTATTTACTAAGCTCGATATTGTAACATTAAGGGTTGTCCAAGAGGCCAGAGGGTGAGGGGGGAAATTCCAAGCAGAGGAACCAGCATGTCCAGAGGCAAAGAAATATGAAACAGCACTACAAGCTCAAAACAGCATTGCCAGTAGTTCAGTGTTACTAGCGCATACAAATGGGAGAGGATCTGAGATCTGAAGAGTCTGAGTCCTGTTAAGTTGTTTGTACCTTATGCAATAGGTAGTGAGGAGACATTATCGGAACTAGAAACATGGGGATACTTGATGGTATCTGTTTTAGAAAGATCGCCCTGGAAAGGTGTTGTGGTGGATAGACTAGTGAGGGAAGAATTGCAGCGGTAAGGAAATCAGATAAGAATTTACGATAATATTTTAGAAAGAAATGATAACCAAACCTTGGTACCAAGAATGGAGATGGAGAAGAGACTGAGTCGAGGTACTTGAGGACAGAGTTGATGGGACTTGGTGATCCTGTTAGATGCCCTTGGAGAGGAAGATGACTCCTGAGTTCTTGGCTTGTATTCCCAGTTGATGGGTGGTGTCACTCACTGAGAGAGAATACCATGGTTCTATGCAAAGGCAAGAATGTAATTTTGATATATTTATATTGATCTTTATGTCTACATTAGCGTATTTATTTAATTTATTTATTTAAAAATTTTTTTTCTGCGTTGGGTCTTTGTTGCTGCACGTGGGCTTTCTCTAGTTGCGGCGAGCAGGAGGGGCTACGCGGGGGCTAATCTTTGTTGCAGTGTGCAGGCTTTTCCTTGCGGTGGCTTCTTTCTTTGTTGCAGAGCATGGGCTCTAGGCATGTGGGCTTCAGTAGTTGTGGCACGTGGGCTCAGTAGTTGTGGCTTGCGGGCTCTAGAGCACAGGCTCAGTAGTTGTGGCTCACGGGCTTAGCTGCTCCGCGGCATGTGGGATTGTCCCAGACCAGAGCTCAAACCCGTGTCCCCTGCATTGGCAGGCGGCTTCTTAACCACTGCACCACCAGGGAAGCCCTACATTAGCGTATTTAAATCACCAATTATTTATTGGGTCTGCTCTATGAGAACCTTACTAGAGATTCTGGGCTGATGTCATGAGGTATCAACATAGATTTGGATGACTTTTTATTAGGTAAAACTAGTTCAGAAACCATTGTATTTTTAAATAATTAATTTTTTATTTACTTATTTATTTTGGCTGTGCTGGGTCTTAGCTGCAACGCTCAGGATCTTTAGTTGTGGCATGCAGACTATTAGTTGAGGCATGCCTGCAGGATCTAGTTCCCTGACCAGGGATCAAACCCGGGCCCCCTGCACTGGGAGCACAGAGTCTTACCCATTGGACCACCAGGGAAGTCCCAGAAACTATTGATTACTACATGGATTAATTATTTTTTCTCTAGGCCTTTTACTTTAAACTTGCCCAAATCAAAGGCTAATAGTATAATACTGATTCATGTGGCTTTTTAAGCCCTTTCTCAGTTCATTTCCCTCTGTTTGGAATATTATTCCATGTTGTCTGCTATATCATTTATGAAAATATTAGGAACTGTCCCAAACATTATCTTGTGGAAAACACAAACATCTGGAAACATCCGTTTACTTGTTACTTTTTTTTTTTTTTTTTTTTTTTTGCGGTACGCAGGCCTCTCACTGTTGTGGCCTCTCCCGTTGCGGAGCACAGGCTCCAGAGGCGCAGGCTCAGCGGCCATGGCTCACGGGCCCAGCCGCTCCATGGCATGTGGGATCTTCCTGGACTGGGGCACGAACCCGTGTCCCCTGCATCGGCAGGCGGACTCTCAACCACTGTGCCACCAGGGAAGCCCCTGTTACTTCTTTTTAAGTTTTTTTACCAGTTCTTCATATATGATATAAAATTCTTCCAGATTCTGTTTTTAAAATTCTATAAACTTTGTTTGTTAAGAATTTTTATAATTGTAAATAAATTATATTTCTCTTGAGTTTCTCCCTTCATGGAATCCATGTGGCCATTCTAACAGCACATTTGGGAAAGCCCCTGTTGATACTTTGCCATCCTAAGTCAGGTTGGAACTGTGAGGAACTCTCAGTTACCAGCCATGAGCCAATGAACTCTACTTTCACTGGGTAAAAGTAGAATGGGAGTTTATAGTGCCATGGTCAAGTGTCAAGTGGGTGGTGGTGGTAGTTTTAGATCTGGGAATACATCACATCTCTAGGCCTTCTCTCTCTCATTTTTTATGGATTGAGAGTTTTCTAATCACCTGGATACAGCTCCTTAATTTGATGACTTTATTGGTGGGTTTTTAAGACTCATTTGAAAACCGAAAACTATTGGCTAAAATTTCTCAATCTTGTTCTATGGTAATAATCATTTGAATGACTTATGTATGCCCACCCATATTAATCAAATTCACTGGCTTCTGCTAAAGCTCTCATGGGAATAGAATGGCAAGCTGACACATGTCCATTTGAATCAAAACCTGTCTGTTCATTTCACAGGTGCCTGATAGGTTCAACTAGGCACACTGGCTTACGTGTGAAATAGGCTCTATTCGGTTTCTGAAAAGAAGAAGTTCCTTTGGGTATAATGCTTCTTTATATGCTATTAAATCCTAAAAATAGTCTATTGGTTAGTTGTACTATGGGATTAATATGACTCCTATTGAAATTGTAATTAAATACAGGAATAATACAAAGGAATGGAGAAAAATTCAAATAGGATTTTCCCATGGGTAAAATTTTGTTTACCTTTTCCCATACTGATCAGTCTTTTGGAATGTAATACTGATGACTCTTCCACAATTTATTAGTGTTTTTGCTTTCTTCCCTGAACTTTGATAGAATTGATATTTTGGGTGAGTGAATGAGGAAGAAGTTTAAAGGATTTTACCCTGTCTAGTGATAAAAGTTACACATGCTAGTTGTGAAAAATACAAGACAATCACTCATAATCTTAAACTTAACCATCATTAGCATATCTCCTTCCAGTTTTTTTTCCCCATGCATAAAAGTATTTTTATGTAGCTGGGATAATGCTTGATATCATTTTATATCTTGCTTTCTAAATTTATCATAATCATTTTCCAGTCACTAAAAAATCTTACAAGAGTTTTTAGTGACTAAAGGTATGCTGTGATTTCCTGTAGTTTATTTGCCCATTTCTGTTATCGAACATTAGGTTGTATCTACCTTTGGGGAGCATTAAAAATAAAAATACAGGGTCTTCCCTGGTGGCGCAGTGGTTGGGAGTCCGCCTGCCGATGCAGGGGACACGGGTTCGTGCCCTGGTCCGGGAAGATCCCACATGCCGCGGAGCGGCTGGGCCCGTGAGCCATGGCCGCTGAGCCTGCACTTCCAGAGCCTGTGCTCCGCAATGGGAGAGGCCACAACAGTGAGAGGCCCGTGTACTGCAAAAAAAAAATAAATTAAAAAAAATAAAAATAAAAATACACTGAACTTATGTATTTTTTTATGTTTCTGAGTATATCCTTATCATTCCTACAAGTACAGTAATTAAGGTTATGAACATTAAAAAAACTTACTGTGGGGCTTCCCTGGTGGCGCAGTGGTTGAGAGTCCGCCTGCCAATGCAGGGGACACGGGTTTGTGCCCCGGTCCGGGAAGATCCCACATGCTGCGGAGCGGCTGGGCCCCGTGAGCTATGGCCACTGAGCCTGCGCCTCTGGAGCCTGTGCTCCGCAACGGGAGAGGTCACAACAGTGAGAGGCCCATGTACCGCAAAAACAAACAAACAAACAAAAAAAAAACAACTTACTATGGAAAAATTTAAACATACACAAAATAAACAATAGTGTAATGAGCTCCATCACCAGCTGCAATGATTATCAACATATGGAACTCTTTCATCTGTATCCTCCGCTCCCTCTCAATTATTTTAACTTAAATCACAGATACTTTTATTTAAGTAATTTATTTCATCTGTAACATCCTTCAGTTATGTATATCTGAGTTTTTAGTAAAACTTACTGTTTGTGAAATATAAAGCACATACAGAAAAGAATGTAAAACATAAATTTCTAGTTCAGTGCATGATCACAGAAAATACCCTTGTAACTACCACTCATCAAGATTTAGAATTGCCACTACCTCAGGAGCTTCCTCATGCCTCTCCGAGTCACTAGTTTGTTTTTCTTTCCCAATGGAGACTTCTAGCGTTGTAATTTAGTTTTAGTTGAGTTTGAACTTTTAAAATTGGAATAATACAGTGCGTATTTTGTGTCTGGCTTGTTTTACCCAACATTTTGAGATTTATCCATGTTGCTCTGTAATATATATAGACTTTTTAAAAGCATAGCAGCATTACTGGGCTTCCCTGGTGGCATAGTGGTTAAGAATCCACCTGCCAACACAGAGGACACAGGTTTGACTAAATTTGCCAGTTTTCTTCCCTGGTCCGGGAAGATCCCACATGCCACGGAGCAACTGAGCCGGTGAGCCACAACCACTGAGCCCACGCGCCAGAACTACTGAAGCCCGCATACCTAGAGCCCATGCTCTGCAACAAGAGAAGCCACCACAATGAGAAGCCCGCGCACAGCGCTGAAGAGTAGCCCCCGCTCGCGGCAACTGGAGAAAGCCCATGCGCAGCAACGAAGACCCAGCGCAGCCAAAAAAAAACATGGATGAGAAACAACATTACTAGTATCAAAGTAAATGAACAACTTCTTAATACCTTCATTGTTCAAATTTCCCTAATGGTTTTTCTTTTTTTTTTCCTCTTGTTTTTGGCCACGCGGCTTGTGGGATCTTAGTTCCCAGACCAGGGATAGAACCCAGGCCCTCAGCAGTGAGAGTGCAGAGTCTTAACCACTTGACCATCAGGGAATTACCTTTTTTTTTTTTTTTTTTTTAATGATTGGTTTGTTTGAATCATGAGTCAGACAAGGTCCATCCACATGTTGTGTATGGTTGATGTGTGTCTGAAAACTCTCTTAACCTATAAGTCACTATTCCCCCCTTTTCTTTTTCTTGTCTTGTGGAAAGATCTGGTCACTTGTCCTGTAGAATTTCCCACTTTCTGGATTTTGCTGATTGTATATCCATGTTGTTGTTTTTTTTAATTGAGATATATGTAACATATAATGAAATATAGAGGTCTTGTGTTCAGTTTGGTGAGGTTTTTTGTTTTTTTTGTTTTTGTTTTTTTTTGCGGTACGCGGGCCTTTCACTGCTGTGGCCTCTCCCGTTGCGGAGCACAGGCTCCGGACGCGCAGGCTCAGCGGCCATGGCTCACGGGCCCAGCTGCTCCGCGGCATGTGAGATCTTCCCGGACCGGGGCACAAACCCGTGTCCCCTGCGTCGGCAGGCGGACTCTCAACCACTGCGTGCACCACCAGGGAAGCCCCAGTTTGGTGAGTTTTGACAGAGTAGTCACTATTCAAAATAAGATATAGATAGAGAACATTTCCATCTTCATGGAAATTTCCCTTGTGTCCCTTTGTATTTAGTGTCCTCTTCCATCCCTATATCTGACTTCTATCACCATAGACTAAACTTGCCAGTTTTCATAAATATAGAATCACAGCATGTGCTCTTCTGTGAGGGGCTTCTTTCACTTAACATTACGTTTTTGAGTTGTGTCCATGTGTTTCCAGAGTTTTTTCCTTTTTATTGCTGAATATATTCCATTGTGTATATATACCATAATTTGTTTATTCTCCTTTTGATGGACACTTTGGTGGTTTTCAGTTTTCAGCTATTATGAATAGGCTGTGATAAATATTCTTGTGTAAGTCTTGATGTGGACATGTTTTTCATTTTTTTCTTGAGAAAATACAAAAGAGTGGTTGCTGGGTCATATGGTAAATATATGTATAACTTTATAAGAAATTGCCAAACTATTTAAAGTGCTGTTCCATTTTATACTTCCCCAGCAGTGTATGAGACCTCCACTTGCTCCATATGCTTGTCAACGTTTTTTTGTGTTTTTTTTTGGCCGCGCCATGTGGCAAGCAGGATCTTAGTTCCCTGACCAGGGATGGAACCCATGCCCCCTGCATTGGGAGCATGGAGTCTTAACCACTGGACCGCCAGGGAAGTCCCCTTACCAACATTTTTGACATTAGCGATTCTAGTGAGTGTGAAATAGTATCTCATGATTATAATTTGTATTTCTCTGGTAACTAATAATGTTGAGCACCTTTTCATGTGCTTACTGAGCATTTGTATATCTTTGATGAAGTATCTGTTCAAGTCTTTTGCCCCCTTTTTTATTGATTTGTTCATCTTTTAATTGTTGATTTGTAGTTCTTTATATATTTGGATACAAGTCCTTTGTTAGACTTACATGCTGCAAATATTTTTATCCAATCTGTGACTTATTTTATTTTTTTAATGGTGTATTTTGGTGAACAGAATTTTTTAAATAATTTTTTTGTTTGTTTTATGGTTTGTTACATGCTTTTTAAAACTTGATCTTTGAGATAACCCTTTGAGGGGAAATATGGTAGTGTCCTCATTTTGCTCATTAGGAAATAGAGGCCCAGAGAGGTAAAAAGACTTGTCCTAAAGTTATACAACTAATAAGTGGTAGAGCAAAGCTTGGAAACCAGGTCTTTTTACTTCGGGTTGAATTTCTTTCCATTACACCTTATTCTCCCTTTCTCTTTTCCCATTACCTGAAAATGATACTGTACTCAGCTACTACTTTCTTTTTCTTGAAGTTCTCTGGCCTATTTTACCTTGGGGCCTTTGCGTATGCAGTTCTGAGTTGAACACTTTCCTTCCTCTCTCGAATTTGATTTATCCTTCAGATTTCAGCTTAGATGTTACATCCTTTGGGAAAATTTTGACATCTGTTTCTTTTCCTGCTAGATAAGGTACCTCTTCTCCCTGTTTCTTTAACATTAGATTTTTCTGCTGTCATAACAAATAATACCCTGATTGTCTTTCTACTTACTCTCTCTAGATTCTGAGGGCAGGAACCATTACCGTCTTATTTACCAGAAAATTGACAATGTCTGGCACATGGGAGATGATTAAAATATAATGAATTCGATTGAATATAATTCTCTCTTTATCTACTAGTGACAGATTTTTTTTTGTACCGTATACTTAAACCCTATTGTGTATTTAATTTAGCATTTTTGTGTAGTGTCATGATGTTTCACTTGTGATTGCTGAATTCCTGAAAGGATTGTATCATATTTTAAAGTGAAGATTATAAAAATTTATTTTTTATTCCCTATATACCTAAGGAGTATTAAAACTTATTGAATTGAATATTTGACTAGCTTTAGGAAGTTTTCTTTATCCATTTACTTTATTTTTATTCATTTACTTTTACTATTGACAATGTCTTAAACTGCAAATTTAAACTATATAATTGCCTGAAAGATATTACATCTGAAAAACTAATTTATACATTTCACAGCTGCTATCTTTGACATTGAACAGCAGGCATAGACTCCATCTTTTATTCCTAAAGAGTAGATAGGTTCTTAAAAAGTAACTTACGGAATTTACTGACACCTGGTCTGTGGTGTGGTTAAAAAAAAAAATCCTTATTCTTAGGAAATGCACACTTAAGTATTTAGGAGTAAAGGGCCATCGTATATACAACTTACTCTCAGATGGTTTGGGAGTAAGTGGGGAAAAAAATACACAGCTGTGGAATGTAAATTGGTGCAGCCACTGTGGAAAACAGTATGACGGTTCCTTAAAAAACTAAAAATAGAGTTGCCATATGATCCAGCAATCTCACTACTGGGCATATATCTGGAGAAAACTATAATTAGAAAAGATAAATGCACCCCAGTGTTCACAGCAGCACTATTTACAATAGCCAAGACATGGAAGCAACCTAAATGTCCATCGACAGATGAATGGCTAAAGATGTGGTGTATAGGCACAGTGGAATATTACTCAGCCACAAGAAAGAATGAACTAATGGGGAGTTCTCTGATGGCCTAGTGGTGAGGATTCAACCCTTTCACTGCCATGGCCTGGGTTCAATCCCTGGTCGGGGAGCTGAGGTCCTGCAAGCTGCGTGGCGTGCCCCCCCAAAAAAGAATGAAATAATGCCATTTGCAGCAACGTGGATGGACCTAGAGATTATCATATTAAGTGAAGTAAGTTAGAAAGAGAAAGAAATACCATATGATATCACTTACATGTGGAATCTAAAGAATGACACAAATGAACTTATCTATGAAACAGAAACAGACTCATGGACACAGAAAACAAACTTATGGTTACCAAAAGGGAAAGAAGGTGGGGGAGGGATAAATTAGGCAGATACAAACTGTTATATATAAAAGAGATAAATAACAAGGTCCTACTGTATAGCATTGGGAACTATATTCAATATCCTGTAATAACACCATAATGGAAAAGAATATGAGAAAGAATATGTATATATAAGTGAATCACTTTGCTATATACCAGAAACTAACACAACATTGTAAATCAACCAGACTTCAATAAAGAAATAAACAAAAATTCCACACCTGTATACACACACACACACACTCTTGTATATATCCACAAGCAGTCCCCACTTTGCATGGTAGTGTAGGACTATAAAAACGACCATGAAGACTAAGGCCATGCAAGATGACCAATGGGAAAAGTTATGATGTGCCCTTTAAAATTTTTGTCAAAATATTAAAAACAATTTCATTGTTGGTATGAGGAAACGAAAAAGTAAAACTAGTATTTATTTGATACACTGTAATCTAAAGCATTAGAAACATTGAATATTGAAGTGTTCTATATCTTTGTTAAAATTTATCAAGAGTAGTTTGAGCAGTGTTTGCCTGCTTCTTGTCCTATAACTTAAGATATGGAGCAAACGTCTTTTGGATGCCTTGGCTTCCAGCATTTTATCCTTTGCACTTCCTTTTTTTTTTAATTTATTCTTATTTATTTATTTATTATTATTTTTTATTTTATTTATTCTTTATTCTTTTTTTTCCTTTATTTATTTTTGGCTGTGTTGGGTCTTCATTGCAGCGTGTGGGCTTTCTCTAGTTGTGGCGAGCGGGGGCTACTCTTCGTTGTGGTGCGCAGGCTTCTCATTGTGGTGGCTTCTCTTGTTGCAGAGCATGGGCTCTAGGCACGCAGGCTTCAGTAGTTGTGGCTCACAGGCTCTAGAGCACAGGCTCAGTAGTTGTGGTGCACGGGCTTAGTTGCTCCGTGGCATGTGGGATTTCCTGGACCAGGGATTGAACCCGCGTCCCCTGCATTGGCAGGCGGAGTCTCAACCACTGCACCACCAGGGAAGCCCATATCCTTTGTTGTTGGTTTTTTTTTAAATTAAATTAAATTTATTTTTTTTATACAGCAGGTTCTTATTAATTATCTGTTTTATACATATAAGTGTACATATGTCAATCCCAATCTCCCAGTTCATCACACCACCACCACACCCTCCCCCGCCCCCGCCACTTTCCCCCTTGGTGTCCATATATTTGTGCTCCCTATCCTTTGTACTTTCAATGTCATGAAATATCATTGAGAGTTCCTTTTTTTTTTTGCTGGTGTCAGTTCCTCTGGGACATCCTTATCCTTTTCATCATCATCATCATCATCACTTTCCTTATGTGTATGTTGATAAGTTTGCCAGTACTAAGCTCCTCTGATGCATGTTAACTCTGTTTATTTTCTATTCAGATTTTACTTTCAGCATTACCACTTTTTACATCTTTGCTTCATTTTTATCTCTGTAGGCCAGTTCCCTTTTTTGATTATCCATTTTTATAAAATGTCACATGGGTTTATTACTGGAGACTAGGAGTCAACACAGCTACACGCTGTGCTGTTTTTGTGTGAACTGAATAGCATTCCCAGTGACTCATCACTAACAGACTTTGAAAGAAGTGATGTGATTGGTCACTGATCACAATGCACATCTTCACTTACACAGCCATTCTGGAGTGAAGAACTAGCAGTAAAATTTGTACTTGAACCTAGGGGCAGGACAGGAATAAAGACGCAGATGTAGAGAATGGACTTGAGGACACAGGGAGGGGGAAGGGTAAGCTGGGACAAAGTGAGAGAGTGGCATGGACTTACATATACTACCAAATGTAAAATAAATAGGTAGTGGGAAGCAGCCACATAGCGAAGGGAGATCAGCTCTGTGCTTTGTGACCAACTAGAGGGGTGGGATAGGGAGGGTGGGCGGAAGATGCAAGAGGGAGGAGATATGGGGTTATATGTATATGTATAGCTGATTCACTTTGTTATAAAGCAGAAACTAACACACCATTGTAAAGCAATTATACTCCAATAAAGATGTTTAAAAAAATTTGTACTTTATGCAGCTACTTGTGGTTCATATACCATGGTAACTGAAGTTTGAACGATGTTGTTGGGAGACTGATGTTATTTAACTAAAGTGTGACTACTGAAATTTGGGCATATGGGATTGTGGAAAACAAGTACTACCAGTAAAAAGAGCATGTGTGGGGGCTTCCCTGGTGGCGCAGTGGTTGAGAGTCCGCCTGCCGATGCAGGGTCACGTGTTCGTGCCCCGGTCCAGGAAGATCCCACATGCCGCGGAGTGGCTAGGCCCGTGAGCCGTGGCCGCTCAGCCTGTGCGTCTGGAGCCTGTGCTCCGCAACAGGAGAGGCCACAACAGTGAGAGGCCCGCGTACCGCAAAAAAAAAAAAAAAAGGGGGTCATGTGTGAATGAATGCAAATCCTTCCATTTTTATAATGTTAAAAGATTAATAACTCCTTGCAGGAAGATTTATGTCATTGTATTCACTTTTAGTGACTTGTAGCTGTTATTTACAGGGAGCATCAGATGATGAGACACTGTATGTATATAAAAGTTTTTTGTTAATCATGACATAGAGAACAATATATGGTATGATAGGGTAACCAACATTTGCTGAATCGCTCTAATATGCCAGGCAGTATTTTAGATATTTTACATTATTAGATATGCCGTTTAATCCTTGTAACAATCTCTGAAATTGGTAGTATTTTATATAACCTCATTTTATAGAGGGGGAAACTGAGGCTCAGGGCTTATGTAGGCTTAGTAAGTAACAGTTCCAGGATTCAAACTTAGGTCTGCCTGGCCCCAGACCTACTCATTCTGCTACCCCGTTTTTCATGGTGGTTGTTGGCGCTCCACCAGAGTCCCTTTGATCGTGACTAAACTGAGACTAAAACATCAGAAAGGAGCACTTTAGAAATAAGTTTATGGAGCTTTAGGTGATTAGCTTCAGGTTAAACACATTGGCAAAAATACTACAAAGGTCACTGCCTGTGTTTATTTATTGCATCATACCAGGAGACAGTTTCAGGTTGTCTCATTTTTGGCATTGCTATGTTTGATCACTTTGTTACAGGTGCGACTGTCATATCTTTCCTTTAAAAATGTGTTTTCTCCTTTGTAATTAGAAAATAATTTGTGGGATGGTACTTTGAGATTCCCAACAACTTTTTGCTAATCATCCGTTTATTGTCCTTGCTGTGGTATACTTTTATTGATATCTTTAAAAGTTTATTACCAAAAATTTACAAAATTAAACAAATAACGTATTTTTCACTGTAAGATATAATAGGTGATCTCCAAAGAAGAGAAAAAGTTCAAAGGCACTGTTGAGCTTTTATTCTTTTATGATAACTTTGCAATTCCTAAATTTTTTTTTTTTTTTGCGGTACGCGGGCCTCTCACTGTTGTGGCCTCTCCTGCTGCGGAGCACAGGCTCCGGACGCGCAGGCTCATGGGCCCAGCTGCTCTGCGGCATGTGGGATCTTCCCGGACGGGGGCACGAACCCGTGTCCCTTGCATCGGCAGGCAGACTCTCAACCACTGCGCCACCAGGGAAGCCCGCTAAATTACTTTTGAACTGTGTACTCTGAAGTATGTCAAAGGCACTGTTCTGTATTCTAATTGTTCTCTAGTAGAACACAGCACAACACACACGCACACATTTGGCCTGTTAAACCTTTCTGAGTTTTCTTTTTAAATAATAAATAATCAGTAATCAGAATATAGCACTCAATTGCAGAAACTTTCAGGAGAAGACAGAATTTAAGATCTACTGATATAGTGGCAAAGAAAAGAGAAGAGTTATTTTATGGTTATAAATAGATAGAGCTGGGTGATTGTGATGATAGATATTCAAGAATCAGAATTAAATAATGGCTTCTCTGGGAATGGTGGATCTTAAACTGGTGAGGACAGAGAGCCAGAGAAATAATTTTAGAAAGTAAAGCACAAAAGGCACATCTTAGGGGCTTCCCTGGTGGCGCAGTGGTTGAGAGTCCGCCTGCCGATGCAGGGGACCACGGGTTCGTGCCCCGGTCCGGGAAGATCCCACATGCTGCGGAGCGGCTAGACCCGTGAGCCGTGGCCACTGAGCCTGCGCGTCCGGAGCCTGTGCTCCTCAACAGGAGAGGCCACAACAGTGAGAGACCCGCATACTGCAAAAAAAAAAAAAAAAAAAAAAAAGGCACATTTTAGAACTTAGTCGTCTTGAAATTTGAGTGAATTTACTGAGACCCAGTGAGAGGGTGAGAAGGTACCTTGATAATGGGGGTAGGATGAAAGAGGCAAGGGTTGGCCCAACATCATGGGGAAGAAAAACTATAATTGCTACGTTTTAAAGTTTTGATGTTCTTTATAGAGTAAGTCATGAGGTCATCATTTGTAAGGAAAGGTGGTAGAACTGGGAACAGAGTTTAGGAAAGGAACTTGAAACAGCATGTGTAATATAAACCGAAGCCACTGAATACAGAATGAGCAATATTGAAATGGTGGATGGAAAATAACCATTTATTCTCTTTTTTTTTTTTGCTGTAGAAAACTCTTCAGTTTAATATTGTTTATAAAAAAATATTGGTTATAAACTATAATGCCATGCTTTCCTCCGTCATTTTAGTGGGTTTTATCTATTGATTTCTTAACTTGAGTATAAAAATGTTTTATAAAAGCTTTTAAAGGTACATAGCTTTTTTATTTCATTTGGAATTAGGTTAATATGTTTGAAACTCCCTCAGAATCTCACCCAGGACTAAAGTTAATTTGTAGCACTGGCAGTAAAAATTTCCTGAACCAGATACGGAACTTGAAATAGAACTAAGATTTGTGAAAGTGTCTGACGTATAAGTCCAGAGTATGTAATCAACTTAAAAACAATGCTGTATGGAAGACTTGGCATTTGAGAGTGGAGATAAATCTTATTTATATTTCATCCAGGCTTAACCACAGCTCTTGTTCCATCCTGGGAAAGGTCAGGTTAAAAGAGATGCCCTTCACTGGATTTCAGGAGTCAGTGAACCTAGCTAAACTTGATTAAGGTAAGAAGGAAAGAGGATTTCAAGGATCATGAGCTTCGGAGACACTGTATATATTTCCCTTACATTAGAGATTCTTGTAGCAAGACTTCTAGCTGATCTTCTAGTGGTAATGTAAATTGACTGAATACACACGTATCAGTTGATTAACTTAATTTTTACTAGATCAGTTATAGTTGGTACAAATACTTGTCATTGTTGTTGTCCTTTAAGAAAATTATGGGGGTTTTGGTAGTTAAAACTCAAATCATAGGGTTTTTCCTTTGTCAGAAACAAATAATCCACACCCTAAAGTGCAATCCAGCTGAATTTATTTGCTGTACTTTGCTTAGAATTAACCAAAAGAGCTGAGGTGGGAGCTGGTGGTACATGGCTTGTCACTACAGCTCTACTTAAATCTCTCAAACTTTCAATAGGTTCAGGACGCTGCCGCCACGATCAGCGGAGTTAGTAAGCCAGTCAAGAAATACCACAAAGTGGTCTTATAGCTTCGTTTACTGAATCTGGCAGATAAATAAGCAAATTTTTTTCTTTAACAATAGCAAAAGTTAAAAAGTGTTTTCTCTTTACTCCTGAATTAACTGAATATTCCCTTAGCAAGGCTATAACTAATCTGTCAAATTCCCTGTGGATTTGCTTTAGTGTGGTTTTGGGGTCCCTTCCAGGCCCTGACATTTGTGTGACCTTAAACAGGGCACTTCTTAACCTCTCTGAGTCTCAATTTACTCATTTCTAAATTGGGGGTAATAATGATACTTGCCTTTTTAGAGTTGTTTGAGGATTTAATGGGGTAATGAATATAGACTGCAAACAATGAACTTTGAATGAATGGTATCTGTTATAATTTTCAGAACTTAAGTTATATAACCAGCTAGTTCTACATATTTCAAATCTGACTTTTTTTTTCTTTTTAAAATTTATTTATTTTATTTTATTTTTGGCCGCATTGGGTCTTTGTTGCTGCACACGGGCTTTCTCTAGTTGTGGTGAGTGGGAGCTACTCTTCGTTGCAGTGCGCGGGCTTCTCATTTTGGTGGCTTCTCTTGTTGCAGAGCATGGGCTCTAGGCACACGGGCTTCAGTAGTTGTGGTACGTGGGCTTGGTAGTTGTGGCGCATGGGCTTAGTTGCTCCAAGGCATGTGGGATCTTCCCGGACCGGGGCTCAAACCCATGTCCCTTGCATTGGCAGGCGGATTCTTAACCACTGCGCCACCAGGGAAGCCCCCTGACCGGTTTTTAATTATACAAATAGAATAGGAACACATTATTATATAAAGTATTATAGATAAGGCTAAAGAGCCCCTTAAACGGCTCTAGTCCCAATCCCTTCCCCAGAAGTAACTATTTTATCAAGTCATGTATCCTTCCATGTCATCTTCTTTGCCTTTAAACACACATACACATGCACACGCGCACACATGTACACAAATAATACACAGGTATATATATTTTCTACTTCATAGATATATAAAAAGATAGTGAATTAGTAATTTCGTATATATTACAAGTACTGGTTATTAGAATCTGTATTTTATAAGCTCAGTAAACAAAGGATAGCAGAATTCAACAATTTTTTTTTAAGACTTTTTTTTTTTTTTTAGATGTTGGTAGGAGTTTATTAATTAATTTATTTTTGCTGTGTTGGGTCTTCATTTCTGTGCGAGGGCATTCTCTAGTTGTGGCAAGTGGGGGCCACTCTTCATCGCGGTGCGCGGGCCTCACTATCGCGGCCTCTCGTGTAGCACAGGCTCCAGATGCACAGGCTCAGTAGTTGTGGCTCACGGGCCTAGTTGCTCCACGGCATGTGGGATCCTCCCAGACCAGGGCTCGAACCCGTGTCCCCTGCATTAGCAGGCAGATTCTCAACCACTGCGCCACCAGGGAAGCCCAGAATTCAACAATTTTTAATGTAGTGTCAGATCTTAGGCCAAATTACAGAATTCTTTTTTATTATTATTAATTTATTTTTTGTCTGCATTGGGTCTTCGTTGCTGCACACGGGCTTTCTCTAGTTGCGGCAAGTGGGGGCTACTCTTCGTTGCGGTGCGCGGGCTTCTCATTTTGGTGGCTTCTCTTGTTGCAGAGCACAGGCTCTAGGCTCGCGGGCTTCAGTAGTTGTGGCGCATGGGCTTAGTTGCTCCGCGGCATGTGGGATCTTCCCAGACCAGGGCTCAAACCCGTGTCCCCTGCATTGGCAGGCGGATTCTTAACCACTGCGCCACCAGGGAAGTCCTAGAATTCTTATAACCCTGGAAAGATTTATTCAAGGGAAGAAGCTGGAAGAAATAAGAAATATAGTTTCAGTCATTTAGCTCAAAAATACACATTTGCTAAAAGACCAATAAAAGATTAGAACTTATGAAATTCACTGTCTCTCCGTTTACCTGAAGTTCTACAGTTGGGGATCAAAGATACTGTTTGTTAGTCTGACAAGTAAGAAATGATGTTTCCTTTTTTCAAAAATGTGAAAAATTTGCTCTCATCTTCGTGGGGCAAGGGAGACATTTGAGGGAGGATAGTAGGGAAGAGTAATTGAACTACTATTTGTATATCATTGATCCTAAGTATATTTAAATTATTTTTTTGTTACCTATGGTATTTTTGAAATAGACATTGGGAAGTGGATTCTAGGCCACTTATGGAAAGAGATTGATCTTGAAGTGATGTTAGTTGCTCTCCTAAAGCCACTTTCTGGCAGAATTTTCTTTTTAAAGTAAGGGAATGTCAAGAGGAAGAGGCCACAGTTACTTTGGCAGCAGGAATCTAAGAGTTGGAGAATATGGATTTGACATGATCTCTCTTCTCTGGGGAATTGGAGGTCAGTTGGACAAAACAATGGGGGAAGGGGTTAGTAGACAAAGACAGATGCCAAGGGAAAATGGTGCTAATTCTAACCATTAGCACCTTTTTCTTTTTTCATCCTAGTCTTCAGACTGAACCTAGTAATGAAAGCCAAGGGACAGAACTCCCAGGCCCACCCGGTATGTGTGTAGAGGATGTGGAGTAAAGTCTCCCCTGCCCACATGGAGATGTGATAACCCCCTTTGCTTAGAGGATATCGTGGAGGGTACCAGAGCAGGGATTGAGTTTAGTTTGTAAATTAAACCTTGGTAAATGGTTGTTTGGCTGATTATCATATGTAAATATAGAACAATTCCAGCATTTGTTGATTTTGGAGATTCATATACATACATTAAATCCCTTTCTTGGTAGCTCACTTTCTAAGCTTTGCTTCTGTCGCTTCTTCTAAGAGCTAGATTGCTTTGTTCAGCATAGTAAGCCGCTGGCCACATTTGGCTATTGAGCACATGAAATGTGGCTAGTGTAATTTGAGATGTGAGTGTAAAATACACAATGAACCCTGAAGACTTAATATGAAAAAATAAAGATCTCAATAATTTTTATAATGATAACAGTGAAATGATATTATTGATTACATGTGAAATGATTTCTTGGAATAAATAAAATATATTATTAAAATTAATTTCACCTTAAAAATATGGCTACTAGAAAAAAATTACATATGTGGCTCACATTACTTTCTGTTGGAGCCCGCTGGTCTAGAACAACCTGCACAAGGGATGCGTACTTGCTGTAGAATTTCATGTGGGTCATTCCATAGACATTGAGTGATTTTAGTTCAGTAAGAACATTTAAGCCATCATTTAACTTTTATAGTCAGATTTTTTTCCCTTGGCTGGGGAAACAGCATTTGAAATTTAATTTTGTAAGTCAATGAGAATATAGGATTGCAGTGCCAGATTTTTTTTATGTGTGTGTTACATGCATGCACTTGTGCATGTGTTATTTTTCAGGAATTCCTCTTGCAAGTGCTTATGGTGCATCTTATACCCATGTCCACAAGGAATGGGTCCTACCAATCTTCCTACCTGATTAAGCCTGTCCTTGGAAAAGCGATGCTTTTCTGTCCCAGAAAAGGATCCTGGAACCAGGTATATTCCTCAGTGCAGTTCTCATAAGCCCTTACTCCCAAGGAATTTGGGACATTAGGCTTAATATGTTGTCAACCTTTGTATTCAGCTGTCTAGAGCCAGTTTTCTACCTTCACAAAATAAAGTTGCTCCCAAACTTTTTTAGTTTGAAAAAGCTCTAATACAGAAAAGTTGAAAGAGCAATATAATGAACATCTGTATATTCTTCCCCTAGAGTCCCCAAATGCTTTTTGAAAATTGCCACGTTGTTTCTATATATAGTTTTTTGAGGCTGAATTATTTGAAAGTAATTTGCACATCATGACACATATTTATCACCCCTAAATATTTCAGCATGTCTTTCCTAACAATAAGGGTAAGACCTTATGACAAATCTATTGTCATAACCTAAGAAAATAACAATAGTTCCCTGATATCTAATATTCACATTTTCCTAAATAGCTTTTTCCTGACTTTTAAAAATTCTGGATTCAGTCCAAGTTTATGATTTACGTTTAATTATGACTCTTTAGTCTCTTTTAATCTAGGATAGAGGTTGACATACTACAACCCTTGTGTCAAGCCTGGCTAGCCACCTGTTTTTGTACAGCCCGCTAGGTAAGAATAGTTTTTACATTTTTTTCCCATATCATTTTTTCTTAATTGAGGTAAATTCTCATAACATAAAATTAACCATTAACCATTTTAAAGTATGCACTGCATTGACGTTTAGTACATTCAGTACATTCTATCTAGTTCCAAGACATTTTAAACATCCAAGAAGGAAACCCCGTACTGTTAAGCAGTATACCCCTCCTTTCAGCTCCTGGTAAGTACTAGTTCACTCTCTTTTCCTGTAGATTAACCTATTCTGGATGTTTCATATGAACAGAATAATATAACATGTGACCTTTAGTGTCAGGCTTCTACTCAACATGTTTTTTTTTGTTTGTTTGTTTGTTTTGCGGTACGTGGGCCTCTCACTGTTGTGGCCTCTCCTGTTGCGGAGCACAGCCTCCGGACGCGCAGGCTCAGCGGCCATGGCTCACGGGCCCAGCCGCTCCGCGGCATGTGGGATCTTCCCGGACCAGGGCACGAACCCGTGTCCCCTGCATCGACAGGCGGACTCTCAACCACTGCGCCACCAGGGAAACCCCGTGTTTCTGTTTTCTTGGGGGGGCTGCGTTGGGGGTTCGTTACTGGGGCTTTCTCTAGTTGCGGCGAGCAGGGGCTACTCTTTGTTGCAGTGCGTAGGCTTCTCATTGTGGCGGCTTCTCTTGTTGCGGAGTATGGGCTCTAGGCTCTCAGGCTTCAGTAGTTGCAACATGCGAGTGCTGTAGCTGTGGCACGTGGGCCCTAGAGCACGCGGGCTTCAGTAGTTGTGGCGTGTGAGCTCAGTTGCGGTGAGTGGGCTTCTCAGTGCAGTGGCTTCTCTTGTTGCAGAGCATGGGCTGTAGACGTGTGGGCTCAGTAGTTGTGACGTGCGGGCTCTAGGGAACACGGGCTCAGTAGTTGCGGTGCTCAGGCTTAGTTGCTCCGCGGCGTGTGGGATCTTCCCGGACCAGGGCTCGAACCTGTGTCCCCCGCATTGGCAGGCAGATTCTTAACCACTGCGCCACCAGGGAAGTCCCCATCGGTGTGTTACATTTGTTACAGTTGATGAATCTACACTGACACAACATTATCACCCGAAGTCCATAGTTTATATTAGGGTTCACCCTTTGTGTTTATAGTTCTGTGGGTTTTGACAAATGCATAATGTCATGTGTCCACCATTACAGTATCATACAGAATGGTTTTCACTGCCCTGAAAATCTGCTGTGCTCCACTTAGTCATCTCTCCTCCTCCCTCTCACACCAGCAGCTACTGATGTTTTTATTATCTCCATAGTTTTGCCTTTTCTAGAATGTCATGTAGTTAGAATCCAAATACAGTATTGCAACCTTTTCAGACTGGCTTCTCTCACTTAGTAATAAGCATTTAAGTTTCCTCCATGTCTCTGTGTCTTGATAGTTCTTTTTATTGCTGAATAATACTCCATTGTATGGCTATACCATAATTAGTTTATCCAGTCACCTGTTGAAGGACATCTTAGTTGCTTCCAGGTTTTGACAGTTCTGAGTAAAACTGCTGTAAATGTTTGTGTGCAGGTTTTTCTGTGTGGACTAAGTCTTCAACTCTTTTTGTGGATGTTATTTCCCAGTCTGTGATTTCTCTTTTTATTCTCTTAAAAGAGTGTCTTTCACAGAGCAGAAGTTTTTGATTTTAATGCAGCCCAACATAACATTTTTATTTCATGGATTTTGCTTTTGGTACGTATCTTAAAACTCATTGCCAAACCCAAGGTCACCTCGGTGTTTTCATATTATCTTTTAGAAGTTTTATAGTTTTGTGTTTTACATTTAGGTCTATGATCCATTTTGAGTTTATTTTTGTGAAAGGTATAAGGTCAGTGATTGTATTTTTTTTTCTTGTACGTTGACTGTCTAGTTGTTTTAGCCCCAATTATTGAAAAGACTGTCTGTTCCACAGGAAAATGTTGAATTGCCCTTGGTCCTTTGTCAAAGATCAGTTGACTGTACTCATGTGAGTGACATTGTCTTTTAAAAAGCCCTACATTCTGGATTTGTCTCTTTCCTCATTGTGTACTTTAATTTGTTTTCCTAAACTATTCCTCATCAACTAGAACTTGAGTCTAGAGGATTAGATTCATGTTAAACATTTTGGCAAGGATGCTTCCTGGATGATTGAGCACTTCAAATTGTATCAAGTCAGAAGGTACACAGTGCTAGGTTGTCCCACTGGTAGTGATGGTTAAGACTGGTTAAGGTGGTAACCAGCAGATCTTTCCATTGTAAAGGTATATTTTTCCCTTTGCAATTAGTAAGTACTCTAGGGATAACTTTGGCCATGTAACAGATGAATATTTGAATCTGTATTTGTCAGGCATGTGCTAGATTCTTGGGAGGCAGCAGTAAAAAGAAAGATTTCTGCTCTCACAGAATTTGCCTTTTCCCCTCCAAGTTTGAAGACAGTAGTGGGATTGGGTCTATTCTTGGACGGGGTGCACTTGGAACTTAGGGTAGGCTGATATCAGAAAAATAGGGTCATTGAAAACGTATATGCCAGTAAGTATAGAGTTGCAGTATGGGATGATGTAAAACTCCTGGCTGGAGAAGGATAGTGGTGTTGGTTGCATAATAACGTGAATGTACTTAATGCCACTGAACTGTATATTTAAAAATGGTTAAAATGATAAATCTTGCATTATGTGTATGTTACTACAATTTTTTAAAAGTATATGCCATTATGATGCATCACTGAACTCAGTCCTGCCTCACTGCCTTTTTGCTGATAATTTTCATCAGGCTTTTGTTAGTCTGTTTGGACTAATTGAGAGAGAAACTGTTTCTGAGAGAAAATTCTGCAGTTCAGTTCTGGTAGAGAGGAAGAGGCAGTGATGTTATGTTTCATTCACTGCCTCCAGTAGAGTTTGTCTTTGTAGGCTCTCAGGGAGATCATTGTTGAGATCTCTGGGTGTCCTGGATTGTGCCCAGGCTGTGGGTGGAGCTTCAGCTGTTGGTGCAGACAGGCTCTGCCTTTCACTGTCTGCTGTTTCCATTTGTTGCAGTTCGCCAGATGCAGACCTGCCTTTGCCAGGATACAGAGAGAGATCTACAACTTGAACCATTGTCTGAATGCTGCTGTTTTGACCCAGGAAATCGTATAGATTCAGGATGAGAGCAGTAACCATAACGCCAGCAGCAAAGTGATTGTTGACCAGTTTGCTCTGAAGGCAGGCCCTTCATTTAGGAAGTCAACCTGTGATTAAGAGCAAGAGCTCTGTTTAGAGGGAAGGGAAGAGCACCTTTATTTGTGGCTGATGGAGCTTGGATAACTCTTGCCTTCCTATTTACCTGAACTGACTGTGGAAGCAAAGGTGGTAGGAAAGCTTTAGTGGTGGCTGTGGCAACAGCGTGATAGCGTGGTGAGGTGACCTGTGACTTTATTCAATTTATAGAAATTGTATCCACCTGAAACCTTTATTTGCCTTCATGTTGGAGAATGTCTAGCTTATAACAAATTATCAGTTTTTAGTATACAGATTGTAGGTTATGTGTGTATAGCCTCTGCTTTGGCAGTAGTATAGGGAAATTAGTGTGTTGTACAGTGTTTTTCAGTGTTTGACTGAGCTGCAGTAGGAAATACATTTTCTTTTTTTTAATTTTAATTTATTTTATTTTTGGCTGCATTGGGTCTTTGTTGCTGCACGCTTTCTCTAGTTGCGGCAAGCAGGGGCCCCTCTTCGTTGTGGTGCATGGGCTTCTCATTGCGGTGGCTTCTCTTGTTGAGCACAGGCTCTAGGCGCACGGGCTTCAGTAGTTGTGACACACAGGCTCAGTAGTTGTGGCTCATGGGCTCTAGAGTGCAGGCTCAGTAGTTGTGGCGCACGGACTTCCTTGCTCCGCGGCATGTGGGAACTTCCTGGACCAGGGCTCAAACCCATGTCCCCTGCTTTAGTAGGTGGATTCTTAACCACTGCGCCACCAGGGAAGTCCAGGAAATACATTTTCTGTTAGGACCTAGTACACTCATACACATGGGTGTACATAATTTTAACAGCAGTTTCAGGAAATGGTACTTAGCCTACTGTGTTTTCTTATACTCTCCATTTCATTCTATTCTATTATTTCATTTTAAAATGCATATCTGACCTACATTGATTTTTATGACCCATGATTTAAAGAAGATTGGTGTGGAACAGTGGTTCCCACAGTATGATATATACTCAGGATTCTTTTATGTATAGGGATCTGTGAAGTCAAAACTATTTTCATAGTAATACTGAGATGTTATTTGCCTTTTTCTGTCTCATTCACTAATCAGTGGAGATTTTCCAGAAATACAGTGGAGTTTTCCAGAACTTACATGATGTGTGATGACATCACTCTCAGGGTTAATAGAGTGTGTATTTGTGTATTCTTGTGTTTTCTAAAATTTTGTAAAGTAGTAGGATTTAAATGTGTTTTTTCAGAGATTAACTCAGTTTTCAGTACTCATATTGTGCTCTTACTAGCTAGTGTTTGATTATAACTGCTGTAATCTCTGTAACTTCATTGTGGTCCAGTGAAATCCTGAAGTTTTCCTTGAGCCTTTGTGGAAATACAAGACATTGTCTTGTTTTGCAATTATATACTTAGAAAATTCTTCCATTTTAATTTGTAATCACTAAATATTGACCTATGTAACCCACATATACAAAAGCTTTTTGGGGTCCTCAGTAATTTTTAAGAGTGTAAGGGATTCCTGAAACCAAAAAGTTCGAGAACTTCTGGCATGGGGGTAAGAATGTAGGCTTGTTTCGTTTTATTTTTTGTCTGTGTTTTTTTTGCAGAAGGGGAGTCGCACTTTTTTTGTGTGGTTAAGAAATATATATATATATATATAACCTGAGATCTGTACTCAACAAGTTTTTATTTTTTTTATTGTTATTTATTTATTTAATTTATGGCTGTGTTGGGTCTTCGTTGCTGCCGCGCGGGCTTTCTCTAGTTGCGGCGAGCAGGGAGTACTCTTCCTTGCGGTGCGCGGGCTTCTCATTGCGGTGGCTTCTCTTGTTGCAGAGCATGGGCACTAAGCAAACGGGCTTCAGTGGTTGCGGCACGTGGTCTCAGTAGTTGTGGTGCATGGGCTTAGTTGCTCCACGGCATGTGTGATCTTCCCGGACCAGGGCTTGAACCCGTGTCCCCTGCATTGGCAGGCAGATTCTTAACCACTGCGCCACCAGGGAAGCCCTCTCAACAAGTTTTTAAATGTGCAATATTGTTAATTATAAGCACAGTGTTGTGCAACAGATCATCTTGCATAACTGAAACTTTATACACACTGAACAGCAACTCCCTGTTTCTTCCTTCCCCCAATCCCTAGCAACCACCATTTTACTTTCTGCTTCTGTTGAGTTTGACTTAGAATATAGGCTTTTTTCAATGATAGTTGGCTGTATTTGAGTCCCAGCTCAGCTACATGTTGAGTAATCCTGGCTTCTTACCCAACCTTTTTGATTCTTTCTTCATAACTAAAATTGGCATTTTACTGTCTTCATAGGGTTGTTGTGAGGATTATGAATGAGCTAGAAAAATGGGCTCAAAAATGCTTAGCACAAGGAAGCATTCATATGTTACCTATTATTATGATAGAAAATGTAGTAACATCTAGTCACATTGATATTTAGCTGTAGCATTTCATAGCAACACGCACCTGTGTGAAATTGGATTGTCTAAACCTACTCTTAAGTTCTCGTTCTCATTCTGCTCTTGCCTGTGCCTCTAGTCTTTTCTTAATTAAGTGGGTTCTGTTTTCCAAAGAAATTATGAGCTTCTTGAAAATAGCCGCTCTCTTCTATTTACTTCTGTTCTGTCTTGGACAGAACTCAGCCTATAGTAAGTACTCAGGACATGTAAGTCCTGTAAGTCCTAGTACAAAGGCTGTGGGACACACAGGCTTAGAATCTCTATGAGGATGATGGTGGGAAAAGAGCTTTTTAGGTCCCTGTTTTGATTCTTTACTCTGTCTCTCTCAGGAACTTCCTTCCACTACTAAACAAGCTTCCTAACAAGTATAGTGAAGGATGAATTACAATTTATTAAATCATTTCAGTTTATTTGGTTATTGCCCTTTCTCTTGGCAGTATAAAATTCTAACATAATTGTATACTTTTCACCAGGGTTTTCTTTCATTACATCCGAACAATACAAGAGAATCATAGCAATAGATGATTTAATTGTTGTTTTCTGTAAATGTACATGATTACTTCTATAGCACTTTCTGAGATTTTAGAGCAACACAGGCAGGGAGGTGTGAAATTTATTTTATGTCAAGAATTGAACTGTGTTCTAAACCTTCTAGTTTTGTTGGTCAGTTCTCTTTTCTCCTTTAGTCTGTCTTCAGCCTTCTCTTTGTCTTAATGTCCAAAAACTTGTTCTTATATAAGCACATAGCTCTTCTATCTTCTGGCTCCGCACTTCCCCTGTTCACATATGACCATTCCTTTAAGTTCCTGCTACCCAGAAATCAACAACAGTAGAGCCAGCTCTACCACTTAGACTTTTAGGCTTCTCCCAAATAACACCTTCCAGCAATGACCACTTCATATTAAATTGCTGACAGTGTGGGGATGGAGAGGGTACAGGTGCTGCATTTCCTGAAATTTCATCCCTAGGATTAGATATTTGATGTAAGGAGATAGAGATGGTGAAAACATAAAAGAGCTCGTGAAAGGGATAGACTTAGGAAACTTATTAGAAGCTTTGCCACTTGGGATGATAAGGGAGGAAAAAATCTTATCTGATGTTTAATGCTGTTTGAGAAAAGGCATGTGAGGTATGACTTGTCTCTAGCCGCATAAACCGCTCTTTTTGGGAAAGATAGTTTGTTTCCCAGTCCAGTGTTGATTCCTGTTCAAAACCATAGTTGCTAATATTTTTTGGACATGTGCTGGCTACTTCACGTCTTTTATCTCACTTAATCCTCATACAGTCCTGTGTGATGGCTTCTATTTTAATTATTAAAGTAGCTCATGTACAGTGAGAGGCAGAACCATTATTTGAACCCTAGACTCTGCCACTACTACATTCAACCTTTTTTTATGTATGGGACGCTTTACAGTTTGCAGAGTACTTGTGCATATGTTCTCATTTAAACCTCACCACAATCCTGTGCATTAAGTGAAAGTCTTGACATTTTCACACAAGAAAATGGAAGCTTCAGGAATTTGAAGCTCAAAGTACCGGTACTTAGACCAGGCCCACACCCACTCTGACTCCAGTTCCTTTGTTCTCATTATGTAGTTTTGCTAGAAATAATAATAAATAGGGTCATATCTGAAGGTGAATTTTCTAAGATTGTTCACTTGGTTGAAGGTGATTGGTAATGTTTTAGATGTCTGGAGAAGTTAGCAAATATGTGGTCATTAATTTGCATTATTGGTTTCTCTCATAGCTTGAGTATAACTGCTTTATCTAAGTATTCCTTTTGCTCTTGGGCTTCTCAATGCTATGGGTCAGTTTACCACTCTTACACTAACATTTCTAGGTAAATTCAGAAGTGAAGACATAGTTTTCTGTGCTTTAACCTTCCTTGGGTGGCACAAATGAGTGACTGAAAGATGAGAAGGAAAAAGGTCTTGGCAGGATTATAATATAATCATGGTAGTGGGAAAGGGGAGGAGTATATGTGTTTGTGGGGGACAGTTTAAAATACCAGCTCTTCATCTTTTGCCAGTTCCTTCCAGAGCTTCTGTTCCTAAACATGAAATTTCATGACTCCTCTAAATCTCAAGTTTGACAGTTTGAAAGAGGTCATGTGTTGGTGAAGAGATTGATCTTTGTCTGTGAATCAAAACATGAATCATAGCTCCAGAGAGGAGGGCCATAGAGAAAAGCATCCTGATTAGAGGAATATAGCAAGACTGGAGATAGGTACATTTATCTAATATCATCTGGCTTCAAGTGACTGCTTGCTGTCTCCCCAAACTCACCTAAAATTTAGGAGAAGCAGCATGTGGGACACATTTAATGGTTCATATCATTTACTGAGTAAATGTCTAGAGTTAGTGTTTTCCAGAACAAGCTGTCCTTTTAGGTTTGCAGTACCTTTCTCAGTGACTGGCAGAAAGGTCACACTCTTACTTCCCCATTAGATTTAAGGTAAACTTCTAGGGGCTTTTTCTTTTTCTACAAATTGTTTTGCCTAACGAATACACTAGTCTTTACCTTCTAGGAACTGAAATGGCATGGCTTGTGCCACATATCATACTAATGGCTTACAGTTGCATCAGTTACCGAAGATGGTGAAAAAACTAGGCATTATCTTTGTTTCTGGATTCTGGGTGTCTGTGGCTATAGAAACAAACCAGGCAGTAAACATGAGTGTTTAGGGAGTATTTGAATCTCAATGGATGTTCATTGGCTAATGAAAATAAAGTTAAGAAATTTGTTGAGTTGAGGGATAAACTGAATATTACTGAGTTCATTATTGTTTCCATTTTTGGTGGGTGGTATTATCCATTTTGGTTGTGTGCAGGTCATTTGAAGATTATTTCCTAGTGATTAGGCCTTCCAAAATTCCCTTTTCTGCTCTAGGAGGTGAACAATTAGAAAAAGCAAACATTTTATGTTCCTTTTGGGTAATGATTTCACTTAATTCAGATTAATTTTGGGGGGGTTGGCAATGAGTAGATTAATTTTTGAGTGTCATATAGTAAGAGTGCTGAGTTTAAAAATCATTCTATGGTTACTAAAAGGAGGTGAAGATTTGAAAGCGGGACAGAAGGTAGGGTGGGGAATTACACATCTTTATTTCCCAGTTATTTAAGAAATAAATCCCCCTTGGGACTTCCCTGGTGGCGCAGTGGTTAAGAATCTGCTTGCCAGTGCAGTGGACACGGGTTCGATCCCTGGTCCAGGAAGATCGCACATGCTGCGGAGCAACTAAGCCCGTGCGCCACAACTGCTGAGCCCACTTGCTGCAACTACTGAAGCCTGTGCGCCTAGAGCCTGTGCTCCAAAACAAGAAGCCACCGCAAGTAGAAGCCCGCGCGCCACAACAAAGAGTAGCCACTGCTCACTGCAACTACAGAAAGCCCACGGGCAGCGACGAAGACCCAACGCAGCCATAAATAAATAAATAAATCTAAAAAAGAAGTAAAACCCCCAACATGACTTGGACATTGACAAATATTGTTACTTATTTCCAGTTTCTCTGATGGCTTGACTAGGCTACTTTGGGAGGATAAACGGATTGAACATTTGCATGTTGATAGTGTAATATTGCTGAGTACTACTTTTGCCAGTATCCAAGAAGAAGAATGTATGTATATTCTAGTAAAAACCTTTAGGGGAATAAAAATGTGCTTTTTCTATAATGTCTGAACTAAGATTATTCCTCTTAAAGATGGTGTTGAGATGCCTGTCTTCATCCTGAATTTCAGAGAATGATTTGGCTACTTGTAGCCACAGTTTTTTCCTTTACAGAATTGTGGCGATATCATGGTTACTTGTGCAGCAAGCACACTGAACAGTTGATTATACCACATAGTATGCAGAAAAGCAGGGCATGTTGGTGGAAGAGATCCAGCACTTTAACTCATTTCTCAGCCAGTTGGTTTTTTGGAGGACATGTTTGTGGTTGAGTAACTGTATCCTGACTCAGAATTTTAGGATCATTCTGTATATAGTAGGTATTTGATATTAGTTCTGAGGGAACTTTTAGGGGAAAAGTTCACTTTGTGTTATATATCCCTCTTCTTCAGAGCATTGTGCCTTCTCAGCTATCTTTTTTTTTTTTAATCAGAGACTTAGGTGTGAATAAAGCTTCTTGCCAAATTCTATTTATGGATTACTCTGCCTTGTTGGAATTACTGTGATCTGCTAACGTCTTTCATATATAGAAAGTGTTCTGTGTACTGTTGATCTCTGCAGAACGTGATCTTCAGTTAGCCCAGAAAATATTTGAAGGCTGAACTGTCAACAAAAGAAATGCAAGCTTTTCAGCCCTGTCAGTTGATCAGTACACATTCTTTGTAATACATTAAAGCAGTCGTGTTAAAACTAAGCATGTGCCTTCCTTTATCTTTGTGGTCAGGCCTCTTATTTTAAGGGCCAGTAAGTGTTAAATCAAAAGGTAAAAACTTGGGCCCAAGGTTCAGTCACTGTAAGGCAGTGGTTCCTACTGTTCTTGTACTACCTTAGGGTGTTTCCATTAAAATCCCTCATGAGGTGTAATGAAATTATCACATTTTCTAAACAAAGATTATAAGCTTTTATTTTTGAAAAATGTTATCCACACCCTCTCATTTAATACGGAGGTCCTGAGTAATCCAGTAGGGTGAGGGGGAAACCCAAAAAAGTTTGAAGAGGTCACTGCTATAGAGGAGCAATATAGAGTCTGTATCTATAGTCCTTGGCACTTAGTAGGTGTTCAGTAAAGTTATTATGAATGAACAGACATTTCTTCTCTTATGTGGAGCCTTCACCAACCATTCTGTTACTTCTTCTTGGACTCTAATAACATTTGTATCTACCTATCTTAATACAGTACATTATCACATTGAATTGTAATACTGTAATTTATTTACATATCTGTCTCCCCCTACTGGCCAGCAGTCTCCTTCAGGGCTAGGACTGTGCCTTTTATCTTTGTATGCAGAGCATCTGGCTGTTACTCCATGTTCAGTGTCCTGTTTTATGAATGAGTAAGTGTTCAAATAATTTTTTTTTAAGAACTTATTTTTCTCATTCTTTTTTTTTAAGATTTTTTTTTGATGGGAACCATTTTTAAAGTCTTTATTGATTTGTTCTGTTTTTTTTTATGTTTTGGTTTTCTGGCCACGAGGCTTGTAGGATCTTAGCTCCCTGATCAAGGATCGAACCCCCACCCCCTGCATTGGGAGGCGAAGTCTTAACCACTGGACCGCCAGGGAAGTCCCCTCAAATAATTTTTATAGCACAAACCACACATACACACATAGGAAGGTGGTAGGCAACGATCCATCTACATATGTACCTGTCCCAGTGTGTGATCTTACAGTAATGATGGGTTTTCAAAAATATGGAAAGAAAGAAAATGAGAACAACACTTTAAAGTTCAATTGATTTTTAGGGTATGTATATGTCCATACTTTTGTGATAGAGGCTAGTTGAGAACCTCAGCTGCTTTCTTTAAAGATGTGTAAGAGCTTATTAAGCACTTATCAAATAGGGGATTTGGTATATGTTGGAAAGATTCAGATTTAATCCACATAGCTTTATAAATTTGTAAAAAGATGCCCCAAACTTTTTTTAAAGCAGTATCATGATGTGGACATGAAAATCCAGTTATTACTTGGCTTCTTATACCATCACCAGCAAAGAGGCTGTGTAATTAAAAACTTTTCTATCAGGTAGTGGGGTAGATCTATCTCAGATCAGAATCTTAGAGAAAATAGGAGACATAGAAATCTTGCTTAAAAAAAAAAGTTGGCAATTTCATTTTTACAGAAGGTGTGTAATAAATGTCACTGACTACAAATACAGAGAATGAGAACAAATTTTAATACCATACACAATAAATGTACTAAGTTCAAAGCACTCTGATATAAAATAAAATGATCTCTGGTTAGGAATAACAATATTTTTATTTCAGCCAGAATAGCTGAATGTCCCGTAAGATAATTTGTCAAGTAAAAGCTAGAATTAGAAGTCAGGAATGGTAGAATGTTAAATAAATAGTGGCATAGCTAGAAATGTAGTATCCCTTAGCAAATATCAGAAACCTCCAACCTTAGGGAAGGTCTTTTGCTAATCTTCTTTCTACCAAGCATGGTTTTCTGATTTATAGATAGTCTCCTTTGTTGCCAGTAGGTCCCACCACTTTACTTCCTCTCGCTGACAGAGTCATTTCAGCTGTCTGGGTGTCTTCTTCCTTTGACAGTTACTTCCAGCTGTCTCAAGCTACTGGTCTGGCTGAAGTTTCATTCCAAAATGATTTCAGTAGTATAGGGTGGTTAGACCATTGGTTCTGAAACCAAAGTGCTGGGGTTCCAATCTCAGCTGCACCAATTACTAACTTTGTAACTTGGGCAAGTTACTTCTATCCTACATTTGCCTTTTTTATTTTTATAAAGTAGAGAGGATACTATTCTTCTATGTGTTAATACATGCATAGTGCTTATTACAGTACTCGGTACGTGGTAAGCACTCAAACGTTAACTGCTATTACTACTGTAATTTTGCCCTGGCATCATAGTTCACCTTCAGAGCAGTAGCCCTTGTGGGTGTCATTAATAAAAAACTAACTGCCTTTTCATACTTTATACAATTTCTTCATTCTCTGACTCCTTTGTATCCCTAGGGGAATGGGAATTGCCTAAGCTCTCCAGAAAGAACTGCCTCTAACATCTGGTTGATTGAGATACACGGAGGTTTGTTTAATATGGGGGGTAGGCAGACAGCAGGACGATGTGGAAGTCCCTAGGAGGGCTACCCTGCCAACCCACCACTGGTCTCTCTCAGTGTCTCTGGTCAGGACAGAGAGGGCTAGGTCTGGAATTTAGATAGTCTATGAATAAGGGCAGGCAGACCTGGGGGACCCGTATGTAGCAAAATTTCAACATGGTATAATGTAAAAGGGAGCAAGGCTGATATCTTAGATGGAATCAGATTGTTGAGGACTTTATTTTAGAACACAAAGGGACCTTGAATTATTTACCTCCAGGGGAAAACTAGGATCTAGAGAGGTTAAATGATTTACTTAAGTGCCTAAGATCACACAGAAAGTAGCAATAGTAGAATTGACACTAGATAATTTCTCCCTTTAGACACTTTTACTTTCTTGTTTTTCTGTTGTTTTCTGAGAGGGTTAACTTAGGTCAGTTTTACCTTTCTTTTTCTTTGTAAAATAATACCGCCATATTTCCTGATTCTCACAGGTTGATTATCTTAGCAAGAAAAACTATTTGATATAAAATGATAGAATTGTACAGTGATTCTTTTTTTTCTTTTTTTTATTGGCTTCGTTTCTGTGCATGGGCTTTCTCTGGTTGCGGCAAGCGGGGGCTTCTCTTGTTGTGGAGCATGGGCTCTAGGCACGCAGGCTTCAGTAGTTGTGGCACGCAGGCTCTAGAGCGCAGGCTCAGTAGTTGTGGCGCACGGGCTTAGTTGCTCCGCAGCATGTGGGATCTTCCCGGACCAGGGATAGAACCCGTGTCGCCTGCATTGGCAGGCAACCAGTGCACCACCAGGGAAGTTCCTGTACAGTGATTCTCAAAGGGAGATTTTTGATATATTACGTTACTAATTTTTAGAAATTGTAAAATATTTATAACAAAATTTGCCATTCTAACCATTTTTAAGTGTATTAATTCAGTGTACTGCCATCATTACTGTTTCCAAAACTTGTTTTCATTACCCCAAATAGAAATTTTGTAATCATAAAGCAGTAACTTCCCATTCCTCCTCCACCCAGCCCCTGGTAACCTCTAATCTACTTTCTCTATGAATTTGTCTACTCTAGGTACTTCATAAGTGGAATCATACAATATTTTATCTTTTTATGTCTGACCTATTTCACTTAGCATAATGTCTTGCAGGTTTATCCATGTTGCTGCATGTATCAGACCTCCATTTCATTTTATAGCTGAATAATATTTCATTGTATATATAAATACCACATTTTATTTATCTGTCAATGGAAATTTGGGACTATTTCCACTTTTTTTTTTTGACCATTGTGGATAATGCTATTATGAACGTTGGTGTCAAGGTGTCTGAGTCCCTGCTTTCAGTTCTTTTGGGTATATACTAGAAGTGGAATTATTGGATCATATGGCAATTCTGTGTTTACTTTTTTGAGGAATTCCTAGACTGTTTTTTTACACAGGCTGCAAACAGCAATGCATAAGGGTTCCAATTTCCCTACTTCCTGACTAACACTTGTTATTTTGTGTTTTTTTGATGATAGGAATCTTAATGGATGTGAAGTGGTATCTCATTGTGGGTTTGATTTTTAGTGATGTTAGACATCTTTTCAAGTGCATATTGGCCATTTGTGTATCTTCTTCGCAGAAATTTCTGTTTAAGTCCTTTGCCCATTTTTGAAGTGGGTTTATTTTGTTGTTGAGTGGTAAGAGTTCTTTATATATTCTAGATACTGATCCCATATCAGATATATGATTTGCAAATATTTTCTCCCTATGGTTTCTTTTCACTCTGTCATTAGTGTCCTTTGCACAAATTTAAAAAAAAAATTATTTAATTTATTTGGCTGTGCCGGGTCTTAGTTGTGCATGTGGGATCTTCTTTGCCGCGTGCAGGATCTTTAGTTGCGGCATGCGGGATCTAGTTCCCTAACCAGGGATCAAACGCGGGCCCCCTGCATTGGGAGCGCGGAGTCTTAATCGCTGGATCACCAGGGAAGTCCCCAAATTTTAAAAATTTTGATGAAGTCCATTTTGTCTGTTTTTTTTGCTTTTGCTTTTGATATCGTTTAAGAAATCCTCGTTAAAGCCAATGCTGTGAAGATTTTCCCATGTTTTTGTCTAAGAATTTTATTATAGTTTTAGCAGTTATGTTTATGTCTTTGATCTATTTTGAGTTAATTTTTGTACTGTATGGTGTCAGTAAGGGTCCAACTTCATTCTCCTGCGTGCAGATACCCAGTTTTCCCTGCATCATTTGTTGAAAATGTATTTAATCTTAATTAATTTAAGTCTCATAGTCACATGTAGCTAACATTTTGGACAGCTCAGATCTAGCTGATCATGTAATTTTTCTCCTTTAATCTGTTAATGTGGTGAATTATATCAGTAGATGGAGTGGAAATTCTCAGAACTAACAAACTGCTTCTGCATTTTTGGCACATCATGGTAGTTCATTAAATACTGAACAACTTTTTTTAGTCACTTGTCTGTGTGTCCTTTCATATAAAATCAACTGAAATGTCTATGGAAATTGTTTAGAAAAAGACTTTGCTTTCTCAAAAAAATGATATCAGGCAATGTGTCTTCTATTGGTCTACATCAAACTTTATTCTTATAAAAATACATTGCTTTACTTAAACATGTATGTTGTATTACCTTTATTCTTTTACAGATTGCCCATCATTATTTTGTATTGAGATAGAATTCATATGCTAGGCAATTCACCCTTTTAAAGTGTGCAATTCAATAGTTTTTAGTAAATCCACAAAGTTGTGAAAACATTACCAGTATCTAATTCTAGAACATTTTCATTACCCCAGAGAAACCCAGTACACATTAGCAGTTTTTCCCCATCTCTCTTCCTTCCAGCCCCTGGCAACCACTAATGTGTTTTCTGGCTTTATAGATTTGCCTATTCTGTCCATTTCAGATAAAGGTAATCATAAAATATGTAGTCCTTTGTGATTGGCTTTTTTCACTTAGTGTGTTTTTTAAAGTTCATCTGTGTTTGTAGCATTTATCAGTACTTCACTCCCTTTTTCTGCTCAACTGTATTCCATTGTATGGATATATACTATATTTTATTAGCCATTTGTCAGTTGATAGACCCTTGGGGTGTCCATCTACTCTGGTTATAATGAATAATGTTGCTATGAATGTTGGCGTACATGTTTTTGTGTGGCGTGTTTTCATTCTCTTGGGTAAATACCTAGGAATGGAATTTCTGGGTCATATGGTAACTCTAACCAATTTGAGGAACTGCCGGACTGTTTTCCAAAAGATTTGCTCTGTTCTACATTGCCACTAACTGTGTATGAGGGTTTTGCTTTTTTCACTTCCTCACCAGCACTTATTACCTAGTAGTTGTGAAGTAGTATCTCGTGGTTTTGATTTGCATTTCCTTAATGACTGATGAGCTAAAGACTAATGATGTTTCATGTGCTTATTGGCCAGTTATATATCTTTGAAAAATACTCTTTCAGACCTTTGCCCACTTTAATTTTATATTTTGTCTTTTTTAAGTTGTAAGAGTTCTTTATATATCCTAGATATTAGACCCTTATGAGATATATAATTTGCAAATATTTTCTCTCATTTTATAAATTGCCGTTTACCTTTCTCGATAGTGTTTTTGAAGCACAAAAAGTTTTAATTTGGGGGCTTCCCTGGTGGCGCAGTGGTTGAGAGTCCGCCTGCTGATGCAAGGGACGCGGATTCGTGCCCCGGGCTGAGAAGATCCCACATGCTGCGGAGCGGCTGGGCCCGTGAGCCATGGCTGCTGAGCGTGCGCGTCCGGAGCCTGTGCTCCGCAGTGGGAGAGGCCACAAAGTGAGAGGCCCATGTACCGCAAAAAAAAAAAAAAAAAGTTTTAATTTTGAAGAAATCTAGTTAATCTATTTTGTTGTTGTTACTTGTACTTTTGGTGTCTTATCTAAGAAACTGTTGCCTAATCCACAGTCATGAATATTTACACCACAATTTCTTCTAAGAATTGCATAGTCTTAGCCTTTACATTTAAGTCTGATCCATTTTAAGTTAGTTTTTTTGTATAAGGTGTGAGGTAGAGGTCCAGCTTCATTCTTTTACATGTGGATATCCAGTTGTCCCAGCACCATTTAAATTTTTTTTTTAATTTTTAAAATTTTTATAGTTTTAAAGGTTGCTTTCCATTTACACATGTTTAGAAAAGAGAATGCCAGATGTTTCTGTGTAATAGTGGATACCTGTTTGCATCTATTCTTGCACCATTGTCTTTTTTTTTTTTTTTTGGCCACGCTGCAGCTTGTGGGATCTTAGTTCCTCGACCAGGGATTGAACCCGAACCCTCAGAAGTGAAAGTGTGGAGTCCTAACCACTGGACCGCCAAGGAATTCCCACCATTGTCTTTTCTACAGCTAACCATCTAGGAGAGGAGAGGAGAGGAGAGTATAGTATAGTATAGTATAGTATCTGTAGCCCTTCATCTTATGTGTCAGTACTTGAGTTAACTAAATATTCCATTTATGTGGCTGTTTTTACCATTTAATATAGTTAATTACCACCTGACCAGGAGTGGTAAATATTTTTTTAAGGCAGTTTCTAAATTTTTTTTTTTTCGGCTGTGTTGGGTTTTTGTTGCTGCGCGTGGGGTTTCTCTAGTTGCGGCGAGCAGGGGCTACTCTTCGTTGCAGTGTGCGGGCCTCTCATTGCGGTGGCTTCTCTTGTTGTGGATCACAGGCTCTAGGTGCGCAGGCTTCAGTAGTTGCAGCACGCGGGCTTGGTAGTTGTGGCTCACGGGCTCTAGAGTGCAGGCTCAGTAGTTGTGGCACACGGGCTTAGTTGCTCTGTGGCATGTGGGACCCTCCCGGACCAGGGCTCGAACCCGTGTCGCCTGCATTGGCAGGCAGATTCTTAACCACTGCGCCACCATGAGTTTGCTCATGGTGAGTTGGAAAACATGAGTTTGCTATATAGTTTGGTAATCTAAATAGAATAAATGATAATTGGTTATTCAGGAGTAAAACTCACTGTTAACCCTGGAAAGTACAAATTGCTTTTGAGTGAAAATGTGGTTGGAATAGATTTCATAGTTCAGTTTGTGCCTACTATTTACTGTGACACTGGGTTCAGCAAGGGCTGGTGTCTATGGGAAGCCAGAAACATCCTTTAGGTTGCCAAAAAGCACCTAGAATTAAAAAAAGCACAGCATGCTAGTTAAACCATTTAGAATTATTTGGTAATGTTGGTAGGCTGGAGGAGATTGGTGGCTGCTTTCCTTAGTGTTAAAGTGGCATTGCCTTTTGAGTTTCACCTGTAGCAGATTGTGTCATTGACTACTTATTTCCAGGGTTATTTTGAGGATTGAATATGTTTTTTAAGCACTTAGAGATTTGCCGTAGATGCTTACTTTCACCAGGGTTTACATATAGATAGGAGAATGGTGGGGGGGACCCTTATCCTTGACAGTGTTAAAACCAGCACAAATAATTTCACATTACTGTTGACCTCCCAATTGCAACAATCAAAAGAAAACAAGAATTTAATTTTTCTGTAGTCCTTCAGAAATGGGCATAGCTTGGCTGGGGCAGGAGTTTTCTTTATATCCTTACACTTTCCATATTGAAAGTACAAATGGAAGAATAATTCTTCTTGAATATAGGAAAAATAAAAGCATATAAAAAGAAAGAAGAGACAGAGAACTTCAGGCTACCATGTTAGAAATGTTGGGATAATCAAGATGATGATATCTTGACTGAAAAAGAGTCGGTAATAGTTGACCTAGGAAATGTTAAAGTTTGAAAATATGACTGGGATTTTTTTGATGTGCATATTAGAATTTATGCAAAAGAATGCTTTCTTTTCTCTTTGAAATTGAGGTATAATTGACATACAATATTATATTAGTTTCAGGTGTACAACATTCAACATTTGTATACATTGCAAAATGGTTACCACAATGGTTCCTTACCATCTGTCACCTTACAAAGCTAATATGGTATTATTGACTATATTGCCCCATGCTGTACATTACATCCCCATGACTTGTTTATTTTATAGCTGGAAGTTTGTACTTCATAATCCTATTCACCTGTTTCACACCACGCCCACCCCTCTGGCAACCACCAGTCTATTCTGTTTATGACTCTGGATTTTGTTTTGTTAGTTTTGGTTTTTAGATTCCATATATATGCAGTGTATGTCTTTCTCCGCCTGATTTATTTCACTTAGCGTCATACTCTCAACCCTCACGTTGCTGCAGATGGCAAGATTCCATTCCTTTTTATGGCTGAGTAGTATTCCATCGTGTGTGTGTGTGTGTGTGTGTGTGTGTGTGTACACATATACCACATCTTTATTCACCCATCAATCAGACACTTAGATTGATTCCATATCTTGGCTATTATAAATAATGCTGCAGGGAGCATAAGAATGCATATGTCTTTTCTTTTTAAAAAATATTTATTTATTTTTGGCTGCACCAGGTCTTCCTTGCAGCATGTGGGAAATTTAGTTGCAGCATGTGGACTTCTTAGTTTTGTCATGCAGACTCTTAGTTGCATATGTGGGCTTCTTAGTTGCAGCACGCATGCGGGATCTAGTTCCCTGACCAGGGATCGAACCTGGGCCCCCTACATTGCGTACACGGAGTCTTACCCACTGGACCACCAGGGAAGTCCCGCATATATCTTTTCAAATTCATATTTTCGTTTTCTTCGGTTAGATACCCAGTAGTAGAATTGCTAGATGATATGATAGATTGATTGATTGAGTCTTCATTGCTGCGCGTGGGCTTTTGGGGGCTACTCTTCATTGCGGTGCGCGGGCTTCTCATTGCACTGGCTTCTCTTATTGTGGAGCATGGGCTCTAGGCACGCAGGCTTCGGTAGTTGTGGTACGCGGGCTCAGTAGTTGTGGCGCATGGGCTTAGTTGCTCCGCGGCATGTGGGATCTTCCCGGACCAGGGCTCAAACCTGTGTCCCCTGCATTGGCAGGCGGATTCTTAACCGCTGCACCACCAGGGAAGTCACTTTTTTTTTTTTTTGCCATTCTATGTGGCATGAGGGATCTTAGTTCCGCAACCAGGGATCAAACCCACACCTCCTGCAGTGGAAGTATGGAGTCTTAACCACTGGACAGCCAGAGAAGTCCCTGTTACCTTTTTGATAATAGTCATTCTGACAGGTGTAGGATGATACCTTACTGTGGTTTTGGTTTGCATTTCCCTGATGATTAGTGTCATTGAACATCTTTTCATGTGCCTCTTGCCACGTGTGTCTTTTTTGGAAAAATGTTTATTCACATCCTCTGCCCATTTTTTAATCAGTTTGTTTGTTTGTTTGCTTGTTATTGAGTTGTATGAGTTCTTTATATATGTTGGATGTTAACCCCTTATCAGATAAATTATTTACAAATGACTTCTCCCGTTCAGTAGGTTTCCTTTTTATTTTGGTGGTAGTTTCCTTTGCTGTGCAGAAGCTTTTTAGTTTGATGTAGCCTCATTTGTTTATTTTTGTTTTTGTTTTCCCTTACCTTTGGAGTCAGATCCAAAAAAATTGCTAAGACCAATGTCAAGGAGCTTACTGTCTATGTTTTCTTCTAGGAGTTTTATGGTTTCAGGTCTTACATTTAAGTCTTTAACCCATTTTGAGTTAATTTTTATATATGGTATAAGATAGTGCTCCAGTTTCATTCTTTTGCATGTAGCTGTCCAGTTTTCCCAACACCATTTGTTGAAGAGACTATCCTTTCCCCGTTGTATATTTTGCCTCCTTTGTCATAAATTAATTGACCATGTATGCGTGGGTTTATTTCTGGGCACAAATGAATGCTTTCTAAAAGTGATTATTGTGGGAAACTACATTTATTCCGATGGTATTGTTCCTGCTTTTTGACATACTTGGAACTCATCTTTTGGAGTTCTCTTCAAAGACACATATATGAAATAAGGTGAGGAAGAGAACGGAGTGGTGTCTTCTAAAAAACGAACCTATTTAAGAAATTGTCAGTGAGAATACCACCCCCCCTTTCAAATATAAAGGTAACTAAAAATATTTTGAGCAGTGATGGCATTTTTAGAGTGAGAGGTCTACTAAATTAGGTCTTTTGGCCTTTGAGCTGTGATTTATGGCAACAAAGTGCTAGGTAAGAGTGTTATAAAGTTTTTTGTGTTTTTTTTTAATATTTATTTTATTTATTTATTCTTTTTGGCTGTGTTGGGTCTTCATTGCTGCACGTGGGCTTTCTCTAGTTGCCCCGAGCGGGGGCTACTCTTCGTTGCAGTGCGCGGGCCAGTGGCTTCTCTTGTTGCGGAGCACGGGCTCTACGTGTGCAGGCTTCAGTAGTTGTGGCACGCGGGCTCTAAAGCACAGGCTCGGTAGTTGTGGCACATGGGCTTAGTTACTCTGCGGCATGTGGGATCTTCCCGGACCAGGGCTTGAACCGTGTCCCCTGCATTGGCAGGAGGATTCTTAAGCACTGTGCCACCAGGGAAGCCCAAGAGTGTTATAAAGTTTTTTTACCAAATATGGAAAAGATATCAGGTATCTATCAGTGTTTCTACCTAAAACTGCTAAATTGAATCTTGCTCTCCTCTGGTGTGCTCTCCTCTGTGTGTAGTTTTTATTTTTTATGACTTATTTCTGCCCTTTCCCTGATCCCATTCCCTAAGAGACCTTTCTACAGTGTCTCATTTTCTTATGTGTTTATATAAATTCAGGTGCCATGTAATCAATTCTAGATCATCAATATCTAACTTTAAATTCCAGGTTTGGTTGTCCTTAGCACATACTGGAGTAGGGCTACTTTACCATTCATTGCCTCCCACGTGAATTGTCCTATGTGTATGTATTCAAGAAACTTCGACAAATTTTAACACTGGCTAAAGTAAAATATACCAAAAGGTAAATTTGCAGCAAAAGCAACGTGTTATCTTAAAAAAAAAAAAGCTTACAAGATTATTCACATACCATAAAATTCACCCGTTTAAAGTGTACAACTCAGTGGTTTTTAGTATATTCACAGAGTTGTGTAAACATCACCACTATCTAATTCTAGAACATTTTTAATTTCTCCCAAAAGAAACCCATACTGTTAAAAGTTACTTTCTATCTCTCCCTCTCCCCAGCCCATTGCAACCATTAATCTACTTTCTATCTCTGTGGATTTGCTTCTTCTGGACATTTCATGTAAATAAAATTATGACTTTTTGAGGGCGGTGACGGAGTCTGGAGCTGCCCCAGGAGCCGGATCTGTCGTATCCTCTCTTCCACTTCCTGTTGCAAACAATAAAGTCCATTCGTACAGTAAAAAAATAAAAATGTGATTATGGTCTTCTGTGTTTGGCATCTTTCACTTAGCATGTTTTTAAGATTCTTCCATATTGCAGCACATATCAGTACTTCATTCTTTTTTATGGCCAGTTACTATTCCATTGTGTAAATATACCACGTTTTGTTTATCCACTCATCAATTGATCGACATTTGGGTTGTTGCTGCCTTTTGGCTATTATAAATAATGTTCTGCTATGAACATCTGTGTACACGTTTTTGTATGGACGTGCGTTTTTAATTGTTTTGGATATATACCTAAGATTAAAATTGCTGGGTCATAGGATAACTTACTGTGTGTTTAACTTTTTGAGGAACTGCCAAACTGTTTTCCAAAATGGCTGCAACATTTTACATTCCCATCAGTACTGTATAAGGGTTCCAGTTTCTCCACATGCCCTCCAACACTTGTTATCGTCTACCTTTTTGATAATAGCCATCCTATTGGGTGTGAAGTGGTGTATCGTTGTGGTGTTAATTTGTATTTCCCCTAATGACTAATGATCCCGAGCATTTTTCATGTGCTTTTTGGCCATTTGATCCCGAGCATTTTTCATGTGCTTTTTGGCCATTTGTGTATCTTTCTTTGGCAAGACACTATCCTTAATGCTGAGTATTGATGGTCTGCTGTTTGGAATACTGTTGTTTAGATTAACTTTCTTTATCTGCTGTAAAAGAGTTTCTGTTTCATTAATTCAAGTGTTCTAGTCTATTCTTGAAGGTTGTTTTAGAAAGCTAATCTAGAAAGGGCCTTCCCCATGAAAAAATTATGTTTTGTATCCTGGCCTGTAATGTCTATGAAGACAGTTTAAGCAATGATAGACAAATAAAATGTTAAGTAGACCCGATTTGGTCATATTTTCGTTGTAGATTTATATCTCTAGGCTCAAAGAGTTAGCAGTGGTAAAATGTACAAAGTAGGAAACCTAGTGACTCATTTAAAATTTTGTACATTCTGAGACTATTAGCTGACCTTTGGTTGAGAAAAAGATCTATAAGGCAAGGAAAATTGATGCTTAACATAGCAACTGAAAGGCATGAAAAAGTACATGATTTCATCCTTATGTCCCTCTCTCCCCAGCGTGGTACCATGCGACGACGCTATGAAGATGATGGCATTTCAGATGATGAAATTGAAGGAAAAAGAACTTTTGACTTGGAAGAGAAACTCCACACCAACAAATATAATGCAAATTTTGTTACTTTTATGGAAGGAAGAGGTCAGTATCATTTGGGTTCAGACCTGCAGCCCCTTGATGTAGGAAGTTGTAGACTCTGGGAGCTGTGGGCTCAGCATCTCTGCAGCCAAAGTACTGCCTGTTGATGCTGTGATGCTATTTATCTGTATTTTCTCTTACTACTCAATGCCACTCATGCACACACCCCCGCCCCAGTCCTCCCACCCTGTGAGTCATTCTCTGCTATATTGGAAAAAGCAAGCGTTTATTAGGGCAAGAATGTTGGAATTTTTCCCTAAAGGCCTCTTCCTTCTTCTTCTCCCATCCCTTGGTTTGGGTTTAATTAAGAATAGTATAATAAAAATCCTTTTATGCACGTACCTGCCCCACCAAAACTGAGCTCTATGTGTATCATGCAGCTTTGTTCCTTGGCAAACTTCCAAGGATGTCATGGTATGTATTGTAGTGGACAGAGTTACATATTTAGGCTATTAAGTGACAGGGCGATGATTTCTGCTTAGGATTTATGAGATGACTCAATAGTACTATCCCCTGTTGGTTAAATTCTGAATTATTGTGGAAGTATAGATTTAGCAAACCCCTTGAGCCCTGCTTCTCAGTGTGCTCTCCCTATACCTTAAGAGATGCTTCTTAATAACAAGCATGTATTATCTAACAGCAAAACTGTATACACAGAAATAGCAAATACCATCTCTACCTTATTATTTAGGATCCATTTTATGGTCCTTTTGTCTTTTTCCAGCTAAACCTTTTCCCTTTCTAACAATTGTTTTCCTATGGTGACAGATTTTAATGTAGAGTATATCCAGCGAGGTGGCTTAAGAGATCCTCTGATTTTCAAGAACTCCGATGGACTTGGAATAAAGTAAGTGTTTGCTGTTTGATTGGATGTGGTTGCAAAATGGCCACGTTACACCCAGGGCTATAGACAATGCAGTATGGATAATCCAAAGCATAAATCATTGAAAATATCTAAAAGTGTGTTGTTATAGGTAAGTGAGAAAATACAGATGAGCTATAAAGAAAATAAATTTAAATCTCCTAAAATCTACCACCCTGAGATAATCCCTATTAACCTTTTCTCATATATTCTTTTTTCCTATGTATATATATGTACATATATATACATTTATATTTCAAATATGTTTTAATCCTCAATATGAAGATTGATATGTCTTGACTGGGGAGTTCTTAGTTCTTTAAGAAAAAACTCACCTGACTAGAGTAGTTGTGCTTCCCATTATACTTACTAGTGTTTGTTTCATAGGATGCCAGATCCAGACTTCACTGTGAATGATGTCAAAATGTGTGTGGGTAAGTATTAAACTTGAGGCCTTTGAGTGTCTTTGAGGCAAAGATCTAAGATTTACAACTGAGTCTTAAATCGCTTACTGAGATTTAAGGCTTAGGAACATTGAACTATATATTTGATTGAAGTATATACTACTTGAAATAGTTTCTTGATTAGAAACTACTGTTTAGCAACTGAGGATTTTCTCAAAGGTAGTTATAGAAGTTGCTTCATTTATTACTACCCATTAGACATACAACATCTGAACATCTGCCTCTTTCCTACCTACTGTTTTTATCACTGTGCATCCTTCCTTCTCTCCTTGAAGAGCCTACCTTCCAGGGCAAAATTTCAAAAGTGAAATTTTATATCTCTGAGCCAAGAATAACACTTCATTTATGATTCTCTTCCTTTCCCTAAAAGCCATGGAGAAATTTCCAGGAAATTTTCACCAATGCTACATTTGGTAACTTGGCTAAGGTTTGAAACTTTGTAAGCTGAGAAGTAGGTTCATTAAAATTTCTCTTCATTGGTTGATTGGTTAACCATTCTTGATTGGTTAACTTGAGTCTTAATAAGAATTGTATTTTCTTTCTTCTTTTTTTTTTTGGCTGCACTGGGTCTTCGTTGCGGCGTGCGGGCTTCTAAAACAAAAGTTTTCAGATGCTTCCCGCCTAACACTACAACTTTTATTATGTTTTGTCCTCTATGCTGAAGCTCCAGTGCAGTCTCTCCCTTTGAAATTAAGTATTGCAGTACTGTCTCTTGGCCACTTGAGGGCTCTTTTTAGACAGCTGGATAACTTCCGTTTATCCAAGAGATAAATGTCCTAGGTAGAGGAAGTTTCTCTAATTCCCTGTATTTTTCACTCCCCTACCTGTTTCTATGTTAGATTCCAGCTATCTGCCTGTCACTATGTATTTCCTATTACTTAGCACAGTCTCTGGAGTATAGTAGATACTCAGTAAATCTGTTTACTAATTAAAATGCTTTCCTACTCTTCACAAGGCAGGGTTCTCAGGGGGCCTCGGAAAACATAGTACTTGAGTACTTATCGGTCCATCGCTTGACTTTTTTTTCCTAATGGACCTCCAGGAAGTAATTCCTTGGATCCACAAGTTAATGGACCACCAAAGCTTTTCTCTATTGGTCAGGCATTCTTAGGGGTTTGTGGTCCACAGATGACCTGCATCAGAATCATCTGTGATACTTGTTAAAAATATAGACTTCTAGATCCTGTCATAGACTTACAGTATCCAAATTTCTGAGCTATACAGATATAAGGACTGATTCACTCACTAGCCTTCTTTTGCATTCCTTCTCACTTATCACTTTCTCATGTCCTCAATATGTTTTCTGCTAATAATGGTCTTTAGAGCCCTTCCTAACCTTATATTTTCCACATAGACCTGTGGATGGTCACAGATATCTTTGTTGTGATTTAAAATAAAGCAGTGATTATATTTAAACTGACAGACTTATCAGAAGTTTCAAATGATGATTGTTAAAATGCAGGAACAACATATTGGTGATTACAATAACCCATTATTACTAAATGTACTTTGGCTGATCCATTCTTCTTTTCTACCTAAAGTAGAATGTTACATCTCCAGTGTCAGTTCATGTCCCCAAAAGATAGTACACATGTTCTATTGTGTAAACTTTATATAATGGGATATATTGATTTTAAAGTGTGGACTCAAACAAAACTGGCTGGTTTCAAATCCCAGCTCCACTAATTACTACCTGTGTAACCTTGGGCAAGTTACTTAAATGTGAAGAACAGTGTCTGGCACGTAGTATGTGCTCAGTAAAAGTTAGCTATTTCTATGACTGTCATTATTTTATCTGAGTGCTCTGGTAGCATTGGCAGAGTGGAACTGTGTTTGCCTTATCTACATTCCTAAAGGAAAGCATTCACTTTTTAATTTTTTTTTAAATTATGGTAAAATACAGATAACCTAAAATTTATCATTGTAATAATTTTAAAGTATCCAACTCAGTGGCATTAAGTATATTCACAGTGTGCAACCATCACTAATACCTACTTCCAGAACTTTTTCATCACCCCTAACAGAAACTACATACCCATTAAGTAGTCATTCCCTGTCCTCTCCTTCCCTCAGGCCTTGGCAACCACTAATCTACTTTCTGTCTCTGTAGATTTGCCTATTTTGGATATTTCATGTAAATGGAATGATAAAATATGCAGCCTTTTGTGTATAGCTTCTTTCACTTAGCATAATGTTTTTGAGGTTTATCTATGTTGTAGCATATAACAGTACTTCATTCCTTTTTATGGTTGAATAATCCATTCATTGTATGAGTATACCACACTTTGTTTTTGGTTTTGTTTTTAATTCCTTAGTTTTTCATTTATTTATTTGGTTGCGCCAGGTCTTAGTTGCAGCATGCAGACTCTTAGTTGCGGCATGCATGTGGGATCTAGTTCCCTGACCAGGGATCAAACCTGGGCCCCCTGCACTGGGAGCACAGAGTCAACCACTGCGCCGCCAGGGCAGTCCCACCACACTTTGTTAATCGATTCATCTGTTGATGGACATTTGGGTTATTTCCACCTTTTTGCTGTTGTGATTTAGAGCAGCTAAGAACATTCATGTGTAAGTTTTTGTTTGAACACTTGCATTTGATTCTTTTGGATATATACCTAGGAGTAGAATTGCTGGATCATGTGGTCATTCTCTGCGTAATTTATGGAGGAGCTACCAAAGTGTTCCCATAGCACCTGCACCATTGTACATTCCTGCTGGCACAGTCTGATTTCTCTGTACCCTTGCCAGCCCTTGTTATTTTCCCTTTTTTAAAAAATTTAAATTGTGGCCATCCTAGTGGGTGTGAAGTGGTATTTCAAGGCAGTTTTGATTTAGTGTTTGCTTTTTCTTCCAAATAATGAAGAGTAGGTTCAGTCCGTTGTCTTACATTAGCAGTTATCTTTTTATGTGTATTCTGCTATATCTGCTTCATTATGGCCATATTCTTGTCCTTTTGCCTATTATGTCTTATCTCTAACTAGACTATAAACTCCTTGAGGCAGGGGACCAGGTCCTAACACTGCTTGGTATATCCACCAAGCCAGGTGGATATATAGGTGTTTGTTAGTTTCTTACAAATTGAACAGTATTCTTAATATTTCAGTGGCAACTTTTTATTCTCTCTCTCCCCTCCTTGACCTCCATTTTCTTAACTTTTTAGGTGTGCTGCCTCTCCATATCTTCTCTTATGCTGTTGCCTCTGCTTGGAATTCTCTCTGTTGAATCTTGTTGAAATTCTATTTATTCCTCCAGGTTCAACTCAAATGTTTCTTCTTCCCCTTCCTTTTTTTCTTTTTTTTTAAATTTATTTATTTGGCTGCATCAGGTCTTATTTGCGGCACGCGGGATCGTCGTTGCAGCGCGCAGGTTCTTCGTTGCGGAGCGCGGGCTTCTCTCTAGTTGTGGCGCATGGGCTCTAGAGTGCGCAGGCTCAGTAGTTGCGGCACGGGCTTAGTTGCCCTGCGGCATGTGGGATCTTACTTCTCCGACCAGGGATCGAACCTGTGGCCCCTGCATTGGAAGGTGGATTCTTAACCACTGGACCACCAGGGAAGCCCCCCCTACCCCGCACGCCCCCTTTTCTAAAATCCTTCTCTGGTCAGTCTAGTTTAAAATTTTTTTTAAAATTTTCTTTTATTTTTACTGCTGTTTAACTGAGCACCTATTTTGTGTCAGACATTTTACCTCATTGACTAAATCCTCACAATGGCCCACAAGGTGATATTATTCCCAAGTTACAGAAGAAGATATTAAGGTTCAGAGAAGTTAAATAACTTGCCTAAGTAATATTAGAGCTGAGGTTTAAACTTGGGTCTCTGGCTCTGAGGCTATTGTTTTCTCCCCTCTGCTATTTTATGCTGGCTCTGTGACATTCTGCTTTTTGTTGTGGTTGTTATAGTTGGTTGAGAATCTGATGTACATCTTTGTATTCATTAAGATCATTAAGATGTCTTTATCATTCAGTAAATATTTATGGAATGAATGAAATTTCTCATCTATGAATGGTACTTAGTATTTAAAATTGTTAGGATTGAGTGAGATGTTGAATATAAGATTCAATGCCTGACCATATAGTAAACATGCCATAGGGAGTGATTGTTGTTTTTAATATTAACCATTGTCTTTGTCATTCTTTATGATTTGATTTTCTGTCGATTACCTTGAAAGTGACAGCTATAGCCTGTCTATTAGTGAATACTGTAAAGAAGAAAGGATAGTTTGTTTACTTTCACTTGTGTCTTATATTTTTAACATATTTAAGGATATTAGTGGCTCAGTAGAGATGATCAATGCATCTTTCATGGCAGGGAGTCGTCGGATGGTGGATGTCATGGATGTGAACACACAGAAAGGCATTGAAATGACCATGGCTCAGTGGACACGCTACTATGAGACCCCAGAGGAGGAGCGAGAAAAACTCTATAATGTCATCAGCCTGGAGTTTAGCCACACCAGGCTGGAGAATATGGTGCAGCGGCCCTCCACGGTTAGTCTAATCATTTTCTCCACATTGTCTTTGTCACCAAGAGGGTTGATTATACACTGGGAGAATTTATAACTTCTTAAACATACCAGGATAAGGATGAACAAGACAATTTGATAAGAATAACATGTGTTTTTAGAAGGTTCATCATTTTCCAACATCACTTAGTTTTTGATAGGGAGAGGCCATTCTGATAATTTAAGAACATTGGCCTTTGCATGTAATGGAGAAAAGTCTTAAATTCATTCTGATAAGAACTGTGAATAGGAAGTTTGCCTAATAAATTTCTATCCTATAGGTTTATACTTGCAGAGATGCTTGGGAGAAAACTGATTTAGAGCCAGGTGATTGTATGAGATGGTTTCTCGAGTAGATTCTGTTGGATGACTAATAGCAATAATTTGACAACCCATCCTGAGGGGAAGTTAGTTTTTGATGCTTAACTTTCCTGAGGTAGATACTGATTTAACCCATCTCTTATGAAAGTGGCTGTCTACAGGATGCTGAGAGCACTCATTTCCCTAAGTGGGATTGGTTTCACTTTTAAAATACACCTAGTCATTTTTCGACCACTTTTATTCCTGTCATAGAACTCACTTGAGTCAAGTATTCCACCTGGAACGGTGGAATTTGGAATGTACTAATGGAAAAAATGTACATTTTTTCGGAGTCAAGTTCTCAGTGTTTTATCCTATCGCCATTTAAATTATCCTAATTGTACCCTGTGACTTTCAAAGTTGAAATGTGGTATTAATTGGTTATAATACTGTTTTATATATACATTTATATATAAAATATATATATACATATACTTTGACTTTCAAATTGTACCTTTTGACTTTCAAAGTTGAAATGTGGTATTAATTGGTTATAATACTGTTTTATATATACATTTATATACATACATACCTTCAACTTACTAGTTAGTTGCATTGTTTTTTATCACTAACACATTGGTGTGTACAGACCAAAGGGAAAATGTTGTCAGTGTTACGTGAAGAGACTATAATTTTTGTCATTGTTTCTTGTTATTGGAGATGCTACAACAAATACAGAATTTCTCAAGAAAACTTTTCCCCCCTAAAATGACAAAAATCCTTTTTATATATTAATTGTCATTTGTTTGGTCATGTGGAAATACAGGAAGACAGGTGGTTAGAATTTAGCCTTGTTATTAACCTAACAAGGTGCACTTAATAAATAAAGAATTCAATAAGAGAGATAGTAAGAATCACAATAACATTGTTTATAAATGTGTTCCTTAATATTTTTAGAATTTCAGTTTAAGAGTAGTAAGATTGTAGCTGTAAAAGTAAAACTTGGCCTGGATCATACTTTTCCATTCTTAAAATTTAGAAATGTGTTATTCACACATGAAGCCTTCTTTGTAACATCCTTAATTCATTTTGCCCCTAGTTTTAATGATAAAAATGCTACATCATTTTATAAAAATTAGAAAAGTACTCCACCATTAAATGGAGGAATAGAACCCATGGAAGAGCTCAGAAATAGAAAATTTTCTAGAGGGCAGAGAACAGTGCACCAATATCTTCTAGAGACCTAAAACAAGGCCAGAAAGATTGAGTGAGCTATTATTACCAAAGTCACCTCCTAAAAGGAAGCAAGCTTTTTATGACCTTGCTATATAAGCAGCAACATTCTTATTCTACTAGGGTGTTATTTATTTACCGGGGTATTTTCCCCCAAGGTATATCCCTCCATTTATCTAGGTCTTTTCTAATATATCTCAATAATGCTTAATAAAAAACCAACTTTATTGAGGTACAATTGATATACAATAAAGTGTACCCATTTTAAGGGTACATTTCAGTGAGTTTTGAAAAATGTATTCATTCAGGTAGTAATCTTTTACATAAACTACATAATTTCTTGTTCACTATGATCTTCACACCTTCAGAGTGAGCTTATTGGTTTAAGTGCCTGCTACATGCTAAGTGCTGTGCTTAGGTGCTAGAGGTACAGTGGAAAACAAGATCATTCTTGTCCTCAAAATGCTTAGAGTCTCATGGGGAAGAAAGACCAGAGAATTGGCATTTATAGAAACTACAGTGTGGTAAGTGCTTCAAAACTGAATAAGTACGGAATGTTGTGTGAGCCAGTAGGAAGGACCCACCTAACCTAAACCGGAGGAGAATTGGGCGAAGTTTTTTGGAGGAAGCGGTACCTAGGCTTGACATGAAAGAAAAAATGAGGCAAAGAGAAGGAAGACCAGAATCCCAGGCAGGAAGAATAATATGTGCAAAAGTAGGTGCAGGGAAAGTAAGGTGGGCAACTTTTTTTTTTTAATAAATTTATTTATTTTATTTATTTATTTTTGGCTGTGTTGGGTCTTTGTTGCTGTGCACAGGCTTTCTCTAATTGCGGCGAGTTGGGGCTGCTCTTCCTTGTGGCGTGCGGGCTTCTCATTGTGGTGGCTTCTCTTGTTGTGGAGCATGGGCTCTAGGCACACGGGCTTCAGTAGTTGCAGCATGCGGTCTCAGTAGTTGTGGCTTGTGGGCTCTAGAGCACAGGATCAGTAGTTGTGGCACATGGGCTTAGTTGCTCCACGGCATGTGGGATCTTCCCGGACCAGGGCTCGAACCCATGTCCCCTGCATTGGCAGGCAGATTCTCAACCACTGCGCCACCAGGGGAGCCCAAGGTGGACAACTTTTAAGTGCCCATTGTAGGTGGTAGCATAAAGTGGGACCCTCTAGTGAAGAGAGAGAGGTGATTTCTGCTGTCATCCCAGCAGTAACTGAGAAGTAGATGAAAAATAGCAGCAGATGTAATGTGCAGATTTGTTTGGTGATGGGGAAATTAGTTCGTGGAAGGCCATGAGCTGTTTTTGCACAGTGTATGAATAGATTATGTCTTAGTTATTGCACTTCTTGCCAGTTTGTATTGGTACGGGACAGGTAGAAACTGTGATTATCTCCACTGGAGACTTGCTGTCATATGGATGAGGCCATTTAGCAAAAGGCCTATCCAGAGCCTAAAGATTAACCTAAGAAAAATGTATGAACGCCTTACCATAATATTCTCTTGATAGTCAGATAATACCCAATAATATCAAATAAAGGGAGGCCAGAGAGTGACTTATTGCTGCAGGTGAGAAATTCTAGCCAGGGAAGTTCATCTATCTCTGAGTGAACACTTGACAAAAAAATACTCATGTGTTCCTAACTTTTCCTCTCCCTATCCAGATATAAGAACTTATAGTGAGTATACTGAGCAACTCACAGTTTTTCTGTATTCTGTTAAAGGCTTTCCAAAGGACAATACCAGGAGATGGGAGAAAACTGGCCACTACATCAAGAGAGCAGAAAGTAGATTTTGTTTGATAGAAAGAAGAATCTGGGGCTCATTCAGTGTTCTTAGGCCCAGTGGATGCTTAGTTAAAACTGTTGGATCCCTGAGTGGAAATTCTTTGAAATGGGGCAGCAAGTTAACCTTCATAGTTGTTCCTCATCTTGCTTATTTAAACTTGCATATCGGGACTTCCCTGGTGGTCCAGCGGTCAAGACACTGTGCTCCCTGTGCAGGGGCCCTGGGTTTGATCCCTGGTCAGGAAACTAGATCCCACGTGCTGCAACTAAAGATCCTGCATGCTGTGACTAAGACCCAGCGCAGCCAAATAAATATTTTTTAAAAAAAAAAAACCTTGTATATCATCGGTGACCCCTTCCAAACACTCTCCCACAGTTTACATCTGAGTGTCCACTGGACATTTGCCTCATATCATTACGCACAGATTGTATACATTTATCTAGATCTATGTTGTAAGGAAATAAATGATCAAATATATACATACATAAGTTATAAAGCTTACCAGGTACATGCTTTTTATAGCCATAAGTTAGATACTTGGAACACCAGTGCTATGCTGAATCTATGGTTATTTGGTTATCACATGGTTATCACACTTTATCTACCTAAGACTGTTTCTTGGAGTTCAGTGGTTGGGTGCAGTCATTTGAAGGTACAGGGCACGTTACAATTCAGTGTGAAGTATTTTTTTTTTTTTTTTTTTTGCGGTACACGGGCCTCTCACTGTTGTGGACGCGCAGGCTCAGCGTCCATGGCTCATGGGCCCAGCCGCTCCGAGGCATGTGGGATCTTCCTGGACTGGGGCACGAACCCGTATCCCCTGCATCGGCAGGCGGACTCTCAACCACTGCGCCACCAGGGAAGCCCAGTGTGAAGTATTTTAATAAGTTCATACTGTTTTCATTTCTCATTTCTTTCAGCACATATTGGATTGGCCAAAAAGTTCGTTCGGGTTTTTCTGTACGATGTTACGGAAAACCTAAACGGACTTTTTGGCCAACCCAATATTTAAAACAGATTCCTGGACTTCCCTTGGTGGTCCAGTGGTTAAGACTCCGTGCTTCTACTACAGAGGGCACGGGTTCGATCCCTGGTCAGGGAAGTTCCCCATGCCGCATGGTGTGGCCAAACAAACGGATTCCTAAACTCTGATGACATTATTTCAAAAATTTTTTAACATGTATTTACATGTAATCCTCACAATATTCCTTTGCGGTAATTATCCTTATTTTACAGATAAGTTCCAGAGGCTCACATATGATCTTCAGAAAACTAGACCTGTAACTTCTGATTCCTAACCCAGTAGATTCTATAGCACATTGCTCATGCAAGCTACAAACCCCTACTGGAATTCTTTTCCCTTCCCCTCCACCTCTCCCCTCCCCTCCCCTCCACCTCTCCCCTCCCCTCCCCTTCACCTCTCCCCTCCCTTCCCCTCCACCTCTCCCCTCCCCTCCACCTCTCCCCTCCCCTCCCCTCCACCTCTCCCCTCCCCTCCCCTCCACCTCTCCCCTCCCCTCCCCTCCACCTCTCCCCTCCCCTCCCCTCCACCTCTCCCCTCCCCTCCCCTCCCCTCCCCTCCCCTCCCCTCCCCTCCCCTCCCTCTCCCCTCCACCTCCCCTCCCCTCCCCTTCCTTTTTCTTTCTTTTTCTTTTAAATTTATTATCTTAACCTTTTCTTAAATGATTTTTTTTTTTTAGATTTATTTATTTATTTTTGGCTGCATCAGGTCTTCGTTGAGGAACGCAGGATCATTCGTTGCAGCATGTGGGCTCTTTGTTGTGGTGCGCGGGCTTCTCTCTAATTGTAGTGTGGGGGGGGGTTTCTCTTTCTAGTTGTGGCACGTGGCCTCCAGAGCACGTGGGCTCTGTTGTTTGCGGCACGTGGGCCCTCTCGTTGAGGCGCAGGAGCTCAGTAGTTGTGGCACACGGGCTTAGTTGCCCCACGGCATGTGGGATCTTAGTTCCCTGACCAGAGATCAAACCCGCGTCCCCTGCATTGTAAGGTGGATTCAAAAAGTACAGCTGACTATACTTCTCTCCTCTTCTTTTTTCTTTTCTTTTCTCTTTTCTTTCTTTCTTAAATGGTATCTTAGCTGCTCTAACAGTACTTATATCTTTTGGTAAGTTTATAGGTACCTTCCAGACAGTGCCTTTTATTGGACCAAAAAAAAAAAATTATAGCTGATTATACCAGTACTGACACAGAAGAGAGGGCTTGGTTGGATACTATGGCATCATTTAATGACTTTGTTTTCATTAGGGCTACTTTTATGATCATGCTGATGGAACCATTAGTCTTTATTTTCACTTAATAATTATTTCTAGAATGTTGGCCTATTGATCCTAAGATTCACCAACATATTATTTGTTTGCTTAAAATTAAATTGTAGTCTTTCAGTGTGTGTTTTGAGAATTTCTATTTTTCTTGACTTTAGAATTCTCTTTAATCCCAACCCTTCCTTTGAAGCCTAAATGTTCCTCCTCCTTTTTAAAGGTGGATTTCATTGACTGGGTAGACAATATGTGGCCAAGGCATTTAAAAGAAAGTCAGACTGAGTCAACAAATGCCATCTTGGAGATGCAGTACCCTAAAGTGCAGAAGTAAGTGGCTTACCCTGCATTTTCCTCGGTGTGCTGTGGGACACCAAAGTGATAGCAAGAAATGGTTCCTCCCTTCGGAACCTTGCTCTGGGTCCCAAGTGATCAAAAAGGTGAATTATTTAAAGAGTAGACTTTAGTTCCAAAGGGAAGAGTGTATGTAAGAGTACCATAGCCCATGATGACATAAAAACAAAAGTATCTTCTGATAATATGATAGCTTGAGATTGCATTCCTCTCACCGACTGGGAGTTTATTAGGTGGAAAATAGAGGGAGTGGAGTACACAAGGGGAGAGTGTGGCATTGTGGTGGGAAAAGTCCTCTTTTTCTTGTCAGTGCACTAATGCTACTGCTTTTTTTGGGTCAGGTACTGTCTGATGAGTGTTCGAGGCTGCTATACTGACTTCCATGTGGACTTTGGTGGTACCTCTGTTTGGTATCACATCCATCAAGGGGGAAAGGTACGGTCATAGTTGTGATGGGGGTTGGAATCTGAAGCTGGTTATATGAGTTTCCTTCAGTTCATGCATGCTTCATATACCCTGGAAACGAGTCTACTAGGGGATTGTCCCCACTCGTATCTGGAGAGAATTGTAGATTAAGTTGACCTCCTTGGCTAGAGTCCAGTAGGAATTACTATTCATCTAGTTCATTCTCATTTTACCAGTATTGGCATCACTACTTAGTAAACCTCAATGGTCCTGTTTCTAGATTCCCAAAACAGAATTCTCCAAATGAAGGCTAGGAACTGGTTTTAGGAGGACAAGATAATTTCTCTACATGAAAGTATAATAAAGTAGTAGAAGGAAACACAAATTATGGGTAGATTCACAATGAAATCAGCAAATTGGGATCCAAACCTCTTTTCCCTATATAGAGGCATTGGTCTGAAATGTAGCCATAGGAAGCCTTTAAGTCCTGTCAGAGGATATAAATAGATTTTGAAAGATTATCCTCATTCATAAAGACCTTTGTTCCAGCTTCTCAGAGTGCTTCTGAATGCTGTGTAAGAATGGAAATGTAGAATTAATATCAGAGGTTTATAGTATTACACTCTTACCGTTACCCTTTTTTCTTGTAAGAAGTGAAAGCATTTGTGAGAGAAAAGTAGAACTGGAATGAAAACAGATGATGCTTTTAAAATGTGAGGGCCAAATCTAGAACAGCTGTACCTCCAAATCCAGAGTCATTTTGTTTATTTTGGATCCATTTAAGTGGCATCTTAAGTTCTGTCCTTTCAGTCTTGGTTACTATCTTGGAATAAAGCAACTCAGGCCTGTGTTTTGAAGGTACTGTACCTAACTAACTGTGCTTCTTAGGACCATTTAGACCAGCCAGCCAGGGACAAATAAGGGACTGCCTAGGTGACAAGCTAAATGCCCTCCTTCTCTCTGAGTCCTGTATAGGTTCCGGGTTCTACAATCAAACCCCAGGGAAGCCCTAATGCTGTTTGATCAAGTGGAGGACAAAAAAGGTTCACTTCCTTGAGGCCTCTAGAATTTCCCAAATGGTCAAGTTCTGTAGGCTGGGAGGATTGCTTGTTTCTCTTCTACCTGTTGGTCTTAAGTTTGTACCTGTTTATCAGTTGAGGGAGACGACTGGGTCATGTCAATGGCTGTTAACAGACTGAAGTTTTTTAACTCACAGGTCTTCTGGCTCATCCCCCCTACAGCCCACAACCTGGAGCTGTACGAGAATTGGCTGCTGTCAGGGAAACAGGGAGACATCTTTCTGGGTGACCGGGTGTCAGATTGCCAGCGCATTGAGCTCAAGCAGGGCTATACCTTCGTCATTCCCTCAGGTAAGCAAGATGCAAAAAAGTGGGTTGTCTACTCTAGCCACTTTCTTTTCTTAAAGAAAAATAAATTGATAGATTACCACCAACACCAAGAATGGTTATGATGCTGGAGTGGGCAGAAAACAATGGCGTGTTCTTTCTTGTCATTACTGAGTAGATGACAAGAATTTATCTTCTTTTTTAAAGTCTATGATTTTCCACTAAGAGTATGTATCATAATTGCCAGTGGCGGCTTTTCAGATCTACATGTTTGAGCCCCACATTAGCCCTAGCTCTTCAGAATCCTAGGGATAAGACCTGTTTTGCAGGTGATAAATAGCCCCCTATTAAGAGCTACCTACTCTGCTAAGGGATAGCTGTGAAGGCTAGAGTACTAAATCAGTAATAGTTTTTATCAGGTAACTAAGTTCCCAAATAAGTACTTAGAGGGAGCATAGATTTTGGAGTCACAGACCTGTATGACTGACTATGAATTTACCTGCTAATACTACTTTGGTCAAATATTTAAATCCTTGTCTCATTTTGTTGTGAGGAGTAAATGACAATACATGTAAATTCTCTTGTACTAAGCCTGGTTAATATTAGGTGCTCCAAAAAATGCAAGCACCATTTATTGAAAGTTTGTTGTAAACACTTTACATGTACTTTCTCATTCAGTGCTTACCAACCACACATATAAAGTATAATTTATCCTGATTTTATAGAGGATATTGGGGCTGCAAGAGATTAAGTAACTTGACCAGCCGTGAAGAGGCAGAATTAGAGTAAAAAGTGTGATCCAGAAGTCTTGTACTAATGCTCTGAGAGAGCCATGTTACAACGTGTGCTTACAGCCACTGCCCTCCATTCCCTTTCTTCTAGGCTGGATTCATGCTGTGTATACTCCTACAGACACATTAGTGTTTGGAGGCAATTTTTTGCATAGCTTCAATATCCCCATGCAGTTAAAAATATACAACATTGAAGATCGGACACGGGTAAGTAACTCTATGTAATAATTGGATTTGAAGAGGTTTCTTATATCTTTCTTTACTCTGCTTACTATGTAACACTCAAACTGTTATACTTTATAAATGTGTATACTGCCTTTCTCAACTGGGGTTGTGTGAGAGAATGAAGCCCTATAGAAAATGATTTGTGTGTCTTGTTTTGTCAGTTTTCCATAGGATGTTACATAGCTGATAAACCATTCTGGATATATAGGGGAAAAGTTACATGCATTGGATACCTTAAGGCAAGAATTGGCAAACTTTTTTTGTAAAGGATCAGATAGTAAATATTTTAGGCTTTGTGGGCCATACAGTATCTGTCACAAGCACTTAACTCTGCCTTGTAGAATGAAATACTTAAATAAGTGAGGATGGCTCAAATAAAATAACATTTTATTTATGGACACTGAAATTTGCTTTCATATAAGTTTCTCATGTCACAAAACCCTCTCTTAGTTAGGTTTTCTTCCCACCCCAACCCCAGCCATTGAGAATGTGATATGTTAACAACTGGTGAATCTTGGAGACGCTGTGGAAGTCTTAGTGGTACTGCTCTTTAAACTTTTTGGTGGATTTGAAAGTTTTCAAAATCAAAAATCAAAAAATAACAATTAATGAAGAATTCACAACTTTTAGAAGGAGTAGTCACTGACCAATTTACTGTGAACATGATCAGTTAACCATTTTGGTGCCTATTTTGAAACATTTATTCTGGTTGGAGCTATTATACGTAAGATATAAGATTGGTATTGTTGGAGTTATAGGGATTGCCCTGTTAGAATTGAGAGGATGCAGTGCTTTTTAAATAAATTTTATAGAATTGAACTTCTGCTTGTTTGTTAAAAGTAATGAAACTACAGAAAACAGTAAATAGTTTAGTAAGTTTTAAGTTATAGTAACAGTAAAAGTAGTTAAAATGTTTCAAAAGAGAAAAATTACATAATTTCATAGTAAAATACTCTTATTTAACTCAAAATCATTCTAAGAGGTAATACCACCTACACTGCTGTAAGATTCAATCTGAAAATGTTTTTAAAAAGCATTTCCTTTTTTGGCTAAAAATAGCTATTATACCCATAGCTTAATTGTTTGCTCAGTTTGAGGGAAGAAAGGGAGAATATATATTCAATGGCATAGGTAAAATGATCACCTTTATCTCTTCATGAAAAATTTCCTTCAGACGGTTAAACTGTTAATAACTGATGTTGATTTATCTAATTTTCCTGGACTTTGTTTATCAGAAAATGTCAAATTTCAGTGTCTAACTGCTATATTATTCCATTTTTCCTAAGAACGGCTTAATTCTTTCATTCCAAATAGGAACCCTTCCGTGTTTCTATAACATTTCATTGGGTCCTCTACATATGTACACACAGAGCCTTTTTTTTTTTTTTTTTTACTTTCTCCACCAAGCTTTCACATTGCCAATATCAACCTGACATATGTTTATTATGTTACAAACTGCTATAAACTTACAGAATTTAACTTAAAAGAGAATGTGTAGAGAATGCTTTAGGGAAGAAATATACAGTGTTGTAAATTTAAGACAATGTTTTGGCTACTTTTGCCATGCCAGTGTAGAAATAGACTATTTGAACTTGATTGTTAGTAATTATTCTATTGATAGCTCTTAAAAGTTCAGTAATTTTATAATGAGTATTAAAATTTTTTCTTCCAAAAACATTCTAACCCAGTCTTAGAAACTGCTGTGCTCTGTGGTGTCTAGCAGCATAGGTAAAATGTAATGGCACAGTTTGGGTGTGTGATGTCTTGGCTATTATTAGTACAGTCTCTTGAGTTCCAAGTGAAAAATCAAAAGTTTAATGCCCATTTTATATTTTATTTATTTATTTATTTTCTGTCAGTATTACTCCGCTCTCAACAGAGTCCCAGAGGTTTTAGAATTCTGGGTTGTCCTGAACTTTTAATAAAGACCTTTCAGAAAAGTGTTAATAAAACTTAAAAGACGAGCAGAGAAGTCCAGTATATTATGTTTAATTTGGGGGGGATCAAGTATCTATTAATTCTTGTGTTCCCTCCTACTGTACCAGAAGTAAATTAATTTGATTTTCAAATAAGGGTGGATAAACCTCTTCTAGTTGTTAAAGATGTAGTGGCAATAAGAGACCGAGATTCGGAGCCTGAAGCCTCTGCGTTTTAAAGCTAATGAAAAGTACCTGCATTGCCTTGCAATGAGGAAAGTGATCTCCTCATTCCACAGTGATGCCCTGTGACATAGTGAAGGGTTTTGAAAAGGGACTCCCATCTGGGTCTCCTTGACTGGGGAAGACTACCTGACATGGAGCTTTGAAAGGAGGTGGGAACATTTTCAGGAGTTACATATTCAAAACAATCCTAAAAGTATTGTTTGCCTTATCCTTTTGAGAGATAGCCCCTCTGAAAGAAGACGGGCAGAATATACAGGCATACCTCAGAGATATGGCAGATTTGGTTCCAGACCACGCGATAAAGCGAATATTGCAGTAAACTGAGTCACATGAATTTTTTTGGTTTTCCAGTGCATATAAAAGTTATGTTTACATTACATGTAGTCTGTTAGTGTACAGTAGCATTATGTCTTAAAAAAAAAAGTAGATACCTTAATTAAAGTATACTTTATTGCTAAAAAAATGCTAACCGTCATTTGACAGTGCAGGGTTGCTACAAACCTTCAATTTGTAAAACTCAGTTAAGCAAAAGCACAATAAAATGAGTTATGCCTGTATTTAGGATAGTCCCCATGGTTGATCTTTCTCACTCGTTGATCCATGCTGATTTGCCATTTCCTTGACTATGGTAGATCTAAAGGGCACTTATTTTTATTATAATTCAGCTGGAATAATTTCATGCTACTTTTGGGGAGAATTGGAAAGAAGACTAAAGATAGCAACTGATTAGGCCACATGGAGTAGTAACCTGATTTGTGGACATACCATTTTGGTAGACTACAATGTATGAGACGGGCAAGCTGAGAGTTAATAGTGGGGCAAGTACTCAGTCTCATGTCCTAGACTAGATATACCTTGAGAATGCATCTCTAATCATACTTTCATATATGTAAGGACATAATAAAAACATATAACTTTATCTCATGTCCTGATTTCTTATTATATTCTGTGTTTCATGGCCTTCTGGTTCAGGGTAAAACCACAGTAAAGGCAAGAGTGGTTGGTATGCCTTTGTATCCTAAGAACCCTAAAACAATTTTATCAATTAAGTATATTGTGTCTTACTAACATTTTACTCTCTGTCTTGAAACTTGTTTTTGATGCTTTCCCACTCAACAAGACAGCTTCTTGATAGTTCTAAATGGTCTTTCCAAGTACCTTTTATCTTTAGTGATTATTTCCCAAGACCAACATTTTCTAAGTTGACAGATCCACTTAAGTTCTTGCTCCACATGACAACTTAGGTTTGCAGGTTACTTACAGAGTGTTTTTCCTGGGCTAATTATTGCAGTGATTGTTTGTTTCTCTCTTTCCTTGAAAATTGTTATCAGCTTGATTTTTTCATCATTTTTTTCCCGTGTAGGTTCCAAATAAGTTCCGCTATCCATTCTACTATGAGATGTGTTGGTACGTGTTGGAGCGCTATGTGTACTGCATAACCAACCGTTCCCACCTAACTAAGGAATTTCAGAAAGAGTCCCTTAGCATGGGTAAGTGTTCCACCTACATGAACTTTCAAGATACTCTGCAGGACTGAGGGTGAGACTGGGACTATTCCGTAGGCTGTTGCTCAGTAGTTTTGTTTTGTTTTTAATTAATTAATTAATTAACTTATTTATGGCTGCGTGGGGTCTTCATTGCTGCATTGCGGGCTTTATCTGGTTGAGGCGAGCAGGGGCTACTCTTCGTTGCGGTGCATGGGCTTCTCATTGCGGTGGCTTCTCTTGTTGCGGAGCATGGGTTCTAGGCACTCAGGCTTCAGTAGTTGTGGCACATGGGCTCAGTAGTTGTGGCTTCCAGGCTCTAGAGCGCAGTCTCAGTAGTTGTGGCACACAGCCTTAGTTGCCCCGCAGCATGTGGGATCTTCCCAGACCAGGGCTCGAACCCGTGTCCCCTGCATTGGCAGGCAGATTCTTAACTACTGCGCCACCAGGGAAGTCTAGTAGTTCTGTTTTTATAGTTTGTCTTTTTTACTTATCTACTTAGAAGTACCAAATCCATTCACTGAAGTTGAACACTGGTTACAGCTGATCCTCCTATCCAGATGTGAATTACTAGGGCTAAATGAAATATTCTGGATCTCATCTTTGTCTGAGTTGTTAGTACTTAGCTCCTCACGAAAGTAATCAGTTGGAAATTCCCTGGTGGTCCAGTGGTTAGGACTCCGCACGTTCACTGCCATGGCCCAGGTTCGGTCCCTGGTGGGAGAACTAAGATCCCGCAAGCCACACAGCGCAGCCAAAAAAAAGAGAAGAGTAATCAGTTGTCTAAAATGTTTTATTCTGTAAAGAATGGTCTTTGGCACAATAAAAACTAGGATCATATCATCATAATTACTCTTACTATATTCCAGGCACCAAACTAAGCAGCTTATATACATTAAGTTATTATTATTAGCTGTGAGGTGTAGGTATTATTATGCATATTTTACAAACGGGGGCATTAAGGTTCAAGGAGATTAAAAAACTTGTTTGTGATCTAAGAGTTAATAAGTGGGAAAGCTACAGCTTAAACCATGTTGGTAAGATTCTAAAATGTATTTTCTTAACCTTTGTGCTTTAATGTTTCCCCAACTTCTATCAAGAGAAATATTTTATTGGATGTCAAGATAGTTTCAGTTATACATTTTTAGGCTATTCCATGCCTTAAAAATAAAGAGGAGCCAACACTGTAGTATCCTGTGGTCATATATTTAATGGAGAGTCTTCAATCCAAGCAAGATACTTTTTGCCTTAGCATTTCTGAAACATGCTCACCAATACATGAAAGCAAGATACAGAATTGTACATACAGCATGATCCTAATTTTGTTTAAAAATACATCAAGTCGGGCTTCCCTGGTGGCACAGTGGTTAAGAATCCGCCTGCCAATGCAGAGGACACAGGTTCGAGCCCTGGTCCGGGAAGATCCCACATGCCACAGAGCAACTAAGCCCGTGTGCCACAACTACTGAGACTGCGCTCTAGAGCCCACGAGCCACAACTACTGAGCCCATGTGCCACAACTACTGAAGCCTGCGCCCCTAGAGCCGTGCTCTGCAACAAGAGAAGCCACTGTAATGAGATGCCCACGCACCGCAACGAAGAGCAGCCCCCGCTCGCCACAACTAGAGAAAAGCCCGTGCGCAGCGATGAAGATCCAATGCAGCCAAAAATTAATTAATTAATTAATTAATTAAATTATAAGGTTTACAAAAAAAATACATCGAGTCATAGTCATACACATATGTATAGGAAAAGATGGAAAGAAGATACATCACACTGAGTTGTTATCCAAGGGTGGAGAGATATGGGAAGACTTATTTACTTCTTTGCACCTTCCTGTATTTTCTAAATTATTAATAGTCAACATGTGTTACTTTCATAATAAAAGATCAGTTAACATTTTAAAATTCTTCTTTCATTAAAACTTTTATTTTCACTTTGTTTTGATTATCAAAATCTTTATTTTAAAAAATATTCACTTTGTTTTATTAGCCATGTTGCTAAGATTTCAATTCCAAAGCTTAATTTTATGGTGAAAACTTTGAACAAAACTACTTTTTAAATATATGTGCTTCATACTAATTTTTTAAAAGATAATGAAATCCCATAATACCCAAATTAAGTTTGAACTTGAAACTAATTTACAACTATTTTCATAGGTAACTTACTTCTAGCACACAGTTTAAAGACTGCACCCTTCCCAATCTTTTAAAAATCCAGTTGACTGTTACCTCAGTTGTCCTGCTAGCTCAGGATCCTGTTTTTACCTGTAAATGGTTTTCAACAGTGGACAAATGGGTTGGAATAGGGAAGACCATTTTTAAAATGTGACAGCTTTGTCATTTATAACCTCAAGGCCCCTCCCATACTACCTATTTCTCTGTTGATCACATGGCCATGTGTCATGTTCTTACTGCATTTTCTCTTCATACTGGCAGATTTGGAGTTAAATGGGTTGGAGTCTGGAAATGGGGATGAGGAAGCAGTAGATCGAGAACCCCGGCGCTTGAGCAGCAGGCGTTCTGTCCTCACTAGCCCTGTAGCCAATGGGGTTAACCTGGATTATGATGGACTGGGCAAAACCTGCCGAAGTCTTCCAAGTCTGAAGAAAACTTTGTCTGGGGACTCATCCTCTGACTCTAGCCGGGGCTCCCACAATGGCCAAGTATGGGATCCCCAGTGTAGCCCCAGAAAGGACCGACAGGTGCATCTGACCCATTTTGAGCTTGAAGGCCTTCGTTGCCTTGTAGATAAATTGGAGTCTCTGCCACTGCACAAGAAATGTGTCCCTACAGGGATAGAAGACGAAGATGCTCTCATTGCTGATGTAAAGGTAAGGGGTTGGTTATTTTGCATGACAGCTATTGATCTGGCTAGGGCATTCAGTTTCTGGATTCTGAGAGAAAATTTGGGAGTTTTGGGTAATCTTGGTTCAGCGAGAAAGAAGTTAAGTGTGTGTGTGTGTGTGTGTGTGTGTGTGTGTGTGTGTTTGGACTGTACAGTGTTTCAATTCCTAGAATGAGGTTAGGTCCCTGTTATGAAAATACTAACATTTGTACGTTCAGTTAGGACTTAAATCTAGTCCTAAAAATGCTGATTTCAGGCTGACCCTAAAAAAAGGAAGAGCCCGAGAAAATGTTTGTATTAAGAAATGTTACTTTGAACTTAAGTTACACTAAGATAAAGAGGCCTATTTCAGAGCAAAAGTGGCCAATAACAATCTCTAGCAGTCTTACCCCAAGCAGATTTAGAGGAAAGAAATTGAAATGTTGGGTTATGTTGAGCATGTTTAACATATTTAGCTTCAAATTTATCTAGTATTAAGACTTAAATACATTGGGGCAACTTTTGAGAAGAGTGTCATTTTAAACATAATTCATCCTATTGCTATTTCAAGTTTCTTCTTGTTGTATATTTTTCTTCTTTCTCAATAAGTCTCCAAGCATTAGTAATCTTCAAAGCCCAGCCCAGCCCTCATATATTGGTCTCAAAGAAATGAGCTTATTTTTAAGGAATCCAGATTTGAGCTGTCTGAACTGGAGAGAGTTCTATTAAATCTTTCCTTATACATAAACATTGGGGACTTCCCTGGTGGTCTAGTGGTTAAGACTCTGCGCTGCCACTGCAGGGGGACATGGGTTAGATCCCTGGTCAGAGAACTAAGATCCCACATGCCACCCGGCACGGCCACACACACACACACACACACACACACACACACACACACAAAAGTAACCATTAATATGAACACCAAAAAGTCTTTAAGTCACTGTTTGGAATTATGTCTTGGATGCAGGGCATGGGTATGTGTATTAGAAAGTTAGTTCACCATTTGTAGTAAGTGTTATTTTTCAGACCTGTCATATAGATTGTTTTAAGCCACAGAAGAATTTATAAGGAATAATTTTAGTGACCTCAAGGAAGATGGGCAAAATATCTCATAGTACATCTTTTCCATTCCTGATTCCTGATTCAAGTTTTCCCTTGGCCACCACTAACCAACCAGCTGAGGTGCTCCCTACCTTCTGCCAGATACCTCAGGAAAGAATTCCAAAGACTGGGACAGGACCTAGACTTTTAATTTTTTTAATGTTTTCTTTCTTCGATTGACATTTTAATTATATCTTACTGTTTATGCATCTGTGAAGTGGTAAAAACTTTAAGAGACTAAAAGGGGTGGTACCCTAGTGAGGTTGGTCCTCTCCATAGTGATAGAAGCTAGACAGTTGGTTTTATAGTTTGGTTTTATACAGCTGTTCTAGACAAGGCAGGTGGTTATCATTGTGGCTTGTATTTATGGGAGGAAATAACAAAGTTCCAGGTGGGTGTGGTCCTATATCTGTCATGATTAATGTGCAGCAAAACAAACTTAGCCTACTTTTCCAGACTCACAAACCAGTTCCCAAACTCACTTCCCACCCCTGAGTGAACAAAGGGCACTTACATATTTTCTTTTCCATTGTGATGGGACGTGTATAATTATGTTTTCCTGAGAGTTTGAGTGTAACATCATCTTTTTTTATACAGAAGGTTCTCCTTTTTTTGGCTGCACCGCGCGGCTTTCACGATCTCAGTTCCCTGACCAATGATTGACCCCAGGTCACGGCAGTGGAAGCCTAGAATCCTAACCACTAGGCCACCAGGGAACTCCCCAGAAGTTTCTTTTTTCATGTAGCTATTCCATCATGGATGCATATAGGAAACATTAAACCGTGACTTTGGCGACTTATTAACTTGTATAATTGCCTTTAGGAACCCTAAGAAGAAAGATTTTTAAGTTTATCTCTCACTAATGTTCTTGTGGCCTGGGGAATCTGTATTTCTAATTCATGTAAAAGAAAAATATCTTTTTAATCCTAAAGGATGTCTATAGATGGATTTGATTTCATTGAATCCAGTTGTAGGAAGTCATATTATAATTCACTAACCAGTTGTACAGGTCAAATGTCATGATAGAAATACACAAACTCCCTTAACTAATGTAGTTAAATAAGGATATTTGCAGAGGCAGAGTGGTAGGGGAAAATGTAGAAAGATTTGTGTCAAATATTAAGCAGAGTAAAAGGAGGCAGCAAGAAAGGGAATGAGTTAAGAAGAACCATCTAAAGAGAACTCTTAACACTGTGAAAAGTGTCTAGAGAGAGCTTCCTGTTTATCAGGAATCGTGGAGAATCTGGCTGCCATTGCTCACTAAGACAGAGTGGCATAGAGACCAGAGCATGAGGAATGAGTGGCCCAGTAGGATGACTGCATAGACCGACAGTGTTTGAATTCTCCCTTCTCTTGTTTACCCAATACCATAGTCAACATGTAGCTGATAACAGAAGACAAAAGATTTAGAACCCAGTTCTGCAGGTAGTTTCACTTAAGATCAAACGGATTATTCCTACATTTGACCAGTTATATTTAATCTGAGCTTTAGATAACACTGAGTTTATGGCTTAAATACTTCGAGAATCTAAGCATCACCAAAAAGGAAAAAGCATTGGATTGGGTGGGTGCCGAATCACTGCCACAGCTGGAGACTGCAGTGCTAGAGAACTTGGTGCTGTGGTAGCACAGAAGGCTACACTGCAGCAAAGGACAAAAGCAAGCCCAGAGTTTACCCTTCCTGCAGAGAGAGGGATTGTTTCTTGTTGTAGCCTATGTGACTCTCACAAATAACTAGGAGAAGAGATGAGAGGAAAATTGGTGGATATCTCAAGACATCCATAATTACCTATTCCCTGAGAGAAAAGTCAATTTTACTGATGTGGTAAAAGGGCTTTGAAGATTCTAAAATGTTCTGCAGTGTTGAAGAAAGATCATGGAGTATAGAGTTTGAAGGGAATTAGATGAAAAATGAGGCATTAAAAAGTTTTGATTTATTGGCAGAGTTCAGGGGAAAGTAATGAGCGTGTGTAAAGTCCTATTTGGGAGGGGTGTGAGTAACCTTGGCTCCTAATCTAAAATTGAGAGGCCATGTCCTTGAGAAATGTTGACTAAAGAGGCAGGACCTGGAGCAGTATGTATAGTGCAATCCCATTAATGTAAGAAAAAGTGTCTTTGTTTGTATGTGCATTACAGCGGGGTTGGAGGGGGGCATATCAACTGCTGACAGTGCGTCATAGCAAGATGGTGGGAGTCAGCTGGAAGACTGAAGTTTTAATCAGACTTTACTGTTCTGTTTGTGTTTATTTTGGTAATAAAGGAGCTCTTAACGTATGTGTGTGTGTGTGTGTGTGTGTGTGTGTGTATTATATAAAGAAGCTTTTAATATATCAATACATTTGGCTGCCCAGCTCACTTAATGAAACAATTTCAGTGTTACTGAATATTTTTCTACTTTCCTATTTTCTCTAAAACCTTTTGATAAGCTTGGCAAACATGTGACTTTTGGGCAGGATACTAGATCTATAAAAGCATGTTTTCTCCTCTGTAAAATAACATCTACCTCAGTGGGGATGTTGTGAAAATTAATGATAATGTTAGTAAAGTACTTAATAAACAGTATCATTATTACAGAAAAAAATTAACTGTTACAGATCTATGAAATTCACTTATTCCACTAATGTGAATAATGCCTGCCTACTCTCTGCCAGGAACCAGGCTTAGAGTTGGTATAAATACGCGAACATACTGTGGACCAAACCCTCAGGGGGCTTACAGTCCAGTGGTGGAGCAGGCATTTTAAGTGGGCTAAGAAAGTAAGTGCCTTCTAGGTTTACAGGTGCTGGGCATGACACTGAGGGGCGGGTGGTCGATTCTGTTCTAAGGGAAGGAGGTGCCAGTCTTTTTAATTTACCAGTTAATAAACTTTCCTGTTAGATGATACAGATTGATTACTACAACATTATCTAAATGATGAAAGCTCTCAATTTATAAATTTGAAATTTTTTCTTTGTGGTACAATTGGCTACTGCTGCTCTGATCTAAGATTCTAACATTTTATTTTGTAACTGTGATGTAAAAATTTACACTAAGCTCCATCCCAGGAGTATGATGGGACTGAAGCAGAGAGTTACGGTTGTGAATAAATACAGAAACACTAATCAGAAATTTCCCTCATCTGACACTTTGGGAGTGATTCTGACACTAATAAAGAGAAGAGCTGATAGAGGACCCAGTGTAATTAGAACTTAGTCCATTAAGCCAGATGAGGAGGGAAAAAAAGAACTTGTATAAATAAAACTTCATTTGCAATTTTTACTGACAAGATATTTGTAATAATTCACATATTCTTACTGACTAAAAAGTTTTAAATAACTCAGCTCCAAGGCATATAGGTTAGGTTAAAATAGATACAATTATTTAAAAATATTTTCATTATATTCCTGTATTATATAATGTTATATTCTTATTCTCATCTTTGTTGCTCTTTTATTCTGAATTAATAAGAGAAAAAAATTAGGTCTTGTTTAATGTGTGATTTGAAAACTTACCTGGAGTGAGTTTCCTGTCTAGTTTTTGTCCTTTTCCGGTGGCCTTTAGAATTTCTGCTTGCTACAACTTGAACTTGTGTTTTGTTTTGTTTTGGAGTAACTTGTTTGTCAAGTATTTGTGCATACTTCATCATCCCTCTAGGTTAGATAACACTAAGACCAAAACAAGCATTTTCCAAGAAGACCTCTCACACCTGTTAAGGAAGGTTTTTCTAACATAATAGGCTAGGGACTTCCCAGGCAGTCCAGTGATTAAGACTAAATTACATAGGGTCTCTGAGTCTTAAGATAAAGTGCAAATGAGGTTTAGGATTAGAGTGACCATTCAAACATTTCCAGGAAGAGCTCCACAGAAGAGCACGAAAGTCCCTCCTTTTCCTTGGTAAACTACTGTAAAAATTAAAATATGCAGAGCCCGGCATCCAAAGCCCCAGGCCCCAGAGAGCCTATTAGGCCATTGCCTGCACCAGAAACTCACTGAAACAACTGTCCTGGAATAAGCGAGAATAAATAAGCATGTTTCCAGTGGTTAAGAGCTAGGTTCTCAGTGGCCTGAGATGTTTATTTCAAAGCAGCTTCTGTCATTTCCAAAAAAGCCAAGTTACATTTATTAGAGTCTAAAAATTACATAAATCTGGCCCCAATATATGGGACACTGTAGCCTGAGAGAGTGCTCATTCTGTCTGAGCTTAACCCTGACCGTGGATCGGTGCGTGGAGAGTGGGTGACACGTGTCACTCGAGTGGCCGTCAGAAGTGGCATGAAGGTGTCTGACAGGATGTGAGGCTGGCTGCTTCATCCAGGGAATATCAAGAAAGAGGCAGGCAGAACAGACAACTGGCATAGGCAGAGGAGATGTGCAGGAGTGCTGGTGCCCTGAGGGCGGGGTAGTCCAAGGGGCAGGGTCCCAGGAGACTGGCAGGTGTGGAGTTGGCAGCTGCACTTCCCCCTGGTTCCCTGTGCCTGGTTCCGAGGTAGGAGAGGTAGGAGAGTAAAGCTCCTTGACCTGAGATTGTGCCTCAGCTGGTCTGACTTGGTCACGAGGGAACTGCCAGCAGAGCTGCCCAGGCGGTTCTCTCACTGTGGGAGGCTCCCCGGGTGGTGAGCAGAGGCCGGGATCTGTTGTGGAAGTAGCTGATATTAAACAGACGTATTGTATTGAATACCTCAGTATTGGTTGAAATGTGTCATTCTGAAGGTTTTTCTGGGAACGTGTGCTGGTTATGGATTCTGGGCTGGGGGAGGGGCAGGTGAAGCAGGCCGGTTGTTCAGGGAGTGAAGGTAACTCCAGAGGAGCTCAGCTCTGGGGCCTGGCTCAGCTGCAGAGGCTGAACTTTGGGCGACTCGCTGTCTGCCTGAGAGCGGGGAGAGATCGGTGTGTGCAGCCAGTGAGAGCACCGGCTGTGACCATAAGAGGTGACCCTGGGGGGAAGGGTGTGGACCGAGGCAAGGACAAACGCGGGACCAGACTTGGAATGGGTTAAAGCCTTGCCTTTGCTGGCGCCTTCCGAAGTCAGCCAGCGAGAGCCCCGGGGGCCGGCCCTGGGTTCTCCTCTTGCGGTGACGGAGGGAGGGAGAAGGCGGGGCGTGGCCGGCTCACCTCCCCGGCGGGCTCTCCTCCAATCGCCGGGCAGAGAGCGCCTGCCCAGCACACCCCCTCCTGACTCTGCCGCAGGACGCTGGGCCCTCTGCTGGCTTGCTCACTAGAGCTCGGCTCCCCTCCTGCCATCTTCCGTTGCAAAGCATTTCTGGGAGCTGCATGTGGGTGACGCAGCAGCATTGTTCGCAGTCACAGGAAGCCGCGGCTGAGCTGAAGGGCTCGAGAAGGAGCTTAGAGCACTGCACGCCGCTCCCTCTGGGTAACCTGAAGGGGTTAGCCCGACTGTCCTGCCTTAGCTGCTCTGGGAGATTTCAGAATTTTCAAGTAAATTGGGATTTTTCCTAGAGGCAGAAAACCTAAGTCCTTCAGCACAACTTCCAATACAGAAAGCAAAACAAAGACGCTGGGGAAACTTCAACCAAGAGCCTCGGCAGCTCCAGAGCGACGAGAAACGCAAGGTCAGGCAGGCGGGCGGCAAACCCTTTCTGGTTCGGGGTGTATGTAACTGTAGGGACTTTGTCTTGGTGAAGAGGCAGAAGAACTGCCTGCCGAGCGAGTCCGGGACAATGCTTAGGTGTTGGTTGTGCCGTCACTGCACTTGTTCCCCTTCTGGTGGGATGTGCTTTCAAATTGGGTCGTTTGGCTTTTGGGAATCTTTTCCCCTTCTCTACTCAGGCGCCCGCGGTTCTCTTCCCCTTCCTGGGCTGTGTCGGGTGTGGGCTTGTGCTTGAACATTCTCTCGAATGCCAGGAGCCTAGATAGGCGTCAGCCTTTCCGCACTCCACCCCCGCTCCCTGTCCCAAACCCCCTCTGGTGAAGGGTGGTGGCTTCTTTATATGGTTTCTTGAAGGGCCTCAGCTGGAGTCTGCCTTTTTTGATGAAGGCAGGACGTGCTTGGTCGTGCTTGGTCGTATGGCCCCGGTGAAATAAGGCTTGGAAGGAAATCTGCATTTCCCTCCACACCCACACAGACCCTAGTAACTGAGTCGTGTATGTGTGAACAGCTGCCCCCCTCCACCCGCCCCGCACCCCAACACAGACACAGTTTCTCCACCTACCCTTCCCTGTCCCCCACAGAAGTCTTGCAGGTGGACTGCTCTTGGTGAATAGTTAGGTTCCTTTTCTACTCTTAAACAATTGCGGATCTTTCTGTGTAGTCTGTTTTGCTGAAAGTGGAAAGTCCCTGTTTGTGGACAGCTCAGTGCTCGCAGGCAGAGGAAATGGGCAGAGTCCTACTCCTCGGCAGTGCGAAGTGGGGGAGGGGAGCCATGCACTCCCTAGCACACATTTTGAATGGACCTGAATTTTTCACCCTGGGGAGATTAGGAGCCCGTACCAGAGCCTAGTCCCACGTGGCACTGCACCCCGCCTCTTCACCCCCACGCAGTGTGGTGCTAAGAGGAGGCTCCAGAATAGGGTGCCATAGCAACTCGAAGTAAATAAAACGTCTGCAAATGAAATCAGTTTGGGGGAGTGTGAGAGGCATCTGGAGCTTTGGCAAAGGGGATCATCGTGGAGGAGCTTCGTGGGTATGAGTTAAAGGGTCTTTCTGAGTCCCAACTCTGGATTTGGAGCATGATCCTTAGGTTAAGGATGAAAAAACTTGGTAGAGAAATGCCTCATGCTTCAAAAAGTCCTGGTCTCTAGGCACAGACCCCACAGGGTTAGGAGAATTATTATTAAAAATGGCCCAGGCATGCTGGCCTGTCCAGGATCAAAGTTTACTTTTCCCTGAAACAGTTAATATCCTGTATACACCTAAAGCAACCAGAAAGAAATTGTGTAACTTGTCTTCTGGATTTGTGTTTTTTTGCAGTTGCCATTGCTTTAGGGCTCATGAGGTCAGATGAGGAGGGATTTCGTTCTGCTAGAAGGTTTGGGACTCAGAAATTTCTGTCTAAAACGTAAAAGATTTGTTTCAAAATAACACTCAACTAGTGTGACTCACTTGAGTGGCAGTTTCTTACTGTAGAATTGTACCTGAAGTCATTCAAACTAGATTGGCTAAAGTCATGGGAACTATTGCCCCTAAGGTAGTTCCTGCTCCCCTTTATGGGAATAAAGGCAAATAACTCTGTGTGTGTGTGTGTGTGTGTGTGTGCGCGCGTGTGTGTGTGTGCGTGTGTGTGTGTGTGTGTGTGTGTGTGTGTGTGTGTGTGTAAGAGAGAGAGAGAGAGAGATTTGAGATTGAGATTTCTGTAATCAGCCTTAGAAGAACACAGCCCGGGGTTGAATCAAGACATTAAGACCCTGCTGTTCATATTATTAATTCAGTATTAGCCAATCCTTTTTTTTTTGCCACTTCGCCGATAACATCTGCGAAATGAAGGCAATATTTAAATACATGATAATACTCGTTAACTGGTGTAGAAGAGTAATGGGATGAGGTAAAGTTTTACTGTCATATATAGAACTGTGTGACAACACTTGTCACAGTGGTAGCATAAGTGGTTACAGTAAGTACACAAGTATGGGGTTGGAAGCAAAGGTAAATTTGAAGTCTTGATAGTACTGCACTCGTTTGAGTTCTTTTCCATCTTCGATTTCTTTTGCAGTGAGTCTCTCTCTATATGAAGGGAAAATATGGACGTTGCCAGCCTGCCCTTCACCTTGGTGCTTAGGGGGACTGAGGCTAAGTCTGGATGCTGTTAGGAGTGCTTGGCTCTCTGTTCACTATGTCCTTTTTTCCCCTCTTCTCTCCTGTCTTACCCTTAGATTTTGCTGGAGGAGCTTGCCAACAGTGATCCCAAGTTAGCCCTCACTGGAGTCCCTATTGTACAGTGGCCGAAAAGGGATAAGGTAAGAAATTATTCTTCAGGCTGCTGAAACATTTTGCTGGCTAACCATTACTGTTACTGGAAGAAAAAGAACAACTAGAGGCAGACAGCTTTGGTTGCATTAGTGTGAACTGACAGAAAATCATTACTCAGTTCTGTTTTGCCTCTTAAGTCAGGATAATTGGCTATCTTTGGAGGTGACTCTCTTAACGGAGCTGTCAAACTAGGAGACCTGCCTCCAGGTTCAGATGCCAAGAATGGATCAGTTCCTATCCTTCTGGCCCAGTGACTCAATTATTTTCATACATCTGATGTAAAACTAGTTAAAATAATTGTATATACATTTAAAAGGCTAGATGTCTATATTGGAGTGAGACCACACTCTCAAGTTTCCCCTTAATTTGGACTTTTCAGTATTGAATTGAAAAGAGAGGAAAGCAGTTACCCATTAGTTAGTAAATTGTCAGTTATGAATTTTCATGCCTCTTCAGTCAGGTCCTGTATAGTTTTTTCCCATATTGTCCTTTGTCAAGGTCAGTGATAGCATTCTGATCCTGGTCGTGAGTCTGGCAAATAAATTAGGCCCTTCTTTGGTTCCCTAGCTAAAACTTGCAGAGCCATCACATTCCAGGAACGTTTAGGCAGAATATAAAGGTGTGTATCTAAAAGATGTCTTTGAAGAAGACTTCCTCCTTCCTAAGTAGTGTCATCCCACTTGGCTCATGCATGGCCACATGGGACTGCCTCAGAACAGCATTTCTGGCCCTGGCTGTTGAGTGTTCTGTGTCAGAAAAGTACTTAAGGCACAGTGGGAAATTAAAGAAGTGGAAGACATAGTCCTTGTTCTTGAAAAGATAACCAGCAGGGTAAAATACAAGTGCTAAAATTATAAACATATACCTTAGAGATTTATTCCGCCCTTACCTATTATTGGAGTGTCTCCTGTGTACCAGGTTGTAGGCTTGGATTTGGAATAATAAAGAACAAGACTTGTCTCACCCTCAAGTAGTTTACTGTCTTCTTCAGGAATGTATTCTGAGTAGTAATATTCAGGATAAGGAAATATTAGAGTGCCCCTGGAATGACTTTGGTACATAGAAAGCTTCAGGGAAGGGTAGCTCAGCAGAGTGAGAGGGATGGGGCTGAAGTAGTCTGAAGGGATTAGCAAACTTTTTCCATAAAGATAATGTGTAGGTAATAAATATAATAAATAAAGATAATTTTTTTAGGTTTTGCAGGCCATACAGTCTGTTGCAGCTTCTCAGTTCTGCCACTGTGCTTGAAAGCACCCATGGACAAAACATAAACAACGGAACATGGTTTTGTTCCAATAAAATTTTATTTACAAAAACAGGCAGTGGGCGGTTTGCCCTCTGGCCATAGTTTGCCAAGCCGTGTAGTGATCTACCCCCTCCAGTCCTTAAAACTACCTGATATGTTTGACCTCACTGCTTTCTCTTTCTAGCTTAAATTCCCGACCCGGCCAAAGGTGCGGGTTCCTACCATCCCCATCACAAAGCCTCACACTATGAAACCAGCTCCACGGTTAACACCTGTGAGGCCAGCTGCTGCCTCCCCCATAGTGTCAGGAGCCAGGCGGAGACGAGTGCGATGTCGAAAATGCAAAGCCTGTGTGCAAGGAGAGTGTGGTGTCTGCCACTACTGCAGGGACATGAAGAAGTTTGGGGGCCCTGGTCGCATGAAGCAGTCCTGTGTTCTCCGGCAGTGCTTGGCAGTGAGTGATCTGCTGGGTAAAGAATATGGGGGAGGGGGGGTGGTACCAGGGGACCGAAATACACACAGTGTAGACTTCAGAGTTGGGAAGACAAGGTTTTGCTCTCTTTATGGCTTTCTTCATTTTGTCCCTTTTTTCTCTAGGTTTAGAAAGAAGGTATCTAATATTTAAAATAATCGAATTTAATCTTTCAGCCTTAGGCAGTTTTCAACTGAGGGACCAGCACTTGAAGGGCAAATCACTGCTGTCTGTCCCCTCTTTAAGTGGATTAGAAAGGAAGGACCTGAGAGGCCAAGGACAGGCCAACTGAAAATAAACTGATCTCTTTTGGTCTCTTGTCCTCAGCTAGTTGACTCTCCCCATTTTCTTCCTTAGCCATTTTTCCTGCCAAAACCTCTCTTCTCACCACCCAGTCTCTGTGCTCTCTAAGTGTTTACTAGAGAATTACAGGAACCAAATCGTCCATCTTTGGTTAAAGGGAAGCTGAAATGATAAGGATCTAAGCCTGCTCTTTTCTTGGTTTCTGTCTTTGTCCTCTTGTAGCCCAGACTGCCTCACTCAGTCACGTGTTCCCTCTGTGGAGAGGTGGATCAAAATGAGGAGACACAGGACTTTGAGAAGAAACTCATGGAATGCTGTGTCTGCAACGAGATTGTTCATCCTGGCTGCCTCCAGGTGAGGAGAGGCCTAAGGGGCCCATGAGGTCTCCGCTTATAGAATGTCTAAAGATACTGAGTGGAGCAGAGGAAAGTGGAACATCTGTCATGAGAGGCTGGCAGCATCCCTACTGTGGGCCATCAGCTGTGGGTCATGTAGTGGTCTAACATCTGCTCTTGATTCAGTGTCTGTATTCAATGTCAGGCACTGTGCTAGACCCTGAGGATAAACCGGTACACAAAATAGTCCTGGTTCCTACCCTCATGGAGCTTACAGTCTGGCCTCTGGTGGGTATGTTTGGAGTCCCCAGACCATCGTGGCATAGCCTAGTCTGTTTTGGAATGCCTCATGCCTTTAAGTGCCTCTGTTACATACTTCATTTTATCTCTGGATATTAGTTCCTGAAAGATGGTGAGAGTAATACTGTCAGCTAATATTTAATGTGTGTTCAGTCTGTATCAGGCTCGGTGCACACCCGGAGAGCTTTAAAAAAAAAAAAAATAGTAACAGGAATTCCCTGGTGGTCCAGTGGTCAAGACTCCGTACTTTCATTGCCGAGGGTCTGGGTTCAATCCCTGGTCAGGGAACTAACTAAGATCCCGCAAGCCGCACAGCACAGCCAAAAAAAAGTAGTTAGAAGGTTCAAAAAAAAGAAGGTTCAGACCTCAACCTCAGAGGTTGAGTCAACTCTTCTGTCATGGACTCTGGGCCCAGGCGTGTTCAAAAGCTCCCCAAGTGATTCTAATGTGCAGCCGGAGTGAAGAAGCACTCTTTTACATATACTCCCTTGTCTAATCTTTAAGACAGCCCTGTGAAGTTGGGTCTGACCTGTTTCTTCTTTAAGTTTTCTTTAAATCTAAAATGCATTGGTGCTGGTACTTTCTTGGTCTTCCTGAAGGTGTCAACTATGTCATGACTGCCACCTGGCTGACAGTGATTATAAGACACTGTTAATTGTGAGAAGCAGCCCAGTTTCAGAAGATTCAAACGTGAAAATATGCATCTTAGAGTTGATAAAATAAGGTATTATCTTCATGATGATGACAATGGTTAATACAAAGTGTTTACTACATGCCAGGCATTTTTCTAAACATTTTACATAGTACATAATTCATTTAATCCTTACCACTACCCTGTAAAATGGGTATTGTTATTTATCCTCACTTAACAGTTGAGTCACAGAGACCCCAAACCATAACTAAGTCTTAACCATTATGCCCCACTGTCAAGATCACACTGGCACTGTTTCTGTGTGTCCAGTTCGTTTTACAAAGTGGCATGAGACCCTCAGGAGAATGTATGTGTCAGGGGAAGAGACCCCAGATTGACCCAGACTCTTGGGAATCTTCTCTTGGAGTCTAAACTTGATCAGGTAACCAAGAGTGAGGATGGCCAGTTTCCCACTGTCTGGGAGTGAGGCCAGATGGTTCTCTATCTTTCTCCCCTGTGGACCGGTGTGTTTAAGAGTGGGTAACTCTTCCCAACCATGTGGCTGTGTTATTGTTTGATAAAGGAAACTTAAGAGACAGGTTGGGTTTTGTCTGTTTTTTAAATGAGACAGATTTTTAACATCGTTATCTGCCTACAGATGGATGGAGAGGGTTTGCTTAATGAGGAATTGCCAAATTGCTGGGAGTGTCCAAAGTGCTACCAGGAGGACAGCTCAGAGAAAACCCAGGTAAGGGAACTTTCTCCAATCTTGCACTGTGAGAAGGAAGGAAGCATCAAGCTCAGGATAACGTTTGCCTTTGCATCTTTATTTGCAAGATTATTTTTTATTCTGTTTTGTTTGCTATCTTTTTTTTTCCTTTGGTTAATTATATTTCTTTTGAGTTTTAAATTTTGTGGGTTTTTTTACTATTGAATATTGTTGGGGGTCTTGGGGGTCTGCAAATTCCTGAGGTTCTTTTACACTTTGGGGCCCTTGAAAAAGAGGAGCCACAGCTGGGCTGTTTGAAGAGGGAAATGAGGTGAGCTTGGGCTGCTCATGAGGAATGAAACTTGAGGGGAGGCAGTGACCCGAGTCAGCTGGTAAATACGGTGGTATACTGGAGTTTCCAGTTAGGCAGGTTTACATTTTTGTCATCTTCACCTTTGTGGCAGAAAACCCTGCCCTCGTGCCCAATTGTGTCCTACAGAGGCCGTCCCTCCTCTGGAGGGGATCAGTGCCATGACCTTGGCCCCAGGCTACTACTGTTGCTGGTCCAGTGGTCACCAGTAATGTCAAAGGACCAAAAAGACGCTGGTTACTCCAGCCAGGAAGGCAAGACCTGTTAAGGGCACATACAGAGGAGGCCGTTGGCTTCGTGTCAGTCATCCATGCCCTGGTGGATGATTCCAGGTACCCTGCGCAGGAGTAGGGACACGTTTCCTTGTTTTCTTTCTCTTTCTTCCCACTTAGGCACTGAGGTCATTGAATTTTCAGTCTAAATATCTTTGAGGGCAAAGATTTCTGGAGTTGACTAGTGCTAAAGTTCTCCTTATTCCAAGTTCTTATACTAGCAGCAAGTTCTTTTAGCAATAGCTTTTACATGTGTCTTCACTGGTGGTGGTGGTGGTGGTGGTGGGCGTGGTGGTGGTGGGCGCTTGCTGTAGCAGATGGATTGGCAGATACTTTAATATTACCTTCTAATGCATTGTAAAAGCCAGCACCCAAAAGTTGGTCATTCTCTTCCAACCATAGTGATCTAAGAAAATAAGGAGAAAAGGGAGCAGAATTGTTGCATAGGGACACAAAATGTCTCCTTAAAGCAAATCTGAACTACTGCTGTGATACCTAGTGGAGCACATTGGTTAGGCTTCATTGCAGCATAGCCAAGGTGGGCTTCAGGAAGGGACAAGTGACCGGTAAGCACAAGTGGCAGAGGGTGAGGTTGTGCTTTTTTTGTGAGATGTTGGCTTCACCAAACTTGAATTCCTCATTTTCATCCTGAGGAGATTCCTCTGGGAGCAGTGCAGTTTCTCGTTCTCAGCATAATCTCTCACCTGTGGTTGGTCTCCCGGGACAGCGTGAGGCACTGAGTGGAAGAAGCAGCCTGGTAGGGTCGAGCTTAGACCCTGGTAGAGCTAAAAGTCAGTAGTGTTTACTGCTATCACAATCAACATCCTAGTTCAAATATATATGTAGGCTGCTTTTCTTCCAACAGAAGCATCTCTTGGGTGTTTAAAATGGTCAGATGGCATAGGGGTAGAGTTGTGGCCTCTTTAAAGGATTTCTTTACCCAGGGAATTATAACCAAAAAATTGGGACAAGAGCTGAATAGGGCAGGCTATGGAATCATGCAGCCCAAATTTGGATCCCACTCCTCTGTACTTGGACACAGACCTTTCTGTCACAGGTAGATTTCCCAAGTGACCTATTTCGAGGGTTTTGCTCTGTAATCAGCTTTCTCCAGCACAGACGTGAGCTCAGTTGCTGATCCTGGCAGAGTCTAGATTGCAGACGGAGGAGATGACCACCCTGCAGCAGGTAGAGATCCCTTTCCCCGTAGAAAAGCAGTGGCCTGCCTTCTCGCTAGTCCTCTGAGAGCAACAGTGAGGTTGACCCTGTAAGTGTAGAGGGTTTTGAAGAAATGAGGCACTGATGTGGTGTTTGGGGGCCTGTTTTGCAGAAGCGGAAAATGGAAGAGAGTGACGAAGAATCCGTGCAAGCCAAAGTCCTGCGGCCCCTGCGGAGCTGCGACGAGCCCCTCACGCCCCCACCTCACTCGCCCACCTCCATGCTGCAGCTCATCCACGACCCGGCCTCCCCCCGGGGCGTGGTGACTCGTTCATCCCCTGGGGCCGGCCCCAGCGACCACCACAGTGCCAGCCGCGATGAGCGCTTCAAACGGCGGCAGTTGCTGCGGCTGCAGGCCACAGAGCGCACCATGGTACGGGAAAAGGAGAACAACCCCAGCGGCAAAAAGGAGCTGTCTGAAGTTGAGAAAGCCAAGATCCGGGGATCGTACCTCACTGTCACGCTACAGAGGCCCACCAAAGAGCTCCACGGGACATCCATTGTGCCCAAGCTGCAGGCCATCACGGCCTCCTCTGCCAACCTTCGCCATTCCCCCCGTGTGCTAGTGCAGCACTGCCCAGCCCGAACCCCCCAGCGTGGGGATGAGGAGGGGCTGGGGGGAGAGGAGGAGGAAGAGGAGGAGGAGGAGGAGGAAGATGACAGTGCAGAGGAGGGGGGTGCAGCCAGGCTGAATGGCCGGGGCAGTTGGGCTCAGGATGGAGACGAAAGCTGGATGCAGCGGGAGGTCTGGATGTCTGTCTTCCGCTACCTCAGCCGCAGAGAACTTTGTGAATGTATGCGAGTGTGCAAGACGTGGTATAAATGGTGAGCAGGGATACAGGGATCAGGAATAGGGGTACGGGAGTAGGTGGCAGGTTTCCATATGAGAACAGCATGTGTCTTGGCATCTGGAGGCTTGTCGGGTCCTAAAGGATTAAATCAACCCAGTCTGTTCCCCAGACGGTGGGTCCTGTTAAATATGTGGCCAGTTGTGCCTGCAGGTGTCATTGGGGAAATTTGGCCCTTTGCATCCTCTCCCTGCTACTTTCCCATCTCTCTTTACTGGACTTAAGGATGGATTTGTACATTTGGGCCTGGGGGATGGATTTGTAGTTTGTGCTAAAACTTCAGAGTCATAATCCCCCTACCCCCCAGTCAACTGAACTTGTTATACATTTGTTGAGAGCCTGTGATATGCCAGTCACTCTCCTGGTGCTGGTGACACAGATGACTGCTGTTAAGCCCCTGCCTCAGTTATGTCTCCATCTAATGAGAGAGGTATACATGCTTTTAAAACACTTTGAAGGTGCTCACAGGCTCAGAATTTGCCATAGTTTTAATTCTCATCCTCTAAACCTGGATCGGAATTCCTTTCTCCAGCAAGCAGTTCAGTGTTGAAGCTTCCTGAGACTTAGTTGTCCTTCTTAGTGAGACCTGCCATTTCTTCTCAAGTTAAACGTTAAGACAAGGGAGGGGGGGGATACCTAGAGGTGATAAAGATTTCCACTGGGCATTGTTTTCCTTTAAGCTCCTGGACCCTAGGACATATCCTTTATATCTGGGTCAAATCCCATTACAGTAGTTTTCAAAGTGTGATGCCTGGACCAGTGACATCACCTGGGACCTTGTTAGAAGTTCAGGTTTTCAGGGCCCATCTCAGACCTACTGAATCAGAACCTCGGGGGCGGGGCCAGGCAATCTGTTTTTAATAAATTCTCCACCAGGGGATTCTGATACACATTAAAGTTTGAGATCCCCTGCTCTATTGTAAGCAGCCTGTTTCTGCCATAGAAGTTTCATGTGCCATTGGTGAAGTTTTTTCAGTCTTTAAATAAAGACTCCATTCTTTGCAAACTTGAGTTTATTTCCCAAATCTGAATTAATATGTGATCTACCCAAATTCTCCTAATATTTCTCTTCGTAGGGCTAGTGGGCCTGCCTGGCTCTATCCCTCAGTTTCCAGGCCAAGCCACATAAGACTCGCATTATGTGCCGTCTCCTCTTCCCCTGCCAGCCAGACTCTGAGCCAGGCTGGGGAGCAGGAACTATAAAATATTAAACAGAAGCCTGCATGTTGCAGTGCTATTTGTGGCCTATGGACTTGTAGATTGCAGTGGAAGGGCAAGCCTCTCCTTTTCAGTTCTGGTCTGGACTGGCTAGAAAATGTAAAGATAGCACTGAAACCCAAGGGTGGTACAGGACTCTCCAGGCCTGATTTTAATAAAGAGCCTCTTTCGACCTGATACAGTAATGGCTCTTTGTGGAGCTCAAGGCAAAATGAACTGTGGATGTGCCACGTAGCGCCCTGCGTCTCAGGCAGCTGGGAGACACTGTGATGAGGGAGAGAGTAGAGGGAAGCCTAGTAGCTTCCAGCAGTTAAGAAGTCAAAAAACTTTTTGATGTTCCCTTATATATACTTTGATGGGAGCCGTACCATTTTAATGCAAATAAGGGGTTATAGTATATTGTTTCACTGTGTGTCCCTAACAATTGTGCTGTGTTCTCAGCCCATCCAGAGTAAATCAGGGTGAACTGGTCAAGTAATCCCTATTCTCTGAGGCAAAAAATGACAGGGCATGATCCTTGTATGCATGTAGAAGAATCTAGAGAAGGTGAATCCTCCAGGTGCTCTGCTTTTCCCAGAAGCCTCCAGCAGCCTGTGATGAAGTTCCTCTGACAAGGGACATCAGGTATTGACAGCTAGTTCTCTTTCCTTCTGTCACAGGTGCTGCGACAAGAGACTTTGGACAAAAATTGACTTGAGTAGGTGTAAGGCTATTGTACCCCAGGCTCTCAGTGGCATCATCAAGAGGCAGCCAGTTAGCCTCGACCTCAGTTGGACCAACATCTCCAAAAAACAACTGACGTGGCTCGTCAATAGGCTGCCAGGTGAGCAGCCCTGCGCTGTCCTTCCAAGGGCAGGCAGGGAAAGCTGCGTTGTTGGCAGCGCTTCTTAGAATTGCTTTAGGGCAATTTAGGGCAGCAGTCTGTGCCATTGTTGCCTCTCTGCTTAGCAAGACACTTAGCCTGGGCCATCTTAACTGCCAGTCCCCACGGTGCCACTCTGGACTGGCAGGCCAATCACTGCAGTAGACGATGAAGAGAACGGGATCAGGTGCTGCTGCCAGCCCTGCAGGTCTGCTCAGCATAGCCACTGAAGAGGAAATTTGAGTAAGATGTTGCCTTGATCAGCCCCTTGTAAGGCCTTGTTCCCTTAAGCATTTTGAGGTCTTGGATAAAGAGGAAGTCACTCACACTTCATGACTCTGGTAGGAACTAAGCAGTCCATTTTACCACCAGAGTTAGATGTAATTTAGGAAAGCATAGGAGTCTTTGAGCTGGATTACTAGAGTAAGATTAGGACATGGTCCCTCTCTCCATTAGACTGGGCATCTGTTTACCTTGATCTGATCAGCTGGTAGTTGAGGCTTTGGATGGGCTGGTAGAGTGTATTATTGCGTGTCTGTTTCCTTCCATTGCAGGACTGAAAGACCTCCTCCTGGCAGGCTGCTCCTGGTCTGCAGTCTCTGCCCTCAGCACCTCCAGCTGCCCCCTTCTCAGGACCCTTGATCTTCGGTGGGCAGTAGGAATCAAGGACCCTCAAATTCGGGACTTGCTGACTCCACCGGCTGATAAACCAGGTGTGCTCTGGGCCTGATTTCTCTGTGCTCCTCTTGGGGTAGCTTTGTCTTTCAGCTGAACTTCATTCCCAGAAGCTAAGGTTCTGATGCTGTTGAAGAGTAGAAAAATGCAAATTGAAAACAGAGTGATGGACTGCGTACAAGTACAGGTTACCTGTTTATAGATAACTACCAACAAAGAAAGGAGTAAGTCCATTTTGTGGGTTAGTGGAGCTTGGGGCTTAGAGAATAAGCCCGAGGAAGCTCAGGAAGGCTTCATGGTTGAGGTGGAACATTGAAAGCTGTTTCCATGATTGTCTAGAAAAGTGCGGGAGTGTGGGAAGGAGAGGAGCATTCCACACATACCCCTTTGCTGTGTAAGTGAGGCACAGTCCAGCAGCTGGGAAGAAAGAAAACGTGTCTGGTTTCCTAGAAACGGCCCCCACGCACTGCTCACTCCCTGAAGGGAAGCGTGTGGGCAGTTCTGCTTATTAACCCCTGCAGGGGGGCCTGGCCAGCAAGTAGCTGAAGCTGCCTGCAGGTTTGGAGCTGGACTAGAGTTGGGAATTTTGATCTAGGCCCTTCTCTTGCCTGTGCAGGTCAGGACAATCGCAGCAAGCTCCGGAACATGACTGACTTCCGGCTGGCGGGCCTTGACATCACAGATGCCACGCTTCGCCTCATCATCCGCCACATGCCCCTCCTGTCTCGACTCGACCTCAGTCACTGCAGCCACCTGACAGATCAGTCCTCCAATCTACTCACCGCTGTTGGGTCTTCCACTCGTTACTCCCTCACAGAGCTCAACATGGCAGGTATGGCGCCGTGATGTTTTGTGACAGACTGCCCCCTGCCTCCCAGAAGCCCAGCCCTCCTTGGAGCTTGACCGGTGGAACAGAAAGAACATGGTCTGTTGACTAAACCATGTTAATTTGTTTCCTGACATCTGGACAAGGACATGGAACTCTGTCCCTTTTGTAACTGATGGGAACTAAGGCCTCGAGCAGTTGTCAGGTGCCTAAGAGCACAGCCACCACCCAGCTGCAGTTTGGTGAGCCTTACAGTGCAGGGAGTGCGGTGGCAGGGGGCCTTCAGAGGCCGCTGTGCTGATGGCGCTTCTGGTCTCTGAGCCAGGTAGTTATGGGAAAAAGGAGGCTTTTGTTTAGCATTTTGAAGGCAAGCTGGGAAATTGAGGCTCCTGTGGCTGTGTGTACATAGCATTGTCCTTGTGGTCACTTTCCCCACAGGTTGCAATAAATTGACAGACCAGACCCTGATCTACCTACGGCGCATCGCCAATGTCACCTTGATCGACCTTCGAGGATGCAAGCAGATCACCCGAAAAGCCTGCGAGCACTTCATCTCAGACTTGTCCATCAACAGTCTCTACTGCCTGTCTGACGAGAAGCTGATACAGAAGATCAGCTAAGACACACCCAGCCCAGACTGAACAGGAAACCGATCTTCCCCTGACTCCCCAGCCAGGAGAGCCTCTCTCCCCGACCCTGCACGGGCTCTGAGGCCAGCGTCACACTCCCTCTCTGCTCTCCTGTCCCTTGAGCCCTTCCCTTACAGCCGGGGCAGAGAGGGTGGTGGACACCAGGCTTACCTGCCTGCTTCTCTCCCTCCTAAGGAGAAGGGGGTAGCAAATTGATCTGAGGGGAAAGCACAGGCTGTGTGCTGTCACAGTGCCTGCTCGCTTGCTCACCCACTCGCTCACTCGCCTGCCAGGAGGCTGGGCTCTCAGTTTGGGGTGTCTGTGCAACCGTCATCTGCACTGGGCCCTGGGGTCCTCCTCCCCATCCATGGTCCCCAGCAGTGCCTGGTTCTGAGCAAACTCCCAGGGAAGAAAGTGGCCCTATCTCCGTGGCCAGGTTCTCCTTATGGTGTCCAGTGCGTGTCTCTCCTCCATCACACTCTCCCGGCTTATGCAGGAGGGGCCAGCAGCCCCAGGAATGCCAGCCCCATGCAGATCACACTGGTGCTGTTGAGGTGTCTGAAACCTCTTGTTGTGTCTGTGCTCTCCCTCCTCTCCTCTCCTTTAGCTTGATCCCGTCCGATGCTCGTGGTAGTTCACATAATGAGGTTCCCCCAGCCCAGACTTGCCTGCTAGTTTCTGTGAAGTCCTTGTTGCACTTATTGGGGTTGAGGCTCTTCAGAGGAGCTGGAACTGTCTACCCCAGGGACACCCCCATTTTATTGCTTTCCAGGCAGATTCTGGGACAGGCACCATCTCCCCATTCCCTCCTTCTTCAGCCTGCCCTGCCCTTTTCCACACTTACCTTATTCCCACCTGAATAGGGCTTTCCCAGGATGCGTGTCCTCAGAGGGAGCAGCCTATCTCCCCCAGCTGGGGGGGATCAGAGAACTAGGCCAAGTCCCCACCTGCCTCCCAGCAGGCTCCGGGCCTCAGGTGTCCCGTAGCCACCAGAGCCCAGGCCTGTGTCTAGCCCCAGTGGCTCACTGATCTGGCACCTTTGGAGGGGTGGGAGGTCCTGCTTAGAAGCCAGTCACCTGCCCTCTGCCTGCAGCCATGGAAGGGGGTGTGCATGTGCCTCTGTGTGTGTGGCTGAGTGTAGTAAGCGTGTGTGTGGAGGGAAGGAGGGGAGCGTGGTATCTCCCACTCCACCGCCCTGTGTCGAGCCCCATCAGCTGCCCCCTCTTACTTTGCATTGAACGGCCTGTCCAAAGATCCTCTCTCTAGGGCAGCAGAGAGCTTTTTGCACTTTAAAAAAAAAAAAAAAAAATGGAAAGAAAGGTCGGAATTTCTTTTGGGTCAATATTTAAGTGTGTGAGGAGATGCTCAGTAGCAGCAGCCTGTGGCAAGAGCTTATAAATGATAGACGCGGATTTGCACTCTGCTCCCCATCTGTAAGGATAGCGAGATAGCACAACCTTGCCCCACCTTCTCGTCCTCCAGCCCATCCCTTCCTGGCCCCTTTCCTGCAGCCCAGTCTCAGGCTCTCCTCCTCCTGAAGCCCTTTGGGGGAGGGGAAGGAGCCCAGGCACCAGGGGTCTGAAGTGTGAGCCACCCCAAGGAGAGACGCCACATGCACCCTTGCCACTTCCAAAGCAATAGAGGCAGAGGGGCTCCCTCTTTGCCACCTAGCCCAGCTTTGACCCTGGCATTGACTGGCCTCCTAAGAGAAAACTGGGTCTTGGGAGGGGGTGGCATTGTGTCTGTTTCTTCCAATCTGCTGATTCTCTTGGCTGCACCTCAGAAGCAGCAGTCTGCTCCCGTGACCCTCTGCCCCTTCCATTGGTCTCCAGGCCCCAGCCAACTGGGGCTGAAACTTTGAGGAAATGCCAGTGACTTATTCCAGAGTGCCTCAGTTAGGGGAACTTCTCTGTAAAGAACCCTGGGTATTGAGCAAAAACCTTATTAATATTATTGTTAATGACCTATAATTGGAAGCTTCCTGCCTTTTTTTGGTTGCTCCTGTGGAAAATACTGAAAAGATTACTTTGTTTTGTTTTCTTGTCTTTTTATAAAAGGGGAGGTGGAGAGACCCCTTCAGAGCAGGGATTGTGCCGGGAGAGTGCCTCTGACTTTGGGACGTTTCATCTACAGAAATTTCCAAGCTGATGGTTTGTTTTGGGTTTTGGTTTCTATTTTTGTTTTTGGTTTGGAAAAACAAGCATTTTTACCGCGCACGTAAATTGGTCAGCAGAAAAGGGAGCTCAGGAGTGGCAGCCAATGGACCTGTGCCCTTGCTGGGTTTTCCTTTTCTCTGGGACTGTGAGGGGGAAAATGGTTTTTAGAGGTGAGGGTTGGTCCATGTGGAGGAAAGAAAGTCTGTCTTTGGGGACAGAGGAACCTGGGAGTTCCGCCAAATTTCCTGCAATCTGCTCTTAGACACGGCCTTGCCAGGAGAGCTTGCCTTCCTCAGACCGCGGGACCAGACACCCTGCCTCCATCTTTCCGAGCACCGGGGCGAAAGACCACAAGGAAAGGAAGAAAATTTATATATATATATAATATAAAATCACTTGGTGATTAAAAAATAACTGCTCCATAAATAAAACTCCTAAAGTCACTATGTTTAAAGGGTTTGGTTGTGTTTTTGTTTTCGGAGAAATATTGTAAATATATATTTTTTGTTGCTGATTTAGAGTCAATCTCCAATGTTGTGCTAAAAAATTAAATTAAATGTAAGCATTAAGGGGACAAGTCATGCTATCTCAGTTGACACATTGGGGTTATTTTGGGCCAGGGAAGGAGGGAAGCTAGTTGGACTTTTGTTTTCTAAACGTTCTCCACTATTGGTTTTAGAAAGAGCAAGGACATCTTTCCTCTGACATGTGGGAATGGGAGATATTTGTGTAATAAAATTTTTAAAAGACAAAAAAAGAAATAGCCTCCAATGGGAAATATTTTGATTTGGTTTTTTTTTTTAATAAAAAGGTTTTAAAAACAACAACAACAACAACAACAAAACCTTTTCTGCCTTGGTGTGTGTGTGTGCGTCCATGTGAAAGAGGAAGAGTCAGAAGGTCCTGCAGGCTCTCGCCTCCCACTCCCCCCGCCCGCCCCCCGCCCCAGGCCCGCAGTTCCTGCTTCATCCCTGAGTTAGCAGCAGAACTGCTATGTGCCTCTACTACTTGTCTTGCCTTCCTTTTTTGAATGTCAAAAAGCAGCACTTGCTTATGGAAACACCAAAACATTTTACTTCATGAAGGGGAACTTTTTAGTAGATGTGAAAATTTAAGTATGAGGTTACTGGACCCCCACCCCTTCCTCACAAAGCAGTGCTTGGAGTGGCCCTACAGAGTCCTCAAGGAGAGCTGGAAAGGACCCCTGTGATGCTCTCCTGAGAGCAGGCCTGGGGATTTCTAATCTTGCCATCCTCGACAGCCATTAGCCGAGGCCAACCTCCAACCACTACAGCTGTAGAACAGGCCTCAAGGACAATGCTGTTCGAGGTCACTGCACAAGGTGTGTGTCAGGCAGGCTCCATTCGGCATTTGTCCCACTGTCCGGCTGCTTATTGAGTATAGGCTTCCAGCCTTTAGACGAATGTCTGACGTGCTGCCCTCAGCCCTGACTGCACCATCTCAGGAGAGCTGAAATCCCATCCGGGAGGTCTTGAGGAGGCTCTCATCACTACCGTCAGGGCATCTGGGGATCCCTGCCCATCCTACTCACCAAGCTGTTAAGGACCATCTCCAATTCTGCTGCACATTCTGGAAAAGCACAGGGTCCTGGACGGTGAGCTGGTTCCCAGTCCACTTCCTGAGGTTGGATGTGGATGTGGCCATGTTCCATGTTGCAGGGGAAGGCAGAGTGTCAATTTTGCCACCTAAATATCACAAGAGCCCATCGTCCACCTCTCGATGACCTCACGCCTACCACCCTAGGTGAAGCCAGCATTGTCCAGAACCTTGACCCCAGCAGGAGCCCTGAGGCTTCCCAGCCTCTAGGCCAGCCCCCTGTCCTCCATGTTGGCAGCCAGAACATTTCTCTTAGATTTGACTACTTCTCTATTTAAAACCCATTAGTGTGTCTGTCTCAGGATGAAGTCCAAGCTTCCTCACTCACCATCTGCCCCTCCTACTCCCCTCCACCCTCACAGCTAACTTCAGTGCCACCATCTCTGGGCCTTTGCTGTTCCCTTTGTTGGTACACCTTCCGTAGTTTACATGTTACTTCCTCTGGGAAGCCATCTCCCACCCTGCTCAAGACTGGATCATATGCTGCCGTAGCACCCTACTGGTTTTTAGGACTCCTTTAAAATCAGTCTCCCCAGCTAGCTGGGAAGCTCCACCAGGACAGGGATCAGACTGTGTTGCTCACCATGTCATCCCCAGCAGCTGGCGCAGAGCTTGGCACATAATAGATGCCCAAGCAACAGGGTTGAGTGTTCCCAGTAGCTTGGATACCCAGAGGCCTGTGCCTCCCCAGTACAGCCAGTTTGTTGTCATGTTCTCCAAATTCACTACCTCATACATCTTTCCCCTCCTTTCTTGTGTTAATGCTGCCAGCTTTTTTTTTTTTTGGCCTGTTTCCAATCTAACCTGTATTCAGCTATGAATCTTCCTAAAGCACACACAAAAATCTTCAGTCTTCATGTGTAACACTCCAGAGTCATGTGTAAACTCATCCTGCCACTGGCATCCGTAAAATGAGAAGCACCAGGTTGGTGGTAGGTGCTTATAAGAGGCCTCAAACTGGACACCTCTGTAGTCACCAGGCTTGCTGTGTTCAGGGTGTGTCACCCTCACAACTATGAAAATCTATCCTTCCTTCAAACACCTCTTCCTCCAGAAGCCCTTCCTGTTTCCCCACCAACCAGAAGGGATTAACCTGGACATACTGTACCTTTCACAGGCAACAACATAGTAAAAACAGCTGGCATCTTCTGAGCCTTACTATGTGTTGACCACTGTTCTAAGCACCTACATGAAGTAACTCCGAATCCTCGCAGCAACGCTACTTTTTTTTTTTAAGGATGGTTGATTTACAATGTTGTGTTAGTTTCTGGTGTACAGCAAAGTGATTCAGTTATACATGTATATATACATATTCTTTTTCATATTGTTTTCCATTATGGTTTATTACAAGATATTGAATATAGTTCCCCATACTATACAGTAGGACGTGTTTGTTTTATATATAGTAGTTTCTATCTGCTAACCAAGCTCTTAATTTATCCCTCCCCCACCTCCTTTCCCCTTTGGTAACCATAAGTTTGTTTTCTATGTGAGTCTGTTTCTGTTTCATAAATAAGTTCATGTCATATTTGATTAATTAATTAATTAAGGCTGTGCTGTGTGGCTTGTGGGGTCTTAGTTCACTGACCAGGGATTGAGCCCGGGGCCATGGCAATGAAAGCACCGAGTCAACCACTGGACCACCAGGGAAGTCCCTTGTGTTATATTTTAGATTCCACATATAAGTGATATCATATAGTATTTGTCTTTCTCTTTCTGACTTAATTCACTTAGTATGATAATCTCTAGGTCCATCCATGTTGCTGCAAGTGGCATTATTTCCTTCTTTCTTATGGCTGAGTAGTATTTCATTGCGTATGTATGTACCACATCTTCTTTACCCATTCATCTGTCGATGGACATTTAGGTTGCTTCCGTGTCTTGGCTACTGTAAATACATAGCAAGTCTATTATTATCTTCATTTTACAGATGAGAAACTGAGTTATAGACATTTGCCTAAAGTGTCTTTGCTAGTAAAACCTGGAGACTGACTGCAGAGTTGGTCCTATCCGCCCTGCTCCCTAGCCTCTGTGTACAAGCAATGGCATTTCATGCCCATACCCCAGTCAGGGGAGGGGGTGGTAGGCAGGTGCCTTCATTCTATAAGGCCAAGGCTCAGAGAGGTAAAGTGAAGGGTCAGTGGCAGGGCTGGGACATACGTGAATTCTGGGCCTGGGACTCTGGAGCTTGAGCCTTTACCCCAGCTCCCTCGTGCCTGCTGAGCAACCAGGCTGGGTGTTTGTCCACACCCCCTCCCATGGCACTTTTTTTTTTTTTTTAATAATTTATTTATTTTTGTCTGTGTTGGGTCTTCGTTGCTGCGCACGGGCCCTCTCCAGCTGCGGTGAGTAGGGGCTACTCTTTGTTGAGGTGCACGTGCTTCTCATTGCGATGGCTTCTCTTGTTGCGGAGCACGGGCTATAGGCGCACAGGCTTCAGTAACTGTGGCACGTGGGTTCAGTAGTTGTGGCTCACAGGCTCTATAGAGCACAGGCTCAGTAGTTGTGGCACACGGGCTTAGTTGCTCCGTGGCATGTGGGGTCTTCCTGGACCAGGGCTTGAACCTGTGTCCCCTGCATTGGCAGGCGGATTCTTAACCACTGCTCTACCAGGGAAGCCCTCCCATGGCACTTTGAACTTCTTAAGGGTGGGGCTAGACTTAGCTAGCTCTGCTTACCCCCTTCATCTGCCCTGGGAGTCGAGGGATAAGGAAATTTACTGAGCATAATGAAAAGTGGATTTATAGGAGAGGGAAGCAGGACCAATTTCATGGGTGAGTGACCCACGCAGTCACACGGGGCCCTGCCCTCAGATGGGCCCCACACTTAGTTTAATGCACTGTTGTCATCATCTTGAAATTTTTGAGCAAGAGGACGTGCATTTTATTTGCAGTGGACCCCGCAAATGATGTAGCTAGACCTGGGAAGAGGGCCAATACCAGCTCCCCCCACCCTCGCAGGCCACCTCTGTGCTAAGTGCCATTTGGGTGGCCAGCAGCAGAGCAGGCCTGGCACTTGCGGGCTGGGGAGACTCGCCCTACCACCACCTTTCCAGGTGCCAGGCCGGAAAGGAAACCTCAGCGCTGACACCCATGTACGGGCAGGGAACAGTGAGAGCAGACACCCAACGTCAGGGAGGACCTGTTTTTGCCCTCAGCCTGGCACTTCTGCCTCCCCACCCGCCCCACTCCAGAGAGCTACAAGGGGGGCAGGAAGTCCAGCTGCTATGCCCCCAGACTGTGCCATGACAGTGCTAGGATGGCAAGACAGAGGGAGAGAAGCAGAAAGAGACACAGACCCAGAGAGAAACACCCTGAAAGACCCAGAAAAGGAAAGGCAGAGAAAGAGGTAGAGAAAGGAGGAGGGGAGAAGAGAAATGGGAGAAAAGAGACCATGGAGGACGCTGAGAGAGGCACAAGTGAGGCCCAAGGTACTCGGGACAGTGGCCACTCGACAAGCCATCTCCCTCGGCTCAACACTGCACACACATCTCCGTTTATCCTCAAAACAATCCAGTGAGGCCAGGAGGGAGGCGCCCCGGGTACAGATGAGAAAGGCAGTGCTCAGATAGGTTCAGTAACTTGCCTAAGGCACCCAGAGAGGCAGCAGGAAGTGGCACTAGCATTTGACCCCAGGTCTTTTCCGAACACATCCTCCCTCCCCCTGACACGGCAAGTACCAGTCGCCACAGTGGGGCCGGTGGGGGCTAGAGACCCCGACTGGGTCACTCACTGGCGGGCTGAGAGGGTCAAGGCACAGACACCTACGGTGGGAAGGCAGAACGACCTAGCGCCAGGCTGAGCCTCGGACGTCGAGGCGCATGCGCGCTGGGAACGGCCCCGGGAGGAGGCCGGGTGCTGGGGCGGGGCTGGGGCGGGGCCTGATTCAGGGGCGGGGCCGGACTCAGGGGCGGGGCCACGCCGCGCGGAAGCTCCAAGGCGGAAAAGGAGACTGGGGCCAGGGGCAGCCGTGGGTCTCGTGACCTTACGGAGGGTTCCGAGAGCCGCTGCTCCAGGGAAGTGGGTCAGGCGGAGCCAGCGGTCTGGAAGCCTGGCCCAGAGTTGTGGGCCATCAAAGGTCCTTGGACTGTGCGGGAGGGAGCAAAGAGCCTGTCTCCTGGAGATGTAGGAACCTGCTGGATAACCAGGCTCTTTCCTCCCTCAGGGCCTGTGCACTTGCTGTTCCACATGCTTGGAAAGCTCTTTTCCCTGCCCCTAGCAAAGCTGCTTCTCTCCTAGCCTAGCTCTGGCAAAAGTGCCAATCCGCAGAGGTTTCCCCGACTTCACCTGAGGAGGCTGCTGGCTCTTACAATAACATGTCACTTGCCTCATAAGGATGTTTTGAGCATTAAATGAGATCATCTGGGTTCTAGGAACAGTGCCCTGCAAGTGAGGAGAACCCAGTAAGTGTCAGTGTTTATTATTATGTATGGTTTGCCCATAGATTCACTGTCTCTCTCTATGTTGGATCCCCAAGGCCAAGCACCAGTGCCTGGCATGTAGTAGGAGCTCAACAAATATTGTTGGATAAGTGGATGAGTAAATGAGGTGAAGTCCCAGCAGCCTAGCCAGAGCCTGGCACTGTCTGGGCCCCGGGACATCAAAGAGGTGGCTGTCCACTATAGGCAGGAGTTTCTCCTGGTTAATCTGCACACCCCTGGTGAGGTGTACAGATTGGGAAGCCCTCAAGCTCATCCTCCTGGATCTTCAAACCCCAGGATGCAGACCAAGAGGTGAAGCCCCAGCAGGAGGAAACTTGCACCCCTGGGCCTTGGCACATGCCAGTCCTCACCCCCAAACTCACTCATGCTCACGTGCATACAATGTCAAGTTCAAGACCTTCCCCAACTCTTCCCCTGACTCTCTTCTCCTGAGCTCCCCATCTCCTCCCATTATAGCTCTTGCCAGGTTAATTAGAGGCATTCATTTAGGGGTCTTCTTCCTCACCAGACTGGGCCACCACTGAATCCTCTTTCTCCTTGTGGCCCTAACTTTGTGCCCAGTGCCATGGTAAGGGTTGAAGAGTGCACCAGTGACCACAACAAATGGGGGCACCCGGGGAGAGCCCCCTGAACAAGAACTTTTTTTTTTTTCACTAAAAATGAACAGGAAGTTTGCAGCCCTCGGGATGCAGGGTGAGCAGGAGTCTTTCTTGCCGGAAAGGAGGGAAAGGAAGGTCATTCCAGGCAAGGGGAATTATAAAGTCAACACCCAGAGGTGGAAATGAACTTGGCTTGTTGTAGTGACAGAAGGAAGACCAGAGAGACTGGAGAATAAAGGGCACAGGGATGGGCGAGTGGGCTGAGTTAGACAGATGGGCAGGGGCCAGACTGCAGGTCTCACAGGCCACAGAGAGGGGTGGGTTTTCCCCTAAGTGCAGGGGTGGTCATTGGAGACGGGGTTAGATTTAGGCCTGTAAAAATTCTGGCTAGGGACTTCCCTGGTGGTCCAGTGGTTAAGACTCCACACTCCCACTTCAGGGGGCCTGGGTTTGATCCCTGGTCAGGGAACTAGTTCCCGCATGTTGCAACTAAAGGTCCCCGCGTGCCGCAGCTAAGACCCGCCACAGCTAAGGCCCATCGCAGCCAAAATAAATAAATAAATAGGGACTTCCCTGGTGGCGCAGTGGTTAAGAATCCGCCTGCCAATGCAGGAGACATGGGTTTGAGCCCTGGTCCGGGAAAATCCCACATGCCACAGCGCAACTACTGAGCCTGTGCTCTAGAGCCTGCAAGCCTCAACTCCTGAGCCCGCACTTCTAGAGCCTGTGCTCTGCAACAAGAGAAGCCACCGCAATGAGAAGCCGGCGCACCACAACGAAGAGGAGCCCCCACTCACCACAACTAGAGAAGGCGTGCGCGCAGCAACGAAGACCCAGTGCAGCCAAAAATAAATAAATAAGTAAATTTATTTATTTAATAATAAATAAATAAATAACAAAAAAACTCTGGCTAGAGGAGAGGCAGGGAGGAGGCTGGTGCAGGCATCAGTGCCAGGCAGCCCCAGGTGATGGGACTCAGATCGGGTTTAGCAGGGCACAGTGGAAGGATTTGGGGTGATACACCAGGTAGTCGACAGGACAGGCTGGATGAGAGCATGTGTATGTGGGGGCGGGGGGGGGGCCGGCAGAGGCAAGTGAGGGAAGAGAGGAATGGAGGTTTTTTCGGAGGAGGAAGGAGCCACTACTGAGATGGGGAGGCAGGAGAGGAGCAGGTGGGACCGGGCTGGGTGCGGAGCCAGAGCTCAGTGTGGGACGCGTTAAATTTGCAACACCTACTAGTCATCTGGGCAAGATGCCAGGTAATGATGTATCTGCAGTCCTGCCAGCTAGGCAGAGACGGGGTTCCACTCCTCATTCACTCCTAGCATTCCAGCCAGAGGCTGACACGGTCTAGGCACCAAAGTTGGTTGAAAACGACTGAAGCCAGCCTGAAAAGGCAGGTTGACAATCGACCTTCCCTCAACCACCAGAGGGCAGCACTACCCAAAAAAAGCCCCAGCCCAGGGCTTCCAAGAGCTGCTTTCCAGGGTCCCAGGAATCAGTGAGGGGTGCCCTGGAGACTCTCTCTCTCTCCCTCCCTCCCTCCGTCCCTCCGTCCCTCCATCCCCCCCCCCCTTCAACCCCAGCTTCAGGCCTGCCTGGGTTGTGGGTTGGGCAGTGGCTGGGAAGGGCCTTCTGGGTTTTCAGGTGGTGTCGGGGAGGTAGGGCCACCTCCGGGAGCAGGATGGCTGGCTTTTCAGAATTCACGGGGACTCTGGTCTGATGAGTTCTTTAGACAGGATTTTTAAATAGGAGTGGTTCCAGAAACCCCAGGTGGCCGTAGTTAGAGTCCAGAAGAGTTGGGGAGAGGCGGGAGGAGAGGAAGTTAGAGGCCTTCTGGTGCATCCTCCTGTGCCTCTGGCCGTCTTCTACCCCAAACTCCATGTGCCACCTTGGGCTGTGGAGCTCATTCACTCAGTCACTCATTCATTCATCAAACATTGACTCTACTTTTCTGTGCCAGGTCCCACGGTGGGCAGTGGGAGGAGGTATGAACCCCTTTTTTTTTTTTTTTTTGCAGTACGCGGGCCTCTCACTGTTGTGGCCTCTCCCGTTGCGGAGCACAGGCTCCGGACCCGCAGGCTCATCGGTCATGGCTCACGGGCCCAGCCACTCTGCGGCATGTGGGATCTTCCCGGACCAGGGCACGAACCCGTGTCCCCTGCATCGGAAGGTGGACTCTCAACCACTGCACCACCAAGGAAGCCCTGAACACTTTTTTTTATACGTTAGCATTTCTAACATCAGGATGCATTTTCCAATGGATGCAAACATTTAATAAAGCTTCACACACACACACATCCCATCCCTCTGTCAAAAACTTGAAATGATGCATCTTGCAACTGACGATGCTCTCAAATCAAGGAAGTAGGCAGTTAGTGCAGAACTGGAGATGGACAGAATTGGAGACAGGAGATTGGGGAAGGCTACCTGGAGGAGGTGGGGCTTAATGGATGAGCAAGAATTAGCCAGGGAAGAGGGCACACAGAGTGCTTCCAGACACAGGGCAGAAGAACAAAGGCACAGAGGTAAAAACTGATGGGTAGGCTGGTGGGGGGACCCCAGGCATAGGGGATGGTGGCAACACAGGCCTGAGAGGGGAGCAGGACCCACTCATCCAAGACCTTGACTTGCAGGTTAAGGAACTTGCTCACCTGATCTACTTTGGGCAGAGTGGGCCCTCCTCTGATTTCCCACTCTCAGCAGCCCCAGAGGTCCGGGAGCACTGCTTCTCAGTGCTAAGCAGGCAGTAACCCTATCAGATCTAGACTGGGGAGAGGCATCTCTGGTCAGGGCCTGCATCAGGGCAGCAGCTGTGGGGATCCTCAGAAGCAGACAGGTTTAAGAAGATTCTTATCTGGAGGCCACATAAGAGGGTGTGGTGACAGATTAGGGAAGGGGGAGATGGAGAGCCAAGGATGATGCCTGGAGTTCTGGCTTGAGTATCTGAGTGGATGGTGGTGTCGCCCACTGACGAGGGGACCTCATTGTCTTGATGTGCTCTGGTTCCAGGCTCTGCCGAGGCTGATCTCAGAAGGTAGGCTGAGAAGTGCAAAGAGCGGGGGCGGGGCGTGGGGATCCTATGCTTTGCAAAAGTGTTCTGATTACTGGCCCACCAACTGGCATGAGGCTTTGGCTCCATGTGCCCAGGACTGGGAGGGGATCTTGTCACCTTGGAAAGCAGAGAGAGGCTCTCGAGGGCGTGTTGAGTAAGGGGTGCCGCTTTGAGACACATGGAACCCCCCCACCGTGGGCTGTCAGCAGAGTAAGTTTCCCTTGCCAGGCAGTACAGTGACCCGGGTGCCCTCCCAGGCTGAGAGAGGTTTGATCCCACTTTGTGGAATCATGATGATTCTTGTCTGGGGCGGGGAGTGGTGTTGGTGCAGGGTCCTTGGTCCTGAGTGGGAGCCCTGGGGGCCTGGATTGGGTCTGGGGCAGGAGGAATGGGGATTGGGCCTGGGGTAAGTCTGGAGTCTGACTGCAGTTGTCAGGTCCCAGGTCCATGGCGGCCTGTTAAGGGTTCTAGGTCCAGTCTGGGTCCCGGTTGGATGTCCTGGTCCTGGGTCCGTGTCCAGAGTTTTTGGTGTTGGGTCTAGAACCCTGGTCTGGGATTGATGGTCCAAGCCCAGGTTTGGGCCCTGCCCCTAAGTCCAGGGTTTGGAGTCATGATAGTGGTCTGAGTCTGGGGGTGGAATCAAGGTTGGGATCAGTAACCAAGATGGGATCAAGGTGGTGGTCTGTGGTTGGGATCAGTGAGGTCATGGTCCAAAATCTGGATCTGGGGTCCTGTTGCAGGTCGGGGGTCAGTGTCAGGATCTGGGTTTGAAGGGGGTTGGGCCCAGGGTGGTGATCTGAGGTCATGGTCAGAGTCTGAGGTGGTGGTCCAATGTCTAGGTCTGGGGTCCTGTTTGGAGTCTGGGGTCAGGAATGTTATCCGGGTCTGGCGTCAGGTTTCCGACTCTGTCTAAGGTCAGGGGTCAGGGGTTATAGCTACAGTCGGAGATCCAAGTCCCTGGGATCACGTTCTGCAATGGCAGTCTGGGGTCACAGCCATGGTCTGTCTTGGAGCCTGGGATCCGAGTTGTGATCTGAGCTGTGGTCAAGGTCTGGGTCTAGGGTCTTCTTCTGGCCAGGGTCCCTGTCGTGTTCCAAGTCTGAGGTCAGAGTCATGGCTGGGGGTCGGGGTCAGAGAGCGGAGGACCTGGTTGGGGGCTGAGGCGGGGTCTTGGTGCCGCGGGGGTCAGGCTCGGTCCAGCCCGCGCGGCCTCCAGGGGGCGCCGCCGCCCGCCCGCCCGCCCGCCCGGCCCCTCGCGGGCTCGCTGGCGCTGTGCGCGGCAGGCGGGGTCGGAGGCGGCGGCGGCTCCGGGGCGCGGGCGGCGGCGGTGGTGGCGGCGGCGGCGGCGGTGGCGGCGGCGGCGACGGCGGCGGCGGCGGCGGCCCGACTGCAGTCCCGGCGGGAGCCGAGCGAGCCGGGCCGGGCCTGAGCCGGCGCCATGGGGCGGCGCCGCCTGTGAGCCGCGGCGAGCGGAGCCGCGGGCGCCCAGCGGGGCCAGGCAGGCGGCGGCGCCCGAGGCCGACGGAGCGGCCGGGCCGGGCCGAGCGCGCCGAGCGGAGCGGAGCCGAGCGGCGGGAGAGGCCGCCGCCGCCGCCAAGATGGCGGACCTGGAGGCGGTGCTGGCCGATGTGAGCTACCTGATGGCCATGGAGAAGAGCAAGGCCACGCCGGCCGCGCGCGCCAGCAAGAAGATTCTGCTGCCCGAGCCCAGGTGAGGCGGGCGCCGGCCCCGGCCCGCCGGCCCCTCGGCCCCGCTCCCCGAGCCCCGACCCCGCAGCCCCAGACCACCCGGGCACTGGCCCCGAGACCCCCTCTGCCCCGCCAGCTCTCCGCGTCCCGCAGCCCTGACCGGACCCCTGCGCCCCAGGCCCTGTGCACCTGAACCCGGAGCACCCCAACGCCGGGGCTTTCCAGTTGCACTGGCTCCCCGACCCGCTCAGTGCCCCTGCCCTACTCTGCTGCCTTTCCCTTCACACACTCCGCCTGGCCCCCTTCTCCGTCAGCCCCTCGCCCTTGCCTTCTCCCCCAGAGCCTCCGTGCTCCCCTTTTTCCTCCTCCGGGTGGCCCCGGGTCCCGTGGAGTCCCCTCCTCTGCCTGCCCATCTACCTGGCCTGACTATATCGCCCATCCTTTCGCCGCCCCTACTCTCGGCATCCCCGCCTTGGGGTTCCACACCACCCCCCCCACCCCTGGTCCCCCTCGGATGGACACTTCTGTGAGGTTTGGGGCAGACAAGTCTTCCCGGATCTTCCCCATTCTTCTGGCGGGTCACCGGCCTGGGGTGGGGATTCAGAGCGCTTTGGGGGCCGGGGTAGCGTGGGGATCAGGGTATGGTGTGCGCCACATCCCTCAGTCCCTCTCCCCTCGAATCCCTCCTCTGGTGAGGCCCGCCTGTGGTGCCCCGTGGGTACTGTTTGCCAGGGGACGTCCCAGCACCCCTGCAGCAGCTGGACCACAGCTGCCACCTTTCTGTGAGGTAACTGATACCATTGCACCTGATATCCACGTTTCATCTGTTCAGGATATGGGCACAGGAGTGGACAGGATACGGACAATAGCTGAGGCTGTCCAGCATTTTACGGCGTCTAGAGTATTTTCCCATTGCCTGAGCCTCACAGCAGCCCATGGGCGGGTAGGTCAGGTGTGGTTTTGTCCCCATGGAACAGGTGGGGAAGCTGAAGGCCCAGAGGTGAGTGGCCTGCCCAGTGTCACCGGCATCCAGGGTGGTGGCTGGCCACCAGATCGGGGCTTCCAGCTTCTGGTTCCACACTGTGTCCACCACTGTGGCCTGAGCCAGGGGGGCCTGGCCATTCTGCATCTACAGGAGCCATGTGCCCACCACGATCTCTCATGCTGCGTGGTGAGGCCAGCCCCAGAAGCTCCTCCATCCCTGCCTAAGAGCTGCCATGCTGGTGCCCTGCCAGCCCAGGAGCCTGGGCCCGTCCTAGCTCTCCTGGTCTTATCATGTGACTTTGGGCAAGTCCCTTCCCATTTCTGGGCCTCGGTTTTCTCATCTGTGAAATGTGGATGGTGTGAAATAAGGACTGTGACTCTGTGGCATCCTGAGTTTGAAGCAGGGCCCAAGGCTGCGGCGGTGGGGAGGGGGTACGGTGCCCACGTCTCTGGTGCCCTCCTCTGTGACCCGTTCTCTGGGTTTCAGATTGACTGAACACCAGGCCTGGGAGAGGAAAATTGGCCTGCGTTTTGAAAAGGCCGTTAGGGCCCTTTTTTTCTAAGACATTTGCAATCAGATTTCTCAAAACGGGAACCAGACTGACTGTCAGCTGCGGGCTGTCCAGGGAGCGGCGACAGTTAGAACAGAAATGAGTTCAGAAATGACAAAGCCACGAGGGAGGAAATGGGGAGTCACACTCTGGGTCTCACAGCGGCTCTCCTTGGTGGCCTTGGCCTCGAGACCCTCTGGCAGGTTGGACTTCTGCAAAGTATGAGGCGGGGCCTTTTCTGGAACTCTCTCTGTTTGGGTAATCTCGCCCCAGAATGCATTGCTTCTGATGGGGCCCCGCCTTGGGTTGGCTCTGCAGGTGTTAGAACCGTGAGCAACAAGATGTTCCTCTTTTCCTGTCCCCTTTACATCCGTGATATTGATGGTGGTGATAGGAGTAATGGTGGAAATTATAATTATTTATTTTTGACCTTTGTCATCTCAGTCGATCCAAAAACTAACCTGTGAGGTTGGCAAGGCCATGCCTTGCATGTAGTAGTTGCTCAAGAAACATCAGGACTGTGTATAGTGTCTGAAACCAGGTGAGCTGTGAGTGTTAGGGGAACACAGGAGGAGACCGAGAGCCAGGTGTCATGGGCTCTCAGGTAGGGTCACCGTCTGGCGGCACCGCATTGGGCAGATTGCCCACACCTGTGAGATGGACTAGAGGAGCAGTGACTGTTAGTGAGCTGAGGCTGGGGAAGGGCCTAGGAATCCAGGCCTCCCGCCTCGGAGGATATGCCACTCTTTGCTTTATGCTTCGCCCACCCCCTGTGTCAGATGTCTCCTGCCCTGAAGATCATTATGACTGTATCTTACGTCTGCCTGGCACTTCCTAGTTTGCAAAGTGCTTTTTACTCCATTTTATCCTTTTCACGACTGTGGGAAACAGGCATGGCAGGTGGTATTTTCCCACTTAATAGTTGAAGCAACTGAGGCTGGGAGAGGGGAAGAGACTTGGTCCCAGAGGCGAGGTGGCACTTGAACTTGGGGTCTCTGGACTCCTGCTATGCATCATTTCTTCCACACACCCCTCTGTACCTCTGCTCTCAGCCCGGTCCTTGTTTTGTGGAATGTGGCAGCTGGCACCCCTGGCCCGGAAGCACAAGGGCAGCCCCCGGCACCATCAAGGCCCAGCCCCTCGCCGCCGGCTGGGATAGAGCTGAGCTGCTGTGGCAAAGCTAGTGCACGGAGGAGATGGCTCCACGCCTGGGGTCAGGGCCAGGGACGAAGGCCGCGGTTTGTCTATGACAAGGTGCCATTTGGAGCCGTTCCCATCGTGAGGTGGTCCCTCTTGGCAGCCTCCCTGCGGCTGGTGCCCAGGTTGTGGCTTGGCCGGGAGCTGGAGCTGCCATCACAGCTCTGACTTCTGAGCGCTGCGGAACAGGAGCTGTTGGGCACAGTGCCACTCAGTTGGCACGCGGGCTTTCCCTTCTGTCACCCTATAGAACCCGAGGAAACAGACCCATTTCTCGCACTTCTCATGGAGGGAGGCAGCAGTGCAGCTGGAATCAGGAGACCGGCTTCTAATCCCACCGCAGTCCCAGCTCACATGGGCACCAGCACGTCCCTTATGCTGGCCCAGCCTGCCTCCGTTTCCACCTCGGTAAAACGAGGGGCTGCCCTTCACCGGTGACCTCTCCGCTCCTTCGGCCCTCGGGGTCTGTGGTCTGGGCCTCTCCCTGAAGGAGCCGCTGTCCCGCTTTCCCGGCAGCGGCAGCAGTCCTGCAATTAGCGTCATTTGCTTCATGTGACCACGGAGGCCTCGTGTAATTAATCTCTGGGCTCCTGGCGGAGGAGACCGGCCTGGGCGGTCCCAGGAGATGTCCCTGCCTTCCCTGGTGACAGTGGCAGCCCCAGCGGCAGATGTCAGAGCCCGGTGCCTCTTGCAGCCTCCCATTCTCTCGGCTCTTCCTTTCCTGGTCCCTCCCCCACTGTGGATTTCCTCCTTCCTGCCCTTTTCTGGCTTCCCCGTCTCCCAGACCCGCAGCTCTTCCTCCGCTGCTTCTTCATTCCTGTTAACTCTTTGCTCCCAGGACTTCCTGCCCTTGATTTGTGGAGCGGGAAGAGGTGCAGGGAGTGGTTTTCTCCCTTCCTTCTCCTTCCAGTTCTGCATCACCAGGAGAAACCCTGCTGTTTTCAGCCTTTATCCCTTACCCAGAACTTTCCACTCCAGTAGCAGCGTTCTCCGCCCCCGCCTCCCCCCACAAAACAAGATCCTCTTTTGGGCAGTCATTCCCTCTGGGCCTTTGAAGCCCCCGCGTTCCCCAGGAATGGGTCTCCGGGACATCTTTTCCCATCTGTTCTCCTTTCCAGATCATGGGGTTTCACATTTTTGCCATTAAGTTGCTCGCCCGCCTGCTGTTCCCTCAGTAAAAGGATTTGAAGGGCGCGTGAGCATGACAGGTTGGAATCCGTGTCGGGGAATCTGGGCTCTGTCAACCCGGGAAAAACGTGTCCTATTAATGCACGATTAATTCCTAGTAGTAAACTCCCGGTGACATCAGGTGTAGGCAGGCTCTGCAGCGGTGTTTCCTGCCTGCCCCGGGCACCCAGGGAGGCTCTGCAGGGGGGCCGAGCACCTGGGGGCCGGTGGGGTGGGTCTGCGTGCACACGGCTGGTGCTTCCAGGATACCACGCTCCCGCCTCAGAACAGACAGCAGAAGCCACGAGCACGTGAGAGTCTTTGAGGAGCGCACAGCCTCCAGCACACCTGCCCTTTGTTCCTGTGGCCCCGAGCGGCCAGTGTCCTCTGCTGGACACATAAGACAGAGTCACACTCGAGTTCTCACTAACCTGTTTCAAACAGGAAAAATGAGGCGTTTGGCTGCCGCCTTTTCTAAAACAATAACCTGCCCTCTCTGCATCGCTGCTGACAGGGAGGGTAGTGTCTCCGCGGGCCAAAGAGCGGGGTTTCAGAAGTGGGTTTTCAGGTGTGAATGTGTTCGCAGCTCTGTTCTCTGAGCAGGGGGTTCTCTGACTCTGGAGGCCATTCTGGGTTTGGGGTCGGGGATGGCCCCCTTTCTGGGAGCTGCAGGGCAGGGAGCCCTGGAAGCTGTTCTGAGGTGATGGCAGCAGTGAATTGCGGGGTGTAGAGGTCGTGATGTGTGACAAGGCCGCCGGAGTGCCTTTTCCCGCACATCCTGCAAGCTGTCACTTTGTGGCCACCGTGCCCTGGGGAGCCTGGGTCGCTGCGGACACTCGTGGTGGGCTCGTGTGTGGTGCCCCGTGCTGTCATTTTCTCTTCTCTGGCCCAGGACTTGCTCCAGAGTTGGCCGTTTGGGTTGGTCTTCCCCATTTGATGTGTGGCCCTGTCCTCGAGCTCAGAGGATGTTGTCAGCCCCAAGGAGAGTCATTGAGAAATATTAATAAGAAGCCCCAGGGGACTTCCTCATGCTGCTGCCACCTCGGTGCCAGGTTTCCTGGAAATGCCACGGAGGAGCGTCCCAGCCACGGCTGCAGCCTCTGATCTGCTGGCTTAACCGCCGTCGCCTCCCAGAGCGTGACGGTTCCCGACGTGGCTGCACCATGCCCGCCAGGCCCGGAGTCCCCGGGCCAGCTTGCACCGTCCTCGGTTTCGTGGTTCTGGCATTCCTGTCACACGGGAGCATAGGAGCCATGGCCCTTGGCCGGCCAGGTGCCGGCCAAGGCTGCCCCCAGCCTGATGGGCTCCCGCAGCCACTGGCAGTGGGTGGAGGGCAAGGTGGGCAGGGCAAGAGTCCGGGGTCCCCTGGGACTCTGTACCCAGCTCTCCGGCAGAGGCTGGGCTAGGCCCTTGCCTGGTGGGAGGCCCTTTCTCAGGGAGGGCTGGACATTTTCTTGCCGCTAACTTGGTTGGGACTCAGGGTGAGCTACTCAGCTTCTTCTGGCCTTGATTTCCTCACCATCAAGATGAGTGTGTTTGCTTCTGACCCTGCGGTCCCTCCCCGTCCATACAAGCTACGGTTTGTGACCCTGAGTGGGTGTCATCTGTGAGGCCCGTGTACCACAGAGTGAAGGACTTAGCTTTCCCTTTGAACCATGTGGTGCCGGAAGGTGCCGGAAGTCCTCCCCTTCAGCCCTAACCCCCTCCCTGCCGTCCCATCACCCCAGCCCGCGCTCTGGGCTGGGAGGGCGGAAGTGCTCTCTCCCCTGGTGTCAGGCTGGGCCTGCTCCTCAGAGCAGCTGGAGCCAGAGTGAGCAGCCCTGGCTGTCGGGCAGCAGGGCCGGGCAGCTCCTGTCAGGGGGCCCTTGCTCCTTTGGCAGGGCAGGTATTGGGCTCTGCCCACTGGGGCCCCCAGACTGTGCGGCACGAGTGCCTGAGGCTGGTCTGTGAGCAGAGTGGAGTGGCAGCCGCTCAGGCTCAGGTTCGGGGGTGGGGTGCTCATGGGCCCAGCCGCGGGGCAGGCTTGCCAGTCAGAGCCCCCCCCTCTGAGGACACAGCAGGTGTGGGGCTGAGACCCCAGCAAGACCGGGTGGCTTCTGGTCACATTCCAGAAGGAGGCGCTTGCTGGGGGTTCCAGCAGGAGGGCTCCCTTCAGGAGAGGGAGGGAGCTGACGGCCCTCGCAGCAGGGCTGCGTTCTCTTGCTGTGTCCTCTCCGCCTTTTTCAGTGGCCAGCTCAGTGTTGGCAATTCAGCATTTGTTGACATCCTCATTTTACAAGTGGGGAAACTGGACATTTAAAGTCTGTGACTTGGCCTGGCCTCAGGGAGGGAGGTGGGGAGGGCCATTTGGAGCCCAGGCCTGGGTACCGGTCCGACTGCAGCAACTAAGGCCACTGAGGCCGTTCCCTGGAGGGGCTGGGTCCTTCGGGGGCTGGGGGTGGGGCTGGGGCGGGGAGGGTGCAGATACTGGGCTCTCTGGACAACCTGGAGTCCATCTGGGGACCACGTGCTCCTGGATATCAGAGTTGTTGACCTGGGCGGGGACAGGAATGCTGCTCTGGGGCCTTCGCCACTCAGACTCCGCCAGTATCAGGGAGAGGGGGTAGGAGATGAAGGTGACCCAGCCCAGGAGGCCGCCACTGCCTCCTGTGCCAGCCTGTACTTGCCACCCTGGCGGGAGCATCCCCCATAACACACTTGTCTAACCTGCCAGCTCCCTGGGCTCCAGCCCTGTGGGAATGGACAGGAAACCCTAACGTTGCAGCCCTGGGGGCCTCTCCTTCAAGGACTCCGCCGACTCTGACCTCGTGTTTGGTTGGGGGGGTGTGTTTATTTTATTTAGAAAACATTTTTTCTTTTTAAGGAAGAAAGTGGAAGTGCTGCGGGCTGAGAAGAATGCTGTGGCCATCCACCCTGTGCAGCCTTCCGAGGGAGGCAGGGTCTGGCCACTGAGCAGCGCGGAGCCCGGGCCTTTCCTCCGCGCCCTGGGCAGAGCCCCCAGGAGGGCAGAAGGCCCGCGCCGGGTGCCATGCCTGGAGAGGAGCTGGCGGCTCCGCTCTCTCGCGGGCAGGCCCTCTGCGAGCGTGTTTCCCGGCCTTTGCACGTCCAGCCCACGAGCCCGCGGCGGGAAGTGGCGGCACTGCTCTGGGCTGGGCATTCCCATCGCGCCGCCTTGGCTGAGCTGGCGCCAGTCTTGCTGGTTCAGGGGCAGGGGCTTCCCAGTGACTACTGCAGGGGCTATGCCCAGCTGCCCCGTAGGGTCATCTGACAGGCCGGAGTCACCCTGCCTGTCACCTGCATCTGCCTGTCTGGACGTTCCCTCTGACTATCCAGCCCCATGGAAGATCGACATCTTGTGATATTTCTTCCCTCTTTATTGCTTTGTCCACCTCCCAGGAGAAATCTGGCCCTCGCAGGGTCCCCGGGCTCCACACCCCTACCTCCCGGCTGCCTGGTCTCGTGACCCTGCCAAGCCTTCGCTACCTTGGACTGGGCCCACCCCGCTGTGCTTCACCCAGCACACCCCCCGGCCTGTTTCCCTGTCCGAACGGGAGGCCCCAAGCTGTCCCTCGCAGAGCTGGGAGCCCTGAGAGATCGGCGCAGAATGCGCCCCACAGACTCCCTGGGCTCCCTGTCTCCAGTCCGCAGGCCCCAGGGTGGGGGCTGTGTCTTGCTCAGTGTCACAGATTTTTTAGCTTCTGATGTGTGTGAAGTGCATGAGGGACTTGGGGGCTGGTCTCACCTCCTGAGTCCCTGGGAGTCCCACGGGGCCAGGGAGATGTGTCCTTGACGGTGGCTGGTGGACGTGAGCAGGTGTGTGGCCCCCAGGAGGGGAGAGTGTGCCAGCGTGGCTGAGGGCCACGTCCCGGCCTTGGAGTCCCTGTGGTTGTGGAGGGCGTCCTCACTTTCTGGGAGGGAACCGGCTCTGACGTGGTAGTTCAGGGCCACTGGGCCGTTGGCCCTCAGCTGGGGCTCTTCCCTTGTCGGCTGGAGTCACAGGATGGTGACACAGGAGGGCTGTCCAGGTCATCGGCACCCTTCTTCCTGTTGGAGACAGTTTTCGGAGGAGGTCACGGCATCTCTGAGCGTCTGGGGGGAGGGGTCACAGCTCCAGGACTGCTCACGCCGGCTCTGCACGCTCCCATGTTGTCTTGCGTGGCCCGAATGCGGACGAGGGCCCGGGAGGGCCTGGGCCTCCACCCAGACCACCTGAGAAGGAAAGTGCTGAGCAGGACAGGGCAGGAGTCGCCCCACCTGCGAGCCCAGGCCAGGGGTTGGGCGGCGTCTGCTGGCTGCACTGGCCCTGCCTGGAGCCTTCTCTCCTCAGGCCCCCTCTCTGATGGGGCCCGGGGCCTCAAGACCCCCAGAGGGCCTCGTCAGCTCTTCTTCTGTCCTTCCATCCATCCATCCAACAGATGAGCCTGCTCCTACCCCACCTTGTTTCTTCCCCTCCTTCCTGGCCCAGTGTCATCAGCTACCTGGGCTTCCTCCTGTGGTACCTACCCCCAGCAGAGTCTGCCCGCTCACCCGCCGCCCTGGACCGAGCTTCCCAAGTGTTGTCTGCTGAGCCTCCGCCCTGCCCCGTGGCTCATCCCTGGCTGGGTCTTCCCTGCCTGCCCCCATGCCCACCCACATGCCCTGGACTTTGTCACCTGTGACATCCTGTTTGCATTTGAGGAACCCAGTGAGGTTCTGCCTTCTCCACACGGCCTCTCCCAATGACCCAGAACATTCTTTCCTGTCTGAGTCTCCTCCAGATGACAGGGCCCCACTCAGGCTTTGTCTCATGCTGTCTAATGTCACAGAACCACCAGTGCAGGACTGGGAGGGCCTGCCTGGGGGGGGGCAGGGTTGCATGGCACCTTCCACTAGGTGATGGGCAGCAGGACCCTGTGCTGGGCTCCAACAGGGGTACGGGGATACAGAGAGGTGGGCACACAGAGTCCTCTTCATCCGTGGCCTGCTGGCAGCCCCACGTATCCTGAGGCCTGTGGGCATCGTACAGGCTCAGGTGTGACTGCCCAGCACGGCCCTCCGTATGGGCAGCTGGAACCCAGGCTAGTGAGGTCCAAATGGGACCACAGCTGGTTGGCAAGGTGGGACTGCAGGTGGCCCAGGAAAGGAGAGGAAGGGACAGCAAGAGGTGACTGAGGCGTGAAGCGTGGCCAGGTGTGGCTTTCCCAGACAGCACTCGGCAGTGGGGGGAGATAGCCGGGGACGGGGAGTGTGGGCTTGGGCTTCCGTGGTCACAACAGTGGCCTCTGCTCTGCTGCCCTCCCAGGCGACCCAGGGGCAGGGGGTTTTACTTCGGGTATCAGGGACACGGGAGCTGAGGCTTGGCTTTTCTTTTTCAATATTGAGATATAATTCACATAACATAAAATTCATCATGTTAAAGTGTACAATTCAACACATTTACTGTGTTGTGCAACCTTCACCACTGCCTGATTCCAGAACATTTCCATCACCTTATAAAGAAACCCTGTGCCCATTAGAAGTTATTCCCCTTTTCTTCTCCAGCCTGACACTCACTAGCCTGCTTTCTGTCTGTAGACTTGCCTGTTCTGGACAGGTGGTATAAATGGAATCATATAACATGTGGCCTTTTGTGACTGTCCGTTCACGTAGCAGAATCCTCTTAGGTTTATCCATACCGTGCGCACACGCACACCAGCACTTCACTCCATTTCCTGGCCAAGTAGTATCCCATTGTCGGGATGGGCCATATTTTCGTGACCCATCATTTGCTGATGGGTGAGTCCTGGCTTTTGAGGTTTGGCCAAGTTCCTAAAGCCAGACAAGGCAGCGCTGGGACCAGGCTTCTGAGCAGCCACCTGCTGGTCACCCTAGCTGTGGTGGACAGAGCCTTGGTAGGCAGGCTCAGCATTGCTTAGGTCCCTCTGGTGTGGCCACGGTCAGGTCCAACAGGGGTGGCTGCCTTCTTGGAGGGAGCGATGACACCCACCAGCAGTGCCCTCCACTCTGGATTCTGGGAGAGGAAGCAGCGACCTTCCAGGGAAGCAGGGCCAGCAGGCCTGACAGGAGCCTTGGGGGCTCCAGGTCACCCCGGCCCCTGTGTCTTTCAGCATCCGCAGCGTCATGCAGAAGTACCTGGAGGACCGGGGCGAGGTGACCTTTGAGAAGGTCTTCTCCCAGAAGCTGGGTGAGTACGGTGGGGGCTCTGCCGGCCCTGGGGCTTCTGCCACTTGTCCTGCTGCCCAGGCCTGGGGGGGTGTGGGCAGGATGACGCCGGGGCCGCCTTCCTGCCCCCATCCCAGCCGACTGGGCTGTGCTCCCCTCTCCCAGGAGGTTTGGCCTCCCAACCACCGGGGCAGGGGGCAGGGCAGCCAGCGAGCCCCCCCCCCCCCCCCCCCCCCCCCCCCGCCTCCCCCGGTGACAGCAGGCAGGGCGGTGACGTAGTGCCCTCCCAGCCCCTGGCCGTCAGCCCCGGAGCCCCCTGAAGGGGCGGGGCCAGCAGTCTCCCAGGGCCGCCAGGGAAGTTCCTCCTTTGGGGTTTGTTTTTGAGAGTTGCAGCTTCCCCTTGGTGCAGGCACAGCTGCTCGGGGCCGTTGGTAGAACTGACAGGAAGGGGCGGGGCCCTTCCTGTGGCGCCCGCCAGGCTGTGGTCGCCCCCGCCACCCCCACGGGCCTTCTTTGTGAGCAGCCTGCTTTGGCCGGCCCCTCCGTTCCTCGTCCTCAGTGCCCGTGTCTTAGAGGCTTCGTGGGTCCACCCCACGGACCTGGCACACAGGGAAGGGTGAGGCGGGGCACAGGGAAGCAGGCTCCGGCCACACACAGCTCCGGCTCTGAAATGGGAGTGGCCCGGCCTGGCAGGATCGGGGCGTTGGAGGTCAGGCTTAGCGAGTCAGTGTGTCGGGAAGCACGCCGTGTGGGTCCCCTGCCTGTGCTGTGTGACCTGGCACATTGCTTCACCTCTCTGAGTCTCACCTGGGAGCTAGGACTCAGGAGCCCCGCTGCCGAAGACTGTTGGAGGGCCAGGTGAGGCGGTGGCAGTGAAAGCCCCTGGCCCATGGGAAGCCCTGGTCACAAGTTACTAAAGGCATACTCTCGAAAGGCCAGTCTGCCCTTACCAGAAGTGCTGGCCGCGAGCTCTGGCAGAGGTGGAGGTGCCCAGGCAGTGGGGACGGTGCCCCCAAGAGGTGTGGAAAGTCACCCAGCTCGAGCCTGGTCACGCGTGTTGGGCTGGAGGGAGTAGAGACCACCCTTCCTTCTGCTTTGCCCTCCAGGGCTGCTCTGGGGCCAGGCTTCCGGCCCCCGTCCCTGGGGAGGATGAGGCCTAGCCCACGCAAGGTCTCCCGTGAGCCCTTCCTGCAGCCCGTCTCACCTCTTCCCTTCCCCAGAGGCCCATGCCCTGTGAGGCCCCCTGCACCAAGGCCACACTCTCTGGCCTGTCCTTCCCAGGACCTGCCACTGGACAGAAGGGCCCTGAGTTCTACCCATGCTGCCGCACACCGCCTGCCTGACAGGTCTCCCTGAGCCTCGGTTTCCCCAGCTGGACCTGCCCTCCCTGTCTGCCTGTTTCTCATGGCTGCTGTGAAAATCAGCCAGATGACAGAGGGGGGTGTAAGGCCCAGGGAGAGGGACACCCCCCCGCCCCCACCCGGAGGCTGCCTTCCTGCCCCCACGCAGCAGCCCTGGCCTGGGCTGGGTGGACCTCACTGACCCTGCACAGCCTGACCGGTGGGTGTGTCGCCCTCCTTGAGGAGCTACAGGCCCCAGACTGCAGTGAGAGGGTGGGGGACCCAGGCGCCAGAGTCTACTCCCCACCTCTGCCTCACCAGGGCACCTGTCACTTTCTAGCCATCATCTGAGGAAGCAGATTCTGAGAGGGGTAGAGATGCAGGCGCCCCGACCCCGAATCCAAGAATCTTTGGTTGGCGACAGCCTCCGAGGCCACCTTGCCCAGCCTCTGCCTGGGGCAGAGATCACCTCTGCCACCTCCTTGGCCAGTTCTGCCCAGGAAGCCCCAAGCCCACCCCACCCTCCATGATGGGCAGGGCTCTGCGGGGTGTGTGGCTCGGCGTGATGCACGATGCTTGCTTTCAGGGTACCTGCTCTTCCGAGACTTCTGCCTGAAGCACCTGGAGGAGGCCAAGCCCTTGGTGGAGTTCTACGAGGGGGTGAGGCTGGGCTAGCCTGGCCCTGCTGCGCATGGAGAAAGGGGCAGGGCTGGGGCTGCTTTCGCTGAATCTGTAAGACACCCCCGCGCCCCGCTGGGCCAAAGCTCACCTGTGGGGATCTTGTCCTCTAGATCAAGAAATACGAGAAGCTGGAGACAGAGGAGGAACGCCTGGCCTGCAGCCGGGAGATCTTTGACACGTACATCATGAAGGAGCTGCTGGCCTGCTCACACGTGAGTGCCCGGGCCCGCATGCTGGCAGGGGCGTGGGGACGGGAGGGGTGGCCCCGTGGAGAACGAACACACCTCTGTCTTCCCCAGCCCTTCTCGAAAAGCGCCATCGAGCACGTCCAGGGCCATCTGGCGAAGAAGCAGGTGCCTCCGGATCTCTTCCAGGTGTGTGCTGGCCTTTTCCCCGCTGCTGCCCAGCCCGGCCGGGGTCCCCCTTGGGCAGCACAGGTCCCAGAGCCTGGTCAGCTCCCACTCTGGCTCAGCCACCAACCTCCCGCTTCCTCCTGTAGCCATACATCGAAGAGATCTGTCAGAACCTCCGAGGAGATGTGTTCCAGAAATTCATTGAGAGGTGAGAGCGGGCTGTGAGCGGCAGCAGAAGGTGGGGAAGGGCCGCTCTGAGAAGGGGCGTGGATGGCGCGGAGGAGAGAAGCCAGCCTGCTTTAGTCCCCAACGCGCGGGCCCCTGGGGCTGTCTACACGCCAGCGCGGGGGCTCCTAAGAGGTCGTCACCTCCCCGACACTCCCCGACACTCCCGCCCCACCCTTCCCAGCACCAGGCACCTCCAAGCCTGTCCAGGGAGGGTCGAAAGGGAGCGAGGGACCACCCACGCATCTTCCCTCCCATGGACTGTCTAGCCCCTTGCTGGGCCCGTCGGGGTTGAGAAGCATCAGGCTGGTGGTAGGGATGGGCCCGAGAGGACACACTGCCACCCCGCTGCCCAGTGTGGCCTTCACGGTGCATGGGAGTTGTAGGGAGATTTCAGCTCCACGCAGGGAACAGCTTTCTTAATGTCCCAGCTGCTTAGTCGTGGAGTGGGGGCTTCACAGGGAATGAGTGGTGTGTCCCTGGAAGTATGCAAGCAGGGATGGGGTGAGCATTGTTGTGGATGTGGTAGCAGGAAGTCGGGGTCAGACTGGAAGACCTCACCTCTAAGCTTATCTCATCCCAGCAGGAACCCACAGACAGACAGCAGCGCCAGCATTGTGGGGGCTGGGGGCAGCTCGGGCTGGCAGTCTTCCTGGGCAACCCCAGAAGAGGGCACTGCGGCTCGGGAGTCCAGGGGATGGTAGTGGGTGAGGCCGGCTCACCCCAGCATCATTTCACTCACTTTCTAAGGCTCAACTGAGCCTGGTTTCTTCTCTCGCAGCGATAAATTCACACGATTTTGCCAGTGGAAGAATGTGGAGCTCAACATCCATGTGAGTGGGCTGGGTGGGCGTGGAGAGCCCCCTCCCTGCTGCCCCTCCCCAGGGACCCGGGCCCCAGGGCTGGGCCAGGGCCGGGGAGGCCAGGGGAGTCGACCCTTCAACGCCCAGGGGCTGGCTGTGGGGTTGGTGCAGGAGCCCAGCGGGGACAGCTCAAGGCAGGGAAGCACATGGCGACGGTGGCCCCAGGGCGGGGCCCAGGCATCCTACAGTGACCCCGTTGCTGCCGTCCCCGCAGCTGACCATGAACGACTTCAGCGTGCACCGTATCATCGGGCGAGGGGGCTTCGGCGAGGTCTACGGGTGCCGGAAGGCCGACACGGGCAAGATGTGAGCACTTGGTGGCATGCCTGAGGGAGAGGAGGGCCACGGAGGGGTGCCCTGAATGGGCAGGTGTCCGCAGAGGGCCACACACGGTTCTTGCTCTGTTACCTGCCGTGGCCCCTGGAGCCCCGGCCCACCAGCACTTCTGCCCTCTCTCTGTCTCTGTGTGTCATACGCTTGTCGTGGTGTCTAGTCTTCCCCACAAGGGCCCTGAGGACTGCCCACCCCACCTCACCCCTGGGGCCCTGCACTGCAGGTGCCAGCAGACCGCCTGACCAACCAGCCCCTCCCCTGCAGGTATGCCATGAAGTGTCTGGACAAGAAGCGCATCAAGATGAAGCAAGGGGAGACACTGGCCCTGAACGAGCGCATCATGCTCTCCCTCGTCAGCACCGGGGTGAGCGGGCAGCTGGCCACCAGCTCAGCCTTTGGGTCCGAACCTGGCACAGCTTCTGCTGACCTCCTCTCCCACCCCTTCCTAGGACTGCCCGTTCATCGTCTGCATGTCGTACGCGTTCCACACGCCAGACAAGCTCAGCTTCATCCTGGATCTCATGAACGGTGAGTGCCCGGCCTGGCCCCAGGTGGACCTCGGGGCTGGGGGCCGGGGTGGGAGCTGAGCACCCCCCTGCTCGGCTGCTTCCCTCAGGCGGGGACCTGCACTACCACCTGTCCCAGCACGGGGTCTTCTCTGAGGCCGACATGCGCTTCTACGCGGCCGAGATCATCCTGGGCCTGGAGCACATGCACAACCGCTTTGTCGTCTACCGGGACCTGAAGGTGAGGCGCCCCGCCCTCCTCCCAGCACGGGCTGCCCCCGTTCCCAAGACAGGCCCGGCCCGGCTCCTCGCCTGCGCGCCCCCGACCCAGGGCCCTGTCCCTGGACACCCATACCCTCTAGAGCAAAGACAGCGCCCCAGCTGGCGTCTTGCCCGGCCGGGCCCTGTCCTGAGCTGCTCGGGGGACGGCTCACTGGGCTTCCTCCACAGCCGGCCAACATCCTGCTGGACGAGCATGGCCACGTGCGCATCTCAGACCTGGGCCTGGCCTGCGACTTTTCCAAGAAGAAGCCCCACGCCAGCGTGTGAGTGCCCCAGCCCCCTCTCCCTTCCCGCACCCTCCACCAGACCCACTCATGGCCTCCTCGCTCCCACAGGGGCACCCACGGGTACATGGCCCCCGAGGTTCTGCAGAAGGGCGTGGCCTACGATAGCAGCGCCGACTGGTTCTCCCTGGGCTGCATGCTCTTCAAGCTGCTGCGAGGGTGAGCGGCCGTCCCGGGGCGGTGGGGGGGGGCGGGACAGAGACAGGCTCTTCCCCAGGCCAGCCAGAGCGGGGCGGGGGTGGGGGGTGGCGGGACAGAGACAGGCTCTTCCCCAGGCCGGCAAGGATCGTCCATGCTGCCTGCCTCAGTTTCCCCATTCCCGTCCTCTGACCTTGGACTTCGGCCTTTCTTGCCCAGGCATAGCCCTTTCCGGCAGCACAAGACCAAAGACAAGCATGAGATCGACAGAATGACATTGACCATGGTGCGTGGAGGGTCCCAGCCCGGGGAGGCTGGGCAGAGTCCACGGGGGGCCACAGTGAGGCTGGAGTCTCCTGCGGGCATCAGGGTCTCACCCGCCAGCAGCCATCTCCAGCCGCTTAACCCCACTCTGGCCTCCTTCCCTGTAGGCTCTCGTCTCTCTGTCGTCAGAGCAGAGATGCCTGCTAGGGGCCAGTTAGGAAGCTCTCCCTCTGCTGGGGGCCTGGACCCTCCTGCCCCTGCCCCAAGCAGCCTCAGGAGCCCCAGAGCTGGGATGGGGCCCGGGCCTCTGCCAATGTCCCCCTACTCCTCCCTGCAGGCTGTGGAGCTGCCCGACTCCTTTTCCCCTGAGCTCCGCTCCTTGCTGGAGGGGCTGCTACAGAGAGACGTCAACAGGAGGCTAGGCTGCCTGGGCCGAGGGTGAGTGCCTGAGACCAGGGCCATTGTCCCAGGCCTTCCCTCCCTGCTGGGCCCTGGGTGGTGTCCACGCTGCTGTGTCTAGGCCTCTGCAGTGGGCTGCTGGGCCAGTCTGCCCAAGCCTCTGCCTGTGCCCCTAAGAAGACAAGGCCTGTGTCCTGTCACTGGAGCCTCGTCCATGGTCCCAGCCTCCTTTGAAGAGTTCACAAGCTGGGGCGTGGCCAGCCCTGCCCAGTGTTCTCAGGGGGAGGGCTGCCTGCGGTGCAGCTGCTGGAGGTGGGTGTGGACCAGCTTCCCGAGGGGCCTTGTAACACAGATGATGAGGGCAGCAGCCTTTTATGTTTATTAAACATACACTAAGCGCTGGGCATGATGTTGCAAGATTCACAATATTAAAACTCACGGCAGCCCTACGATGTGGGAACTGCTGTTCTCCCCGTTTTAGAGATGGGGAAACCGGATGAGGTTTAAAGGACTTGCCCAAGGTCGCAGAGCCAGAGAGTGGCTGAACCAGGAGTTAACCTGGGCCACCTGCCCCACAGCCCAGGCTTTGCCCCCTGGCCTGGGTGGTGCCAAGCCCCGATGACCCGCTCTCCCTGCAGGGCCCAGGAAGTGAAGGAGAGCCCCTTCTTCCGTTCCCTGGACTGGCAGATGGTCTTCCTGCAGAAGGTAACAGCCTGGGGGCCGGGGCCGGGGCCGGGTGGGGCCCTCTGTAGCCCCTGCCCCGAGCTGATGCTCAGCCCCTGTTCTGCTGCAGTACCCTCCCCCGCTAATGCCCCCACGAGGGGAGGTGAATGCGGCAGACGCCTTCGACATTGGCTCCTTTGATGAGGAGGACACAAAAGGAATCAAGGTACTGGGCCTTGCCTGGCCTCTCAGCCCTGAGCTCTAAGCCCAGCCCGGCTGGCATCCTCCTCCCTCCTCTGCCCTGTGAGACCCCCATGCCAGCCCCGTCTGCCTGTTGGGCCTCAGGCTTCTCCTCCCCAAACATCCCTGGGGGCGGCAGTTGGACCAGACCACCCTGCCCTGGGGCCCTGCGGCCAGGCAGGCCTGTGGCCGATGGATGTCTCTTCCCTGGCCCTGCGGTGAAGTTACTGGACAGCGACCAGGAGCTCTACCGCAACTTCCCCCTCACCATCTCGGAGCGGTGGCAGCAGGAGGTGGCAGAGACTGTCTTCGACACCATCAACGCTGAGACGGACCGGCTGGAGGCCCGCAAGAAAACCAAAAACAAGCAGCTGGGCCACGAGGAAGGTGAGGGTCGGCGGCTGCTGTGGGCGCCCAGTGCCCACCTTAAAGATCGGAAACAGGCTCAGGTTTCAGCCAAGGTCACAGCCAGAGAGCAGCCGACCCAGGATTCAAACCCGGGCGGAGCGGGCCCGGCTGAGTCCCCCTCTCTTACTCTCTTGCATCAGACTACGCCCTGGGCAAGGACTGCATCATGCACGGCTACATGTCCAAGATGGGCAACCCCTTCCTGACCCAGTGGCAGCGGCGGTACTTCTACCTGTTCCCCAACCGGCTCGAGTGGCGGGGCGAGGGCGAGGCCCCGGTAAGGAGCGGGCCGGGGCCGGGAGCCCCTGGGGTTGGCGGCTGGCGGGGCCTGTCCCGTGCCCTCACCGCCCACTCCCCGCCCTGCAGCAGAGCCTGCTGACCATGGAGGAGATCCAGTCGGTGGAGGAGACACAGATCAAGGAGCGAAAGTGCCTCCTCCTCAAGATCCGCGGCGGCAAGCAGTTCGTCCTGCAGTGCGACGTGAGTGGGGGCCCGGGGCGGTGGGCGGGGGCGGGGCCAGAGTGGCCTTCGGGCCCCCCCTGACAGACCTCGGGGTGTGTGCAGAGCGACCCCGAGCTGGTGCAATGGAAGAAGGAGCTGCGTGACGCCTACCGCGAGGCCCAGCAGCTGGTGCAGCGGGTGCCCAAGATGAAGAACAAGCCGCGCTCGCCTGTCGTGGAGCTGAGCAAGGTGCCGCTGGTGCAGCGCGGCAGCGCCAACGGCCTCTGACCTGCTGCCGCCACCCGCCCGGCCGCCCTCCTGCCCGCCCGCCTTTTATAAACCTCTAATTTATTTTGTTGAATTTTTATTATTTGTTTTCCCGCCAAGCGGAAAAGGTTTTATTTTGTAATTATTGTGATTTCCTGTGGCCCCAGCCTGGCCCAGCCCCCAGGGAGGGGCCCGCTTGCCTTGGCTCCCGCTGCCGCCCACCCAGCCACTGTCCAGCCACCCTCGGCCCCGCCCCCAGGGGCCACCCACCCCCGGTGTCTTCCCGTGCAGGGAGAGCAGCCGCCCCCAGCGGCCCTCCTGCCCCTTCCCCAGGGATGGTGCCACGTGGAGTTGGGCCACCTCCAGCTCTGTGCCCACAGCCCAGCTGGGTGGCCCGGCATTCCCCAGCCCAGGGGAGGCCGCAGGGCAGGGATGCTACTTGAATTTTCCCACCGCAGCCCCTCCTGTAACAGGGACACAGCCCTGCACTGACCTGCCCTCCAGCTAGTCGGTAGACAAGGGGGCCCGTTGTCTCCCTGACCCCAGGGCCTCCCGCGTGACTTAGGCTCCTGCACCCTTTCTTGGGAAGGGTCCCCCGTTCCCACCTTCCCTGGACACCGTGGGGCTTGGCCAGGAGGGTGGTGTTGGCAGCGGCTGCTGCTGCCCTCACTGAAGCCCCCTCTTCTTCCCACCCCAAGCGCCCAGGCTCAGGGACCACAGAAAAGGCACCTGTGGATTGTGCCACGCTGGCCTCGCCTGGCCCCGAGCCCCCCTTCCCTGGGCTGGGCAGGGCCTCTTCTGCCCAGGACCACAGGGGGCCGGCCTGGGCTGGCCGGGCAGCACAGTGAGAGGGGGCCGGGTGGGGCAGCCCTCCCCACGCCAGGCCGCTCCGTGCGTGCCCCCGGCCGTCCAGCTCCAGAGCCCCGTGTCCCGTCAGTGCCACTGCCCACAGGGCGCCACCTCGCCCGCAGCATGCCCCCTCATGCCAGTCGCTGCCGTGTGTGGTGTCGCGCCCTCTCCCCCGGGGCTGCGTCAGCGGGCCCTCCACTCCCATCTACTCACCCCACCCCCCCGGGGCGTCTCTTTGCCGATTTTTGAATGTGATTTTAAAGAGTGAAAAATGATATACGCGTTTTTATAAAAAATGGTGCCTGACTCCTTGGCTGTGTCAGACTCTTTTGTGCCCGATGGTCATTTTCAGTCTCCACGGGGCTGGGGCCTGAGGAGAGGGTCTTGGTGGTGCCAGATCCCCTCCACCTCCACAGCCGGCATCCACGGCCAGCCCAGGCCCAAGCACCCCGGGGCGGGGAGGGGCTCCCACTCCGCCCCTCCTACCCTGTGGGAGCAGAAGGGGTCTTCCGCCCACTGCCAGGGAAGCAGGAGGAGGTGCCTGCCCTTTGGTGCCTGGTGTCATGTTTGGACCGACCAAGCCCACCTGGCCCTCCAGGACCCATGCTGAGGACACCCCTGTGGACAGATGAGCACCTCTGCCCTTGGGGCCACACCACAGTCTCTGGCCTTCGCCTTCTCTGGCTTTGGTCTTACCTCCGGCCTTGCTGTGCAGCCTCCAGTAGAGGTCCCTGAAGCCTGAGCCTGAGGGATACCCCAGCACCAGGCCTCATGTACCCAGAGGCTCTGTTCAACTTTCTTTTCCCCAAGTCCCTGCCGTCCAGGCCCACACGGGTGATGTCGCTGCTGCCCGCTCCGTGCAGGACTCTGCTGGCAAGGACTCAGCTCCACGGAGCCTCTGAGGAAATGGCTTTTCAGCTGGGCCTCCAGCACTGGGGTGGAGGAGGTGGGGATGCATTTCCGATGCAGGGAAGGGCCCGGCAGTCAGGAGTGGCTCAGGTTGGCAGGAGCACTGTGGGAAGGAGCCAGGCCTGGGAGGCCCTGAATGCAGGCTGAACCCACCCCAGAGCCCAGGGGCACTTAGTGACTGCACGACGAAGATGGCAATGGAGATGCAGCCCGAACCTGGATAGGCTCTGGGGAGTCCTTGCAGGCTCTGGACCAGGGCTGCATGATGAGAGCTGGCTGTAGAACAAGTTGCTTGTTACCACAGGCAGGACGTGTGGAAGGAGGTGAAGGACAGGAGGCAGGGAGACGGGTGAAGGGCCACTGATTCTGTCCAGGGAAGAGATGTCATAACGATGGTGGTGGTAAAGGAAGAGATGCAAAGGGGTCAGATGGGAAGAACGTGGCCCAGTGGGAATGGGCGGGACCTGGGGACGAGACAGAAGTGGGAGTCCAAAATGGCACAGCAGGAGGCCTGTGCTATCACTCAGAGTCACGACAGCCAGGGAGCAGAGCTGGCCGGAAGGGAAGAGGGTGAATGTGGCTGCATGTGGTTTGGAAACTGCTGATGGATTGCATGGGACATCAGGCACAAAGGTGTCCCAGAGGGAGCTGAAATGTGGTCCTGGAGGTGGCATCAGGGTGACAGTGGGAACAGACAGGCTTTCAGCTGGGAGAAGCCAGACTGGGAGTCGGGGAGGGACAACAGGGGCCCCGGGAAAGGGTTGAGAAGACAGTGGAATTAGGAGTCAAGGGCTGGGGGGGGGGGGGAGTTATGTCTAAGGCCGCAGAAATCAGGAGAGGCTGGGCCTGAGACAGTCCCGTTAGATTTGGGGTGAAGAGGGCTTGGAGACAGGGTAGCCTCTTTTAAGGAAGATGGAGGCTAGAGAAGGCTGCAGCAGAGGCAGCCGGCAGGGACTGATTTTAGAGTTCTGGACATTCAGAGGCCTTTAAGCTGTCCTAGACCCAAGGACATTACAATGACCTGATGACACCACACCGTAGGGTAGCAAAGTGATCCCAGAGAGCACAGAAGCCACCTGGCCACAGTGAGAGGGCAGGGTGAAAATGGCAACTAGGGCCTCCCAGCCCAGAGACGCAGCTCAAACATCTACATCAAACTATCTGGTCATTTTTTAAATAGGGAGACTGAAACCAGAAGGTCAGTCTTGGCCAAGCCTGGCCACTGCCTCACCAAAACCCAGGCTAAGGCCAGGGTAAGGACACCGGAGCTCAACCAACGGAGGAGGCCTGCACCCTGGTTCCGGTGTGGGTGGAGGGGCTGGCCCTGATTTCGAAACTCTCCTTCCTCTCCTGACACTGGCAGCAAAGTGCAGCCTCTGCAAAAGGGATGTACGCGATGGATGAAAGCAGCCACTCACGGTGAACAGCCCTCCAGAAGACCTAGAGCTAGCCAGGCCTGCTCCCCCACCCCCCCGTACCCCCATTCCTGACTCCAGTGCACCCCCCACCCCAGGGCAAGGTCCAGCCTGTGGTGTGCCGGCAGCATACACTGGCCCAGGTCCCTGAGAAAGGTGCTTCAGGCTAAGCTGGTCAGCACTTAGGGGCATCTCAGAGGTGATGGGGAGGCAAGCCCGCACCTCGCATCCCACCCGCACACACAGGCCTGGTCTGTAACCGCGGGGTCTGGGTAAGAACACGGGGTCACAGGCAAGGAACTGCCGGGGAAACGCGCGTACCCCAAGAGCCACCGGCCCGCGGCCCGCTGAGCACGCACGCGCACACTCGCGCTCACGTCCCGGGGACCCCGGCCCCGCCCCTCGCCGAACCGCCCAGTCTCCGGACTCCCTCCTTCCCCTTCCGGACCCGCCAGGATGGGTCTGCGCCGTGTCTGAGACGCCCCCTGCCGGGCGCTGGCGGAGCTGCATCCAGGCCCCGCCCTCCGGAACGCCCTCCGCAGACCCTTCCCGGCTGAGACCCGGGCTGAGACGCAGGTCCTGGCTTCTGCCCTGGCGCACGTGGCCACCAGGGCTGCTGGGCAGCACCCCTCGCCCGCCCCCGGCGAGTGCCGGCCGGGCTGAGGTTTCTGCGGCTGCGAAGCAAGGGCGCGCCAGGCCCGACGCCCCGCCCCGCCTCGGCGCAGCCCCGCCCGCCGAGCCCGCCGAACCCGCCCTCCCCTCTGCCTGCGCCGCCGCCGCTGCCGCCACTGCCGCGGGGGCGCGGGGGCTGCGGTGGGCACTGCTCCGGCTCGGCGCGGACGGGAGGCGAAGGGCCCGCGCCAGGCCCGAAGCCGAGGCGGAGCCGGGCCGCCCCCGCCGCGCCCGCCGGCCCGCCCGGGATGAGGCGCTGAGGCCCAGCATGGCAGGCCCGGGCCCCACCTTCCCGCTGCATCGGCTAGTCTGGGCGAACCGGCACCGCGAACTGGAGGCCGCGCTGCACAGCCGCCAGGTGAGGCCCATCGGGCGCCCGGGCCGTCCTCCTGGTCCCCCACCCAAATCTGTGGTCTGCATCGGGAGGCCGCCTGCCCGGCTCCCTCTTCCCGGCCCAGAAGAGAGGTCACCTGCCCCTCGAGCTTGGGCTTCTGACCTCGGCTCCCAGCGCTGGGCCTTGCCCTGTCGGTCTCCCCACTTCACACTGCATCCAGCCTCCGAACTCGCGCCGCACCACCCCTAAGCCAGTCTGAGAAAAGCAGCCCGGTCCTGGTCCCCAAGTCAGTCCAAACTCTTGACAATGGGCAGCTGCACCTCTACCAGACCAGGCCCTCCCCCCACCCCACCCCCACCCCTGCCCACCACCACCGGGCCCCCAGCTCTGTCCCTCGCAGAGGGCAGGAGAGGTGGGCAGGCCCTTCCCACCTACCCCCTCTCCTCCTTTGCCAGGACACTCAGGCCACCCTTTGCCATTTCCACCACCTGTGTGCTGTCCTTATTTCCTGCAGTGACTCCCAACCCTGTTCATCCCAGTGGCCTTCTTGCCTTGGCCTCTCCTTACTTGCCCTGTGCTGAGTGTCTCATCTCCCCCAGCACGACATCGAACAGGAAGACCCCCGGGGGCGCACCCCCCTGGAGCTGGCCGTGTCCCTGGGGAACCTGGAGTCCGTGAGAGTCCTCCTTCGACACAATGCCAACGTGGGCAAAGAGAGCTGCCAGGGCTGGGCAGGTACTGCAGAGGGCAAAGGGGCTCCCCTGAGGCTGGCAGCGGGGGGTGGTGGTGGTGGTGGTGTGTGGGAGTGAATGGCCAGGCCTGGAGCCATCTAGAGAGCTCCCCTCAGCAGCCCAGTGCCCCCAGTCCTGCAGGAGGCAGTCAGCACTGGGGACCCTGAGATGGTGCAGCTGGTACTTCAGTATCGGGACTACCAGAGGGCCACGCAGAGGCTGGCTGGCATTCCGGAATTGCTCAACAAACTCCGCCAGGTACAGCAGGACGTAGAGGTGTGGCCAGTAAGGGGGGTGTGGGGCGCCATGGAGGGGACCGTGACAGACTATGTGGGGTAACCCTGCCGGGCCTGGCCTTGGAAGGGCACCCAGCCTGTGCAGCATGCTTTCCTGACACTGTCAGTGAGGTCCCTCTCTCTTGACCCCAACCCAGGGTGATGTAGGAAAGAGAGGCAACTAGGCCCACGTGGATGAGGCTTTTCTCCCTTTGGAGAGAAAGCCTTTTGCCAGCATAGAGGGTCCTCTAGTGCTAGAAATCTCAACAGAGCTTTAGATCATGGGTCTCCTGGTTAATGCAGATTTACTGAAAGGCGGATTTCATCCAACTTAGCAGATGCGGCCTGGACTCCTGTCCACCATTCTCAAAGCACACAGTGGGTGGGTAGGGGGCCCCCACTGGGAGAGCACACTACCTTGTGCCCTCCACCCCGGGGGCAGGGCCCCAGGGGGTCACTATGCCCCCTTTGCAGATGAGGACTCTGGGATCCAGATGGGGCAGAAGCTCCGCCAGGGACCCCCAGTGGGCTAGTGGCCAGGTTGAGCCTGGCCCCAGGCTTGCAGATGCTTATAGCCTGATGACTTGCAGACCTTTCAGGCCCCACTTGGCCCACCCTTTACTGGGTGGGGTTTGGCTGGGTTGGGGGCAAAGCTGGACCACGGCGGCACATCACACCTCACTGAGGGAATTCCCTGGTTGGCACTCCGTGCTTTCACTGTGGGGGCTGGGTTTGATCCCTGGTTGGGGAAGGGCTGGGCTTCCAGAAGGGGGCCTGTGGACGAGGGGCTTCCCAGGCCCGCTGGGCCCTGCTGCAGGCAGGGCCCTGATCGGTGCTCTGGTCTATCTCAGGCCCCCGATTTCTATGTGGAGATGAAGTGGGAGTTCACCAGCTGGGGTGAGTGGGGACCTCTTGGCTCTCAGGGGCCTGGGCTGGGGCCGTTGGGAAAGAACCTTGGTGACCTCTGTGCCTCCTGCAGTGCCCCTCGTGTCCAAGATGTGCCCGAGTGACGTGTATCGCGTGTGGAAGCGGGGTGAGAACCTGCGGGTGGACACCAGCCTCCTGGGCTTTGAGCACATGACCTGGCAACGCGGCCGGAGGAGCTTCATCTTCAAGGGCCAGGGTGAGCTCTGGGGGGCTCCCTGCAGGCACGCAGCAGACCAGGGCCCCCAGGTTCTCCCGTGGCTTGTGAGGACAGTGCTGTCCTCTGTCTCTGTCTCCAGATGTGTAAATGGAGGTCGGGGTGGAGGGCGTCCAGAGGCTGAGGCCACACCCCGTGGCAGGAGGTGGCTGAGGGCACCACGATAGCCCTCTGGCCACTGTCTGGTCCTGGCACTTATTCGTCCCCCTCACACCCCCGCGCCGGCTGGCAGAGGCGGGAGCCTTGGTGATGGAAGTTGACCACGACCGGCAGTTGGTGCACACGGAGACACTGGGGCTCACGCTGCACGAGCCTGAAGCGCTGCTGGCCACCATGCGGCCCAGTGAGGAGCATGTGGCCAGTCGCCTCACCTCTCCCATCGTCTCCACCCACCTGGACACTCGCAATGTGGCCTTCGAGAGGTTAGTTGGGCCCTGGCCACACTGTGGGTAGTGCCCTCGAGCCTCTAGTTCAGGCTTCTGGGAGGCTGAGCCCCTCGCAGAGGCTGCTCGGGAGGGGGAGGGGGGTCCCTGCAGACCCGGTGTCTCTTCTGGACCACCTGCTGGTCCTGGGTCCTGTGGCACCTTCCACCTCCTGCACGCCTGTCTATACTGGCAGCTGTCTCCCTGGGAGGAGGCTGGGTCAGGGAGTCCCCAGTTTCCTGACTTCTGACCTCACGTGTTTCCCATAAAAACGAGGATTGAGGCTGCCGTGCAGGGCAGCTGTTTGCAGCAAGGTCGGCTTCTCAGCGGTGCAGCTGTGTCTGGGCCAGAGTCCTTTGTGGGTAGCCTAGGAGCCCACCCTTCCGGCAGGGTGTTATTTCTCTGACAACATGTGCCCCAGTTCCAATAACAGACTTCAGAAACACTTTTTTTCAAAAAACAGCTTTCTTGAGATATAATTTTGTATACTGTACCGTTCACCTATTTAAAGTATGCAGTTCAGTGGTTTTCAGTATCTTCACAGATACGTAACCGGTACCACCGTCCAATTTTAGAACATTTCCGTCACCTCAGAAAGAAACCCTGTACCCTTTAACAATCAACTCCCAATCAACTGCCTTTAACAATCAACAATCCCCTCCCCCCCAGCTAATCTACTTTCTATCTCTATAGGTTTTCCTGTTCTGGATTTTTATATGAATAGAATAATACAATATGTGTGGTCTTTTGTGACTGGCCTCTTTTGCTTAGCGTCATGTGTTCAAGGTTCAGCCAAGTTGTAGCGTGTAACTGCTACATTCCTTTTTATGGCCAGGTCCGCTGCACGACTATACCACATTTTGTTTATTCATTCGTCCATTGATGGACATAAGGATTATTTCCACCTTTTGACTGTTGACTATTTGACTATGAAGAATGCTGCTCTGAGCGTTAGTGTACAAGTTTTAGTGTGGACATACATTTTCTTTCTCTTGGGTATTTACTTGCGAGTGGAATTGCTAGGTCCTGTGGTGACATGTGGTAATTAAACACAGATGTTTAATTGTTTGAAGAGCTGCCAGACTATTTACCAAAGGGGCTGCAGCATTTTACATTCCAGTCAGCGGTATATAAGGGTTCTAATTTCTCCACATCTTCACCAACACTTACTGCTCATTATTTATTTATTTATTTTGGTGTTATAACCATCCTAGCAGGTGTGAAGTGGTATTCACTGTGGTTTTGATTTACATTTCCTTAATGACTAATGATGTTGAGCATCTTTTCATGTGCTTATTGGCCGTTTGTATATCTTCTTTGGAGAAGTGTCTATTCAGATCCTTTGCCCATTTTATCTTTTTCAAAAATTAATTAATTAATTTGGCTGCATTGGGTCTTTGTTGCCGCGCGCGGGCCCCCTCCAGCCGCGGCGGGCGGGGGCCACTCTTCACCGGGGTGCATGGGCTTCTCATTGCGGCGGCTTCTCTTGTTGCGGAGCACGGGCTCTAGGTGCACGCTGAGGGCCGTGGCCCGCAGGCCCAGTAGTCGTGGCCTGCAGGCCCAGTAGTCGCAGCTCGCTGGCTCCAGAGCGCGGGCTCAGTAGTTGTGGCGCACGGGATAAGCTGCTCCGCGGCATGTGGGATCCTCCCGGACCAGGGGTTGAACCCGTGTCCCCCACATTGGCAGGTGGATTCCCAACCACTGCGCCACCAGGGAAGTCCCCCTTTGCCCATTTTAAAAATTGGGTTATCTTTTATTATTGAGTTACAAGAGTTCTTTGTATGTTCTAGGTAGAAATCCCTTATCAGCTACATGATTTGCAAATATTTCCTCCCATTCTGTGGGTTGTCTTTTCACTTTCTTGATGGTGTCCTTTGAAGCACAAAAGTTTTTAGTTTTCATGAAGTCCACTTTATCTATTTTTCCTTTTGTTGCTCGTGCTTTTAGTGTCATATCTAACGATACTTTGCCAAATCCAAAGTCATGAAGATTTTCCCCTATGTTTTGTTCTGAAAGTTTTGTAGTTTTCTTACAGTTAGCTCTTTGATTTATTTTGAGTTAATATTTGTATATGGTGGGAGGTAAGGATTCAGCTTCATTCTTTTGCATGTGACTATCCACTTGTTCCAGCACCGTTTGTTAAAAAGACTGTTAATTCCCATTGAATTGTCTTGGCACCCTTGTGGAAAAATCAGTTGACCAGAGATGTATGGGTTTATTTCTAGACTCTCAGTTCTATTCCACTGGTCTGTATGACTCTCTTTGTGCACTGTCTTAATCACGTGTTGCTTTGTCGTAAGTTTTTGAAATTGGAAAGTATAAGTCTTCCGACTTTGTTCTTCTTTCTCAGGATTATTTTACGTATTCTGGGTGGGTCCCTTGAAATTGCATATGAATTCCAGATTCAGCTTGTCAATTTCTACAAAGAATTCAGGTGGGATTCTGATAGTGTTTGTGTTGAATCTGTAAAACAGTTTGGGGAGTGTTGCCATTTTAATAATGTTAAGTCTTCTGCCATGAACGTTGGATATTTTTCCGTTTTAGATCTTTAATTTTTTTTCAATGATGTTTTGTAGTTTTCAGAGTATAAGTTTTACACTTACAGTAAATACATTTATTCTAAGTATTTTATTCTTTTTGTTATAAATTGCATTGTTTTCTTGATTACATTTTTGAACTGTTCATTGCAAATCTATAAAAATACAATTGATTTTTATATATTGATCTTACATCCTGCAATCTTGTCAAACTCATTTTTTAGGTCTAATGGGTTTTTAGTGGATTCCTCATATTTCTTATATGTAAGACCGTGTCATCTGTTAATAGTTTTACTTCTTCCTTTCTAATCCGAATGCCTTTTATTTCCTTTTTTTTTGGTCTAAATGCTTTGTCTGGAACCTCCAGTAGAATGTTGAATAGGAGTGGCAGGAACAGACATCTTTATCTTGTTTCTGATAAAGAAACAAGGGGGAAAGCATTCAGTCTTTCATCATTAAGTGTGACATTAGTTGTGGGTATGCTTTATCAGGCCAAGGAAGTTGCCTTCTGTTCCTAGTTTGTTGAGTGTTTTTATTGTGAAAGGGTTTGGGTTTTGTCAAATGCCTTTTCTGTGTCTATCGATATGATCACGTGACTTTTATTTTTATTCTATTGATATGTGTTGCTATCAGTTAATTTTCAGATGTTGAACCAACCCCGTATCCCTGGGATAAATTTCACTTTGTCGTGGTGTATCATTCTTTTCATGTGTTGCTAGATTTGGTCGGCTACTATTTTGTGTCCATATTCCTAAGAGGTAATGGTTTATCGTTTTCTTGTCATGTCTTTGCCTGGTTTTAGTATCTGGACAATGCCTCATTGAATGAGTTAGGCAGTGTCACCTCCTTGTCTATTTTTTGCAAGAGTTTGTGAATAACTGGTATTAATTCTTCTTTAAAAGTTTGGTGGGATTCTTTGGTGAAGCCATCTGGGCCTGGGCTTTTCTTTGTGGGTACTTTTTGGTTTGTTTTTGTTTTTACTGCTTCAGTCCCATTACTTGTTACAAGTCTGTTAGATTATCTACTTCTTCTTGAGTTAGTATTGGTAGTTTATGTCTCTCTAGGGTTTGTTTACTTCATCTAAATTATCTGATTTGTTGGGGTACAATTGTTCATCATATTCTTTTATTTATAATCCTTTTTATTTCTGTAATGTCAGTAGTAATGCCCCCTCTTTCATTTCTGATTCTGGTAGTTTGAGTCTTCCTTCTTTGTCAATTCCATTGATCTTTTGAAAGAACCAGCTTTTGGTTGAATTGATTTTCTCTATTGTTTTTCTATTCTCCATTTCATTAATTTTCACTCTAATATTTATTATTGCCTTCCTTCTGCTTGCTGTGGGTTTACTTTGCTCTTTTCCCAGTGTCTTAATATGGAAGGTTAGCTTATTGATATAAGATCTTTCTTCTTTCTTAATATAGTTATTTACAGCTATAAGTTTCTTTCTCAGCATTGCTTTAGTTGTGTCCCATAAGTTTTGGTATGTTGTATCTTCGTTTCCATTCATCTCAAAGTATTTTCTGATTTTGCTTTTGATTTATTCTTTGATCCATTGGTTATTTAGGAGTATGTTGTTTACTCTTCCCATATTCATGAATTTCCCAAGTCATCTTTTTTCTGTTACTGATTCTGATTTCATTCAGTTTTTTTGTTGTTGTCTTTTTTTAATTTTTTTGCGGTACGCGGGCCTCTGACTGTTGTGGCCTCTCCTGTTGCGGAGCACAGGCTCCGGACGCGCAGGCTCAGCGGCCATGGCTCACGGGCCCAGCCGCTCTGTGGCATGTGGGATCCTCCTGGACTGGGGCACGAACCTGTGTCCCCTGCATCGGCAGGTGGACTCTCAACCACTGCGCCACCAGGGAAGCCCAGTTTTTTTTTTTTTTTAATTAAGGTTGCTTTCTTGTTGTTGTTGTTATTTATTTATTTTATTTATTTATTTTTAGCCACGTTGCCTCTTTGCTGCTGCGCTCGGGCCCTCTCTAATTGCGGTGAGCAGGGGCCGCTCTTCACTGCAGTGAGTGGGCTTCTCATTGTGGTGGCTTCTCTTGTTGCTGAGCACAGGCTCCAGGCGCGCAGGCCTCAGTAGTTGTGGCACGTGGGCTCAGTAGTTGTGGCTCGCGGGTCCAGATGGCTCTGCGGCACGTGGGATCCTCCCGGACCAGGGCTTGAACCTGTGTCCCCCGCAGTGGCAGGCGGATTCCCAACCACTGCGCCACCAGGGAAGCCCTCATTCAGTTGTGATTGGAGAACATTCTGTGTATGATTTCTGTCCTTTCAGTTGTATTGAGGTCTCTTTTATGGCCGAGCCCACGGTCTATCCTGAAGAATGTTTCACATGCCCTTGAGCAGAATATGTATTCTGTTGTTGGGTGGAGTGATCTAAGGATGTCTATCAAGTCTAGTTCGTAGCGTGTTCAAGTCTTCTGTTTCCTTGTTGATCTTCTGTCTGCTTGTTCTATCCATTATTGAAAGTGGGGTACTGAAATCTCCAACTATTATTGTTGAATCAGACATAGCTTTATTTTTAAATTTTTATTATGGAAAATTTCAAGCACATATGAAAGAAGAGAGACTAGTATGATGTTCTCATCACCCAACTTCAGCATTTATCAACATTTTGCCAATCTTTTTTTTAAATTTTTTTTTTGGCCACGCCGAACGGCTTGTGGGATCTTAGTTCCCCAACCAGGGATCGAACCCAGGCCCTCAGCAGTGAAACCGCTGAGTCCTAACCACTCGACCGCCAGGGAGTTCCCAACATTTTGCCCATCTTGTTGAATCTACCCTTCCTCACTTTTTTCCTGTTTTCTTTTTTCCCCAACTATTTTAAAGCACGTCCCAGATGTCGTATCATTTCAACAGTAAATGCTTCTGCGTGTGACTCTAACAGATAAGGATGTTTTTAAACCAAGCCCCAACGCCATTATCACACCTAGCAAAAATTAATAATTCCCCAGTACTTTCTAGTCCTCAGTCCTCTGTTCATTTGTCCCCAGCTGTCCAGGCAGCCTCCTCAAGGCCCCTGTGTGTTTCACAGCAGGAAGGCAAATTGGAGGGGGTCTTTGGAAGGGACGACTTTGGCCAGAGTTGGGGGGTGTGGGTCCTCATGAGCTCCTGTTTGGTCTGTTTCAGGAACAAATGTGGTATCTGGGGCTGGCGGTCTGAGAAGATGGAAACCGTTAGCGGCTACGAGGCCAAGGCAGGAGAGGCTAGTGGTGGGAGCTGGGGTAGGAGACGAGGCCCAGGAAATCTGCCCCTTCTCCACATCCACCCTGTGTGGAGGGAGACCCAGCAGCCCGTGGGCTCCGGATGCCCTGTGTGGCCATGGGAACAGTGGGGCCCGAGTGCCCAGCCCCTGCTGAGCACGCAGGGATTACCCACAGCACGGGCCCCTACCCGGATCACCGAGATGAAGCCAGGAGCATTTTACCCTCATTAGTGACTTCCCGGGGTTCAGACCCCACCCCCTCCACTGTGGGGAGTGAGATCCTATCTGTCCCTGGGGACAGGAGGACTTGGGTCCTGTGCTGGTGAGGCTGAGTGTGGGCAGCAGGCTCTGAGCCCCCAGCTCCCCCTGTGTCCCCCCTGCTCCCCAGGTATACAGCGCCACCAATGTGGAGCTGGTGACACGCACACGCACGGAGCACCTCTCCGATCAGGACAAGTCGAGGAGCAAAGGTAAACCCAGGTGCGCCTGCCTGCTGCCCAGTCACACCGTACGGGGTGGTCACCCTGATCTGGGGTCAGGGCCAGAGTATCTGGGACCAGCTGGAAGGCTTCCCCGTTCCCGTCTGCTCCGCCTTCCACCACAGGGGAGGCTCCCAGGGTGGAGGCTAGGTGTGGGCAGTCTGGGGGCAGTGGCCCCAGGTCCCCTCATGGGCTCCACCCCTTCTCCTTAGGGGGGAAGACTCCATTCCAGTCCTTCCTTGGGATGGCCCAGCAGCACTCCTCCCACAATGGGGTGAGCCGGGACTGGGGGCCGGGGGCTGGGGGCCGACTGGCAGGGCCCACTGAGCGGGGCCGGGCTGGCGCCTCCCCAGCGCTAAGCCTGGTCCCGGGGCCACCCAGGCTCCTGTGCAGCAGGCAGCCAGCCCCACAAACCCCACCGCCATTTCCCCCGACGAGTACTTTGACCCCAACTTCAGCCTGGAGTCGAGGAACATCGGCCGCCCCATTGAGATGTCCAGCAAAGTACAGAGGTGAGGTCTGGGGGCTGGCGGGGGGCTTCCCTCTGGGACAGGGGACCCTGCCTGGTGCCCCCGAGCCCTTGCAGACCCTGTCACACACAGGGCCCCCTGGAGTGGGGGACTCACTCACCCAGCTGGCTGCCTTCTCGACTCACTCCCTGGGGGCCGGGCCAGGTCTGCTTTAGCCATGGTCCTTGGCACCCAGCTCGGGGCTTGGCTCAGAGGACTGGTCGCTCTTCTTGGTGAACGAATGAATGGGCAGCACCACCCATGTATGGTTTTCCGTTCAACTGAACGAGCACCTGCTGGGGGCCAGCTTGTGGCAGACAGGAAGGGCACGCGGCTCTAACACCTCCTGGCTTCGTGGCCCAAGGAATCACCTTCCCCTCTGAGAGTCTGTCCTCCCCCTCAGTAAAACGAGAACAGTTGCCTTTGGCCACCTGCTCACAAAGGTGCTGTGAGGCTCTGATGAGCCGTGACTTCTAGTGCGTCTGGTGGGCCCAGCACTGTGCCAGGAACCTCACGTGGACTCCCTCAGCCACGCAGCAGCGGGGCTGGGATGCGACCCCAGCAGTGCGGTCCCGAACTGTCGGGCTGTGCGGGACCCCAGAGTACGGTGAAGTGCGACGTGCTGGCTGGCTGTGGGCCGAGGAGGAGGGCAGGGCTGTGGACGAGGCGGGACTGAAGCCAGGAGCTCAGCCCTGCCCTCCTCGTCCAGGAGAGCTGAGCTGGCACAGAGCGCCCGGGGCCCAGCCTGAGCCCAGGGCCGGGGGGCAGCTCAGGCTGTAGGGCCAGAAGGACATGAGCTCCTGGGGGAGGCAGGCAGGAGCAGCTGAGCAGAGAAGAGGGTCCCCCAGGCCAGGTGGAGAGCAGTAGAGGCAGATGTCCAGAGTAGGTGCGCCTTAGCAGAGGGGCCACCAGAGTTTCCTTGACCCACGTCCTGCGGTTGGCCGGGCAGGTTCAAGGCAACACTGTGGCTGAGCGAGGAGCACCCGCTCTCCCTGGGTGACCAGGTGATGCCCATCATCGACCTGATGGCCATCAGCAACGCTCACTTTGCCAAGCTGCGGGACTTCATCACCCTGCGCCTCCCGCCCGGCTTCCCGGTCAAGATTGGTGAGAGGGTGGGCCGGGCAGCAGGAGGGCCCCCGGAGTGGGGTGGGCACGGGCTGCAGGGCTGGCTCAGGCTCGACATCTCCTCACAGAGATCCCCCTTTTCCACGTGCTCAACGCCCGCATCACCTTCAGCAACCTGTGTGGCTGTGACGAGCCCCTGAGCTCGGTGTGGGTGCCGGCGCCCGGCTCTGCCATCGCAGCTTCAGGTACCGCCGTGGGCGGGCGCGGGGCCGTGAGGTTCGCTGGTCTCTGTGCACCAGGGGCTGAGCACGACCCCTCTGCTGCACCCAGCGAGCCCCTTCCCCTGTGAGGTGGACCCCGCCGTGTTTGAGGTGCCCGACGGGTACAGCGTGCTGGGCGCAGAGCGCAGCGAGCCCCTTCGCGACGAGGACGACGACCTGCTGCAGTTTGCCATCCAGCAGAGCCTGCTGGAGGCGGGCACGGAGGCGGAGCAGGTGGGGTGCGGGCAGGAGCTGGGCCCCGGGCGTGGGCAGGGGTGGCAGAGGTGACAGCTCCGGGCTCTGGCTGCTGCAGGTGACTGTCTGGGAAGCCCTGACCAACACCCGGCCTGGTGCCCACCTTCCCCAGGTCACGGCTTACGAGGAGCAGCTTCAGCTGGAGCGGTGAGGCCCTCCGGGACCTGCCAGGTCCATGTCTCAGCCCCGCCCTGCCTCGAGGACCCTGCCGGCTGGGGGGGTTCTTGGCTGGTGGGGTCAAGTAGCAGGGAGGTGCTGGCCCCAGGACCCCACACCCTCTTTGAGGCCACCCTCCATCTTCCGTGCTGCCCACCAGCGAGGGCGGCACGAGGGATGGGGAGACAGGGCCCGGCCTTGTCTCTTGTCTCCGGTCCTCGGGTCCCAGCCTCCCTGTCCTTATCTTCGGCCTCTGCAGCCATGTCCCAGCCCTCGGCCTCCTCCCCAGCCTTAGCGCTCACGGGTCTGCTCTCCCCTCTCATGCCTCGCCTGGAAGGGCCCTCCAGGAAAGCCTGCAGATGTCCACAGAGCCTGAGGGTCCGGGGGCCCCTCTCAGGGCGCCCCCGAGCTTTGAGGAGCAGCTTCGCCTGGCCCTGGAGCTGTCTGCGCGGGAGCAGGCGGAGTGGGAGCGGCGGGGGCGGCGGGAGGAGGAGGACCTACAGCGGACCCTACAGCGCTCGCTCACGGAGCTCTGAGCCCCGCCCTCAGGAGGGCTGCCCGGGGCTGCACCGCCCCCTACTTTTGTAACTTATTTATTTATAGACACTCTGCTGCTGCTGGGCTTGGGGCCTGGAGCCCTGCGGCTGGGCGTGCATTGGAGACTGAGATGGAAATAAAGAGACCCTCAGCAGCAGGCTTGCTCCGCTCATTGGGGGGGCTGGGGGGGGAGTGCTGGGGGGCACCGAGGGGAGACACTGTGGGCAATGGCCTTAGACTTGGGTTTGAATCCTGACCGTGGTCCCCTTAGCCCCTCTGAGCCTCAGTGTCCTCAGCTGTAAATGAGACCGCCTCCCACCCCCAGGGCTTCTGGGAGGGTAAAATGAGCCGACAGGTGTCAGGTGCCCTAGTAGGTGCTCCCTGAACGTCAGTTCCCCCGAGCCCTATCCCACCTACTGGAGACCCCGGTTCTTCCGGCCACACAGCCAGGCTTTCCGGGAACCCACCCCTGCTTGTGTCAGGGACGGGGAGAGGCTGGTTCTCCGGACTCTGCCGGGTCAGAGGAGGCCCTGCGCCCCAGGCCTGCGTTCCTGACCTGACTCCGGCAGGTTCTACTGCAGTGACATTAGACAAGTCACTTCCCTCTGCCGCCGCTGTGAACCTGCTCAGCCCTGCCCTGCTCACCTCCGAGGTGGCCCTGAGGACCTGCTGTGAGCCTCAGGGGTTAGTTCTAAACCCACCCTGATATCCCCTGAAGCTTCGAGTGTCTCTCAGTGATTCATGCTGAGTGGAAGCGCCAGGGCCAACCGGCGAGGAGAAAGAAGTTTGGGGTGCTCCCCACTTAAGACCCACGGGTTCTGGTTCTCTCCAAGACCCGGGTCCTCAGTCCTTCCTCCCTAGGTCCCATCTCTGCTGCTAGCAGAACGGTTGAGGCCCAGAGCACAGCTCAGGTGACCTAACTGGGCGGAGCAGGGAGGACAGGGGCAGGGGCGCCTCCTGTGAGGAGGGACCGAACCCTGAACCCAACGTAGGCTGCCCCTTCCCGCCGCCGTTGCCGGGCTCCGCACCTGCGCCCCGCCCCCAACGTGTTTCGGGGGGCGGGGACGAGGCGGACCGAACCTGTGGAGACACGAAGGGAGGGGCGGTGGCCACTGTTTGCGGGCTCCTCAGGTCAGGCTGGACGGGTGTCTGGCCCTTTAAGGTCCGCCCTCGAGGAGGTGCCAGGCCCTGGTGGCTCCGGACTCTCCTTCCTGGTCCTGCGGGGCAGGGACTGTCCGTGGGGCTGCGGGAGGGTGCTGTGCCCCTGCCGGCCCAGGTGCCCCCGGTCTGGTCCCATGGCCCTGGTCACAGTAAGCCGCTCGCCCCCGGCCGGCGGCCACTCCACGCCTGTGGGGCCCACGGTGAGTCTGGCTCTGCTGTGGTCCTGCCCACGCAGCTGGCTGCCAGTTGGGCCTGGGGGAGTGTTTGCTGTCCACGGGCAGCCTCCCCTGAAGCCTGGGGGTGTGCGGAGGGGGACTTCAAGTCTCAGGCTGTGGGGGGGAGGGGTTGGGGGGGAATCTTGAGGCAATCAGGAACTCGGACCAAGGCGAGATCCGGAGCCGTGACCGCCTGCGGAGGCCCTACCCCGCTCTGGGCCCAGACAGGGGCCAAAGCCTCAGGCGCTCCAGCCGCGACCGCCCGCACCCCTCCCCCCCCCCGCCCCGCCCCCTTACCTCCGGCCGGTGGACCGGAACCTGGGCCCGGGCTCCCCCAGTGCCTCCACGTGGAGAGTGGACTGCAGCGCCAAGGGGACCTGACCCCCTTTCTGGTTCCATTCCCCACTGCGGGGAGGGGCGGTGTGCGCGGAGGGGGCGCGATCCCTCCACCATCCACCACAGCAGCCCTGAGACAGGGGAGAGGAGAATCCTTCCCTGCCTCTTCACTCTACTCTGGGGGCTGCTTTCTCAGCAGGACCAGGTGTCCCAGCGCAGAAGCCGGCTCCAGCGAAGGTGAGCACCTCTTCCCAACACACGCACCTCTGTCCAGCCGCCAGCCTTGGCCACAGCCATCCTGGAGGACTTGCAGCCAAAGCCCACTACGTACTATGTGGGGCAGTGTTGCCAGTAGGCACAGCTGGTGGGCACAGCTGGCTGCCTTTGCTTTCATCTTCCCCCTGGTCAGTTGGAGCTCCTTCACCCACTGTCCTGGACCTGGCTGTGGCCAGTGGTCACGAGCCAGTGGGCAGCATGTGACGGCAGGGCCTGAGGACTCCTGAGTCCCCACCAGGTTCACAGTATCTACTGAGTTAGGCAGGTGGGATGGAAAAGGAAGCAGCCTCCACCCCTCCTCAGACAAGAACAGGTGGGCTGGAGGCTTGAGAGCCCCCAAGGCAGTGCTTCCCAAAGTGCTGGGGCAGCATTACCTGGGAACTGTTTAGAAATGCACATTCTCAGGCCTCCACTCCAGGTCCACTGAGTCTCTGGGGATGGGGTCCAGCACGTTTTAACAAGCCCTCCAGGTGATTCTGACACACCCCTGTCCTAAGAGCTATGATGGGCCATCATGGTTTCCCTGCTCCCCTGCCAGGCAGAGCTTTGCAGTACTCGGCGGGGCTGTCCTGGGACTGCAGGATGGAGGTGATGATGGAGATGCAGCCAAGGCCAGCTCTGAGCCAGTGGAGGACCCCCCCGGGGAGGAGCAGCCCCACGGGGACCAGACAGACGACGGGCATGGGCCCCAGAGTCTCAGGAAGCAGGAACAGAGTCAGCACCTGCGCCTCATGGTGGGGCTGCTAAGGCCACAAGACGACATCCGCCTGGTGAGGGCCCCGTCCAGAGCCCTCTGGCCGTCTGAAAGGGGAGAGAGCCACTCCCCAGGTGGGAGGAGAGGGTGGAATGGGGCCAGTGTGTGTGTGTTTGGGGAGCAGTGGTGTGAGAGCAGGGGGCCCCCTGGGGAGCGTAGCGGTTACCCAAACCCCGATGACTCTGCTGTTTCGGCTAGAGTTGTCTTAACAGGGCGATCCGGCCATGTCTTCGGGTCTCTGGAGAGCTGGGAAAGGATGGGGAGGTTTGTCCGATGTGAGCCTGTAGGGTCAGATTAGGTCCAAGAGCTGGGAATTACCCAGAGGCGGGTTTCTGTTCAACCAGCACAAGACCTTCCTTACTATGTGAGTTGCCCACAAATAAACTGGTGCTCAGGGGGGCCTGCTGAGCACCCACCGTGGGCTCATGTGCTGGAGGGGCCCATGCGGGAATGGGACACAGGCGGGAAAGTGAGGACCAGTTCCCAGATGCCTGTGGAACAATCTCACTGCAGCAATGGGAAAAACAAGATGCAGTCAGTTTTTTGTAAGGCAGAATTAATTCCACAGAAGCACCATCCTTTATTGTGAAACTGTGTTCTTAATAGTTCTTTGGTGAAAAACATTCCTTGAATCAAATTATGGTAATGGCAAGTGGAAAGGTGTTTCTTAAACCTCCTTCCTAGGCAGAAAAAAAAAAGGGCAATCTGTCATGCCCATTCTCCCCTTTTGTTCACACACACCCTCTCTGAGAAGAATCTTTCTAAACATTTTATTGGACCATGAGATCCCAAAGTTGGGAACCACTAGATTGTAACCACTGATCTGGTATCTGGGAAGACAGGGATGGGTGCGGAGGGAGCAGGTGGCAGGTCTGTTCTAGACCCGGCTGTGTGTCAGGTAGGGGTGGGGGGAGCAGGGTCCTCTGGGTCACTGTGACCCTGGGCTGTTCCCTTCCCATCTTCCCCAGGCAGCCCAGCTGGAGGCGGCCCGGCCCGCCAGGCTCCGCTACCTGCTGGTAGTTTCCACAAGAGAACGTCTGAGCCAGGATGAGACAGTCCTTCTGGGCGTGGATTTCCCTGATAGCAGGTGGGAGCAGGGAGAGGAAGGGAGGAGGGCAAGGAAGGGAGGTGCTGGGTGACAACAGCTTTCCCTCTGTCCCTGCCAGCTCCCCCAGCTGCACCCTAGGCCTGGTCTTGCCTCTCTGGAGTGACACCCAGGTGTACCTAGATGGAGACGGGTAAGAGGTGGCAACTGGAGGGAAGGGAAAGGAGAGGGGCCAGAGGGTGGAATAACTAAGTGTGATGTATGGGGGGGGTGTGCAGGGGTGTGGTGGGTACTGGGGAGCAACTGCAGAACTCTAGGCTGGGCCTACTCTCAGCTCCACTTGAGATTCACCGTGTGATCCTGGGCAAGTCACCTAACTGCTCTGGGCCTCAGCTGCCCCATATCTGGCAACAGGGCTTATTTTGAAGTTTAGATGATGTGTATATATTTTGAGGACCAGCCTTAGGTGGCTAGTGGGTAGGCCTCTCAGGCGGCCCTGTCCCAGAGCCAGGAGCTGGGTTCCACCCCCACCTGATCTCCCACAGGGGCTTCAGTGTGACATCTGGTGGGCAGAGTCGAATCTTCAAGCCAGTCTGCATCCAGACCATGTGGTAAGGGGCTGGGTCTTGAAGATGGCTCAGGGTCTGGGTAGGGGCAGCAGGGAGGACAGCGTGACCCAGCCTCTCCTCTGTCCCAGGGCCACACTCCAGGTGTTGCACCAGGCATGTGAGGCGGCTCTAGGCAGTGGTCTTGTGCCAGGGGGCAGTGCCCTCGCCTGGGCCAGCCACTACCAGGACAGACTGAGCTCTGACCAGAGCTGCCTCAACGAGTGGATGGTCATGGCTGACCTGGAGTCTCTGCGGCCTCCCAGCATCGAGCCCGGCCGGTCAGTACAGGGAGGGGAGGAGAGGGGGCTGTGCCACGGCAGAGCGGGGAAGGGGCCCCTGGACTGATGGGCTCGGTTCCCAGGCCCTCAGGACAGGAGCAGATGGAGCAGGCGATCCGGGCTGAGCTGTGGGAGGTGTTGGACTCCAGTGACCTGGAGAGCATCACTTCCAAAGAGGTGGGCAGGGTGCCGGGGACCAGGGCGGGAGCGGGGTCCTGGTTGTGGGGGCCTCCGGCTGGGCCCCAGAGTGGCCCTCTCCTTGGAGCCTCCCACTTTAGCTTTCCTGCTGTCTAAGCTGTTCCCACGTGCCTGGCCTCAGCTTCTCTGCCTTGATGGGACAGAGTATTGTCCTCAAAGGCCCTTCCCTCCCCCAGGGAAGGCTGGGGCATCGGGAGCCTCACAATGCACCCCCAGCCTCTCCTCACCCTCCTGCCTGCAGATCCGCCAGGCCCTGGAGCTGCGCCTGGGATGCCCTCTCCAACAATACCGCGACTTCATCGACAACCAGATGCTGCTCCTCATGGCCCAGCAAGACCGGGCGTCCCGCATCTTCCCCCACCTCTACCTGGTGAGCTGCAGGCTGAGGGCTGGGAGGTGGGGCTTGCTGCAGCTGGGGGAGAGGGCCAGTGACGCCCTCTCCGTGCTCACAGGGCTCAGAGTGGAACGCAGCGAACCTGGAGGAGCTGCAGAGAAACAGGTAGGGTTTCGAGTCCTCCCAGGACTGCCCGCCCTCTGTCCTCCCCCGTGGGGAAACCTGGCCAGAAACCCCCAGAACCCTCTCAGCAGCAGCTAGCTCTGCTTCCAGCTCCGCCCCTGGGGCCGTTCCCCTCATATGGGCTCAGGTGGGGACAGGGGAATAAGCTACCCTGCTGGTCTGCTGGCAGCTCCCTGGCCCCCTCTTAACCTCCCCCAGCTGTAAAGCGGAAAAGCGCCTCTTCGCCTGACCACGTCTCTGGGAGAAGGGAGAGCCCCTCTCCCGTAGGAGACCTGGCTGCCCGCTCCCAACGGCTCCTGTCACTTGTCCACCATGGGCTTTCGGGAAACCTGCTGTGACCCTTGTCATCCAGCTGCTGCAGATCCACCCCATCTCAGCTGAACTCCGAAGCCCTGCTCTAACTGACTTCTGACGATAACAGAAGGGCGCATGTTGCAGGCCGCCCAGCAGCTACCTGGAAGTGGGGTGGGGACGGGCCAGGGGGGACAGTACTCAAGCCCAGTGGGGTGAACCGATTTGCTCAAGGTCACCGTCATCTCCTCCTCCCACCACAACTGTGCCGCCCCCACCGGACCCTCAGAACCAGAAAACTAACACCCAGGTCCGCCGGCTCCGCTGGCCAACGGGCCTGGTGCCCGTGGCCACGTCAGCCTGGCCTTGTGCCCCGTGCTGCAGGGTGAGCCACATCTTGAACATGGCCCGCGAGATTGACAACTTCTACCCCGAGCGCTTCACCTACCACAACGTGCGCCTCTGGGATGAGGAGTCGGCCCAGCTGCTGCCCCACTGGAAGGAGACGCACCGCTTTGTGGAGGCTGCAAGGTCGGGCCGTCCCACCCCTCCGCCCGCCCCATCCCAGCTTCCTGCCGTCCGGGGCCCATGCCCTCCTCCTGCCTGCTCTGCCCTCAGCTTTTCTGGCCCTCAGGGTCCTTAACCTCCTTTCCCCTCTGCTCTGGGAGGTGAGCCCACCACCTACCTACCTGCCTTTCCCCGACACTGACAGCATGGCAAGGGGGCGGGGGAGAGGGAGGGGAAGCTGACCCGGTTGGGCCTCCACAGAGCGCAGGGCACCCGGGTGCTGGTCCACTGCAAGATGGGCGTCAGCCGCTCGGCCGCCACAGTGATCGCCTACGCCATGAAGCAGTACGGCTGGAGCCTGGAGCAGGCTCTGCGCCACGTGCAGGAGCTACGGCCCATCGCCCGCCCCAACCCCGGCTTTCTGCGCCAGCTGCAGACCTACCAGGGCATCCTGACTGCTAGGTACGGAGTGGGGGACAAGGGGAAGGGGGTGGGTGGGGGTGGGTGCTGGAGGTTGTGGCTGGGTCACTGGAAGCTGACTCAGGGCCACCCCCTCGCAGCCGGCAGAGCCATGTCTGGGAGCAGAAAGTGGGTGGGGCCTCCCCAGAGGAGCCCCTGGCCCCCGAGGTCTCTACACCGTTCCCACCTCTTCAGCCAGAACCCGGGGGCAGTGGGGAGCTGAATGTGGTGGGGTTGGAGGAGAGCCAGGCAGCCCCAAAAGAAGAGCCTGGGTCACGGCCCCGTATCAACCTCCGCGGGGTTATGAGGTCCATCAGCCTCCTGGAGCCATCCTCAGAGCTGGAAAGCACCTCAGGGGACGGTGACCTGCCAGAGGTGAGGCTGGGGCTAAGGAAGCAGCCCAGGTTGAGGCAGAGGGGGGGCCAAAATGAGGAGGGGGCAGGTGGCTGGAGGATGGAGAAAGTCCAGGAGTGGGGCTCGGCTTGGCCCTGAGCGGGGGGCGCCTGAGCAGGGGGACCACACCCTGGGCAGCTCCTTTTCATCCCCTCAGAGTAGCTGAGGAGAACCGATGAGGACAGGCGAGCGCTGCCTTCCACGGGAGCTAGAGAGCAGTCACGGGACAGGGCCATCTGGTGGGCTCCATGGCCAAACCAGCCCTAGGCTGGCGGCTGCAGGCAGCTCTCAGCCTGACGCAAGGACTTGCTACCTAAGCGGCAGGGCTGCCCAGCCTTGGAAGGAGCATCCTCCCCAGGCCAGGAGCTGCACAACCAACTGTTGACCCCAGATGGGTGTAGATAAGATGATCTCAGCACCCCCTCCCCAATCGGAAGGGCAACCCATCGAAGGATGGCGTGCAGAGGGGTCATCGCACTCACACAACTGAAGTGCTGGCTGAGTAGCTAAGCAGCCTCTCTGTGCTAAGCGCTGCAGGGCACAAGTGTAAGACCTGGCCCTTGCCGTAGGAAATCAGGCCCCCATGTGACTTGAGTCCAAGGTCGCTGACCCGGAGGGAGAGCTCACCTCACAGAGGACGGGAACATTTGGGAAAGGCACTGGGTGTGGAAGGCTGGAGGGAGGAACAGATGGTTGATGGGTGGGTGTGTGTGTTCCTAAAGGCAGGGTGTCCTCACTCAGCACCCAGCCCAGGGCCCGGCACCCGGAAGATGTTTCCCTTGTGGCTCATGGGACTGACTGTACAAAGCAGTGGGGGGCAAGAGGAGGACGCGGCGGGCGCAGGGGAGCTAAGGAGGGCTTCTGGGGGCCAGACAGGTGAGGGCTGAGGAGCAGTGGCAGTAGGGCTGGGGCGCTGCCTTCCCTTCTCTGACCTGTGAGTACCTGTAGTAGCTTTTTCGGTATTCACTCAACAGATGCTCTGCATCTACCCTTTTCTAGGCTCTGTGCTCTGTGCCCCTGCCTTGGAACGACTTCGCCGTGATCTTCTTTATACTCTCATCCTTCCAGGTTTTCTCTCCAGAGGAGTTTTCAGATGAAGACCCTCCACAGCCCTTCCCTCAGCTCTCAAGCGCCAAGGGAGGCCACCAGGCCCGCAAGGGGCCTTGGCCTGCCCTGAAGTCCCGCCAGTCTGTGGTTGCCCTCAACAGCGCCGCCCTGGTGGCCAGCCGGACCCGGGCCTTCCAGGAGCAGCGGAAGGCTGGCTGTCCGTCCACACCCAGGCACCAGAAGGTGGTGAGGCAGCCCAGCGTGGATGACAGTGGCGAGGAGGGCGAGGTGTGAGCCCACACACATTCCCATGCCCCCCTAGACACAAACAGAGGTGCCAGGACACAGCTCCTGGGATGAGCACCCCTCACTCCTGTCGGCCTGTCCACGTTCCTCTTAGCTCCTCCCCAGGAGGCCCCAGACTCCCGTCACTACAGCCTCAGCACCTACAGCCTTAAGTCTCAGACCCATGTCCACCTGTCCAAGGGCTCAAGATTTCCTCCACATTTGGGGATGTCGTAGAGAGACTGAAGGTGCCTTTGCGGGCAACAGTACCCTAGCTTCATTCTCACCTGCTGCCTGAAACACACACTTGCAGCCATGGAATAAAAAACAGAGTTTCTCAGTGCAGAAAGGCTAATGCTCCCTCCCTGCCCTACTCCTGTCTGCCTCATCCCCCCGACCCCATTTCACTCCTGGGGCTCTGCAGAGAACCAGTGGCCCCCAAAGGCCGAGAGTAACCTCAGTCCCCAAACGTGGGAGTTTCTGAGGAGTGGGGAGCCAGAGCCCTCTGATGGGGCTGGCCGGTCAGCCTCCCTCACACCCCCCATAAGCAGCCTGAGTCTTCTGCTGCTGCCCCCAGCACCCTCCACCTGCACTGCACTGGAGCACAGGGCACTACGCCAAAGAGTCTTCTTTCTCAGCTTCATGGCCTCTGGCCAGTTTTTCATAGTCTTAATAGTGTCTGGCTTTGTACTTAGAAAGAAAAAACATTTTCATATTGTTTTCAATTTTATGATAAAGCTTGTCGGTCCACTCTTTCTCTGGTTGCACAAGGAGTGTGGCCTCTCCTTACCCCTTCCAGTCTCTTCATAGTTCCCAGGTTATCTTGCGACAGGCCCGATTGGGGAGTGGTGTGTTTGGGGTGGGGTGGGAGGAAGAATGGGGAAGAGAGGAGGGGAGGTGGGCGCTATCTCCCTCATCTCCAGGGGCAGGGCCTGGGTAAATGCTAGCTGCCCCGCCCCCCTCAGGCAGGTCGGCAGGGGAACAAGTCTACACTGGACAGCAGGTGCTGGGCTCTGTCGGGGCAGCGGAAGGGAGTTACCCATGAGGAAATGGAAGCTGTCGATGCCTATGTGGACAGGACCAAGCCCGTCCCAGAAGCTAATTCTCCTTTTGGGCACTTGATGCTAGTTCTTGAGCACACTTTGGGTCCCAAGAATCTTCTTGCTGCAACGCAAGACAGCCTGACATTCCAAGCCAGCCTATCACTGCCAGGGAAGGACCCTCGGTGGGCCCTCCCCTCTGCCTAGGGGTTCCTTCTGCTCAGTTACAATGTTCAAGAAGAGTAAGTGGGTCCATCTTTGTCACTTCTCTCCCCTCTTCCCAAGATCATATGCTCTGCCCTGTAACACTCTAGTTTGGTTGGGGGTTGGGAGTGGGTGAGTGCAGCTCCTTCCCTCAAAGCAGGCCTCAGATAGGAGCTGGCAGCAAATGTTCTTGTTGATTGAGACCTCACGCCCAGTTTTAGGAATGAATCTCTCACCCAGACCCTGGTGGGACCCCCAGCACTGCTCTAACCCTAGTGGACGGAGGAGCAGGACACTTGGGTTCTAGCCCCAGCTGTATCACTTACAAGTTACTTCATCTTAAGTCTCTGTTTCTTTCTGTAAGACAAAAGGATTAAACCAGGAAATCCCTAGACCCCACCTCCTGCTTTGATATTTTAACAGTACGTGTCCTCTGTACACTGACAGAATTCAGCCTCAACATGCTCTCTAGAAGAGGAATCATTTGTACCTGTCTGTGGATAGCAGGCCCAGGGTCACAAGGTGGGGTACAGAGAAGCCAGATGTGATTCTTGATCCATTTGGCTGGTCCACCCTGCTGAGCAGCGAGAGGGCTGCCTGCCATCTACAGCCACCCATGAGTCCCACCCAGACTGCCCTTTCAGCAGTTCTGGGCCGGGGCTTGGGGACAGTGGCGGTGACTGTCAGGAGGGAAGCCAAGGTCGGGCCCTGCCCTCCTGCAGTCCGTGCAGCTGGGAAGGCAGGATCCAATCATGAACTCAGAGCTGTGGGGCCCACTAGAATCTACGGAGTATTCTGAGAAGAATTCAGCACGAGGAAAAACAAAAATTGGAGGGGAAATTATCTGCATCAAAAATACAGACAAGGGGCTTCCCTGGTGGCGCAGTGGTTGAGAGTCCGCCTGCCGATGCAGGGGACACGGGTTCGTGCCCAGTCCGGGAAGATCCCACATGCCGTGGAGCGGCTGGGCCCGTGAGCCATGGCCGCTGAGCCTGTGCGTCCGGAGCCTGTGCTCATCAATGGGAGAGGCCATAGCAGTGAGAGGCCTGCGTACCGCAAAAAAAAAAAAAAAAAAAAAAAAAAAATACAGACAAATGATTAAGAACTATATGAACACTGGGAGTTCCCTGGTGGCCTAGTGGTTAGGATTCCGGGCTTTCACTGCTGTGGCCAAGGGTTCAATCCCTGGTTGGGGAACTGAGGTCCCTCAAGGCGTGGCATGGCCAAAAAAGAAAAGAAATGAAAAAGAACTGTATGTATAGACAAAGCTCATACAAATTGCTAAAGGGGCAAAAAACAGTTTTAAAAAAAAAAGATATAAAATGAAAAGAGCGTCTCCCTCCGATCTTGTCCTCCAATCCTTCACAGGCAACCGTTGTTACCAGCTTCTTCTAAGGCCCTCCAAAGACATTCCATGCTTAAGTCATCAAATACATTTGTGTATTCTTTTTTAAGTATAAATTAAAGCATAGTAACGTAGTATTCTGCATTTTGAAAATTTTTTTCATATCACAGAAGAGCTGTACATCAGTACAGAAAGCTCTGTCTAATTTTTAAAATAAGCACATATTCTCTTTTATGGAACCCATCATGATTTAAGTGGTCATCTACTGATGGACATTTATATTGTTCTGGGGTTGGTTTTTTTTTTTCCATTTCAAGTAATGCTTAAGTACCCTTGTATATACTTTCTTGTGCACACATGGCCACTAATTCCGTAGGACATATTTCTAGAATTGCCGAAGCAAATTCATTCTTCGTTTTTAATTCTGAAGGGCACTGCCTAATTTCCTTGTAAGAAGTTGCACTAATTTACAACGAATGGGAATGCCTGTTTATGTTCTTATAGGACTGTCCAACCTGCACATCAGTCACCTCATATGAACCTTGCAACACTCTCAGAGGAGAAAGGGGAGCCATTACAATTACTACCGTTTTAGAAATAAGGAAACTGAGGCTCAGAGAAGTAACTGGGTCTCCGACAGAGCCTGAATTAGGTTTCTAGATCTCAGTCCAGAGGCCTAACTCGGGAATGGAGAAGGTGGTTCCAGGTCAGTCAACGCACTGGGCAGGGGAAGCCGGAGGGATGGTCAGGACAGGCCCTGCTCACGGGGTCCCAGTTTAACTCCCACCCGATATAGGAGCCTCTTAGGGGCCGGCCCGACTAGAACACTTGTGCGACGAGGAGCTCGGGTCCCTCGGGCAGCCGGTCCCTCCTGGGCCAGCTCCCACCTCCATAACGTTCTCCCTCCGTCGGGGCCGGCTCGACCCGGCCTGGGACGAGTCACGAGCCAGGGCGTCCCCTCAAGAGAAACTACCTTTCAGGCCCCGGCGGCCTCTCCTACGCCGGCAGCGCCCAAAAAGGGCCCAGGGCGGCCGGGTAACCCTGCGTCTCTGAACGGACCGCGACGCTGGAGCGCCATCTTGCGTCCGTTCCTCTGGCCACCAGATGACAGCCCGGAAACCACATTTCCCATTGTGCCTAGCGCGTCCGCGCAGGCGCAAAGAGCTTTTTTTTTCCGTTTCCAGGGCAACCTAGCCCTCCTCGGTCCAGGTGGCTAGACCCTGCGGAGGGTCGAGCCGTTGCTCCCCGTCAGGTGTCCCGGCGCCAGGACCGGGTCTACAGACTGTTGAGGGGGCAAAGTAGGAGCCTGAGGAGAGGAGGCCAGGCGACCCTGCCTCCCTCCGAGGCCAGCGCTTCCGAATTCTGCTCGGCGTCCGGGCGTTCGCGCCCTCCTGGGGCCTCGGCCTTCTGAGGCGAAGGGGCCAGGGGAGGCCCGGGTTAGCGAGGCCATGTCCGGCTCTGGCCTGCGCGGCCCCGCTCGTTCCACGTCAGCGCTTTGTCACTCCCGGCCGAGGGCCTGCGCGCCGCCGACAAGTACTCCCGAGGCGCTGGCCGGTGAGTTGATGGTTGGCGCCCCAGGTGAAGGTGCTGGTAGCGCCGGGCAGGATAACGAGCGCTCCCAGGGTTGGATACGGCTCTGCCCGTGGTGGACCCGGGACCTGCGCTCAGCGCTCTGGGCTTCACTTCCTCCTCTGTAAAATGGAGTTTGGACTGGTACTCCTGTGCACCTTGCGATTCCGTTGCAGAAAAGCCCCTGGCTCTGTGTGACCTAAGGGACATGTCCCTTTATCTCTCTGAGCCCACGTTTCCTGTCTGTAAAGTAAGGAGGTTGAAGCAGATGATCCCTAAGGTCTCTTCTAGGGGATATGGGGTCATTGTCCCTCATTGCACACCAAGTGCAAAAAGAAAAAATGGGAACTGGATGGTTTGAGCAAGAATCTCAGCTCAAGATCTAGAGTCAGAGACACTTGGGTATGTGACTTTGGGCAAAGTGATTACATCTCTTGAGCCTCAGTTTCCTCATTTGCAAAGCTGGGGGTAATGATAGAACCACCTCAGGTTTTTGATGGTTAAATGGAGTAAGTTTTTAGCCTGCCCGTAATAAGCGCTATCCCAGTCCCAGCCATCAGTTCTGATATTTTCAAAAACATCCCTTAGCCACTGTGAGAACTTTTCTTAACTTTTGGAGTCTCGTCCTCTATTTAATTAATTTATTTAGGCTGCACCATGTCTTAGTTGTGGCATGCAGCATCTTTAGTTGTGGCATGCGGACTTCTTAGTTGTGACATGCAGGCAGGATCTAGTTCCCCGACCAGGGATAGAACCGGGGCCCCCTGCATTGGGAGCGCGGAGTCTTACCCACTGGACCACCAGGGAAGTCCCCACTTCCTCTGTTGATGGGCAAATCTGTCCTCCTAGGAAGGATGGTTTTATAGGCTGATTCTGATGGGGAAACCTGAGCCTGCTTACCCAAGGCTGGGTGCTCATGGCCAGGGTATCTCTTCCGTTCAGCTGTAGTCTGGGTTATATCACTACCACACAGCATTAGGAAGAGTGAAAAGCTGGACACCACGTAGTGCAGAAGATACTTTCCCTTGCATAAGATACACACAGGATGTGAGCACTTACATGTTATAGTGCAGAAACAGCTGACTATTGAATTATAATATTTACATAATATACCATTTACATAAGACTGGATATGTATACAGTTATAAGGGATACATAAGAATCCTATGTTACCTACATTGAGTTCAAGCTTTGTATTAATTGGGAAAATTCTAATAAGGAGTTTTTAATTAGTGATGAAAATGTATTATTTTTAAATCTGAGAACTCCCAATAGCTTCACAAACAAGACTTCACTCATCCAACCGGCATCTTTATGTGGAAGCCGTATTCCATGAGTATTATTTGAGCACCTGTTATGCATGTGGTATTTTGGGGGGGGGAGACTCCCAAGGATACAAAGATGTGTAAGATGATATTTGCCCTCAAGAAACATGGAGTCTAGTAGAGAAGATCAACTATGCATACAAAACACATATAAGTAGAAAGTGACATGTCTTGAGAGAGGTGCAGGTAACTGTGCTGTGAACATTCAGAGGCAGGAGACACCACTGCGAAGTGGCTATATGATGAGAGCCAAGGAGCAGACAGCATTTGTGCTGGGCTGTGAAGGATGTGGAGAATGTGGATATGCTAAGAAGTAGGGAAAAGATATTCTGGGCACCCTCCCCACAGCCCTGAGACATGAGGGAGAAATGTCTGTAGATACTGAGCTCTTAGAAGACAGGGACTGGGTTTTGGTCAGTGCTTTTATTCCCAGCTTGGCACATGGATGGCACACAGTAAGTAATAGTGAATGAACGGGAGCTGTGAGCTTCCTGCAGAGGGGAAGCGAGATGTGGTCTCTCTATTACCCTGAGGCCCTTTTATTAGGCTCACATGCTTCTTACAGCCACTTTTCCAGGGGAAGAATGTGAAGAGGCAGATGGTTATGGGGCAAGGGCCATATTGTTGGCATGTTTGGTGCAGGACCAGCCAACTGGGAGCAGAGTGAACAGGGTCTCGTGAATGGGTAGAAGGGTTTTGTGAGTCTCCTTGTCTGGAACTGAGCTGAACAGCTGCAGGGGGAGGAAAGTACAGCACAGGAGCATGAAGCAATCTTGAGGACCGATGATGGACACTCTTCTGGCTGTTGTGGCATTTGTGTCTGTTCTTGGCTCTTCTTTTTCAATGGCCCACTCTTCCCCCGAGACATTTCTCTCCCAGCTGTGACCCACCTGGGAGTGGGAAACTGTGTGCACCACAGCAACAGACTGCCGAGGCCTGCAGCTGCTGCAAGGGAATGAAGCTGGCTCGCAGCACCATCCTCAGGCTGACTTCGAGGCCCTGCCCTTCCACAGGCCTGCCTAGGGCTGAACTTGTGCCAGGAGCTAGCGCTGAAGCAGACCACTCAGAGCAGTTGTCCCATGACCTGGGGAGTGTTAGGAGCTGGGACGGAGCTGTTACTTGAGGAAGGCAGAGCAGAGAAGATTGAAGGGAGAGTGGCTTGAGGACAGGGCAAAGCGTCCCAAGTCCTGTTTAGACGTCCTCTGGGACCCTCTGTTGCTCACAGAGGGTGCAGTCATCCTCAGAACAAGGAAGCTGGGGAGAGGTTAAGTGAGTACAACGAAGGAAGGAATGGGACACAACTGACTGTCTATTTTGTCCCTAGATATGGGATGGTGCAGGACTTCTGGGGGCCACAATTGCTCCTTTTCCTGGAGATGTGACCCAAGGTGAGCTGTTACACCCTCTTCCTGGCAGCCTGTGCTCCCACCCCGGAATCCTGCGCTTCTTCTCTGTCCTGCCTCTCCAGTTTGCTTCTACTCCACTGGCTGCAGGTAAGTGCCTGCTGGGTGTGTCAGGACTCCTGTGTAGCGAAGTGCCCCGGGAAGCCTTAATTACTCCAGACCTGGTGCAGCTCAGGGCCTGTGGGGGAGGCCTACATCAGCCTACTTCAGGGGCGTGGTGATCCATTGCAATTTACAACAGCTGGAAAGTCTTATGTTGCGACTTGAACTTTCCCTTCTGAGAGATATGAATTTTTAGGTTTAGGTCAAAGAGCCAGTGGTGGCACTTAGACCAGTAATCTTTCCACTGCCTTGGCTGTCACTAAAGGTGCGCCATCTGCCTCCCAGTAAGGCTAACCTGCAGTTAAACCAGGACTTTCCTTCCTTCCCATTTCAGCCAGATTTCCCTGCCCATTTCCCTCAGTTTTCCAGCCCAGTTTTTCTGTCGCTGGACATATTTGACCAGAGCCTCTCACTCTCACGCCCTTGCTAGTCACTGACTTGTTTCCATGGCAGCAGGTCACACCAGAGCTGATACTTCTCCCCTTCCTCTGCCAGGTTTGCTCATTCCCAGGCAGACGCCCTGGAGAGCTGGCACACTTTAGGGGATTCTGTATCTGGGCTTGAGGACCAAGAATACAAAAGCTGTTTTCCCAGTGGGTAGGGAGGCAAGTTGGCAAAGGCTGCCCAGTGGGATTCCCTGGCCTGGGTCGTGACACCACCCCCCAGCCCCCGGCACCCCTGATGGCAGATCAGTGAGCCTGGGAGGTAGAGCTGCGGAGGCAGGTGTGGCAGGGAGGGTCACCCAGAGCAAGCCCAGGCTAGCTCAAGACCCCACGTGCCAGCCTGACTCAGGCCGGACATAACCGTGGTGGCAGACGACAGGTTGGGTGAAGGAAGCTGCCCCTCCCTGGAGGCTGGGGCAAGGAGAAGGAGCTGATTATATGCACCCCATGTAATTGATCTTCATGCGGCCTGGGAAGGTGTGGAGCTGGGCAGCTGTGCCCAGGACAGCAGCCACCTGCCTCTGTGGGCCACGCTCTGCTGTGCAGCTCACCTCTTGGTTTGGTGGACTGACTCCAAGGCCTCTGACTTTCTCCACAGCTTCCACCCTCACTGGTGGCTCAGCTAGATGCCTCCTCCAGCCCTGTCGCCAGTCTGATTGTCTCCATGTCCTAAATGTTCCCGTGCTAGGCTGAGCTCTGCCTCATCAGAATGTCCACACTCCTGCCGACCTCGAGCTTTTATTTTCTACACAGAAATGGGAAACTGGGAGAGGAGGGCTGAGTGCCATGGGGATAGAGTAAGTGGTTTAGGGGCAACAAATGGAATTATCTGAGGATTGGTGGGATGACTGAGCTGGTAAGCAGAGACCCCCCTGCGCCAACCCCAGTACTGCTGGGTGTCCTGTATGGCAGGTGGGGCTGGATGGAGCAAGGCCTACTGGGTCTCCCTGCAGCCAGATATGCCGCAGGCGGTCCCTGCTGCCCCCAGCACCACCCTGTGCTGGCCTCTCCCTCAGCCCCGCTCTGTCATCTCTTCCATCTCTCCCTCCACCCCTGGCCCACCCACACCTGAACTGCTTAGAAGTGCCGGTCTTGGCCTGCATGCTGCAGGACTGGTGCAGATACTTGATTCCTCTCCTCTTACTGAGGAAAAAGGACTCTGAAAAGAGGGGAAGTTAGGGCAAGAAGACCGAACTACATGAGGGCTAAGATGCTGGGGATCTTCAGGGGAGATGCTGAAGAGACACTGCCAGAGAAGGACTCAGGGTACCAGTCAGCCCTAAGGGCCTGCTGGTCCCGGGCATGGGTTGTGGGGCCAGGTGAGGTGGGTCCAGTGGAGAATTCTGGTTCTGATTGGACCCTGTCTGACAGCCTGAGGGCCTGTGAAGGATCCATTTGACAGGAAGGCAGGGATAAAACCAAACCTACTCCTTTTTCTTATAGTTCATGTCTTTGAGCCTTGAGCTGCAAACTAGCCTCTCCTGCTGACTTTCCAATTTCCTGTGTTCTCCGACACCCGGGTATAAACCTCAGGGTGATAACCCGCACTTTCCACGTTTACTCAGTTATCAGATTCTGAAGGTCCTTCATAAAACAGTTGCCTTTTATTCCCACTTCCTCCACCTAGCCCAAGTCCCTGCTCCCATGCCTAGACTACTGTAATAGCCTCCTAGCTGTGATGCCCTTTGGTCTGTCCAGGGCATCATGACTAGATTAATCCTGCAGAAGAATTGTTACCACCATGTTTATTGCCTTCCGTGGTGCTCTCTGTTGCTAGCCAGGAACAGTACAGCCTCTCTGTTCTTTAGCTCAGGACCTTTCCCAGTTTGGCACACAGCCTACCTACCTTTCTGGCTTTATCTTCCAGAACGTCCTAGCATGCACCTTTGACTCAAATCAAACTAGATTACTCAGTGTTTCTTGAAAGCACTTTTTCTTCCTCTTAACCTTTGCTCCTGCTTTTCTCTCTATCTGGAAGGGTCCTCTCTCACATTCATTTACTCATTTTAAAATATTTATTGAGCACCTTCTTTGTATTTTGAACATCTTCAGACTTACAGAAAAGTTGAAAGAGTAGTACAATGAACATGTATCTAGATTCACCAGTTGTTAACCTTTTGCCACATTTCTTTCTCTTTTTCCCTAGATCCACTAAAAATAAGTTGCAGGCATTAAGACACTTCACCCCTAAATATTTTGGCCCATATCTCCTAAAAATGAGGACATTTTCTCACGTAACCACAATATCCTTTTTAAAAATTTGTGGTAAAATATACATAACGTGAAATTTACTATTTTAACCATTTTAAGTATACAGTTGCGTTGCATAGAGCTGATTCACTTTGTTATACAGCAGAAACTTAACACAACGTTGTAAAGCAATTATACTCCGATAAAGATGTTAAAAAAAAACACATGTATACAACTGTGGCATTAAGTACATTCACAGTGTTATGCAACCATCACCACTATCCACTTCCAGAACTTTTTCATCATCCTGAAAAGAAACTGTACCCAGTAAATATCCCATCCTCCCCTGGTAACCTCTGTTCTACTTTCTGTCTCTATGAAGTTGCCTGTTCTAGGTAGTTCATGTAAGTGGAATCATGCAATATTTGTCCTTTTGTGTCTGGCTTATTTCATTTAGCATAATGTCTTCAAGGTTCACCCATGTTGTAGCATTGTCAGAATTTCATTCCTTTTAAAGGTTGAATAATATTCTGTTGTATGTATATATCACATTTTGTTTAGCTACTCATCTGTTGATGGACACTTGGGTTGTTTCCACCTTTTGGCTGTTGTGAACAATGCTTCTAGGAGCACGGGTGTGCAAGTATCTGTTTGAGTCCCTGCTTTCAATTCTTTCAGGTGTATACCTAGAAGTGGAATTGCTTGGTCATATGCTAAGTCTATGTTTAACTTTATGAGGAACTGGCAAACTATTTTCCATGGCGACCAAGAAATTTCACAGTGCAGTATTATTATCTAGACTAATTAGACCATAATTACATTTCTCTACATATCCCTAAAATCTAGACTAGTCCTCTTGCCTTTTTGTTTTTCATGACATTGATACTTTTGAAGAATCCAAGCTAGTTTTCTGGTAAAATATCTCAGTTGGAATTTCTTTGAATGTTTCCTCACAATTAGATTCAGGTTAAACCTTTTTGCAAGAATACTACATAAGGGACACGCTCTCTCTTGCGTTGTTTCAATCATTTAATATTGCTTTATCTCATTAGTGTTGATGCTGAACCACTAAAACACCTTACATATAGGGGTACAATGATAGGAAGAAAAGGGGGATAGAAGATAATGGAATCACACCTTTAAATTGCTGACAAAGGGAGAGTTTCAGTCCAGAATTCTATAGCCAATGAAAATATCCTTCAAAATGAAAGAGAAATAAAGACTTTTTCAGAAAAATGAAAGATAAGAGAATTTATTGCCAGCAGACTTGCACTGTGAGAAATGCTAAATGAAGTTATTTAGGCTGAAAGGAAATTTGGAAACTTGGATCTATAGGAAGGAAGAGCCACAGAATTGATAATTCTGGGTAATTATAAAACCATGGCTTTTTTCTTCTCTTAATTTCCATAAAAGACAAATGACTGTTTACAGCGAAAGTAATATAATTGTAAGATGCAGTTTATGACATACGTAGGAATAAAATATATGATAATAGTACAAAATATGGGAGAGTAGATTATATTATAGTTTTTTCTTTTGTGAAATGTGGAGTTCAATTACACTGTGAGAAATTAGTGATACATATTTATAATTTCTAGAGCATTAAAAATAATAAAAAGATATAGCTAAAATGCAAAGAGATGAAACAAAGTATAATATTAATTATATTAAATATTGAATTATAATGTGTGACAATTATATCTATATTAATAATTAATACTATTACATTTATAATATTAATATAAATATTTTCAGTTCCTCAAAAGAAGTCAGGAAAAGAACTGAGGAACAAAAGAACATATAGGGCAGACCTTCCCTGGTGGCACAGTGGTTAAGAATCCGCCTGCCAATGCAGGGCACATGGATTCGATCCCTGGTCTGGGAAGATCCCACATGCCGTGGAGCAACTAAGCCCGTGCTCCACAACTACTGAGCCTATGCTCTACAGCCCACGAGCCACAACTACTGAGCCCGCGTGCCACAACTACTGAAGCCCACGCGCCTAGAGCCTGTGCTCCGCAACGAGAGAAGCCACTGCAATGAGAAGCCCGCGCACCGCAACAAAGAGTAGCCCCCACTCGCGGCAACTAGAGAAAGCCCGCGTGCAGCAACAAAGAACCAATGCAGCCAAAAGTAAATAAATAAATTAATTTAAAAAATATAATAATAAAGAACATATGGGGCAAATAGAAAACAAATAGCAAGATGATAGACTTTGTTATGGGTTGAATTGTGTCCCCCACCAAAGCATATATTGAAATCCTGCACCTCTGAATGTGACTTATTTGGAGACAGGTCTTGTTTTTTTTGTCTTTAAAAATTTATTTTATTTTATTTTTTTGGAGATAGAATCTTTGTTGTTGTTGTTTTTTTTAGCTTCATTAAAGATAAGCTCCTTTATTTCATACAGATATACAGATACATATACATATAGATAGATATATAATCTTTTTTCTGATTTTATTTTCTTTTTATTGAAGTATAGTTGATTTACAATGTTGTGCCAATCTCTGCTGTTATAACAATTTTTTTAATACTAATTACATCTTTATTTTAATAAACGCTGTCCTTGGTTATTATATCCTACTTTTCCAAGGAGATAGAGTCTTTACAGAAGTATTATGTTAAAATGAGGTCATTAGGGTAGACCCTAATCCAATATAACTGGTGTCCTTATAAGAAGAGGAAATTGGGACACAGACGTGTACAGAGAGAAAATGATGTGAAGGCACAGGGAGAAGATGGTTGTCTGCAAGCCAAAGATTGAGGCCTGGAATAGATCCTTTCCTCATAGCCCTCAGAAGGAACCAACCCTGCCAACACCATAATCTCAGACTTCTTCCTTCCAGAACTATGAGTAAATAAATTTCTGTTGTTTAAGCCACCCAGTCCATGGTACTTTGTTATGGCAGCCCTTGTAAACTAACACAGACTTAAACCCAACTGTATTAATAATTCCATTAAATAGAAATGCTCCAATTAAAAAGCAGAGCTTGTCAGAATAAAAAGTCAAAACCCAACTGTAGTTGACCCTTGGACAATGCAGGGGTAAGGGGCACCAACCTTCCCTGCAGTGGAAAATGTGAGTATAACTTTACAGCTGGCCCTCCCTATCCACAGTTCTGCATCAACGGATTCAACCAACTGATGATCGTTTAGTACTGTAGTACATATTTATTGAAAAAAAATCCGTGTATAAATGGACCTGCAGTTCAAACCTGTGTTGTTCAACCTGTATATATCTAAAAGAGGTATAATTTTAACATATAGACACAATGTAAAAGGATGAAAAAAGATATTCTATGCACATAGAAAGCTGGTATGGCTATATTAATATTGGACAAAGAAATGTCACGACAAGGAGAATTAGCAGAGAAAAAGAGAGACATTTCATAATCAAAAAAGGGTCGATTGAGGAAGGAAGATATAATCCTAAATGTATATGCACCCAATAACAGAGCTACAGAAAATGAAATAAAAGCTGACAGAACTGACAAACCTCTTAGGTAGCCTCATCCACCAGAGGGCAGACAGCAGAAGCAAGAAGAACTACAATTCTGCAGCCTGTGGAAGGAAAACCACATTCACAGAAAAACAGACAAAATGAAAAGGCAGAGGACTTTGTACCAGATGAAGGAACAAGATAAAACCCCAGAAAAACAACTAAATGAAGTAGAGATAGGCAACCTTCCAGAAAAAGAATTCAGAATAATGATAGTGAAGATGATCCAGGACCTCGGAAAAAGAATGGAGGCAAAGATCGAGAAGATGCAAGAAATGTTTAACAAAGACCTAGAAGAATTAAAGAACAAACACCTGAAGAATCAAAGAACAAACAAACAGAGATGAACAATACAATAACTGAGATGAAATGAAAAATACACTAGAAGGAATCAATAGCAGAATAACTGAGGCAGAAGAATGGATAAGTGACCTGGAAGACAGAATGGTGGAATTCACTGCTGTGGAACAGAATAAAGAAAAAAGAATGAAAAGAATGAAGACAGCCTAAGAGACCTCTGGGACAACATTAAATGCAACAACATTCACATTATAGGGGTCCCAGAAGGAGAAGAGAGACAGAAAGCACCCGAGAAAATATTTGAAGAGATTATAGTCGAAAATTTCCCGAACGTGGGAAAGGAAATAGCCACCCAAGTCCAAGAAGAGCAGAGAGTCCCAGGCAGGATAAACCCAAGGAGAAACATGCCAAGACACATAGTAATCAAACTGACAAAAATTAAAGACAAAGAAAAATTATTGAAAGCAACAAGGGAAAAATGACAAATAACATACAAGGGAACTCCCATAAGGTTAACAGCTGGTTTCTCAGCAGAAACTCTACAAGCCAGAAGGGAGTGGCATGATATAATTAAAGTGATGAAAGGGAAGAAACTACAACCAAGATTACTCTACCCGGCAAGGATCTCATTCAGATTCGATGGAGAAATCAAAAGCTTTACAGACAATCAGGGCTTCCCTGGTGGTGCAGTGGTTGAGAGTCCACCTGCCGATGCAGGGGACATGGGTTCGTGCCCTCGTCCGGGAGTATCCCACATGCTGCAGAGTGTCTGGGCCCACGAACCATGGCCGCTGAGCCTGCGTGTCCGGAGCCTGTGCTCCACAATGGGAGAGAGGCCACAACAGTGAGAGGCCCGCGTACCGCAAAAAAAAAAAAAAAAAGAAGAAGAAGAAAAAGACCTACAAAAACAAACCCATAACAATTAAGATAAAGGTAATAGGAACATATATATCGATAATTTCCTTAAACGTGAATGGATTAAATACTCCAACCAAAAGACACAGTCTCGCTGAATGGATACAAAAACAAGACCCATGTATATGCTGTCTACCAGAGACCCACTTCAGACCTAGGGACACATACAGACTGAAAGTGAGGGGATGGAAAAAGATATTCTGTGCAAAAGGTAATCAAAAGAAAACTGGAGTAACAATACTCATATCAGATAAAATAGACTTTAAAATAAAGAATGTTACAAGAGACAAGGAAGGACACTACATAATAAACAAGGGATCAATCCAAGAAGAAGATACAACATTATAAATATATATGCACCCAACATAGGAACACCTCAATACATAAGGCAACTGCTAACAGCTATAAAAGAGGAAATCGACAGTAACACAATAATACTGGGGGACTTCAACACCTCACTTACACCAATGGACAGATCATCCAGGCAGAAAATTAATAAGGAAACACAAGCTTTAAATGACACAATAGACCAGATAGATTTAATTGCTATTTATAAGACATTCCATCCAAAAACAGAAGATTACACTTTCTTCTCAAGTGCACACAGAACATTCTCCAGGATAGATCACATCCTGGGTCACAAATCAAGCCTCAGTGAATTTAAGAAAATTGAAATCATATCAAGCATCTTTTCCAACCACAACACCATGAGATTAGAAATCAATTACAGGGAAAAAAAACGTAAAAAACATAAACACATGGAGGCTAAACAATACGTTACTAAATAACCAAGAGATCACTGAAGAAATCAAAGAGGAAATCAAAAAATACCTAGAGACAAATGACAACAAAAACATGATGATCCAAAACCTATGGGATGCAGCAAAAGCTGTTCTAAGAGGGAAGTTTATAGCAATACAAGCCTACCTCAAGAAACAAGAAAAATCTCAAATAAACAATCTAACATTACACCTAAAGGAACTAGAGAAAGAAGAACAAAAAAAACCCCAAAGTTAGTAGAAGGAAAGAAATCATAAAGATCAGAGCAGAAATAAATGAAATAGAAACAAAGAAAACAATAGCAAAGATCAATGAAACTAAAAGATGGTTCTTTGAGAAGATAAACAAAATTGATAAACCTTTAGCCAGACTCATCAAGAAGAAGAGGGAGAGGGCTCAAATCAATAAAATTAGAAATGGAAAAGGAGAAGTTACAATGGACACCACAGAAATACAAAGCATCCTAAGAGACTACTACAAGCAACTCTATGCCAATAAAATGGACAACCTGGAAGAAATGGACAAATTCTTAGAAAGGTATAACCTTCCAAGACTGAACCAGGAAGAAATAGAAAATATGAACAGACGAATCACAAGTAATGAAATTGAAACTGTGATTAAAAATCTTCCAACAAACAAAAGTCCAGGACCAGATGGCTTCACAGGTGAATTCTATCAAACATTTAGAGAAGAGCTAACACCCATCCTTCTCAAACTCTTCCAAAAAATTGCAGAGGAAGGAACACTCCAAACTCATTCTATGAAGCCACCATCACCCTGATACCAAAACAAGACAAAGGTAGTACAAAAAAAGAAAATTACAGACCAATATCACTGATGAATATAGATGCACAAATCCTCAACAAAATACTAGCAAACAGAATCCAAAAACACATTAAAAGGATCATACACCACAATCAAGTGGGATTTATCCCAGGGATGCAAGGATTCTTCAATATATGCAAATCAATCAGTGTGATACACCATATTAACAAATTGAAGAATAAAAACGATACCATCATCTCCATAGATGCAGAGAAAGCTTTTGACAAAATTCAACACCCATTTATGATAAAAATCTCTCCAGAGAGTGAGCATAGAGGGAACTTACCTCAACATAATAAAGGCCATATGTGACAAACCCACAGCAAACATCATTCTCAATGGTGAAAAACTGAAAGCATTTCCTCTAAGATCAGGAATAGGGCAAGGATGTCCACTCTCGCCACTATTATTCAACTTGGTTTTGGAAGTCCTAGCCACGGCAATCAGAAAAGAAAAAGAAATAAAAGGAATACAAATTGCAAAAGAAGAAGTAAAACTGTCACCGTTTGCAGATGACATGATACTATACCTAGAGAATCCTAAAGATGCCACCAGAAAAACTACTAGAACTAATCAATGAATCTGGTAAAGTTGCAGGATACAAAATTAATGCATAGAAATCTCTATCATTCCTATATACTAACAACGAAAGATCGGAAAGAGAAATTAAGGAAACAATCCCATTCACCCTTGCAACAAAAAGAATAAAATACCTAGGAATAAACCTACCTAAGGAGGCAAAAGACCTGTACTCAGAAAACTATAAGACACTGATGAAAGAAATCAAAGATGACACAAACAGATGGAGAGATATACCATGTTCTTGGATTGGAAGAATCAATATTGTGAAAATGACTATACTACCCAAAGCAATCTACAGATTCAGTGCAACCCCTATCAAATTACCAGTGGCATTTTTTACAGAACTAGAACAAAAAATCTTAAAATTTGTATGGAGACACAAAAGACCCCGAATAGCCAAAGCAGTCTTGAGGGAAAAAAAAGGAGCTGAAGGAATCAGACTCCCTGACTTCAGACTATACTACGAAGTACAGTAATCAAGACAATATGGTACTGGCACAAAAACAGAAATATAGATCAATGGAACAGGATAGAAAGCCCAGAGATAAACCCATGCACCTATGGTCAACTAATCTATGACAAAGGAGGCAAGGGTATACAATGGAGAAAAGACAGTCTCTTCAATAAGTGGTGCTGGGAAAACTGGGCAGCTACATGTAAAAGAATGAAATTAGAACACTCCCTAACATCATACACAAAAATAAACTCAAAATGGATTAGAGACCTAAATGTAAAACCAGACACTATAAAACACTTAGAGGAAAACATAGGAAGAACACTCCTTGACATAAATCACAGCAAGATCTTTTTAGATCCACCTCCTAGAGAAAAGGAAATAAAAACAAAAATAAACAAATGGGACCTAATGAAACTTCAAAGCGTTTGCAAAGCAAAGGAAACCACAAACAAGACGAAAAGACAACGGTCAGAATGGGAGAAAATATTTGCAAACGGATCAACGGATAAAGAATTAATCTCCAAAATATATAAACAGCTCATGCAGCTCAATATTAAAAAAATAAACAATCCAATCAAAAAATGGGCAGAAGGGCTTTCCGGGTGGTGCAGTGGTTAGGAATCCACCTGCCAATGCAGGGGACACGGGTTCAAGCCCTGGTCCAGGAAGATCCCTCATGCCGTGGAGTAACTAAGCCCGTGTGCCACAACTACCAAGCCTGCATGCCACAACTACTGAAGCCTGCGTGCCTAGAGCCCGTGCTCCACAACAAGAGAAGCCACCGCAATGAGAAGCCTGTGCACCGCAACAAAGAGTAGCCCCCGCTCACCACAACTAGAGAAAGCCCTCACACAGCAACAAAGACCCAACGCAGCCAAAAATAATAAATAAATAAATAAATTTACTAAAAAAAAAAAAAATGGGCAGAAGACCTAAATAGACATTTCTCCAAAGAAGACATACAGATGGCCAAGAAGCACATGAAAAGCTGCTCAACATCATTAATTACTAGAGAAATGCAAATCAAAACTACAATGAGGTATCACCTCACACAGATTAGAATGGACATCATCAGAAAATCTACAAACAACAAATGCTGGAGAGGGTGTGGAGAAAAGGGAACCCTCTTGCATTGTTGGTGGGAATGTAAATTGATACAGCCACTATGGAGAACAGTATGGAGGTTCCTTAAAAAACTAAAAATAGAATTACCATATGACCCAGCAATCCCACTACTGGGCATATACCCAAAGAAAACCATAATTCAAAAAGACACATGCACCCCAATGTTCATTGCAGCACTGTTTACAATAGCCAGGTCATGGAAGCAACCTAAATGCCCATCGACAGATGAATGGATAAAGAAGATGTGGTACATACATACAATGGAGTATTACTCAGCCATAAAAAGGAACGAAATTGGGTCATTTGTAGAGACGTGGGTAGATCTAGAGACTGTCATACAGAGTGAGGTAAGTCAGAAAGAGAAAAACAAATATCGTATATTAACGCGTATATGTGGAACCTAGAAAATGGTACAGATGAACCGGTTTGCAGGGCAGAAATAGAGACACAGATGTAGAGAACAAACGTATGGACACCAAGGGGGGAAAGCGGCAGGGGGTGGGGGATGGTGGGATGAATTTGGAGATTGGGATTGACATGTATACACTGATGTGTATAAAATGGATGACTAATAAGAACCTGCTGTATAAAAAATAAATAAAATACAATAAAAAGCTGACAGAACTAAAGGGAAAAAACAGACAAATGCACACTTACAGTCAGAGATTTGAAAACTCCTCTACTGATAATTGGTAGAATATCTAGGCAAAAAAGCGATAAGATTTAGAAAATCAGAAGAATACAATCAACCAACTTGATATAATTGACATTAAAAAACTCCACCCCATAATTGCAGAACTTTTTTTTTTCAAGTACACATGTAATATTCACTAAGCTAGATTATATCCTGGGCCATAAGATAAATCTCAATAAATTTCAAAAGATTAAAATCTCATAGAATATGCTCTCTAATCACCATGGAATTAAATTAGAAAAAATATATATCTGGAAAATCCACAGATGGTTAGAAATTAAAGAATGTATTTCTATATAACTAATGAGTCAAAGAAGAAAACAAATGAAATTAGAAAATATATTTTAAGCTGAACAACAATGAAAGCACAGAATATCAAAATTTGTGTAGTGCAGCTAAAGAAGTACTTAGAGAGGGACTTCCCTGGTGGCACAGAGGTTAAGAATCTGCCTGCCTGGTGGCGCAGTGGTTGAGGGTCTGCCTGCCGATGCAGGGGACACGAGTTCGTGCCCCGGTCTGGGAAGATCACACATGCCGCGGAGCGGCTGGGCCCGTGAGCCATGGTCGCTGAGCCTGTGCGTCCGGAGCCTGTGCTCTGCAACGGAAGAGGCCACAACAGTGAGAGGCCCGCATACCGCAAAAAAAAAAAAAAAAAAGAATCCACCTGCCAATGCAGGGGACACGGGTTCGAGCCCTGGTCTGGGAAGATCCCACATGCCATGGAGCAGCTAAGCCCATGCACCACAACTACTTAGCCTGTGCTCTAGAGCCCCTGTGCCACAACTACTGAAGCCCGCGTGCCTAGAGCCCATGCTCTGCAACAAGAGAAGACAACGCAATGAGAAGCCCGCACACTGCAACGAAGAGTAGCCCCTGCTCTCCGCAGCTAGAGAAAGCCCGCGCACAGCAACAAAGACCCAACACAGCCAAAAATAAATAAATAAAAATTTTAAAAAGTACTTAGAGGAAAATATAACTTTAAATGCCTATATCAGAAAAAAAAGACAAAGGTTTAAAATCAATATTCTACATTTCTACCTTAAGAAGCCAGAAAAAGGGACTTCCCTGGTGGTACAGTGGTTAAGAATCCACCTACTAAAGCAGAGGACATGGGTTCGAGCCCTGGTCCAGGAAGTTCCCACATGCTGCGGAGCAACTAAGCCCGTGTGCCACAACTACTGAGCCTGCGCTCTACAGCCTGCGAGCCACAACTACTGAGCCTGCGAGCCACAACTACTGAAGTCTGCGCGCCTAGAGCCCGTGCTCCACAACAAGAGCAGCCACTGCAATGAGAAGCCCGCACACTGCAATGAAGAGTAGCCCCTGCTTGCCACAACTAGAGAAAGTTCGCATGCAGCAACGAAGACCCAACGCAGCCAAAATAGATATATTTTTTTTAAAAAGCGCCAGAAAAAGTTTGGTGGTGTCTCAAAAAGTTAAACAGAATTACCATATGATCCATCAATCCTACTCCTAAATATATACCCCACATATGTTCATATAAAAAGTTGTACATGGATGTTCATAGCAATGTTAGTCATATAGCCAAAAAGTAGAAACAACTCAAATGTCCACCAACTAATGAATGGATAAACAAGATGTGATATATCCACACAATGGAATACTATTCAGCCATAAAAAGGAATGAAGTAATTACAGCATGTATGATTCTTGAAAACCTTATGCTAAATGAAAGAAGCCAGACACAAAAGTCCACGTATTGTGTGATTCCATTTACATGAAATATTCAGAATAGGCAAATCCATGGAGACAGAAAGTAGACTAGTGGTTGGCGGGGAGAACTGGGACTGACTGATAATAGGGTAATGGGAAAGTTCTGGAATTAGATGGTGGCAGTGATTGCACAACATAGTGAATATACTAAAAACCATTGAATTGTACACTTTTAAGTGGTGGATTTTATGTTATGTGAATACTATCTCAAAAATAAATTAGTAAAAGACCAAGTTAAAGCCAAAGGAAGGAAGAGATAGTGAAGAGCAGAAATTAATGCTCTTCACTAATGCTTTTGTATAGAAAATATACAAAGAACAGAGAAAGTTAGCAAAGCCAAAAGTTGGTTCTTTGAAAATATTAATAAATTGATAAACCCCTAGTAAGACTGATTAAGGAAAAGAAGAAGGAAGATACAAATTACCAATTATCAGGGGCAAAAGGGTGAAAATTAATTCAAAATAGATCTTAGACCTAAAGTAAAAACTAAAACAATAAAACATCTAGAAAAAAGCATAGGAGAAGATATTTATTACTTTGGGGTAAGTAAATATTTCTTAGGATATAAAAAGCACTAATCATAAAAGAAAAAATTGATAAATTTCATCAAATTAAAAACTTTGGTTCAAAAAAAAAAAAAACTTTGGTTCTTCAAACAACGCTATTAAGAAAATGAAAAAGCAAGCTGCAAACTGGGAGAAAATATTCACAATACATATATTTAACAAAAGTCATGTATCCAGAATATATAAACAACTTTTACCACTCAATAATAAGAAGCCAAATAACCTGATGTTAAAATGGACAAAATATTTGAAAAGACACTTCACCAAAGGAAATATACAAATGGCAAATAAATCCATGAAAGATGCTCAACATTAGGAAAATGCAAATTAAAACCACAATGGATGGCTAGTGGGAAGCTGCTGCATAGCACCAGGGAGATCAGCTCGGTGCTTTGTGATGACCTAGAGGGATGGGATTGGGAGGGTGGGAGGGAGGCTCAAGAGAGAGGGGATATAGGGATATATGTATACATATAGCTGATTCACTTTGTTGTACAGCAGAAACTAACACAATATTGTAAAGCATTTATACTCCAATAAAGATGTGGAAAAAAAACCCCACAATGACGTACCACTTTACACTCATTAAACGGTTAGAATTCAAAAGACTAACAATAACAAGTGCTGGTAGGATATGGGGCAACAAAAACTTTCATGCATTGCTGATGGGAATGTAAAAGGGTAGAACCACTTTGATGATAGCATAGTTGTCAATCCTCAATAAAATGATCTTTAAATAATCAAAAAAAAGAAAAAGTAGAACCACTTTGGAAAACAGATTAGCAGTTTCTTGTAAAATTGAATGTATATTATGTTACACCTTCCAGCAATTCGACTCCCTGGCATCTACACAAGAGAAATGAAACTAAATGCCTACACAAAGACTTGTACCTAAATATTCATAGCAGCTTGATTCATTAGAGTCCAAAACTAGAAATAACCCAGATGTTCATCCATTGATAAATGGATAACTACATTTTAGTATATTCATACAATGGAATATTACTCAGCAACAAAGATGAGTGAAGTGCTGATACACAACATGAATGGATCTCACAGACACTGTACTGAGTGAAATAAGTCAGATGTGCTGAATGGTGGCATTTGTATGAGTTCTAGAACAGGCAAAACAAATCTTTGATTATAGGAATCAAATTGCCTAGGATGGGAGAGGAGGGAGAGATTGGATGCAAAGGAGAGTGAGGGAACTTTCTGGGCTGATGGAAATGTTCTAGATCTTAATTGGGTTGGTAGTTACACTGGTGTATAACTATTATTTTGGTGGCATGGCCAGAATAAATAAATAAAATAAGATCTGTAGTTTTATTGTAGATAAATGATACTTCAAAAAGTTAATTTAAAAAGAAATCAGCATACTGATACCTCTAATTCAAATCCAGCACTTCAGGACTCTTCCTCACCTTCCGCCATTCCTTTTTTTTTTGGCCCCTCCTCGCGGCTTGTGGGATCTTAGTTCCCCGACCAGGGATCGAACCCGTGTCCCCTGCAGTGGAAGCGTGGGGTCCTAACCACTGGACCGCCAGGGAATTCCCCCCCATTCCATATTTTATCTCCCTTTTTTCACAGTGCAATCTCTGGTTCCCAACATTTATATGTTTATTCATTATTTTCTATTTTTAATACAAAAACAGCAAAACAGTTTTAGAATTAGTACACCAATACCATTATCAACAACAAACCTACTAAGTAAAGTTCAAGTTTTTTTGTGTGTGTGGTTCTTTTGTTCTTACGAAGTCCATGAACTGTGTTCAAAAGTTACTTGAATCCTTATATTCTTTTTCTGTGAGGTTATATTATTAATTTGACATACAGTTGGGTTGATTTGTTACCGTTTATATTCAATTTTAGGATTTTTGAAAATCTCTATGTGGTTCAAGAGCCGAAACTATATAAGAAAATATACTTGGAGAAATATCCTTCCTATCCTGTCTCATCCACTCCGTTCTTACCTACCCCCAACAGTAACCGTTTTATTCGTTTCTAGTTTATTCTTCCCAGTGTTCCCTTTTTGGAATATATATCTCATTTCCCCTTCTTTCTTACACAAAGGTAGTATACTACATACTTAACAATTTGTCCTGGTAATCACTCCATATCAGCTAATGGAAATCTTCCTCATTTTTAAAAATGGCTACACAGTATTCCCTTGGGCGGGTTTATTTAATCCGTGGACAAGAATTTAGGGTGTTTCCAATATTCTGCTTTTACAAATAATGCCACAGTGAATACACTTATGCATATGTTGTTTTATGTTTGTGGAAGTAAATTTTCAGGGTAAATTCCTAGCAGTGGGATTGCTGGGTCAAAAGTAAATGCTGTCATCTTATCAGTGTCACCAATTCCTCTCCATAGAGGCTGTGCCATTCTGTACTCCTGCATGTTTCCCCCAAGCCTTGCCAACAGAGTGTACTGTCCAAATGTTTTAGCATTTGCCAGTCTTATTTGGAGTGAAGTTGTGCAACTTTTCATGTATTTAAGGGTAGACTGGAAAAACTTTAAGGTTTGCGACCCAAGCCATATATTCCACATATTAGTCACAGTAACAGATGCCCCATCTGCATTTGTTAGATGAATAAATGAATGAACTGGTTGGACTTTTATACTGGACTCATCATGTTTGCACTCTTGTGAAACCTGTCCCTGTGACAAGTTGACTCTTGTCCCAGTGTAGGGCAGTGCCAGGGGCCTGGCAGAGGTCTAGTAAAAGAGGAGATGGGCCTTCTAGAGGGAATGAGTCCTGGACTTTCCCACTGCCAGGATTCCACCATACAGACAGGTAGAAGACCCTTTTCTCCCAGAGGAATATAGTAAAAAGAGTGCAGCATCATGAGTGCAGGGATATGCACAAAGCCATCGCGATGCACGATACAATAATCCAATACCCTAGTGGTATTGTTTCTATTATTTTTAATACTTGTTAAATAAGTGCATCAACATGGATGAGAGTTTTTTTCTTATTGATTGATTAAATAGGTAATATAGTTACATAGTTCAAAGTTCAAAAGTCTTATTCAATGAAAAATTTCCCCTCATTCCTATTTCCAAGCCACCAAGTTACCTTCCTCTCAAAGGCAACTGGTGGTATCAAGTTCTTGGGTGTCTTTTCAGAGATACTGTATGCATGAAACAAGTGAATACACACCTTTTAACCTAAGTTATAGCAGAGTGTGCACAGTGTTCTGTGAATCCTTTTTTACACGTAACTGTATATTTCACAGGTCATCCCATTCTGCACCAATACACAAAGAGCTTCCTCAAACTTTTCCACAGCACAGCATCCATCATTTACTACAACTTACATTCTGGTTGCCTCACTGAGAGACATGTAGGCTATTTATAGTCTTTGCTATTACAAACAGTGCTATAATGTTATTTTATACATACAAGAGTATCTGTAGGATACATTTCTACATAGGAACTGAAAGGGATATGTGTATTTGTAATTTTGGTAAATAATGCCCAATTGGTGTCTTTGGGATTGTACCAGTTTACACGCCAGTATTGTGGGAGGTAATGTAGGATCCTGGGCGGCCATGCTCTTGAGAGCATGTAGAAAAGTTGGCTGGATTCTCCTCCACACTCTGGATAGGATGACTGTCTCCACTCTCATGTGAGAGGACCTCAGATAAACGCTCAGCAGGCTGGCCCAGTGGCGGCACAGGCTTCAAAATAGGAATGGAACAGGATCCTGCTTCTGAAGTTGACAGACAGCCTTGATGCCTTCCTTGACGAGAAGGCTCTAGGAAAAGATGGCTCCTGCCATCAAGGCCACACAACCCCCAGAAGTGACTTAGATGGAGATCAGATTTCACTGGAGTTTAGGCCTGACCTTCATAACTGGTACATAAATGGTTCTCACAGGCTGGACAGGACCAACCAATCAAACAGTAGGTGTGAGTGAAGTGGGAAGGTTCTTTCAGCTTTGAGTGCTTACTATGTAGCGATCCCTGTGCTAGTTACACTGGTGACAAGGATAAAATACCCTCCAGCAGTGGAGACAATGAAATGTATTGTTGCAGCAATGTGACATGCTATAATAAAATATAACCAGGTTATCACAGGATGCAGAGGAGGAGAGCTGCAAGGAGAGAACAGCATGCAATCCAGGTGGGACTCGCAGGACAGGAGCCATTGGAACCTCTTGGTGAAGTGAGGGAGGCTTCCACCCCATAGGAGGTCTCTAGGAAATGCCTCTTCCTTCAAGAGACAAAGGACTGAAGTAGGACTCAAGAATTACCAAGGACCTTGTCCACCTTGTGGAAGCCGCTACTCATCCTTAAATGCTGAGCTAAAGGGCCGTTTTCAGGAAGTCTGAGTTCCCTGAGTCCGTTTTACACCCGTCTTGTGGCAGTGTTTAAAATTCTCCTATACGTCTTTTCTGCCTCTCTCGTGCACTGCAGTAAGCTCTTGAAGCTTAGGGACCAGGGCTCTGTGTCTCTCTCGCGCACTGCAGTAAAGCTCTTGAAGCTTAGGGACCAGGGCTCTGATTTGCCTGTGCTGACTGGCACAAAGTTGTTTTCTAGATTAGGACTCAGGTGGATGGACTGGAGACCTACCTGCCGAGAAAACTAGCAATCATGTTGAGGATCCCCTAAGTCCTGGAGGTGGTGTTAACCCAAATTTGCTCAAGCTGGCACTGCTGTGGCTTCCATCTACTTCTAGAATTGTCTAATTCAGAAATGTCTTCCTTTCCCTGCATACTCGAGTTTCTTGGTAAATTAGCTCCTTAAGCCCTCACGCTATTAGTGAGTTTGTCAGAGTTTGAGGGTGGATAAGTGCTGCCACACCTGAGTCAATAAAGAATGAATCAGTGTGCCCCTCTTTGATGGGTGTGGCATGGTAGATACTACGACAGCTGAGATGCCAGTGAGAATTACAAAACAAGGACAGAGGGAAGCAGGAAATGTGGGGACCGAATTAGGGTGAGCCATCCTGTACCTTTCCACCTCCTCCTAATGAGATCTTCCTTGACGTCTCGGCACCATCACACCAGCCACTACCACTTGTGAAGCTCTCGGGAGCCTCCCGAACACTACGTCGACTCTCCTGCCACTCTGACACTCTCCCCTCTTCTTTGCTGGCCTTCTTCCACCTTCTTCTAGAGAGAATTTTCCCAAGTGCCATCTTTGGTCCTATCTTTGCACCCTCTCCCTGTCTCCCTCTCCTCTCTCAGAGAACTCGTCCATGGTCATGGGCTCAAATGTCAGCTCCTGGCAGGTGATTCCCCTCTGTCCCCTGGATTCCACACCCTTCTCTGACCTTGCTGCTGGACTTGACCTCTGGGTTTCCATTGCCTACTAGATGTTTCCATTTGGATGTCCTGTCGTCATCTCAAACTAAACATGCCTGAGATCAAGCCTGTCTTCCCCTCCCAGTTTCCATTTTGTTCTGCCCATGGCACCAGCATTCTCTCACCCACCCGAGCTCAAAACCTGAGTCATAGTGGCCGGCTCCTCCCCATATCCTTCCTTCCCAAACGCAGGTCTTGCCAGCTTCCTTTGCAGCCTCTCGTATAGCTAGCTCTTTGTCCTTTGCATTGTCTGCTAATCTAGGTCTCAGCACCCATGTTTTGAATATTTTATAGCTTCCTACTTGGCCCTCCTGCCTGCAGTTTCTTCCCCGTCTAGTCTGGTCAGACAGATTCTCCAGAATGATTATTTTTATCCTGTCCCTCTCCTGCTCAAAAACCTTCAGGCACTCTCATCACCACCGATGAGTCCAGACTCCTTTGTCTCAGGCTCAAGAACCTGTGTTTGTTCCGCCACCTCACTAGTGTTATGCCACATGACATGAGTGCAGGCTCTGGAGCGGGACTCTGGGATCAAATCCTGTTTATTCTCCTCAGTCACATGCTGTGTGATCCTGGGCAAGTACTTAACCTTTCTGTGCCTGAATTTCCTCTCTAAATTGCTTTATAAAATGTTTATAATAATTTCTAGGATTGCTGTGAGGAAAAAAGGCACTTAGGACAGTGCTGGATACACAGCAAGCACCGAAACGCCAGCTTTGGGCTGCGCTGGTTTTTGTAGAGCAAGTGCTGCAGTCTGCACACATCTCCCCTGGGTACACACACCCACCTCTCCTCACCGCCTTTGCTCAACCCAGTCCCTCAGTCTAGAATGTTTTTCTCTGTCTGCTGACTCTTACTCACCCTTCAAGGGCCGCTGACCTATTTCCTCCCAACACACGCTTGTTTGGTGCTTTCTGCAGTGCAGCTCAGCCTCGGCTGGGTGGTAGTGGGCGTGTCGCGGTATATGAAACCAGCCATAGGCCACACAGGACCACATCTTCCTGGGGTTCATTTTACTTGGTAAGTAAGTTCAGCCATTTTTACGTTACAGCAACTACCCCACACACATCATGGAGCAGAATGCAAAATTGGCCAAAGAGAAAACACACAACTACTAAGAATGTTCAGAGTGGCCCTGGTGGCGAGTGTGCATTCATTCTGCAGTGGAAAGTTCTGAGAAGCAGGGGCCTGGTGGGTTGAGAGGCCAGGCGTGATGAGGTAAGGCGGGGGCCATGCCGACGTGGCAGTCCTGTGCTCAGGGCCCTTGCAGTGAGGGTCCCTTTAACACTCTCTCCTTCCTGAGAACTCCATGTCTATACCTTCCTACTTGCCCCAAGGTAGCACTTGTAGTACATTTTTTTTTTTTTTTTGTGGTACGCGGGCCTCTCACCGCTGCGGCCTCTCCCGTTGCGGAGCACAGGCTCCGGACGGGCAGGCTCAGTGGCCATGGCTCACGGGCCCAGCCACTCCACGGCATGTGGGATCTTCCTGGACCGGGGCATGAACCTGTGTCCCCTGCATCGGCAGGCGGACTCTCAACCACTGTGCCACCAGGGAAGCCCCTGTAGTACATTGTTTTTCAGCTTTCCACATGGGTGGGTCTTATCTCTTCGATGCCACCCTAAGCACCTGGAGTGCAGGTGCGGGTGGGAATGCAGGTGTGGGGTAACACAGTGGGAAGACAGACCCAGGTGGGAATTGAGCCCCGGTGCTCATGGATGAAGCAGGGCACTTTCCCTCTCAGCCTCGGTTTCCTTATCTGTGAGAGTGGATAATACTCACCTAATGAGATTGTTCTGAGCAGTCAACTAGACAGCGTGAAGTGCAGCAGATGGCGTGGGTTGGCGCTCACTAAACATCAGATCCCTCCCAGCGTACCAGGCTGTCAGCAAGCATCTGATTCTTGAATGTTCCCATCCCAAACCGTGTCCTCCTACCTGCATCTACTCGCATATCCTCTGCCTCCCTTCCTGTCACAGTGGATGCTCCGATCTAAGTCCACACTCTTCCCTGTGTCCTAGTCCTGGCCCTTCTCAACTTCACAAAGACTCCCTGTCGGGTCACTCTCCTCACCGGGTCATTATGCTGTACTGTCACTCTAGCTAAAGCAAAAGACGAGACAGAACAACAAATCAAAACGGTTCCTTGATCCCACACCCTCTCCAGTGGCCACTCGTTTCTCTGCTCCCTTTACAGTAAAAGGTCTCTGAAAGGATCAGCATGCTCCCCGTTTCCACTTCCCCTGCCCTTCCCCCTGAGCCCACTCCAGGCCCGGTCCCATCCCCATCACCCCGTGGGAGCTGCTTGTCTCCTGCGACCGCCACGTTGCCGAGTCCAGTGTGCTCTTCTTCTCAGGCTTCATTTTACCAGCCTCTCAGAAGCATCTGAGACTTTGACCCTCTGCCCAGGCTTCCCAGGCCCTACCCTCTCCTGACTTCTCTCCAGTCTGGCCCCTCCTCGGTCTCCTTGCTCAGGCCTCCCTTGCCTCTAAGCATAGAAGCCTCAGCGCTGTCCTTGGACCACTTCTCACCTCTAACTGTACTCACTCAGGTAATCTCATCCCCACACACGGCTTTAAATGCCACCTAAAAGATGCCCCAATTTATACCTCAAACCCAGAGCTCTCCCTAGAATTCCAGACTTGCATGTCCACTGCCTACTCCCCAGCTTGGATGTGTCACAGACCTCAAATCTGAACTCTTAATTCCCTGCCCCACCCTCCCCTTCCCGCAATCTTTCCCATCTTAGTAATGGGAACTCTGTTCTTCCAGTTGCTCAAGCCAAAACCTTTGGAGTTATCCTTGGCTCCTCTCTCTCTTAAACCCCACAGCCAACTGATCAGCAAGTCCTGTCAGTTAGTTCCCCTTCAAAATACAGAAAGAAAAGAAGCTGGCCGCTTCTTACCACCTCCATCTCCCACGCGGGGCTAAATCACCATCACCTCTCACGAGGCCAACTCCAGCAGCCTCCTGAGTGGTTTCACTGCCTCTTCTTCCCCCAAACCCACAGTCTGTTTTCTACCAACAGCCAGAGTAATGCTTTCAAGACGTAAGATTGATTGTCATTTATTGGCTTAAGACCCACCCCACCAGTGTCTTCCTCTCTCACTCAGGATAAAATCCAGGTTCCTCGTCCCGGTCCACAAGGCCCTGTGGGACCAACCTGCTACCTCTCTGGCCTCATTTGCCCCCCCCACTTCCTCGCTCCCTCTGCCCAGTCCCTGGCCTCCGTGCTGCCCCTGGACCAGTCTGGAAACACGCCTGCCTTGGGGAGGGTGTGCTTGTTGTCTCTTCGGCCTGCCCGATGCCACCCTGTTGGAGAGCCTCCCCCGACCAACCTCTTCAGCACCCTTGGCATTCTCTGACCTCTCACCCTAATTCTGCCCAGCACTGACCACCGCCTGACATCATATTTACGTGTGTGTTGTTGTCCATCTCCTCACCACTAACAGCCCAGAGGAGCTCTAGAGCCCAGCACACAGCAGGTGCTCAGCAGCCGGGCAGGGGCCACGGCGGAGACGGGAAGAGCCCAGTGCACACGGCCCCAGTCTCTGCGCCACCACATACCTGCTGCTGGCGCTTCTGGGCAACTTTGGACAACCGTCTAGGCTTCAGTTTCCCTCTCTGTAAAACCTACCATGAAGGACTTTTAGGAAATTTAGGGATAATACATTTAAAGTACTTGAGGCATGGTCAGTACTCAGTAAAATGGGGACTAAAAAGGCCACTTGATTGCCCTCTAGGCCTGTTCCCAAGGAGTTAATAGTTCTGTCTCTGCCTGCCCCAGGATGGAGGGCTGATGCATCAGATGAAGTAACACCATTAAAAGGAGTACTGATTCCGTTCTCCACGTCGTATGTCCCAGGGTGCCCTAAGCGCTGTTTCTGAATACGGCCAGTTCTCCTCCATCCCCAGGACCTTCCAGTTCCCTAACAAAGCTCCTCAGATGATGGCCATCTTTGAGCAGGTCCTGCAGGTTGAAACGCTCCCCCAACCCTGCTTTGGATCCAGGTGGCCCCCATGTGGGAAAGTACAGGTGCTTGCTGGGTATGTGTATGTCTGTCTGGACCTTATGAGTCATGGGCCCCATGGATCCTGCTCTGACAAAGAACCCATTTTTGTGAGGTGGGCAGCCCTGGGCAGGCTAGGTGGTGGCTCCAGTGGGGTTTTCCTGGCTGGTAAGGGAAGGTGGCTAGAATAGTGTGCGCCACCAGGGGGCGCCAGAGGTTGCTCAGCGCTTGTGAAGACTGACTGTTGGTTTTTTTTTTTTAAGGTGTCTCTCTTTCCTTCCTCTCAGGTCTAGGGTTAGGCAGTGGAAGAGGCACACGCACCTTGCAGGAAAGCATGGTGCTAGTTCTCTCCTACCTATCAACCTTCTGGGTGCTGCCCGTCCAAGCAGGGCCACATTACGAGACTGGAGGTCAGGCTCCCAGGCTCAGAGTTCTTTATTGATAAGCACTAGTGAACCCCTCGCCCCGTAAGCTCAGCCAGTTCTGCCCTCAGATTCCCAGCCTGAGGTGTGGAGTACATCTTTGCCTCTTCGGTCTTCTGCCTTCTGCCGGAGTCTGGTTCTTCCCAAAGCTGTGCCTAATTTGCCACATCATCCCAAGGACCACAGTGTTCAGGTCAGGCACGTGGCAGCTTCAGAAGGGTCATGGCCAGGTCCTCGTCCTCAGAAACCACTCTCCACGTAGGAGGTGCTTGGCTTCGGCTGTGTCGGATCTCAGAGGGGGCACTGGGAGCCTGCTGGTCGGACCTCCACATTCAGCCTCTTCCCTTCACTGTGAACCTCTTTCCTGCCAAATGTTCTCCACAGCAGAGCTGAGCCGAGGGGCAGCAACTGGTTCTAGCTTGTGTCTGGAGGTCCTCAAGTAGTGGGCGGGAGGTCTAAGGTGGTGCTTCAGAGGGGGTAGAGATGCCAGAGGCTGTGCGAGGGGGTGTGGGATGGAGGGAAAAACCCGCATCAGTTAAGTCTCTTGATCGGCTCTCACCAGCCCCAGCTCTTGGCCACGGCCTCTGGTCCTTGGCCAACCTCTCAGTATTAAATAGTCCCTTGGGCCCTAGTGTACGCTTCCTTCACCATTAGCTCAGAGATAAGTATTAAGGCAAGCTTCTGCCTCCTGAGCGCAGCACCTTGTAGAACCTTCTTGCCTGCTCAGCGAGGACCCCCCAAGGCTGCACCTATTTCTTCCTCCGGTCAGGACGGCCCCCATCCAGGGCCAGGCGGTGCCTGGAGAAGTCCCTGGCTCCCCTGAGAGCCCCCCACCGGCCTCTGACCTGCACTGGAAGCGCGGATCACCGGGGTGGGTCTGCAGCACCTGCCACACTTCTTGGGGAGGCTCTAAGCCCATCTGCTCTGCGCGATGCCAGCGTTGCAGCCGTGTGATCCCTGCGGGGGTGGAAAGAAGACAGTGGGGCCTCGTGGGGGGCAGGGAAGCGTCCAGGCTAGAGAGTGTGGGTGGAGGGGTGTGTCAGGACCTCCACACCCCTGGTTTCCAGACACAGTGCTGAGAGGGTCAGGCAGGGGCTGGGGCTGCTTGGGTGCCGAGTGGGTGGCAGGACTGGCTCCGGGATGTGCTCTCGGGGCCTGAGGGGGCTCTCACCTGTGCAGGGCCCATACTGCCAGGCCAGGTCAAACTGCCTCAGCAGCTCCATCTCCGCTTCATCCACGCTCAGGGGCTGGGGCTCTTCCCCTGCAATGACATGCTGCTCCTCAGGCCTGCCCAAGCCTGTGCCCTGCCGGGCTGGTCCCCTGCCCCTTGCCTCACAGCTGACCCACTGTTCCCCAGCCCTCACCGCCCCTTTGCCTCTGCTGTCCACTGCCAGGTCTGGTGTAGGAAGCAGAGGACATACTTCACTTCCCCTTCCATTGCCCACGTTCTCTCGTGTCCCTCACATCCACTCCTCCCGCCCTCCCACACCTCAGAGACCTAGCTCTGGTGCCAGCTCCCCCTTGCTGTGCCCAGCGGAGCCCTCCCTCCTCTTCACTACAGGGTAGGAGTCAGTGATGAGCCGTTTCCGGCCCATGGCGGCCACCCAGGCAGGCGGAGAAGGAGGCGACTGCCGGGAAGGAGAGACAGGCCAGCGGGCACGAGAGAGACAGCTGCAGAGAGAGAGAGAGTGAGAGAGGGCTGGGGCCAGAGAGCAAGCCTGGGGCCAGCGATGGGCAGACGGATGACCCAGACAAACAGAAAGGAAGTCCGAGGGTTCCAAGGAATGACGCCTCTCCCCCACCCCCACAGGCATGCAAACAGCAAAGACCTAAGCCAATGGGAGGCCGCCTCTGTGGGGCAGGGCTTATCCCCAGCCAATGACAGGTGGTGCAGGCAGAGGGGGCGGGGCATCTGATGCAGCTGCGTTCTGGGGGAGAAGGGGTGAGGCTGGGGTGGGGGACCTGTCATGATATCGCCAGACTGCACCACCTCCTCCTGCCCCCCCCCCCACTGGTCTACAGCGGGTCTCTGGGGACTTGCAGAGTGTTATCCTCAGCCTCTCACTTCCCGTTTTCCCTTCCTAGGCAAATGTTCTTTTCAGCCTCACTAATCCCCGTGGCCGGTGTGTAACTCCCCAGAGCCCAGCCGGAGACTTCCAGTCCCGCCCCTTGGCCCACCGAGTGTTGTGTGGGCAGGTCTGGAGGTCCGGAGAGAGTTTGGGCTCATCCCGACCCCTTCCCGGCTCCCACGGCACCCCCACCGGCCCTAGGAGACCTCCCCGGAGAAGCCCATGGGTTCTGAAAGCTACGCCCAGAGACACTGCCCACTCTAAGTCCAGACGAGTGCTCGCCTCCTCGGCTCTCCTGGGGTCCTACAGCCTGCCCCCACCCGTCCTCTAGTCAGGAAGATTCCACACCGCGCAGGAGGCCAGAGTGCGTTTGGATCCCCAGTCCTTCGTCAGTAAAATCCACCCCAATGTGAGAGTATGAGCAGAAAATACCAACAGTAAACCTGACACATATATGGCACGCACAGCCGAGTACTGTGCAAAGCACTTTCCCACATACTCACTCTACTGAGATAGACAGAAATGGTTCTTGAAAGTAGGAAGTACTGGGGACATCCCTGGCAGTCCAGTGGTTAGGACTCGGAGCTTCCACTGAAGGGGGCGAGGGTTTGATCCCTGGTTCCGGGAATTAAGATCCCGCAAGCCATGCGGTACAAGATAAAATGAGGAAGTAGGAAGTACTGATAGTCACAGGCAATGGTGGGGCCCCAGAAAACCATTGTCCCTCCGTGCTCCCCAGGAGCTCACAGGCTAAAGGGCAAGCACACGGACACACACATTGTCAGTGCCAGGATAAAATTCCTAACAAACAGGAAAAGGGGGAAGAGAGGGTCACAGTGGGTTGGACCTTGAGGCTGGCTTAGCACTGGAAGACCTCCTGGAAGAGGTGGGCTGCTGTAAACAGCGTCTCTCAATTCTCCACCCATGACCTTTGTCCCTTGGGCTCCTGTCATCGCTGACTCACCCCTATACCCGCCTCCTCCTCACCAGCTTCCCGGCGGCAGGCGAAAGCCCTGGCCATCGGGAGTCTGGGAATCAGTGTGAGGCCCAGCCCAGCCCCATCGCCCTCCAGAGATCCCATCCAGTTCTTCCTTCCCGGGGTGCAAGGGCCTGCTCAGAGGCTTCTGCCTTCCCCCTGTCACTCTGCCTTAGGAGGATTGTGGGCACATGGGAGGAGAAGGCTCTGGAGAGTAGACCACCAAAGAGGAGGAGCTGGAACGAGCCGGCCATGTCTTCAGGGGCCTCCTCCCGCCTGGCTCTCCCCATCCCTTCCTGAAGGAGGGCAGAGTGGAGGAGGGAGAGCTCATGGGTGCACTGCACGGGGCTGGAGGGCCCTTCCCTGCTTTACTGTTTGGGCTGGGCCTGGTCTAATCCCCCTTCTGCCTCCTGGACTATGTGGGGCCCACACTGAGGCAGACAGGGGCCCTGCTGCCTTGGGGAGGGAAGCAGGGAGGCCCTCTCCACCAGGCCTGGGAAGGGCTTCCGTGTGGGGTCCAGTCGGGCACAGAGCGCTCCAGGGAGGGATGGTGCCCAGGCTCTGTGGGACTGACCACCCCTCCTCAGAGGGCGTGTCTGGAGGTGTGTAGCACCCACCTCCTGCGCCCACAAAGCCCTGAGGGAGTAGGGAGCCATGGGTGGGGCAGACCCCTCCTCATTCCTGGTCCCTCCCACCTCTGAAAGCTGATAGCCGTGGGGCCCTGCCACCGCCCAGGGAGCGTGAAATGGGGTATGCTGCTGGACGGCCACAGCGGCTCCCACTGCCGCCTGAGCTAGTCCCTCTCCTCTCTGGCACCCTGGCTTGCTCTCTGGGCACTGTCTGGGCCATCCCTGCCAGCTGCCCACAGCCCTGCCTGGCCCAGGCCCCGCTAGCCTCTCCCACTCAGCCTGGAAGATGTGTCCCTTGGCCTTCAGCTTGTCCCAGTCCAGGTCATCTGCTCAAGTGCAGGCACCCTAGGACTGGCTTTCCGGCCTGGAGTTGAGGGAACTCCCCACAGGCAGCGTTGCCCCCCTCACCTAGTTGGGCAGCAGTGGGATCAAGCCCCAAGGCTCGAAGGAGTAGGCACCCAGGGGTTTGGGGGCCATCGCTGTCCAGTTGGTATCCTTCCCCGACGAGGCATCTGAAGTCCTAAGTTGTGCTGGCACAACGAGGCCAGACCTTGGCCTGCCCACCCTCAGGTCTTTTCCCTCTTTACTCCCCCAACCCTGTCTGCCACTTTTAACCTTCCTTCCTGGAACCCCTATCCCTATTCAGGCAATCTCCTGGCCTATCCCCAAAACTGCTGTCCTGGGTCCTGTCACACACAGTTCAGGCTTCAGGCTGGAAGCCCAGGCCAGAGGTCTGACCTGGGGGTTAAGTTCTCTTTCTTTCAGGAAATTTTCCGAGACCCAGGCGTAGGTTCCTTGTCAGCCCCGATCCCCAGAGGCTGGCGATGAGACTGGCAGGAGTGACCTTTGCACCTTGGCCTGGGAACACTCAAGGCCCTTGCCTCACAGCCAAGGCCAGAGTCTTGGGGGAACGCAAGAGAAAAGGAGAGAAAAGAACTGGAACAGGATCCCAGCACCTTCTTTAGGGCTGAGGCCCACCACTGACTGCTCCAAGGGGAAGAGGGATTAGACCTGGCTTAGCTCAGACAATGTGGCAGGATGGGGGGGACTCAGCACTGCGCACGTGCCCTAAGAGTCCCTTCCCTTCCCCCAGTCACAATGGGGCCTGTGGGGAGAGCCAGCTAGAGCTAGGAAGGTGGGGGCAGGTGGAGGGAGGGAATCAGCTGCCTGGGGCCCAGCGGGGTGCGGGGCGTAGCCCGCTCTCCTTCCCTCTCCCTGCATCCCCCTTCCTCAGGCCCTCAGGCCCTGCCACCCACCCTGAGCTGGAGATTCTGGGCGCCAGACTCCCACCCTTGGCCCCGTTCTCCACCCTGTGGGGCAAATTCTTTCAGGCAGCTCCTCCTGGTCCCTCCTGACCCTCCCAGACACCCTCCTTCCTCCTGCTCCAGGCTCTCTGGCCCCGTGGGCTTAAGGGGCAGAAGGCAAAAGTTCCCCTAGGTCTGGGTGTTTTGCTGCTGGACGTCTCTTCTGCTCTGTCCCAAACACCCCACCCAAACCTCCTCCCATCACCTCCCCTTTCACCTTGGCCTTCCTGGCTCTAGGGCAATCCTAGGGAGGTTTGAAAAGGGGCCCTTCCGGCCATTCCTCACCTTGGCCACCAGGTGTCAGACTTTGTCCAGCTGGGAGGAAGGTCCTACTTAAGTTTCCACCCCATCAGCCTAGCCTTGGCGATCAGGACAAACTGGAGGGGGGCCTAGAGCTGACCTCTGAACTAGGAAGGCTGAGGGATGCTGAAGCTTGGGGAAAGGGCCAGAGCTCTGGTTCTAAAGCTCACAGTTACTCCCTCAATGCCCCTACCCCCAGCCTACTGACAATGGCTTTGTCCACTGCTGGGAAATTGGGGAACCAGGCTGAGTCAGGGAGCTCAAGAATTGAAGGAACAAAGGCAGGGACAGTTGTGGCTCCAGAGAATAAGGGGGAGCTAAGGGGGAGCCACCCATCAGAGCGCTCAGCCAGGCCTGGATCACTAGCCCTTGCCCTGTAGGTTAAGGGGAACAAGGGCCACCCTTGGCCCTTCCCCACTTGGGATGGCTATGGCAAGTGGGGAATGTGTGTGTGTGTGTGTGTGTGTGTGTGTGTGTGTGTGTGTGTGTGTGTGTGTGTGTGTGTGTGTGGTGCGTGCTTCAATGAGTCTCCCCACATACCAAGGGGGACCTAAGTCCTGGATATGGGTCAGTCTTTGCAAAAGCAGGAAGCTGGCAAGGCATGACTACCCCCTTGCCGCCCCCCAGCAGAGCCTCTACTCTATCCACTCCCCCACCCCAGAAGTTGCCTCGCCCAAGTGACAGTTCTCCATCTTGTAGACATCCTCTCAAACACAGGTGTGTTCCCAGGCACCCAAGATGAGGATGAGATTTCTCCTCCACAGCATGCTATCTGGAGGTGACAGGGAGGAGGGCCTTCTCTCCTTCTCTCCCACTCTCCCTAACCTTCCTGGGAGCAGAAGGCGTTCGTTCTAGAGATAATGCCCTTCCCCCTGTGACTCTGCAGGGCCCTAGGTGTCCCAGGTTCTTAAATTGACCTCTGTGTACGTGGGCGCCTGACTATGAGACCGTACTTGAGAGGTGGAACCTAAGATAACCAATGAAAACCCATCACCTCTCCTGAAGCAGCTGTGGATGGAGAACAAATGACAAACCCATTCACAGAAAACCTGATGAGCTGTCATGCATGCGGAGCTACCCGCCTGGTGGTCCACAGCACCCAAACCCAAAGGAAGGACTCACACCCCTGACCTCATCAGTAGGGAGCTGTGGGGGGAGAGTTCAAGAACTCAGACTCTGAAATGCCCTTTCTGGCCAGGCTCCCCTCTGCGTCCACCCCCTGCCCCCCACCCCTGCCACTGGTTCCCTCTACTCCCCACCCTGTAGGCATATGCAGCGCTGGGCTGGCAGCCACTCAGAGTGCAATCTCTAGCCCTCTAGAGTCTCTCGCCCTTTGATTCACTGCCATCCCTGCTTGCCTGTCCTCAGCCTTGGGCAATAGCCTCTCTTCACTCTGTCCCCACCTCTGGCTTGATAGGAAATGTCAGGGAATGTCACAGTCATGCCGATGAGTCCATGACAGAGATGTGTTTGCTGATATCACTGGTGCCACATGGCTACCCAGCAACCCTTTTGATTCTCTTCTGTTTGTCCCTGATTCCATTCCCCAAACCTCCCAATCCTTCTCCAGCCACCACCCCTCACACAGCAGCACCATGTTCTGATCTCTTCCATTTAAAAACAACAACAGGGGGCTTCCCTGGTGGCACAGTGGTTGAGAGTCCGTCTGCCGATGCGGGGGACACGGGTTCGTGCCCCGGTCTGGGAAGATCACACATGCCGTGGAGCGGCTGGGCCCGTGAGCCGTGGCCGCAGAGCCTGCGCGTCCGGAGCCTGTGCTCTGCAACGGGGGAGGCCGCAACAGTGAGAGGCCCGTGTACCACAAAAAAACAAATAAACAAACAAACAAAAATTTAAAAAAAATAACAGGGGACTTCCCTGGTGGCGCAGTGGTTAAGAATCCGCCTGCCAACGCGGGGGACACGGGTTCGAGCCCTGGTCTGGGAAGATTCCACATGCCGTGGAGCAACTAAGCCCATGCACCACAACTACTGAGCCCGCGTGCCACAACTGCTGAAGCCCGCATGCCTAGTGCCCATACTCCGCAACAAGAGAAGCCACCGCAATGAGAATCCCGTGCACTGCAACGAAGAATAGCCCCCGCTCGCTACAACTAGAGAAAGCCCGCGTGCAGCAACAAAGTCCCAACGCAGCCATAAATAAATAAATAAATTTATAAAAAACAGCAACAGCAAAACCCAACCAAACAAACAACCTTCCGTGATCCTGCTGCTCCCTCTAGATGTTGACTTTGCCACCAAACTCCGGAGGGAATAGATTTACCCTTCCGACTTTCTTCTCACCATCTCCATCTTTAATCTCACAATTCGGTGTCTCTCAACTGCTCTTGCCAAGGTGGCCTGTGACTCCCTGATTACCAGAGAGGTGGTAATCAGGGAGGAGACCCACCCCCACCCCCACCCATCTCCCCTCCGCTCTCCTGGGACATCTGACACTGCGGATCAGCTGCCTCCTTGAGACTCTCTTCTCTTGGCTTTTCACGCACTATTGTCTTGACACTCTTTAAATCTGTTTAAATCAAAGTATCGAGTACATTATCCTGTGCCCAGCATTGTGCTAAAATGCTGCAGGGATGCCCTCACGATGCTAGATGCTACCTGCTTAAAAGGGAGGCAGACACAACAGCCCTTGTCCTGCCCATCCTCCAAGAACGGCATCAGGTCCCATGCGGAAGCACTTACTGTGTCCTAGGCACTGGGAGTACAGCATGGACTTCAGACGCCACTTCCTGCCCTGTGGGGCCCACGGCCCAGCAGACCAGCAGGGCCCTCGCCTAACTGGATGCGATCACTCCCTCCTTCTTGACTTAAATAGTACTTTGCCTGCATCTTTCTGCACTTAATCAAATTCTGCTTTGGATTCTAGCATTTGGCAGGGGGTGAAGATGGGGGGATGGGGGGGCTGGTCCCTCTTCCCAGATTTTGTTCAACACACTAATTGAACACCTTCTTTGGACTTGAGCTTGAGCCTGAGCTGGGTGCTGGACAGAGAGAAGGGGAAGACTCAGAATCTGCCCCCAGGAAGCTCACAGTACGTAGCGTGGGACGTACCTTCCTTCTCCCTGTATCCCATTTAGCCCCTTGCTAGGTGCCTCACAGCACAGCCTCTGGATGGAGACAGCCCAGAGGCCCTCTCCTTTCTATCTAGTTAGGCTGGTGGTGGGGCCTGCAGCTGCCCCTGGCCACACCTGGGCAGCCATCTCTGCCAGAAGAGCCTGGACTCCTCTGGGTGGATGTGTTCCCCCCAACTTGGGTCAGGTGACTCAGGGACTTTCGGCAGAGCCTGGCTCACCCTGCCCACAAGCAGGTCCTGTCGCTCCTGCACCTACACTCCCAGCTCCCCCTCTTCTGGTGGCTCTGCACTTGTCACTATCTCCCAGTGCACATCATGTGAGCGTGCTTTTGTTTCTTATCGGCTCAGGTAAGCTCGCTCTCTTCCCAGAGAGATTGCAGGCTCTGTAAGGGCAGGAGCCAAGTCAAGCCTTGGACTTCTTTAGGCTCTCCAACACCAGTTAGCATGGTGATGGGCAGGTAATTAGGTCTTTAAAATATTTGTCAACTGATTGACATCACCATCGTTTGTTGCTTCCTTTGCTTAGGGCACTGTCTCCAGGAGGCCCTGGTAAAGTATCCCCGTATTACCTGGGAGCAGTTAGCCCATCGATCTACCCAGTGGCTCTTCACTAGAGCGTCCCGACACGCCAGACATCAGTCATCTGTGATTACTGACCGCCGCTGCCTCAGCCAAGCATCTTCCGTTCGTTGTTTCTCTTTTCCTTTCCAACGTTCTTATAAAGGTATTGATTATTCCCATTTTACAGATGGGGAAACTGGAGAATAGAGAGCTTTAAATCATTTGTTCAAGGTCACTCAGCTGGTAGGTTACGGACCTGGGATTTGATCTCAGGTCATCCCTCAAACAGCATCTGTCCCGTTTGCTCGCGGTCCAATATGAGTTTCTCTCTCTCCCCCTAATCGGCTGTTTTATGTTGGAGAGAAAAGTGTAGAGTCACAGCGGAGACTTGATACTTGGCCCCAGTCTGTCACCCTCCCTGGGAGATGAAGGTATTGAGAACGTGAGGGTCACTGCTGAGGGACTCCGGCAGCCGGCCACAGGTGGGCGTCCTGGGGAAGCTGAGGGCTAGATGCGCGGGGTTCGGAGAGAGCACCGGAGGGCAGAAGGACAGCTGTGCAGGGGGACAGACCCATAAGACCACTCAAGTAAGCCAGAGTGAGGTAGACGAGCAAAGGCTGGGAGAAGGAAGGTAAGCGACAGACAGATATTTGGGAGGACTAGAGGAGGGGTAGGTGGAGGGGCAGCAGTGGAGTCTGCTGTGTTCATGTCTTCCCAGTGGACACAGGGGAGAGAGCCTCTTCCCCAGCTCTTGGCATCTCCTGAGCTAACCCTTGGGCTTCTGGCCCTCCACCAGCAGGTGTAGGGCCGGGGCGGGGGGCGGGGGTGGTGGCGGGGGTGGTGGGGAGGAGGCGGGAAGGCCCGGAGAACAATGAGGAGAGCCAGGGGGCGGGGCAAGGCCAAGGAAAGAGATGAAGTTCTGGGGCAAGCATTTTATTTGTTAATACAAGAATAGAAATTCTGCAATAAATATCATCTAATAAATAACATCTCCAAATAAATAAATATTAATACAACAAACTTAGAGTCATGAGTGGGTGGGGCTGGGGGGCAGGGCCTGGGGGAGCTGCCCCCCCACACCCCGAAATGCTACTGCAATGTAAACTTTCAGGAAGTTCTGTGGCTGTGGCTATGGCTGCCCTCCCCAGCATGGGCAACCCACAGATACCCTGGGAAAGGGGGCAGATTGGAGGCACCCTGGGGCTGGCAAGAAAATTCAAGGCAATGTCCTTTTGGTTGCCACCCTGTGCCACCGACTGCCTTGGGGACCCCTGGGTCCAGTCTGTCCCTGCCCCTCTGCTTTCAGTATTACCTCCAATGCAGATCCCACCTCTTCCATTTTTGATCCCATCTCTTCCTGTTTGGACTTGCCACTGTGTTTGTTTCCTGAATGGGATGTATTGAGTTATTTGGGGGTAGGGGAGCAACACCCATCTAAGGAGAGCAGGGCAGCCAAAGGGCTTCACCCCAGAAAGGCACATGCGATGGTGGCCCCCTCCCTGCCCTACAGGCACGCTTCCTGGCAGTGCCACTTGAGGGGCTGGGTGGGCACTGGCAAGTGGTTGGCAGGGAGCAGGAAGCTGTGAGAGCCTTGCACCAACTTGAACCATTGTGGGTTCCCTTGAGCATCACGTCCTGTGGAAATGGGATGGGGCCTATTGCACCTCTTCCCCAGACCCGTAGGACTTAGGGAAGCGGGGAGGGGATGGGCCTTATTGCATCACACCCTCCTCCCAGTCCAGGGAGGGCTAGAGGCTCATGGCTTCTGTCTCCTGGCTCAACAAGTGTTGGTGTACGCCTTCTCCCTCCCAGAGTGGGAGCAGGGCTTGAAGGCGGAGGGGAAAGAGACGGTGGTAAAGGTCAGGGATCAGAAGCCATGGGCCTCCAGGTGCAGGGTGACCGCGGCTGCCGGAGGCTGCATCTTCTTCTTGAGCCGGTTGAAGTCCTTGGCCGAGCGCCACAGCCAGGTCTGCAGTTCCTTCAGCAGCCAGAAGTCATCCATCTTCTGGAGGAAGTCACTGTGGGCAGGGCCAGGCGTCCAGGTGGGCTCAGTCCCGGGGAGAGGCTGGGGCAGCGGGTAGCCCAGAGCTGCCATGACACCCGCGATGCTGCCCAGCAGGCCCTGGAGGCTGGTGCAGAAGTGGGCCAGGCTGCGGCGCAGCTCAGCCGTGGCGGCCTGGCGGTTGAGGCCACGCAGGTAGCACAGGAGGTGGCTGTAGGCCTCGTAGTTCTGGGTCAGCCGCAGTCTGTCGTTGAGGCTTCGCCACACGTCCAGGTTGACAGTGGCCCTGGGCAGAGTCTCCGCCCCGAGCCGAGGTGGGTTGAAGTCAGGCTCGTTGAAAGGGGGGCCCAGGTAGTTCAGCTGTGAAAAGGAGAGGGCGATGGGGAGGGAGAGGGGCGGAGAAGCCAGCTCGCCTGCCTGCCAGGAGATACCTGCCCCCAAAGCTGCTATTTCCTGTGTCCCCTGACACGGGCCCCACCTCCACGCTAGGCCTCTCTGTTCTCGGGCCTCCCCTAAGTTCCTCTGGGGAAGTCATTTGCATGGAGGTGACAGTTGAAGCAATGGGGGTGATGAGCTCTCCTATGGAGAAGTGCAGAAAGAGAATAACACGCAGGAGAAACTCAGGAAGGACGCGCTGATTGGCTGAGAGTACCAGCCTTGGGAGAGCGCCCACTGTGGGGGTTGGGAGAGAGAGGAAGAGGAGCCATGAGGACCCAGGAGGCCAGGCTGCAGAGGTGAAGGTGGACCAGGAGAGTCAGAGCCAAGGAGAGGAGTTCAAGAAGGCAGCAACGCTCAGCAGTGGGGCTGCAAAACAGAGAGCGAGGAGAATGAACCTTAGAAATGCCATTGGGTTTGGCAAGAAGGAGGTGCCTGACGACCTTGGAGAGAACCGTTCCAGTGGCCTCGAAGCCAGATTGCAGGGGGTTAAGGAGTGAGTGGGTGGAGAGGAAGTGGAGGCAGAGGCTGCAGACCACTCCTTCAAGAGATTTGGCAGCCCGGGGAGAAAAAGGGTCGGGAGCTAGGGGGGTAGCAGTCAAGCAAAGGTTTTCTGGACGGGAAACCAGAGAGGGAAGAGCGGGTGGGAAGGCAGAGGGGCCCGTGAGCATCCAAGCTGCCCTGGGTGGAAAGGCAGAGGGGCTCATGACCATCCGAGCTGCCTTTGCCCCTTGGCACGCGTGGTCCACCAGCTGAAGGGCAGGGGACAAGGTACTCACTAAGCCCCCAAAGAAGCGCTCATAGGCGCGAGGCGGCAGAAGGAAGAAAGTGAGGCCATCTCAAAAGTTGGGCAGGAGGAAGGGTATCGAGGACAGTCTGGGGAAGAGGAGAGAGCCTTGCCAAGCCTCCGGGGAGAGGCCTGGGGCCCCGGGAAAGGGCGAGGGAGATGGTTCAGCTGGGAGAGAAAGGGAGAAGCGAGGGGCGAGGCCTGGGATAGGCAAGGGCCCGGGGGAGGTTCCCACGCTGACAAGCACAGAGACAAACTCATTTCCTCGGTGTATCCTGGGGCCGGAGCCAGCTCCCCCCGCCACCCTCCTCCCCTTTCTTTCCCTGGCTCCAAAGTAGGGTCTGGGATGTGGAAGAGGAACACGGGAAGAGGGGCCAGTTCCCCACGGTCCTCGGAACCCTGACCCTCCTGCCTTCCCTCCTGGGCTCTCTGAGCACCTCTGGACCGCCCCCAGATCCTTATGGCACAGGGTCCAACTGCACCCTGAACCCCCTGCCACTCCTGGCCTGGGTTCCCTGCAGCCCCCTTCCCCCAAGTCCCCCCTAGGAGGCCCAGCTAGGATGGGAGAGGCAGACAGAAGGGAGGCCCATGGGTCCAGAGCTGCAGGGCCCCAGGTCTGGGGCAGAGACGAGCTGGAACACAGGCACGGGAGGTGGGGCCCCTCCATCCCCACCCAGCCCCACCCGTGCGCGAGAGACACCACAACACGGTGTAAACAAAGGAGACTTCCCCGGCCCCCAGGGGGAGGCGGGCGGCTGGGCCGGCAGCCAGCAGGGCGAGGGGCCAAGGCGGGTGCGAGGCCTGCCCACATGCCTAGTCCTGGGGCCAGGGATGGGGAGGAGGGGCGCCCTCCCTAAGAGGGAAGGGCGGGGACAGGCCCTCCCCATCACCCCATCATTCACCAGGACCCCCACCGGTGGGCCTCTCTTCCCCCACTCCCATTCTTCACCCAACTCCCAGCCCCTGAGCTGCCCTGGATACTCACATAGGTCCCAGCCAAGCTGCGGAGCTGGTGCTCCAGGTAGCGGGTGAGGTCATAGGTTTTCTGGATGGAGGGGCCAGGCCCCGGGTCCCCTGTGCGGTTGAGGGCTGGCACTGCAGGGAGGTGCCAGAGCACGGTGCACAGGCACGCGAGCATCCCCCACGAGTCCCCTGTGGACAAGACGGCGAGACGCGTGAGGGTGGCCCGGCCCGGTCAAGGAAGCTAGCTAGCAGCCCCTCAGGTGTCTGTCCCCACCATAGGCTGGGAGGGGGTGAGGGTGGACCACCAGATGGGAGGTGCGGGGAGTGGAAGAGGGGAGTGTTCCTGGCCTGAGAAAGTGTGTGCACGGAGGCATGTATGTGTCTGAGGAAGAGGACTTGGCCTGTGTGTCTACCAGGAGGTACTGGAGAGTATTTGTGCGTCAGCTAAGTCGCTATGTGTGCCGACACGCGTACGTGTGTGTGTGCACGTGCGTGCGCGTGTGTGTGTGTGTGTACATAGGGGACCAGGCCAAGGGACTGCGGATCAGGATCAGTATTCCCAGGTTCCAGGTGTACCTCGGCCTCCTCTCCCACCCTCCGGGTCCCACTGCAGCTTAGGGGGAGCCAAGGGGTTGGGAAACAGCACGTGTCAGAGCTTCAAACTGAGAGAAGTCAGCCCTGAGAGGGGCGCCCCAGAGGCGGCCAGGAGTGGGAGTTGAGCCAGAGGCAGGACATAGGGTCAAACCACCGGGGTCAGAGGCAAGGTGGAGCTGTGGACCACCAGGGGCGGGCTGAAGGACACGGGGCTGGCTCTGGCAGGCGGTGGTGGGTACACTCTGGGATTTGATTCCCGGGTGTGGAAAGTGTAGGATCGACTTAGATTGAAGGAGATTTAGTGTCACTCTGAGAGGCTGGCTGCAGCGTGGAGATCTGCCCCATTCTCCTCTAGGGTATTGGATGGGGAAAAGTGTGACCTGAATGAGACCCGGTGATCTGCGGTGATCTGCCTGCAGCGAAGAGAGGGGGCAGGGGGAGGGGAGAGAGAGAGAGAGAGAGAGAGAGAGAGAGAGGGGGAGAGAGAGAGAGAGAGACAGAGAGAATATGATGTATCTGCCGAGTAGGGCTTGTCTGATGATGGTGCTGGAGGGTTTGGGCCCCGCAGGATACCAGAGGCCAGGGGGTCAATGCTGTGAGGACAGACTAGGCAGTTGGGAAACATGACTTTCCCAGCTTTTAGGTGAGGTCCAAGGTCAAGAGCACTAGGCCAGGAGTCAGTGGGCATTGGGACTGGCAGTGGCAATGAGGGTTAGGGTAGAGTAAGGCTATAATTGGCATTGAGCTAGGTTAGGTTTACGGACTGGGTTCCTTTCAAAGCTTCAGGTTAGTTTATTGGGATTTGGCTGACTGAGTGTGGTTGAGGTTTGAGTCCAGCTGGGGGATGTGGTTAGGTCTGGGCAGGCAGAGGGTTGGCTGGGGCTAAGGTTTGTGAATTTGTTGATTTAGCTGTCAGATGGGGTGATGCATGGCCTGTCAGCAAGAGTAGGGCTAGTTTGGGCTTTGAGCTTGGGTAGGTGTGAGATCACGAGTGGTTTCTTTCTTCTAGTTTACATTATAGGGCTTCCCTGGTGGCGCAGTCGTTGAGAGTCCATCTGCCGATGCAGGGGACACGGGTTCGTGCCCCGGTCCGGGAAGATCCCACATGCTGCGGAGTGGCTGGGCCCGTGAGCCATGGCCGCTGAGCCTGCGCGTCTGGAGCCTGTGCTCCGCAACGGGAGAGGCCACGACAGTGAGAGGCCCGCGTACCGCAAAACAAACAACAAAAAAACCCCGTATAGTTTACATTATATACTGTCAAATTTTCTACAATGACATACGTTGCTTTGATAGAAATAAGTTGGATGGGGGTTTAACAATTTGATTGTACTTAAGGTAAGTGTGGAGTTAAGAAAGTATTAAGACTAGGTAGGTTTAGACTTAGTCATAACACTGGGTCGGGGCTTTAGAGAGGGTTACAAACGAGGAGGGGTTTAGGAGTCACACTCTATGGAATGTCTCTGAGAGTGCAGGGCTCAGGTGGGAACTTTGGCAATGGCGCAGCTGCTCAGTCCTGACTCTCAGATGCTTTCCTGGCTGGCTTCACTTGACAGAATGCAGTAGCAGGGCTGCCACTAGTCTCAGGAACCCTGCCCTCTCGGGTGGAGGGCTCTTGGTTCTAGGCTGTGTGTGTGTGTGTGTGTGTGTGTGTGTGAGTGAGTGTGCGCCCCATCCATGTGTGTTTTAGGACAGAAAGCAGGATCAGGCTCATAACTGCTCCCTGGGGAGACAGGCTCCCCTTCTCCTCTTCCCCATCTGCAGCCTGTGGCTTCCCTCCCAAACGGTCCCTTCCTCATTCTTCCTTTCCACCCCTAGCTCTTGCTGACTCTCTGAGTTCCTTCCTATTCTCCGTTCTTCACATCCCAACACAATTCCAGGCCCTTCTCCTCTGCTGCCTTCAGCCTGGCTATCTGGCTGAGTCACCTCCAGGATCCTTTGGGTACAATGTGGGGTTAGTTTCAGAGGCTGGAGACCTGCTGAGGTGGGCAGCAGTCCTTGCAGCCTTGAGGTAGCTTTCAGGATTGAGCCTGGTCTCTTCTCGCAGTTAGTGGCAAGGCCGAGGGTCCCAGCTGAAGCAGCAGTTGAGCACTAGGCTCGCCTCTTTACCCCACACCCTGCTCCGGGCAGCCTTGCTAGCCAGAGTTCTGGGACTGGGCTCTGCCTGGCCCACGGTGGTGCGGGGGGGTAGGGGGGGTCAGGAACCCAGCTCTGGGCCTTGTTTGCCCCCTCCCCTTCTGGGCCCTGCGGGACATCCCTGGGGAGGATTGGCTCCCTATACAGGGACAGCAGGGGGAGAAGCCTTTGCAAAAACAAGAACGAAGTCATCTGGGCAGAAAAACGGCTCGTGAAATTAACCAGACAAGGCTGGTGTTTCCAGGAATATTTCAGTTCTGAGGTAACTGTGTCACTGAAGGCTGGGGGGGGGGCGAGGGGGGGAAGCTGAAGGAGCTTCGGGATTGACCCATGGAGAGAACCAGAAAGAGGGAAGGAGCCTCAGAAATCCAGAGGGAGAAGAGGCCAGGAGAGGAGTAAGGTGACAGGGCTCTACACTCCATTAGGACAGCCTCCACTCTGGGCAAGATGTCCCATATCTTAGGCAGCAGAACTGAAAGCCTTCCGGGGCAGGGAACACCTGTGGTTTAGTCGTGAGCACTGGAACTCAGCACAGCTCGCCACTTGCCTGTGTTCCTAGGAGGGCAAGCCCAGTGGGCATCCTGGAGCCCTCTCCAGGCTCGTGGTGTGCAGGTGGACCGGCCACCGGGGGCTGATTCCTGGGCCCCCTCCCGGAGTCCTGGCCCCCGCCCAGCCCCCGCCCCAGCTCTGCCTCTGGCTGCTGCCCACTGATTGTTTACATCCCGTCTTCCCCTGTGTTTATAATCCAGCTGAGCACGTGAGGAGCTAATGCGAGCAGCTCACGTTTCCTGCTGCGGCCCCCCCACCCCCCATCCTGGCCCCCGCCCGGGCCAGCCCCTAATTCCATCCAGATCCCTGGGCCCTGGGAACCGAGGCCCCCCCTCGTGAACACACACACACACACACACACACACACACACACACACACACACTCAGCCCATGCAAGCGCATGGCCACCCTGACACGGCTACACAGGCAGGCATACCCGTGTACGCATGTTTAGGCAGCTGCCCCCTCAGCCTGTCTCCCCCAGTCTGACCTCACGCAGTGAAGGTAGGGTGCTCAGCAGTGCAAATACGCCAGGGTAGTCAGGGTGGGTAGGACAGGTCAGCCAGGAGACCGTGCACCTGGGATTGGTGGCTAAGAGCCATCAGCCTAACAGGTAGGAGCCGGGGAGGCATCGCAGAGCTCCAGAGGTGCTGGGCTGAATGTGGGAGCCAGAGGAAAGGCCAGACCAGGACTGGCATCCTGGTGACCTTGGAGGGGTCTGTTGAGGTGCACTGAGGGGACGAGCGGTTTAGGGGGTGGTGGGTCCACTGTGGTGTGAGATCCAGGAAACGGCCCTGGGGGTCACCTCCCAGCCCCCCTTCTCAGGGAAGGGCCCAAAGAAACAGCCCATCTTTCCTTGTCCTCTAGGCTGGCTGCCCTCCCCTCTGTTCCTTCTCTCCCTTCCATCCTCTCCTGGGTTCCCTATCCCCCAGGCAACTGAGAATCGGCTTAATGAGTGGGTACACACGGGCCCAGAAGTGAGGAGACCTCACTTTGTCACCAGCTCATCCGGTGACTGGGCTTGTGTGAAGGGGTTACACTGTGCGTGTGAAATTCCAGACCACGTGATGCTCCACCTCTGCTGTGCTCATCAGCAGCCCCCTCCCTGCCCTTCTCGTCCAGCCTAAATGACAGAAGAAGAAACTGAGGCCCAGGGAAAGAAACAGATGGGCGGGCCAGCCTTCCAGCCTTGTGGAGTCCATTCCCACCCAGGAGTTGGGCTTTTGTTGGAGCCAGAGGGTCCGGATGGTGCTGCAAGAGGACCCTGGGTGGAGCCGGGGAGCTGGGCAGCCAGCAGAAGGCAGGCACAGGGGCAACATGAAGGAAAGAGTCCGGCAATTGTGTAGGTGTGCTTGAAAAGGTGTTGTTATCCAGCGGGTATGGGAGGGGCTCAGAGGGAGCGTGCAGGAGCCAGGGTGTGAATAGGCAGGTGGGATTGTGGGGAGGAATGTGAAGTGTCACTAATGGAGTAGCTGGTGCAGAGGGGTGGTGTGCAGAAGTGTGAACGGGCCCAGCGCAGGGCTCTGGCAGGGGGAGCGGGAGCCATTACATCAGTTGGGAGGAGAGACTTCTGGGGCGGCTGGGTGACAGTTGCTGCCACCTCTGCCTGATGCCCGTTTCCTCCCCTGGTTGAGTGCCTGGCTCCAGGGCAGCGAGGGTGTCTGAGCCAGTGGGGGGAATGGGTCTGATCTGTCAGGGGGATGTATCCCTGTGTCCTACGGCGGGGGCGGGGGGAACAGTTGTGTGCTCCTGGAGCCGGGAGGGGGTCCGTGGGGACAGTGAAAGCTCAGAGGTGTCAGCCTGTATGGGTCAGGGTCAGAGAGCGGCTGACAGAGGAGTGGGTCCAGTGCCTGCACCCACAGCCTCTCTCCGAGGCTCGGACCGCTCCTGCCGAGCCAAGCCTCCAGCCCCCTCCCCTCCTGGCAGCCCCCTCCTACCCCAGCGGGGAGGGCCAGGCCGGGCGCAGGAGGAAACAGGGACGCGTCCTCTGGGATTGGGAGTCTGGGGAGGGCTTCTGGAGCGCAGTGTGGAGTTGCTGGGAAGGAAGGTAGGGAGAGCAGGGATGAGGGCACTCTGGCGAGGCCCGGGGACTTGGGGTTTCCCTCGAGGGGCTCGGCCCGAGAACTTGGCCGGCCCTCACCCTCGGCGGTGACCTCTCGCTCCCGGCCCCCTCCCCGAAGCGGCGGCGCCTTCCCCCTGTGTGGCCCCCGCGCCCCCGGCCCCGCCCCCGGCCCGCTCCCGCCCGGTCTCTCCCTTCCCGGCGGCGGGGGCGGGGGCGGGGTCCGGGGCGCCGGGCTCCGGGCTCGGCCGGGCCGCTGCCCTTTCCCGCGCGTCAATTCCCTGCCCTGCCCGCCCGCCCTCCCGCGGGCTGCCGGGGCCGAGCGGCCGCTGCCTCAGCTCCCCGGCCGGTGACAGACTTTCCTGCCCGGTCCGGCCGGGCTGCGCCCGCCCCCCGCACTAATCACTCCCAGGCCACGGCGGGCCGGCCCGGGGGGCTCGCTGCCGCCTCCCGCCCCGCCGCCCGGCCCCTACCTGCCGCCGGCTCCCCCGCTGCGGGCAGCATGGTGGGCTCCGGCCGCGCGGCGCGCAGCGAGGAAGCCGCGACTCCCGCGGCCCGGCCCGGACCAGCCAGGCTCCGCTCTGCCCTCCGCCCTCCTCTCTACTCTCGCCCGCCCTCCTTCCCGCCCTCCCCTCCCGGCGGGCCGGGGAGGGAGAGCGGCGCGGCCCGAGGTGTCGGCCTCTCCTCGCCTCCCGCCGGCCCGGCCTCGGGCTCCCCGTGCCTCCCTCCCTCCCTCCCTCCCTCTTCCTCTCCCGGCCCCCTTCTCCCCGCGCGCCGCGTCTCCCTCCCGCAGCCCCGCTCCCGCCTCGGACGCGCTCTCCCCGACTTTTGCGCGGGGCTCTCTCCTCCGGGATCCCGCGACCCCGCCTCGCCGGGCTCCAGGTGGCCGCCTCCCAGGTCTGCGGGCCGCCGGGGCTCCCCGCCGAGCGGACTCAGGGAATGCCGCGTCCCCGCCCGGCCACTCTCGAAGGCGCCCGGCCGTGCCTCCCCTGGCCCGAGCCCCGCGGACGGGGGCAGCGCCCGGCTCCCCGGCCGGGCCCCGGCTCGGGACTCCCAGGGGGAAGGACTGGAACCGGATCTCGCGGCTCCCGGGCGGGGGCGGGGGCCGGGGCCTCGGACGCCTGGCTCCTACCTGCTCGGAGGTCCATGGGGCTGGGGGCCGGGCGGGCCGGGCGCGGCTCCTCTCCCGGAGGCTGGCGGAGTGGGAGGGCGAGCCGCGGCTCCGGCGAAGCTTTAATAATCCCATCCGCCAGGCCCACTCGCAGGTTTTTTTCGCTCGGTTTCGGATTTTTTTTTTTTTTTCGGTGTGGGACATTCTGCAAACTTTTTTTTTCTGACGTGTAAAGCTGTAACCACAAATTGTAGCGGCCCTCCCCGGGGTGGGGGGAGGAGGGGGGAGGAGGGAAGGGAGGGCTTCTGGGGCTCCTCTCCCTCCCACAACACCGAGGGGGGGTGAGGTGAGGCGAGGCTGCGGCGGTACCACCCTGGGCCTCCCTGGGGGAGGGGGCGGGAGGGCATCAGTGCTTCTGCAAACTCCCAAGAGCCAGGGGAGTGAGCCGGCCTCTCCTTTTCTTCTCCCTCGGTGTCGGCCCGGGGCGCCTGCCCCCTGCCCGGCGGGGTCCCAGCTCTCACCCTACCTCTGCCTCCAAGTCTCTAACCTTCCCTCCCCTCCCCCTCCCCCTCCCCCTGAGTAAATGCAATGACACATCCTCCCAAATGCCAGCGAGCTGGCTTCGAAGCAAGTGATGGTGTTTTTCCTGCTGCCCTTTGTCTGGGCTGACCGCCCCCCTTGCCTATTGTCCCGCCGCCTGTCCCATTTCCAAAAGCTGAGGCTAAGCGAGGCTCCGGGGCTGGGGCAGGTGACTAACCGGCTCACAATGCCCCGTGGGGGGCAAGAAGAGGGCAACACAGGCCCACTGCCCAGCGTGGAGGAGAGAAGAGGGCACTTGGCTGAGGGTTTTTCCCTCAAGTTCACAGGGTTCTTCATTCTTCTTCTCAGCCGCCAGGAGAGTGCTCATGGGTGGGGGATTTGTAATTCATTAATCAGCACGAGGCACCGGACCAGTTTCAACACCAGAGGCTTCAGGGGTGACTCAGCGGGACCGCTCGAATTCTAGGCGATGGACAGACCAAGAGTCCCCACTTGTGAAATGCTTCCCCAAGAAGCCATTTGGCCATCTCCTGCCTTTGGGGTTTGGATTGTAGGTTTTTTCCGGTGCTGGGGTGGGGGTGGTCTTGAGTGTGGAGTGCTCTCCCTGCGTCCTTCCCTCAGGCCTGGGTTGGGACTTGCCGGGGCGGGATTCCTAGGGGACCCGTAGCCCAGACCCTCCCTGGAGGGTCTCCCTTCCTCCCTGTACAGAGGGCTGCCAAGGAGCGTGCAAAGGAAACAGCTCTCATCTGGAGGCCTGCAGACATCCCCACTCTGTGACTTTTCTTGGGGGACGGTCACTTGGTCTCCAAGGCTTGAGTGCTCTAGAACCGGACCGCCAATTAAATCACTTGGTAATACGTTGCTTTTGTTGTTGTTTATTTGCTGTTTCAAGGAGGGAGAGGTGGTGGGCCAGACCTGAGAGGTGACTCCTCTCTGGAATAGCATCGGAGCCTGCGCTCACCACTCCTGCCCTGGGTCCCCCCTCCCCCCCGACCGGAGAAGGAAGGACACCCTGCCCGCCCTGCCATAGCCCCTGCAGCCTGTGGGTCAGAGCAGGCAGCGTGGGCATGACCAGCGCTGGGTTCCCAGGGCAGCTCTTCCCTTTTCTGCACTTCGAGAACTGGGATGGGGGGGTGGGGGGGTGGGGAAGAAGTTTGTTTTCAATTACCTCACTGGAGTGGGACAGACTCTTGTTGGGTTTGTTTTGGGGTTTTTTTTCCCGCTTTCTTTCATTTCCTAAACGAGGAGAAAATGAGCTGAGAAAGGGGAGCTGGCGGGGGGGTTGGGGGCAGGGGATTTTCTGGGGCGTCAGGAGCAGCTCTGATGAAACCTGCCTTGGAAGGGCCCTTTGCAAAAGTGCTGGGGGGGGGGCCTCCCGCCCACCCCTCCCCCAGCCAGAATGCTGTGGAGTTTCAATGACATTCTTGGCCAGTGAGCCCGAAGATCTTCTGATGCCCAGGCCAAGGTCAAGGAGGCAGATGCCCAGGGGGTGACTGGCACTGAGGCTGGCCAGGAGGTCCCCTAGCAGCCACCCTTCCAGAGGGAGGGAGCCACAGAAGGAAGGGGAGCGGGAGGGGGAGAAGGGAGCCTCTCAAGTCCTTCTCCCCTGGTGTGCAGCCTGCTCCTTGTGGAGAGTGTCTGCACAGACAATGTGGTTTGGATTTGGCTGAGCCCCTCAGCACCTTATAAAGCACCTTGCTGAGTCAGGGAGAAAGCGGCCCCAACACGGGAGAGGAGGAGGGGCCAGGGGAGAAAGGGGAAAGAGGGAGAGGGGAGCCGAAGGAAGGGGGGGCTGAGGGAAGAGGAGGGAAAAAAGAAGGGACGGGGCAAGAGACACAAAGAGGAGCAGACTGCAGTGGAAGGGGAGGAAAGCTTCCCATGCCCTCACCCCTGCCAGCAAATGTTCACCTCGGGAATCGAGAGAGAGAGCCTCGGTCTGCAGGAACCGAGGGCTGCAGCTCTGAAGTGGGGACCCAGGCCAGCTGGGTGCAGGGACAACTGGCTTTCCACACCGCCCCGGGCTTGATGCCGTGACCCTACAAGCTGGGGAAGTCGTGTTCTCCCTCTGCCTCTTGTCTGGACTTGCATCCCTGCCCTCTCCCCTCACCTGGCGGGGACGGGGTGGGGGGTGGGGGGCAAGCCTCTCCCCTCCCCCATCTTCCCCACTGCCAAAGGGAAAATCAACTCCGTCTCCAAGCTGCCAGTGCCCCTCTGCCCCTCTGTCTGGGCAAAGGCAGCAGGCTAGGAGCTGCCAGTTGGTTTGGGGTAGGGGCTAGAATAAAGACTGTGCCTTTATTCTGCCAAAATCCCAAAGCGGGCTGGGCTGAGGGAGTTGCGGGGAGAAGGGAGAAGCAGAGCAGCGAGAGCCCCTCCAGGCTTTCTGTGGGGTGGTGGGCACAGGTGGCTGCCCTCTGATTTCCAGCTGGGGAACTTGGGGAAGTTCCTGCACCCCTGTGGCTCTCAGAAAGGGATGTTTGTTTGGGGCCCTGCCAGCTCTCACGATCTGGGATTGCTGCTGGGGGCAGGGCAGAGGTTAGAGGAGACACTGGCCCCCTGAGCTCCAGATCCATCTGTCCCACGAAGCGTTGCACAGGTATTTCCTGAGCCCCTGCTGGGTGCCAGGTCCCGTAAAGGACAGAGAGACAAGGAAAACCCACCCCTGCCTTCAAGAATTTCACAGTCTTGTGACAAGGGACACTACTAAACTGAGATCAGAGGATGATGAGGGAAGGAGAGCTCTGGGCGGAGGTGGAGCTTCTGGATGGAAATGTGGCTGGATGGCAGGAGGGGCAGCGGCAGCCAACCACAGGCCGAAGGGCGTAGCTCACGGGGCTGCCTGCCGTGGGCAGAGGGCAGAGGGCAGGACTGGGAGTCAGGATGCCAGGCTTCCAATTGGGCGGCGGGCCTTGGGACAAGCCCACCACCTCTTGGCGGAATGCGCTGTGACCACCTCTGCCTCCCCTCCCATGGGATGGTGGGAGTATCAGTGAGCTGATAAGGAGGATGCTGTTTTGATGCCCTCTCTGGCCTTCCAGACTTCAATCCTTACCATCCGCAGGGGGTGGCAGGTCAGGCCTCAAAGGGTGTGTCTGGGTAGGGGGCAGGGCTGGCACCCAGAGATGACTGAGCTGCCCTCCAAGGGGCTGGGGGTGAGTCAGTGTTGGCTCAGGGACAGGCTAGGATTCCACCCCTCCCTCCTGCCTCCCCTCCTCCCCCCATAACTGGCATCCCCAGGGAAGGCTCTCTATATGCCCAAAAGGCCCCATGTCCCATGCAGATGCAGAACTGGCATTGAAGGGGCCCTGACCCCTGGGGTGTCCGGGGAAGCCTCTGGTCCAGTCCCCTCCTGGTGGGTGAGCAGCAGTGTGGTATTGGAGAAGCCCACAGAGATGAGTAAGGACATTCACTCATTCATTCATTTGTTCACCAAACATTCCTTGAGTTCCTACTCTGTGCCAGGTGCCAGGGACACAGAGAGGAGGCCTAAGAGGCCCTGGGGTCAAGAGGCAGAGGCTGGCCTGTGCCGCAGGCAGGAGAGGCAGCGGCCGGCCCCAGAGACTCCGCCAGCCTGCTGCAACGCCTGGCATTCCTTGGCGACACACTGCTCCTTTGCGCCTCTCAGGCTTAACTCATGACAGGCGTTGAAACGTACTGAGCTCTCACCACGAGTCAGGTTCTGGGCTAAGGCTTTCTGTGAATGATTTCATTCCATTCTTACAATAACCCTAGAAAATAAGACCTGCAGTTTCCCCATGTTACACACGAGGGCACTGAGGCTTGGTAACGTGAAGTCGCTTGTCTAAGGTCACACCAGGAGGTAGAACCAGGGCTGGAACTGAGGACCGTTTGCCTTGAGCACCTCGCCCCCTTAACTGCCCCCACGGCGCAGGCGCAGACTCTTGAAAGGAGAAGAGGCTGGATGCGGAGACGGCAGCGCGTGCAGAGCACCCCCTGGCTATGAGGCATCTAACCTGGGGCACACCTGGTCTCTCTCCTCAGGACACGAGCACGTTCTCTGGGACAGAGAGTCCCCATGTGCCTGGAGCAGGAGACCTGGGCTCTCCTGCCCGCGACCCGCCACACGCGACTAACTGGGCCAACCATGCCACGTGGCCCTCCTGGGTCGGTGAGAGGTGCCAGCCTGGGAGCCTTCAGTCCCCTCAGCTGGAATTGTGGATTCCGCGAGCAGAGCAGTGAGTCTGAATCATGGAATGAGCACTGAGCTGGAAGGCAGACGGCTGCCTGCACACAGAGTCAGGACAAGGCTGTACCTCCTGAGGGCCCGACCGACCGTGTGGCCTGCAAAGCGAGCCGCCGTGGACGTGCACCCCGGGAGGGGCGCCCCTCTGCCACTACGCACGCGTGCTCCAGCGTGACTGTGCAGGCACAGGGGCCACCGAGGGCAGCAGGGGGAGGAAAGGCGGCAGGGAGTGCACTTTCCCCTTTCTTCCAGGGTCAGGAGCCCAGAGGGCCTTGCCTCACCCTGAGCTGGCTGTGATGTCAGCGGAAACCCCAGGGCCAAAGGCCTCCTCCTACCTTAGCAATAGTCCTGCATCCCCCACCTACACCTGGCCCAGCTCAGGCCTCCCGAGAAAAACGGCGCCCACAGCCCGTGCCTCCCAGCCGAGGAGAGGAACCAGGTCCTGCCGCCTGCCTCTCCCCTGCCCTACCTGGACTGGCTCCCCGTCTGCAAGGATGTCAGGGTGATGGCTGTGTGAGGAAGACAGGGGCAGGAGGGGTACCCTCAGGGGCTCCACCACCACCCCAGTCCGCCAGCAGCTTCCCCGCCATTCTCCGGGATGTTCCATTGCCCTGGACACCCCATGCCTCGGGCTCTGGGACTCCGGCACCCCGGCAGAGGAGCGGGGTTACCTCTCTCTTACCCTGCAGGAGGATCCTTATCCTGCCCTGCTGAGTCACTGCCGCTCCTCCGCTCTGCCCCCTCCTTCCCGCCAGCGTTCCTCCTTCAGCCTTCTCAGGCTTTCTCCAGACTGTCTGGGTTCCACAGGGGCCCCGGGGGCGGGGGGCGGGTGTCAGAGGACAGACTGCACTTGGCCCCTCTGGGGGGCTGTCCCAGCACCGCTGGGAGCTTGGCAGCACATGAAGGTGCCGCTCCGCCTTCACCAGCTGTGTGGCCTTGGGAGAGCCACTTGACTCCTCTACACCTCAGTTTTCTCTTGCATAAGACAGGGGAGATGATAATGATGCCTTCCTCAGTTAACACAAGTCAAATCTCTGGCACTTAAAACGCGACAAGGTTAAATATTATCATTATCTGCCCTCCAGGCCCTATCCTCCCTTCTCTGCTAAGGATGTGCCCCGACCCCTGCAAGCCTCCATGTCTACAAGTCTGTCTGTCTGTACCTACTCTGTTCTTTCCACTCTGCCTTCTTCCTGAGGCCTGTCCCCAGCACCCCCATGCTGACTCCCCGCACTGGGCACAGACACAGAACTCTAGAGAGTTCTGGAGTTGGGCCGCCGCTCAGCTTTCCTCCAACGATAAACGATCCTGAGCGTCTGCCTCGGCATCCCAGACAGCTTCCTCATAGGGGGTCAGTGTCTTGGAGGAGGGCCGGCCGGAGCGGGGAGGATGGACACAGGGCACAGTGAGCTCTGAAGCGACCTGGGGAGACAGCCCACCCTGGCTGTGCCGGGCGCCGGCCCCCATCTGTCTGTGAGGAGCTCACCGGGCCCCAAAGCCTCCTTTCCGAGGTCTACCTCGTGATCCTCGGCAGAGCGCCCTGAGCATGTGTCGGTTTCAGCCGCTGACGGCTGCAAAATGAAAATTTCATTGTTAAATGAAACAGGGACTCAAGAGCTCGGACAGGTGTGAGAACGGCTGTAGTGCCGAGAAGGGAGAGGTCAGAGGTCAGGGGGATGTCAAGGGAGACTTTGAGGGTGGCTGGGGAGAAACCGAGCAGCCAGAGTTGGGGAACCACACCTGGCCTGGAACCGGTTCCTGGGCCGGGAGGAACTGGCACTCGGGCCTGTAGGACTCAGTCACCCCCCCTCAAGGCTTTCTGAAGCATCTCCTGTATGTGCCCGCGGAACAGCATGGTCCTACGGAGACCACACCCTGCCCGTCAGGGGCTGGGGGTCTGCGGGGACAGAGGGAAGATGGTTCCAGAGCCACCCTGCTCTTAGTTAGGGGCCTCATCCCCGCCCTGCCCCCAGTTCTCTGAAGTCTCTCCTTTCCCCCCACCCCCCACCCCGGCACTGTAGGAAGCCCACCTTGGCCAGAGAGGATGCCTTCTGGGCGCCTAGCCCCGTGTTGGACACAGAGCTGGGACCCTCGGGTGCCTGCTTGCCCTCCCCAGGGCAGACCAGCCTGGTCTCTGTGCTGGAAGCTGGGACTGGACACGGTGTCTGTCTCCCTCTGCTGGTCCCTTAGGGGACAGCCAGGACAGAGTGCTTTCCCCAGAGCGGGTGGTCCCATGGCTCCCGAAACAGCGGATGGCGAGGAAAGGGTCTGGGGACTCAGGCTGGGCTCCAGGCTGTAGGAACACCAACACTGCCGCCCAGGTTCCCTCGGTCCAAAGCCGGCCTCCAACAGAGGCCCCGAGGGGTGGTCTCAGGGAGGCCAGGTCGCCTCCCTGATGCTTTCCCTGCGGGCCCGCAGGCCACAAACAGCTTCCTTCCCTTCTAACCCATGAATGGAGCTGTCAACCACAGATTTATCTAAACCTTTTGTGAAGCTATTTATACTTCCAGCCAAGACCGCATCTCGGGGTAATGAGTTCCATCGGAGTCCTCCCCTGCTGGGTGAAGCACGCTGCCTTTCGTTTGTCCTAAACTTACCTCACTTGTGCTCCAAGGGGGCCCTGTAACTCCAGCATGCCAGGTTTTGGTGAACAAGCCTGAGCTTCCCCTTCCCGTCTGCAGGTTTAAAAATTCCATCCCATCTCCCTCCACCTTCAGCCCTGCAGTCTGAAGGGACCTGGTCTCTGACCTGTGCCTGGAGCCTAGCAGTGCGGGCACAGCCATTACCTCATGCCAGCCTCCAGTTAGCTGGTGCGGCAGAGGGCACACCGGGGGCCCAGAATCAAGGGGCGGCACGCAGCCCTGCCTACACCCACGCCTCTTCTTGGGGCTGACTTCTACCCCAACCCTAATTCTCTGAGTATTTTCCAGTTCCTGGCCTCCAGAACTTTCCTCTGTAATGTTTCTGTGGGGGGATTTCCCTCTCACTTCCTAGAATGGATTCACCCTGGCTTCGTCCGTGCTGGTGATGTATTTTGTCCCTGGTCCTGACCCCAGAATACCATGAGGGGGTCACTCCAGAGATGGGGGTGCTAGGACACAGCAATCCCAGTAACAGCAACACTGACCATGTGAACTAAGGGCTTTATTTTTTTTAATAATTTTTTTTTTTTTTTTGGCTGTGTTGGGTCTTCGTTGCTGCACGTAGGCTTTCTCTAGTTGCGGCGAGCAGGGGCTACTCCTGGTTGCGATGTGCGGGCTTCTCCTTGGGGTGGCTTCTCTGGTTGCGGAGCACGGGCTCTAGGCGTGCGGGCTCTAGAGTGCAGCCTCAGTAGCTGTGGCGCACGGGCCTAGTTGCTCCGCGGCACGTGGGATCTTCCCAGACCAGGGCTCGAACCCGTGTCCCCTGCACTGGCAGGTGGATTCTTAACCACTTCACCATCAGGGAAGTCCCTGGCTTCAAGTCTTGTAACCTCTCTGAACCCTATACTCTTGGGGCATCTGACCTGTTTATTAAACCACTGCTATGTGCCAGGCTTGTTCTGGTTGCTGGGAGAAATGCCAGTGAACAAGAAAGGCCCGGGCAGGGCTTGCCTCTGGGGGCTCGAGGCACCTGGTGTGCCACAAAGGCATGATAGGTGGGCAAGTAGAGCCCCACCAGCTCAGTGCCCCCAGCAGCTCAGAGCTCCCTTACCTGCTCGGCAACCCCAGAGTCACCAGGCAAATCCCGTCTCCCGTGTGCGCAGCCCAGCAGGCTCTGCCAGAGGCTTTGGCACAGTCAGGCCCTCTGGTTTGTCTCTCTCCAGTCGAGTGGAAGCCCACGAGGGCAGGGAGTTTCGTCGTGTGCTTTCTTTCCTACACTCAGGAAAGCGTGTCTAACACGTGTTAAATGAACGAATTACTGAGCTCTGAGGATTCTGCGATTTCAAACGTAACTAGTTGAGTGAGAAGCGGTGGTTGAACGGAAGATATTTCCAGACAGAAAATTAGTTTAAAAGTTTGAAATGGTAACCACCTTCATCCGTTCCATATCCACCCCTGATATTCACACACACACACACACACACACACACACACACACACACAATCACATACTTGTGTACTTGAAGGAGACCACCTCTACTGTGGGGTATGGCGAAGACTGTAAGAATGTGGGGTTTGAAAGGATCTTGAGAGAGCATCTCATCCAACCCCCTCATTTTATCAAGGAGGAAACAGGCTCAGAGAAGGGCCTCGACTTGCTTGAGGCTGTCTGTAGCAGGGCTAGAGTCGCAAGGTCCTCGTCCGCCGTTGTGTGTTCTCCCTTCTGGACCTGAAGGGCCTTTTCGGCTACGCCAACTGCAAGCCTGGAGAGGCTGCTTGGCCTCCGATGGGAAAGCTCCCTTCCAGCCCCACAGCCTGGGGGAAGCAGGCCTGCCAATTCCAGCTCCTCTCCAGAGCTGCGGCTAGGTGAGGGGCTCAGGGAAGCCGAAGGGCCCCCTCGGGATCACAGCACGTCAAGGTGGGAAGGGACCTCAGTGAGTATCTCGTGCCACCAACCACACTGTACAGCCGCAGAGACAGGAGGGACTCGCCCAAAGTCACACAGCAAGTCAGCGCTGAAGCACAGACCAGAGACCCAGGACTCCCGAGTCCTGGCTCTAGGCTCTTTTCTCGTGTCTGAACCCTTCAGAAGGGTCAGGTGCTTCCCAACTTTTGGCAGGTGTGTGCGTGCAGTGGAAGAAAGACTCATCAAAAGTCCTGAAGCGTTGGGAATTCCCTGGTGGTGCAGTGGATTAGACTCCGTGCTCCCAACACAGGGGGCCCGGGTTCGATCCCTGGTCAGGGAACTAGATCCCACATGCACGCCGCAACTAAGAGTTCACATGCCTCAACTAAGGAGCCCGCTCGCAGCAACTAAGACCTGGTGCAACCAAATAAATAAATATTAAAAAAAAAAAGAGAAAGTCCTAAAGCGTTTACGTCTCCCTCTCCCTTCCCCCGGGGCCTTGCTCCAACGACCTCGATGCCACAGGACCCTACTGGTCCCATAGGTGTCAGGGGCAGAGACACGGGTGTGCGATTAGTCACACCTTCCCCTCCCTGCCTTCCAGGGAGCTTTGGCATCTATCTTCTGTTCCAGCTGGGCTGCTCCGGCAATGGCTGTGGGGAAGAGATGGAGAAGCCATGAAGGCTCTGCTGATTTTCACTGGAATGAAAAGAGAGAGGACGAGATCCAGAGAGAAGGAGGAAAGTAAAGAAGAGAATAACGAATGCTAGGTTCCTTGGGGGGCAGGGGTTTGCACAGAATGTGGGGGGACAGCTATTGTTCATGGAAGGGTTGGACTGTGGGCAGAGGCTGGAAGTTTTGTTCCTTTCATCACAGCACCATGCTACGTGCTACGAGGGAACCAGAGGCAACTCGGCTACACTTGGGTCACACACCTATTCACTGAACGCATACTTACTGATCACCTGCTGAGGGCCAGGCCCTGCGGGAGGTAGAGGGATACAGTAACAAACAAAACAGACTAGGTCCCTGCCCTCATGGAGCTGACATAACTAGGGGCATTAAAGAAGTAGACACTATGAAATAATGTTGAGTTGGGAGAAGTGCTGTGGATAACCCAGAGCAAGGGCTTAGCTAGACAATGCAGGGTGGGGGGTGGCGGGTGGAGGGGGAAGAGGAGAAGGCCTATCTGAGGATGGGCAACTGAAGCTGAGCCCTAGGAAGAGAAGGCGCCAGCCTATGAGAAGGGGAAAGAGCGTTCCAAGTAGTGGGGACAGCTTTACAGAGATCCCAAGGTGGAAAAGGATGTGGTTCGTTCAGGGAACTGATGGGGCCAGTTCTGATGCACAGGAAGGCCACAGACAGGTGGAGAGATGGGTGGGGCCCGCTCCTTCCTGCAGGTTTGGGGTAAGGGGTTTAGAATTTTTTGGGGGGGGCGGCCAGGACTCACGGCTTGCTGGATCTTAGTTCCCCCACCAGGGATTGAACCCATGCCCTCAGCAGTGAAAGTGCGGTGTCCTAACCACTGACTGCCACGGAATCCCCAAGGGGTTTAGATTTGACGGCAAGTATAGTAGTTGGGAACCACTGCAGGGTCTACACCAGGGAGAGGCGTGACACAGTTTACATTTTAGGAAGGTCACATTGATGCTGCTTGGAGAGTGGACTGGAGGAGACAGGGAACCACCCAGGGAGCTCCCACAGTCATTCGGGTGAGAGATGATGGTGGCCTGAGCCAGGACGATGGCAGTGGACATGGGAGAAAAGGACGAAGTTGCCATCTGTTTGAGAGGCAGAGCAGTCAGGGCTCGCTGGAGGCTTGCAGTATGTAGGGTGCGGGAGAGCATGGGGTCAAGGATGACTCCAGGTTTACTGACCTAAAGCCTGGGTAGAGGGAGTACCATTTACACAGACCCTGCTAAAAGGCAAGAATAACCTCTCCCAGTGCTCCAGGGAAACTTGGTGAGGGAGTGGAGCTGAAGGCAAGGAGAGGAAGAAACAAAGTGGGGTCCAGGACTGCAGGCCAGGAGCAGGAGGGCAAGGGGCCCACAGACAAACATGGCCTCCTCACTGGGGACAGTACCAGAGGGGCAAGTCCAGATGGGCCCTAAAGGAACGCAGTGGTGCCCAGGGCCCTTCAAAGCACACTGGGTGCTGCAGGGAACTAGAGGTCAGGGAGCCCCTCCAGGACTTCCCTTCCAGTTCACGCAGCGGAGGACCGAGGCCCAGGGCTAGGGGAAGACCTGCCCGCCGATGAAGCCCCTCCTTCGGCACAGTCCCTTGGTCGTTTTTTCAAAGGGCCACATACGCATGCGTCTAACCTCAGAAAACGTTTCCAGCCCTTCCCGTTAGTGACCCTCCTCATTTGACAGCGCTCACCCCTCCTCTCACAGACCCACTTCCCTCCCAACGGGGGCAAAGCCCCATGCACCGCTGAGCCTTTACTCTCACCTTCCCCTGCCAGCCACACCCTTCTACCCCTTTCTGTCCGGAGAATCTTCTCTTCTTCGGGATCAACGCAGGATCCTCGAAGCCAGAGCGAAGAGCCACTTCCCACCCCGGGATCCTGCCGCAACGTGCTTTAATTTCTTTTTAGTGCCAGTGGTTGCTGCTTCTGTGCGTGTCCCCGGCTCGGATTGGGTGCGACGGTCTGCCTTCGACCCCGTACCCACGACAGACGCCCAGAAAATCCGTTCTAAATTAGTGACCCAGGCGGGCTCGCCCGCACATCTCCGGATTCGCTTCCCCACACCCTTTGAGCGCCTTGCGTTCGGGTGCGCAGCCGCGCTGGGCCCCGCTCACAGGCCCGGCTCACCCGGGGCGCTGAAGGGCCGAGGGAGGCCCTGGACCCCGCGAAGAGACAAGCCAGGAAGGCGCCCGGCGCTCCCGGATCACGTGACCGCCACCAGCGGGACTCTGTCACGTGACGGCGCAGCCGGCGAGCGTTTTTCTCACGTGACGGAGGTGCAGGCGTGTGGCCCAATGAGGAGGCGGGGGCGGGGCTTCCGGGGGCGGTGCGCGGGAAGAGAACCCGGGGCACCCGCGGCGGCAGGGGAGACCCGGAGGGGAGCAGCGAGCTGGGGTCCAGTCCGGGGCCCGCCGCCTTTCACAGCCCGGCCGCAGGGAGCAGCATGAAGTGTCTGGTTACGGGCAGCAACGTGAAGGGTGAGTTGGGGCCAGCCCGGGGCTGGGGGCACATGGGAGGGCCCAAAGCGCCAGCAAAGCAGTGTTTTTCTCCTCTCCTGCCCGCAGTGCTCGGCAAGGCCGTCCACTCCCTGTCCCGTATCGGGGACGAACTCTACTTGGAGCCCCTGGAAGACGGGGTGAGGAGCCACGGTATTGGGGGGGGTGAGATTCCCACAGGGAGCCCTAACCTGGGCTCGAGTCTCGCCCCCATCAGATAGGATGCCGGTGGGCAGATTTGTCTGCTGAGTTACAGTTTCCTCCCCTGTTGCTGGGACGTCACCTTGAGCCCTGTCATCTTCCCAGACCAGTGTGTGAATTGAGAGCATTTGCCCTCCCTGAAGTGCCCGGGGGCGGGTGGGGTCGGCGCTGAAAGCTGTGTAGGGCCCTTGCTGCGGGAGCGGTGCTGAGGGGCACTCCGGGAAGGCTTCATGGAGAAGATACCCGCTGATTGGAAGGAGAGGGAGGGATTCAGCAGACGATGGTGGAAGTGGAGGACATTAGGGCAAGTGTGTGAGCAAAAGCCGGCCAGAGGGCTGGGCCTGACATTGCAGGTGACTGCATCCCTCTCCCTGCTTTTCCTGGCCCAGCTCTCCCTCCGGACCGTGAACTCCTCCCGCTCGGCCTATGCCTGCTTCCTCTTTGCCCCACTCTTCTTCCAGCAGTACCAGGCGGCCACCCCTGGTCAGGACCCGCTGCGCTGTAAGATCCTGATGAAGGTGAGGCCCCTCCCTCAGCGGTGGCAGTGCACTCCCCCAGGAACCCCCCCAGGAACCTCTACCAGTGCGTTTGCTCTGAGGCACACAGTAGGTGCCAGCTGGAGAGAGAAACATATGCAGGAGCAATCCAATGCAAAATGCAGCGCAGGGGCGTAGTACGGACATCCACAGGGTACGGTAATGGGAGATACGGAGAGGCTAATTGATTCTGCCAGGGACCTGCAGAGAGTGGTGACATTCAAGCTGGTCCTTGAAAGGTAAGCAGGTCTTTCAAGGCATTCCAGACAAGGGGAACAGTATGAACGAAGGCCTGGAAGGGTGTAAATTTCTGTGTGTGTGGGAAGTCCTTTCCTGGTGTGACAGTGCTGAGCCCGTGATGGGCCAGAGCCTAAGGGGATGTGAGAGCTGGCTGGTGGAGGCGCGGCACTGGGCTGATGTGTTTCCATCGCCTAGTCGTTCCTGTCAGTCTTCCGCTCGCTGGCGATCCTGGAGAAGACCGTGGAGAAATGCTGCATCTCCCTGAATGTCAGGAGCAGCCGCCTGGTAGTTCAGCTGTACTGCAAATACGGTGAGTGAGCAGCTGGCTGGCCAGGTCGTCCTTGCGGCGTGGGGTGGAGGTTGGCGAGGCCTACTGAGACCCTGTCTGCCCATCCAGGGGTGAGGAAGACTCACAACCTGTCCTTCCAGGACTGCGAGTCCCTGCAGGCTGTCTTCGACCCAGCCGTGTGCCCCCATGTGCTCTGTGCCCCAGCAAGGTGAGCACGCTCCCTGGTTTCAAGCTGAGGCCTAGGTTTCTCTCTTCCTTCTTTGGGCCTCAACCGTCAGTTTAAGAAGGAACTTCCCCCATTTTCCCTACAGGGTTTCTGTAGACCTCAAGGAGTTTATCCAACCCGGTTTGCTTTCAGGTCCTTGCCTGGCTCCTCTAAGGGCAGAGGCTGGAGTGAGGAGGGGCTGGGTGCTCCCTTGTTCCATGTTCCTCATTGTCTTCTGGAGTCTGTATTCTCCACCTCAAAGGTCTGACTTGGTTTTCTGACCACTCAGACCCATCCTGACTCCTCTGTCAGAGAACGGGTCTCTGGCCTGCCCTCAAGTCTTCTCTGGCCTGAACACCTTTGAAGGTCCCTTAATTTTTGTGGCTCAGGGACTCATGACCCTTCTCTGGCCTTGTCGTCCTTCTGGGATGATCCCCATTCAAGGGCAGCCTCTCTTCCTACCTGGCTGGGCTCTAGCCTCGAGGGGTCCCAGCAGGAGGCCAAGGAAGGAGGCTAGGAGGGGAAGTCCTGGTCCAGGAGGGCTGCCTGAATAAGCAGCTGTAGAGATGGAGCTGTTCTGGGGAATCAGAGGGGCTGTGCAGGGCCCGGGAGACTCCAGCAGATGCAAAGGTCCCTGGTGAAGACAAGAGCAGAGGGGATTGGCTCTCCTCCCACTCACCCACACGCTGGGTGCCACTTGCATCCAAGTAACCCAAGGTTTTGTGTTTCTTTTCTTTTGGTAGCCGAAGGCCATGGTAACCTCAAGGTCCATTTGGGTCCTGACTTTCTGTTTTTCTGAGTTCTGTTGAAACAGCACTGCCCAGGATCCCTTTGGGTAGAGAAAGAGGGAATCAATCTGTGGTCTGTATTTTGAGGATTTTTCTTTCTCTTTCTTCTTTATTTATTTATTATTTATTTATTTTCGGTACACGGGCCTCTCACTGCTGCGGCCTCTCTCGTCACGGAGCACAGGCTCCAGATGTGCAGGCTGAGCGGCCACGGCTCATGGGCCCAGCTGCTCTGCGGCATGTAGGATCCTCCCGGACCGTGGCACGAACCTGCGTCCCCCGCATCGGCAGGCAGACCCCCAACCACTGTGCCACCAGGGAAGCCCCTCTTTCTTCTTTAAAAAGAGCAGTTGTGTTGAGATCTATCCTGATGGGGCATTTTCCGTAAACCTACATCGTTGGAAAAACAGTCAGACTTTTTTTATCTTAGGTATTGGCCTATCCCAACAATCTGTACTGTTCTAGGGTGTGATGGCTTAGGAGTGAATGTGATTTGAACCTAATACATTTTTAGAGGGTGTCAAATTCAGGACCAGGCAGATCCACCTCCTGACCCTAAACATGGTCCTAAAGTAAATTGCTTGAGGAAATTGGATCCCAGAGATTACAGGTGGGGAATTCTGAAGTGTGTCCATATTCCATTGGAGATCAAAGAAGCCCAGCTAAGAGAATTGGGGGCTGACTCACATGACAGCTTATTTCTGAAAAGGCTATTTTATCTTGAAGATTATGAGTTTGGAGGAACTAAGGTGATGGACAGTGGAAAGAATCAGAACATGTGAAATTCCTTAAAAATTTATTGACTTAAATAATTTTGTCTCTGTTAGACATAATACAAAAAAAAACTTTAAAAAAAGCAGTTGTTTCTTGTTTTTAAATTTAATTAATTTATTTTTGGCTGCGTTGGGTCTTCGCTGCTGTGCGCGGGCTTTCTCTAGTTGCAGTGAGCGGGGGCTACTCTTCGTTGCAGTGCGCGGGCTTCTCATTGTGGTGGCTTCTCTTGTTGCAGAGCACGGGCTGTAGGCGCACGGGCTTCAGTAGTTTTGGGTCGCGGGCTCTAGAGCTCAGGCTCAGTAGTTGTGGTGCACGGGTTTAGTTGCTCTGCGGCATGTGGGATCTTCCCAGACCAGGGCTCGAACCCATGTCCCCTGCGTTGGCAGGCGGATTCTTAACCACTGCGCCACTAGGGAAGCCCCTGTTTCTCTTTTTCTTATGGGCAATTTTAAATTCATATAGAAGTAGACGCCAGTTCCTGTCCCAAGTGATTTGAGGCAAATTCCAGATGTTATTTCACCTGTAACTGTTTATCGGCATGTGTCTTTTCTAGACAAGGATCTGAGGGCTCTCCCTGAGGGCCGCATTTATGCAGACTGTGTGGGGATGGTCTCCCGCCCCTGGGTGGCCAGGTGCCGCCTGCCCGGTTTGGTTCAGCGCAAACAGCCCGTGCTTCCTGCTGTCTTCTGTGGGCTCTGCTCTTGTCCGCCCCGTCTCTTGCAAGTGGACTTCTCCCACGACAGCCTGGGAGCCTTGGACGGGGCAGGGACCATGTCCCGCTCCTGTCCTCCCTGGGGGCATGCTAGGCCTGGCCTGGTTCCCTTTGGACATTGGTGTGTGTCACCATCCCGCCTCAGATCCTGAGAGCGAAGCCACTGGGTGGGGCTGAGTCTTGGGGTGATGCTGTGCCCTCCTCACAGGGTCCTGGGGGAGGCTGTTCTGCCCTTCCCCCCTGCGCTGGCCGAAGTGACGCTGGGGATTGGCCGTGGCCACAGGATCATCCTGCGTAGCTACCAGGAGGAGGCAGGTGAGAGCGCCAGACATGGCCTGGGGCAGGGGGCAGAGATGGGCTGGGATGGGGCAGGGCCCAGGTTTCCTCCTGTTGCTGTCTCCACAGACAGCACCATCAAAGCCATGGTGACCGAGATGAGCATCGGGGGGGAGGATTTCCAGCAGCTGCAGGCCCAGGAAGGGGTGGCCATCACTTTCTGCCTCAAGGAATTCCGGGTGAGGTTGCCCGCCACGCGCTCACTGCCCGGTCCACCGCTCCTCCCTGCCCGGTGCGGGGCCTCACTGCTCTGCCTCTCCCTTCCCAGGGGCTCCTGAGCTTTGCCGAGTCAGCGAACTTGTCTCTCAGCATTTACTTCGATGGCCCTGGCAGGTAACTCCGAGCCTCAGGACAGGGTGGGGAGGGATCTGGGATGCCAGGAGCCAAAGGGCCTTGACCGTGCCTGGACCCGTCACCTGCCAGGCCAGCCATCTTTGCCATCAAGGACTCTCTGCTAGACGGCCACTTTGTCCTGGCCACGCTCTCAGAGCCGGACCCGCACCCCCAGGACCTGCGTGCCCCGGAGCTCCAGCAGCCAGCGCCTCAGCTTCAGGCTCACAGGTGAGAGCGCTGCCCACCCACTCCTCCTCCCCACCTCTGTGCACCCTGGGGAGCCTGCTGCTTCCAGCGTCAGCGCCTCCCCTCCCCCCACTTCCTGTTGGGCCCCAGCCCTGCAAGCTCAACCTTACTGGGCAGCTGTACTCAGAGACTCCCCCCACCCAGGGAAGTGTCCCCAGGGTCGGGCTGGCTTCCTTCTCTGGCTGAGGCCTCCCCTCCGAGCCTCCTCCCAGGCCAAGGAGGGAAAGGGCTGCCGGGAAGCGGGGGGCTGCCTGGGACTGGGGAAGGCGGTGGCTGAAAGGGCAGGTGGGTTGGGGAGGATGGGCCCAGTGTAGTTTAAGCAGAGGAAGTTTGGCCTGGCCCTCTGCCCAGCATGTCCCTGGGCCCCAGTGCGCTCCGGTTCCTGTCCCCTGGGAAGGTACGGGCTTGGGCCCCAGGTGGCCCAGCTTACAGAACTTGCTGCTCCCCTCCCCCAGCTGAGCTAAACCGGCCCCCAAGATGTCTCCCTCAGGCCTCTACCTCAACTCTGATGAAAGGATTCCAGGTCCACCCCCTCCAGGAAGCAGCCACTTAACCCCAGGCATCCTCTCCCCTCCCACCAAACCAGGAAGTAATAAAACCAAGAGGTCACCAACGGTCACAGGGCTTTTGCAGCCACCCGCTGAGCCCTCCAAGGTGGGGCCCTGCCTCTGTTCCCCCTCTTCTCTCCCTGCCCTTGCTAAGCCGTCTCTGCTTACAGCACGCCCCACCTGGACGACTTTGCCCTTGATGACATTGACTCGTACATGATCGCCATGGAAACCACCGTGGGCAGTGAGGGCTCACGGACACTGCCCTCCACCTCCCTTTCACCTGGCTTCCAGCCCCACTGTAGCCCTGGCTCCCACTCAGAGGAGGAAGATGACACCGAGCCCAGCACAGTGCCTGGGACTCCCCCACCCAAGAAGGTAGGGGCTGGCTGGAGACGGAGGCAGGGATGGGAGGCGGAGGGAGCAGCCTCCAGAGCTCACTTGGCTTCCTCTGTTTTCTCGCCAGTTCCGCTCGCTGTTCTTTGGCTCCATCCTGGCCCCTGCACACTCTCCCCAGGGGCCCAGCCCCGTGCTGGCTGAAGACAGTGAGGGGGAAGGCTGAGCCGAGAGGTCCTTGGAGGACTGGACCAGAGGAAGCCCCAGCCTCCCCATCTCCCAGCGCCAACCAGGGGCGGGGCCAGCTCTCCTCCAGGGTGGGTGGTAGAGGTGGGCTGTGCTGGAGCTCAGCTGGCTGGTCCTGCCGCCTCCCCCAGGCCCTGCTCGGCTATCTGTGACTGGCCTGGGTCCTGTCGTCTCCCTTCGGCCCCCAGTCGATCATGTCTGTTCCCAGTCTTGGTGCCGAGCTGCCACCTGCTGGGAGGCCCCTCACCTCTTTATCCAACCATGCGGCAGGGTTGGGGGCCTGCGTTCTCTAAGCCCACCTCCCTAAGAAAAAAACCTCGGTGGGGCTGCTGGCCCCTGCTGATCCACCTTCTCTGCCAACCAGGACCTGTCCCTCCCTCAGATCCTGGGTACACCTCGGGGATCCCCTGTGCCCGGCATACACTGTTTTGCTTGCTTTTCCAAAACTCTCTGGCCCTGACTTGGAAATTCCAAAGGCCCCTGTGACCTGAGCGTGTGGCTGGTGTTTCCCTCGCTCGGGCCCCATGCCCAGCAAGCCTCCCAAGTGGCCCTAGGCAGAAGAGGTCGCCAGGCGCGGCATTTCGGACAAGGGAGACAGACGCCATGGCGAGAATCCAGCTTTGACCTTTATTCGAGAGACCAGATGGGTCGCCCCAGGATCCGGCTGCCAGCCCTGAGGCCAAGCAAGGCTGGGGACCCACAATCTGGCCCTGCTCTGCCCTGAGCTGCAGCCTCAGCCCCAGGATCCTGCCTGCAGCCACTGCAGGTGCAGGTGGAAGGAGCCCTGGGGGTTGGACGCTGCTATTGATTCATAAAAAAAAGAAAAATACACCAAGGCTCCGTGTTCCCTGTGATGGGCGGCCCTAGGGGGCCAGCACGAACCCTCACAGCCACGTGATTTCTGTACAATCCACCGTCTGGGGCAGAGGGCGGGCACACGGGGGCTATTTCTTGGCTTTGGCGGAGTTGCGGGGCGGGGTGATGGGCCGGCCTCCAGGGTTCAGGCCGCTGAACTGCCCATATTTCCCCTTGTTCTTGTCGGCGGGCTTGAGGATCTAAAAGAGGCAAGCTGGTCAGGCTCATGGGGCTGAGCCATGGGCCCCTCCCGCCCCTTCCATCCCCATCTCCACCCCCACCTGGAAGGAGCACATGAGCGTCTCGTCCACGCTCATCATGGCGCCTGCGTTGTCAAACTCGCCACAGTAGTTAGGAGCTGAGAAGAGTGTCACCAGCTGCCGCTTGGCAAAGAACTCATAGCCATCTTCTACCACCTGGACGAGGGTGGGGACAGTTAGTTCAGCAGGTGCTGCTGCCCGGCCCCCGCTGCCACCCAGACCAGAGCTGCCAGCCCACCTGGTGTGCCCGGCAGATGAGATCCAGGTCGTGCTTGTGCAGGAACTTGGCCACGACCTCAGCTCCAAAGGTAAAGGAGACGCCACGGTCATTCTCGCCCCAGCCCTGCACGTCCTTGTCAGGGTCAGACCACAGCAGGTCACACAGCAGGCCCTGGTCTGGCACGTCTGTAGGCCGCATGATACGCCGGATCTGCTCCATGGACTGTAGGTCCGGGGACAGGCCTGGGGGGCACCAGCGGCAGGTCACTTCCTCAAGCCTCAAAACAAGGGCCCTCCCTTCTCCAGGAAGCCTTTGCCAATCAGCCTCTGTTCCCTCAACCCGCCGCCCTCTCCTGGATTCCTGGGAGCCTAGACAGGCAGAGCTCATCGCCTTCTGCCTCTTCAAGTCCCTGTCCCTTCCAGGAGCACAATGCTCCCTGGAAAAAGACAAGCAAACTCCACGCAAGAAACCGAGGCCACGACATGACAGTGAGTGCAGCCTAATGCTGGGGTGCGGGGGGACTTTGTGGAAAAAGTGATATCCAAACCAGGGCTCCAGGGAGAGCTGTTCCAGGTGGCTGAGAATGTGTCCTTCAGCTAACACTTCTGTCCCAAATCCCCCAGGGATGTGGCCAGGCTCGTCCTGCCCAAGCATTCCCTCGCCATGCGGCCCAGAGCCGCCCTCACCCCCGTGACAGCAGAAGATCTTTTCATCCACAATGGCAGCAATAGGCAGGCAGTTGAAGCAATCGGTGAAGGTTTTCCATAGTTTGATGTTGTAGCGTCTCTTGCCTGCCCAGAGGAAGGAGAGGGCTCACGAGAAGGCCTGTCTGCCCCACCCTCAGTGTGGGTCTCTGGGCCTTCCAGGGCACATTGTGTGTTGTTCAGACACAGCTGGGAGAAGAGAATGGACGGCAAGAAGGGAACCCTCCCCCCCGGGCCAATCCCCACCCCACTGCCTCCCAGGACGAATTCTAAGGCAGCTGAGTCCACAGGAACCCCCAAGTTCCAGTTCTGGAACAACCTCAGGGTTGGCACTCACCCCCCTGCACATGAGCAGAGCCAGGCCAAGACCAGGTCTGGTCTCTCTCAGCTTCTGGCCAAGAGAGTCCAGTCCAGACAGGCATCCTAAGTGCTTAAGTAACGGATGCAGTGGAGGGGGGTGTCGGCAGGCAAGGCCCTGCATTAGAATGCTGGCAGCCCTTCAGTCGGCAACCATTCACCACGTCCCTCCTGAGCGCCAGGACCCATGCCAGGAGGGCAGGGCGGAGAGACGTGAACTGGCCCTGCCTTCACAGAGCTCAGTCTAGCAGGTGTTTGTCAAACACTGCTACCCCAGCCACCAGGTCAACACGAGGGTCGCACTGAATGGCGACCTTCAGCCCCAGAGGCTCCGCCCACTCACACTCATCGTAGAAGCCGTAGATGCGGTTGATGCTGGCGCACTCGTGGTTCCCACGGAGCAGAAAGAAGTTCTCAGGGTACTTGATCTTATAGGCCAGCAGCAAGCAGATGGTCTCCAAAGACTGCTTGCCCCTGTCCACGTAGTCCCCCAGAAACAGGTAGTTGCTCTCTGGAGGGAAGCCGCCGTACTCGAACAGCCGCAGAAGGTCGTAGTACTGGCCATGAATGTCGCCTGTGACCCAGAGAACCAGGTCAGCACTAGATGCAGTCTGAACTTGAACCCAGGGCCAGGGTTGGACTCAAGGGTGGAGAGATCCAGGGACTTTGGCTGGTGGTGGTGGGTACCCACTTTCAGGAAGCAAAGGGGCCTGGGCAGGGGGCTCACCACAGATCTTGAGGGGTGCCTCCAGCTCCAGAAGAATGGGCTGGCTCAGGAAAATCTCCCGGGATTTGAGGCACAGACCACGGATCTCGTTCTCTGTCAGCTGTACATTCTTTCCAGGCCGCGAGCCCTGCACTGGGAGTGGAATGAGGCGTCAGGACCCTCAGGCGAGAAGAGGGTGGGTGACATGGGTGGCCCCGTAGGCACTTCTGGGGGGCGCCTGGGCCTCCCGGGCCCCGCCTCGCCCAGGGGCAGCTGTTGCTGCTCAGCCTCCTGGGACCCCCGCCTCAAGCCTCAAGGGACGAGACCCCCAACTACCCTCAAGACACTCGAAAGGGGACTGCTGTGCGCGGAGGCCTGCCAAAACCTCAGAACACAGGACCCCTTGCTTGCGGGGGCTAGGCTTCTCGGATTTCTTTCTAACCCCAAGAGCCCTGGCTAACCCGTGCGCCCCCGCCCTGCTCTGGCAAGGGGAGCAACCCCAGACCTCCCAGGGGCGCCGCAATTGGGAAGGGGGGCACCTGCGGCCACGGGACCTCGCGGCCCGTCCCCGCCCAGTCTAAGCTGGTCCTGGGAGGGGCAAGTCCACCCGCGCGCCACTTCCGGGCCGGGCAGGGGACCAGGGCGCGGCCGGCGCCCACCTCCCCTGCCCCGGCCAACCTTCCAGCAGGCGCCCGATGATAGAGTCCAGGTTGAGCTTCTCGCTGTCGGACATGGCGGCGCCGCCGCTCTGGCCCCAGCAGCTCCGGGCCCGCTCCTGCCTCCCGCCCTCCCGATGCCTCCTTCCGGCCTGGCGCTCCTTCCGCCCGCCCCGGCTCGCCGCCCCGCCTCCTAGGCCTCCTGCCCCGCCCCTCCCCGCCCCGCCCCGCCCGCTGCCCCTGCGCTCTAGCGCCTCCGTCGGACGCAGGGCGCAGGGGTCGCGGCGGCCCGGGAGGCGGGGCCTCGGTCAGGGGACCGGACTTGGACTGACTCGTGTGTCTGGGGCGGAGCCTGCCCTGTGGGCGGGGCTTCATGGGGCGAGGTCAAGCCTAGCTCCGCCCTTGAGTTACCCTCGGCTGTTCGGAGGAGGTGCGGTCGGAAGTACTGTGGAAGTTGTTTTTCTCTTTCAAGGGCTAAGCAGTCCTTCCCACTTCTGTCCTGGTCGGGAAGGTTGTGTGACCTCATTGGTAACTCATTGGGTCTCCCCAAACAGTGCAGATTAAGCCCTTGAAGTGCAGGAAAGGAAACTGAGGCTCAGAGATAGTAAGAGTTAGCCTCGAATTCACGGAGGACCTCTACCTCCTGAGTCTGGGGCCCTCGGGCGACTGGCTAGGTAGATCCAGACACCTGTTGCTGAACTCCGAGCTCATTTTGGTCCACACTGCCTGTGGTGCATGCTAAATTATTACTTTTTGTAATGTCTTATCCTTGCCTTTTGAGTAGCATAGTAATGCTACATTGTGTGCATGTTGAAAGTATTACTTTGTAAAGAGCAAACACTAAATACACCATGATACTCGTTGGACCCTGAATCGAGTGTTTTACATGCCAGTGACCTCAAATCTGGAGGCAGCCTGCCCTCTCTACCTCTGGCAGGCCCTGGCCGCATCACACCCAGCACAGGAACCCAAGCCTGCACCCACCCAGCCCACCGGGATGGTGGGAGGAGCCCATGGCCCAGGGCCAGTGGGGCAGGCCGGAAGAGCCCGGGACAGGAAGGGGTAACTACCCCCCCACACGCACTTAGGAGGGGCCCCCTGGCTGGTTGACGAAGCTGTGGCTGAGGAGGAAGTGAGAGGAGGAGGTGAGGTGCAGCAAGGAGGTAAGCTGGGCTGCAGGGGACAGGGGCCTGGCCTTTCTGCTACTTCTGGGCCCATGCTCCACCCCCACCCCACAAGAGAAGAGGGGACAGAAGGGGCTTGGAGAGATACCCTGAAATCTGCTCCCTCTGACCACGCAGTCAGGTCCTGGGGCTGGGGCCTGGCTGGATAGGAGCCCAGGCCCCAGGCTGGCTAGGAGCCGCCTCTCATGTTGGCTTTCCCCACATGTTGCAGCCTATGGCATCAGGCGTCTGCAGCACCATGGCCCAGGCCCTGGGGGAGGACCTGGTGCAGCCTGGTGAGCTGCAGGATGACTCCAGCTCTTTGGGGTCTGACTCAGAGCTGAGTGGGCCCGGCCCATATCGCCAGGCTGACCGCTATGGCTTCATTGGGGGCAGCTCAGCAGAGCCAGGGTAAGTAGGGAAGGGATGGAGTGGGGCGGTGGGGTGCTGGGAATAAGGGTGGGAGCTGAGGGCTGAATTCTAGAGTGAGGTCCAACCTCGAGGGTCCTGGGCGGGTCTGGGGACTCAGCCACTATCATCCCTTCTCGGGTTCCAGATGGAATCCTAAGGTTAGCAGGGCTGTGGGGGGTGGCTCCTGTATGTCTCTTTTACTCCCAGTTTCTGAGGGTTTCCACCCACCTCTGGGGCCAAACATTCTTCTCCTTTTAATCTGGCCCGGGAATCCCAGATCCAGATCACAGAACCCACACTTCTTCCCCCACCAATCCTCTGCATTCCTCATGTACAGACAGGAAGACAAGTCCAGAAACAGTTAGGAAGATCACACAGCAGATCAGAGACAGAATCAGACCCAAACTCACAACTCCTGGCTTCTAGTCTAGGACTCTGTCTACCCAACTTCCCTGATGACTTGTCTGTGTCCCTATCCTGGGGGACAATCAACAAGCCCCTCCCTCAACACACACCTACACACCCCCTTCAGTCTCTCCTGCTTCCACCCACATCGGAGCCACATCCTTTCCTGTCCCCATGACAACCACTGGCAACTCCTGGGTGACAGGTCCCCACCCCGCCCCAGAGATTCCCAGAGATCTCCAGGGCCAGGAGTTAGGCTCACCCAGGTAGCATGAAGGGTGGCAAATGTGGGCTCTGGGTAACAGCTGCCCAGCGCCTGGACACCTGTGCCATATGTCCCCAGGCCAGGTCACCCTCCTGCAGACCTTATCCGCCAGCGGGAGATGAAGTGGGTAGAGATGACCTCACACTGGGAGAAAACCATGTCTCGGCGGTACAAGAAGGTGAGGGGGAGAGTGGTCCCACCCAGGCCTCCGTGGCTCAGCCCCCTTTGCCTCGGCCCATACCCAGGCAAAATTCACCCCTCCCATGTCCCAGTACCTCCTGCCTTTTCTCCCTGCTACCCAAAGTGGCTCTTGCCTGATGACAGGTTGTGCTTGGGGCCTGCCGACAGGAGCAGGGGAAGCTGGTGTGGCTGGCCTAACGGGGTCCCTTGGCCTCACCCACAGGTAAAGATGCAGTGCCGGAAAGGCATCCCCTCGGCCCTGCGGGCCCGGTGCTGGCCCCTGTTGTGCGGGGCCCATGTGTGTCAGCAGAACAGCCGTGACACTTATCAGGTGAGGGAACTGGCAGGGGTCCCACCTCCCTTCCCTGGCCCTTCACCACTCTGGGCCTTCACATTCACCTTTTTGTCCACCCACAGGAACTGGCTGAGGCCCCTGGGGACCCACAGTGGATGGAGACCATCGGCAGGGACCTGCACCGCCAGTTCCCTCTGCATGAGATGTTTGTGTCACCCCAGGGTCACGGGTACGAGGCCAGTGATGCCCAGGGACCCCCAGCCCCACAACCCTCAGGTGCTTTGGCCTAGTACCCCCCCGCTCCAGCTTTATATCTTTGCATCTCAGAGGACCCAGCAAGGCCCTCAGGGGGCTGAGGCCTGGGAAAGGGCCGCCAGAGGGTGGGGAAGGGATGCCCGGAGGACTGGCCCCTAACGGGGTCTTCTGGCACAGGCAGCAGGGGCTCCTCCAGGTACTCAAGGCCTACACCCTATATCGGCCGGAACAGGGCTACTGCCAGGCCCAGGGCCCTGTGGCTGCCGTGCTGCTCATGTATCTGCCCCCAGAGGTGAGTACCCTCAACCCTGCTACGGGGACCCAAGACCCTGACCCCCTAACCCCAGTGATCCATGACCCCCAACGCTGGTGACCTAGGGACCTAGTAATCCTGTGCCCTGGACCCATGACCCCTCCATCCCCAGGAACTCTGGCCTCAGGGACCTGGGATCCTTGACTCCTACCCAAACCTGTCCTAGTGAGTGACTCAGGGCCTCATGACCACCAACCTCAGCGACCTTCAAACCCAACGACCTTGACTGCAGGAACATGGAACCCTGAGCCCTGACATTTGCCCCAATGATCTAGGAGTCTGGTTGTTATTACCTTGACCTTATGACTTCTGATTCTGAACCCTGTGACCATGATCCCTGACCCCAGTGACCCCAAGAACCCAAGACCTGAACTTTGGGACCCTCCCTAGCCTTGACCAGTGAGCCCCTACCCTGTGACCCTCAAATTCAACCCCCTGAGCCCTGTGACTTCCAACTCCCTGCACCCCTTGGTAGGCCTCTATCTGGGCAACAGGAAGCTTTTTGGTAAGACCTGCCCCTCCTTACCAGCCCCAGCACTGAGTCCAGGCTCCTGGCTCCAGAGTCACCCCAGATGGTGTCCAGACCCTCCCCTGCACCCCTTTCCCCCGCCCTGTGGTCCCCTCCGTGGTCCCCTCTGCGGTGGGCACTCAAGGCCTGTGCCCGCCCCCAGGAGGCCTTCTGGTGCCTGGTACAGATCTGCGAGGTTTACCTCCCTGGCTACTACGGGCCCCATATGGTGAGAGGCTGGGATGGGGCCAGAGGGCACAGGGGGAGGGGCTGGGCGGGGGGGGGGAGGGGCCTGGGGACTGGGTGGGGACCTGGGGACCGGGAGTGGAGATGCTGACGGACGTGGCCACAGGAGGGTGTACGGTTGGACGCCGAGGTGTTCACGGCCCTGCTGCGGCGGCTGCTCCCGCGTGTGCACAAGCACCTGCAGCAGGTGGGCGTCGGGCCCCTGCTCTACCTGCCCGAGTGGTTCCTGTGCCTCTTCGCCCGCTCCTTGCCCTTCCCCACGGTGCTGCGTGTCTGGGACGCTTTCCTTAGTGAGGGTGAGTGTGTGGCTGGCCAGGTGGGCGGGGGCAGGCGTGGGAACTGGGGCCGGAAGCCTCGGGTGCCTGGTGTGCAGAGGGGATGAGGGTGCCAGCTCTGCTCTGCCCCACCGCCACTGCCAGTCCTGGCCTGGGGTCTGGGTGCTGGGGTGTGCTGAGGGTGACAGCGCCCTGTGGCTCTGGGGAAACGGCCCAGCCCTTGGCCACGGATCACCAATGTAATGAATGATAGCCCCCACCCCCAGCAGTGAGACCACCACAGGGAGGGCACCATCTGCTTGGGGGAGGGCTGGAGTCGGGGGGCGCTGCAGAGATCACAGCAGTGAGCCAGCTCAGGGAGCGGGCACAGTGGGGGCATGGCCGATGGAGCCCCACGGGCCCTGGTGAGCGCTCTCGGAGGCCAGCGCTGCTCCGGAAGCCAGGGCCACTTGAGTGAGTGAGACCTACATTCTGGTGGAAGTGGGGATGGGAGGCGACGGTACTAAATTAACAAGATATTTATAGGTTGTCAGAAGTTCTGTGAAGAAAATAAAACAAAGGATGTTCCAGAGTGTAGGGGGGCGGCAGGAGGAGAGTTTAAAGGTGCTCGCAGCTGCTCTATGGAAGAGGCAAACTTGCAGGGCCAGTGTGGAGGCGGAGAGGCCAGGCTACAGACGACTGACGTGGGGGTGCGGACATGGGAGAAGTGCCAGGCCAAGAGAAGGGTGGTTGGACCAAAAAATGGTAGAAATCAATCAGTGCATCTATTGAGCACCTGCTGTATGCCCAGTTGGCTTCAGGCTGGCTTAGAGCTCTGGCCACGGGTGTCCAAGTTGCCATCTACATGGCCTCCCCTGCAGACTCAGACCTCGAGGGCGGGGCGGGGCAGGGCAGGCGCCCCCCCCCCCCCCCCCCCCCCCCCCCCCCGTCAGGGTGGCTGAGCTACCCTTGCCCTCTGCCTCAGGCTCCGTTTCATAACAGTGACACCATTAGTAGTCGCTGCTGTCCCTTTACAAGTCACAGTTGTCACCAGACCTCGCTGGTCCCCTGACTGCTGTTCTCAGCAGACCCGAGGCTACCAGGAAGGAATTCTGAGGCTCCAGGAACAGGCCCAAGGTCACACCCATGTGTGTGTGTGTGTGTGTGCGTGTTTGTGTGCATGTGTGTCCTATGCTCTGGCTTAGAGGTGAGGAGTTCTGGCTAGAATCTTTCTAGAATCAGAAGGTCACAGGTCTGAGCTGGAAAGGCCTTCACGTCACCACCCAGCCCCTCCTTGGAGGGACGAGGAGCTGAGGCCCAGAATGAGAAGGCTTGGCGTGAGGCGTTCAGTAGCCCCTGGCTCCTGGCAGGCTGCTCTGCCCACAAGTGTCTGTGGCCCCTGAGACATGCTGGCCAGAGCTCTCAGATTGCCATCGTGCTCTCAGTCATTGGGTCATGGCAGCAGAGCTGCAGGAGGGTGGAAGGAGTCTGGCTGAGGGCAGGTTCAGGTGCAGACTGAGGAAGCCCAGGGCTGGCCCCCCAACTGAGTGAGCCCCCGGCCTGCAGGTGTGAAGGTGCTGTTCCGCGTGGGTCTGACACTGGTACGCCTGGCACTGGGCACCACTGAACAGCGCCTGGCCTGCCCGGGGCTCCTGGAGACGCTCGGCGCCCTTCGAGCCATCCCGCCCACCCAGCTGCAGGAGGAGGTCTTCATGCCCCAGGTGGGTGCCCCTTGCCCGCCCTCTGCAATGGCCCAGCCCCCCTGCACAGTTGCGGAAACTGAGTCCCAGAGGGGGAAGTCAGAGTAAGAACCGGGGCTCAGTTCTTGTCCTCTGAGCAGCAGAGAATGTGGAAACCCCAGGCCTCAAGTGGCTTTCGGTGGCTCCTGTAGTCTCTTTGTCTGTCAGCCCCTCAGCCCTCAGCCACTTCCTGCGGCTCTGTCCTGCCCGCCCCACAGGGATCTCATCGCTTCCTGCCCTCCCCCAGGCCAGGCAGATTCAGTATCAACTGCTCCCCACAGGTGCACAGCGTGGCCCTGTCCGAACAGGACTTGCAGCGGGAGATCAAGGCCCAGCTGGCCCAGCTGCCCGCGTCGGCATCTGGGCCACCCCCGAGGCCGCAGGCCCGCCTGCCTGGGGCCCAAGCCATCTTTGAGGCCCAGCAGCTGGCAGGAACCCGGGGAGCCACCAGGCCCGAGGTGCCCCGCATCGTGGTTCAGCCCCCGGAGGAGCCCAGGCCGCCGCGGCGCAAGCCCCAGACCCGAGGCAAGACTTTCCATGGGCTGCTGACTCGGTCCAGGGCCCCCCGTATCGAGAGCCCCGCCAGGTCCCATCGAGGCTCCACCTCCTCCCTGGACACCCGATTCTGAAGGTCCCACTTCTGAGGGTACCAGAGACTCAGGGTCCCCCAACCGCAATTGCCTGAACGGTGGATGCCAGCCTCCAAGTAGGCACCGCACTTTACAGCCGGGGTGGATGCCTCAGCTTCTTTCCCGTGGACTGTGTCCGGGTCAAGGATGAAGGAAGGTGAGAGAGTGAGGTTTTGAGGACCCAGGCCCATCATCCGCCCACGGAGCTGTCCTGGTGCCTGGGCCCTTGCAAGCATCAAGCTGGCGCTGAAGGAGGGTGAGGTTAGGGGCAGAGGCTGGGCTTAGGGGACCCCAAGGCTCCTGGGGAGACCTGGAATAAAGTCTGAGCAGAAGCCCGTATGCAGTCAGATGGAACGCCTTCCAGCCTCAACCCCGGACCAGCGGCTCCTTCCCCTCCGGCCCTCACTCCCCTCACAGCCCCGCCCCTCCGAGCCCAGCCCTGGCTCCTCAGGGCTCACTGAGGCTGCCCATTGGCTGCTGGAAGGTCTTCACCAGCACCAGGAGCCAGTGGTAAGCTGCAGTGCCCAGCCTCTTGGGGTCAGGGAAGGCTTCTGCGCCTGGGGGAGGAGGGCTCCCCAAGTGGATGCTGGGCCCAGAAGTGGGACTCTGTCCCCTCTTCTGCTCCCTCTCCCTGCTGGTTCAGGATTCCCCACAGGGCTGTGGGCACTCTAAGGCAAGTTCGCCCCCCACCCATGGTCCTGGTCCCGTCCTCAGAGAGAGCCAGCTGAGAACAAAGGCCTAGTGTGCCCGGACAAAGGAGGAAGGGCCCGCCAGCCCTTGCCCCCTGCCTAAGCCCCAGCCGCACCCCCTGGGGACTGCCACTGTGGAAACCCCTCCCACACTTGCTAATTGCCCCCGTGGGTGCCTGAGGTGCCTGGGACAGGAGCCATCGCCAGGACAACGGGGCTGGTTCTGATGTAGGCTTATGTTCCTGCAGGGCCCGTTCCCAGTGCCCTGCCTCCCTGCTTCCTTGGGTGCCCTCCCCTGAAGGGGGGAGGGGGAGGGGGAGTACCCGGAGAAAGTGTCTGCAGTCCCACCTTAAATGGTGGAGTGGGTTCTTAGTTCCCTGACCAGGGATCCAACCTGAACCTCCTGCAGTGGAAGTGCGGAGTCTGAACCACTGGACCGCCAGGGAAGTCGCAATGGTGGAGTGTTTGATCCATCCTTCTCAGTGGCTGACCTGGAGTGTTGGCACCCTCAGATCTGGTGACAGGGCCACGGCTGCAGGAACACGCCCCCTCCACATATACTCTTGTGCGCTGACTGTGTGACTGGCCAGGCCCTGGGTCCTGGGCAGACCATCCCACTCCCTGAAGGAGGGACTCACGGAGGTCCAGACCCAGAGCTGAAGTTTACCTGGGGGGAAACTAAGGCTCAGGAGGGGAGGCAACTGGGCCAAAGCTTTGCTGCCCAGGGCAGACCCAAGGTTCACCGCTAGCCCCGCATCAACAGCCATGAACCTGACACCCACCTCCCTCTGCCATCCTGGGGCTGCTGTCTCTCCCACTGCCCCAGTCTCGCCCCAGCCTGGGTTCTGAGTGTGGGCCAGGGGCTGGGCTCCTGTGAGTTAAAGAGAGCTTCCTGAGCCCTCCCTCCCCACTCCCCACCCCACTAGCGTACTTGGAGCTTAATAATAGCACAGTCCCCTGCAGTTCACGGACCCTTTCTCAGACCCCCACACCCTCTCTCTGCAGGTGGCACTGAGAGCCTCTTTAGAGAAGGGGGAGATGGCCAGATTGAGTGCCCAGCCCAGGATCACAGTGGGGGGCAGAGCCAGCTAGACCACGGTAGGTGGGGGAACCTGCAGGGAGTCTATGGGATTTGCCCTGCACTCCCTGCCCTCCGTGCGCTCAGCTCTTCTGCTGGGAAGGTAGAGGAGCAGGAAAGCAGCAGCCTTGGCACCAGGGCTGCTGAGTCTGAAGGAGAGGCCATATGGTAGTCGTTCCCCCTGGATATAGACCCTGGGGCAGGTGGTCTCCAGCAGGGGCCTCTCTAGCTGGGGCTGAGTCACTGCCTTGTCTACTGAGGGAAGCATTTTCTGGGCAGTCCTTCTGCAGATCCCGTTATCAACCATCCATCTGGGAAGCCTGAGCCAAGGGGTCAGACCGAAAGAGGACCAGCTCCCTCCTTGTCGGAACGCTTTTTTACACACGCTGTTCCCACAGGGCTGCGCTAGCCCCCTATGGCTCCTGTGCACTAGTTGGGAAAAGATGCCCCTCCCCCAGGTACATGCATCCCTTGCAGGACAGAAGGGAAGTGACCACTCAGCAGGGTACCTTTGTGCAGTGAGCAACCTGAACAACCACACCCAGTGAACCTAGCAGCCCCAGCTCCCTACAGACCCGCCTGGAAAGGGGCTCGGAGAAGGCAAGGCACGCATCTGAGAGTACTCAGCCTGTGGGGACCAAAGCTGGGGTGGCACCCAGCGATGTCCATCGGCCGGGGTCAGCCCAGGGGACAGGAGTGGGGGTCAAGCAAAGAAGTGGAAGGGCAAATGGACCCCCGTGTGGGGGGCCATGGTCTCCATCTCGACTGCCACCCACCCCATAAGTCCCCCATCCCACACTGTCCGGAGGCCAGGCTTGGACTCCCTGCAAAGTCCCTGCATGGGAATGGCCTTCTCGCTCTCTCTGAACCTCAGTCTCCTCCTACAGATAATAGGATAATAACAGCTCCCGCCCTAGTCCCAAGAGCACTCTACCTGTCTCATTTCTATGATGGTTATTGTTTAGTCAAGCTGGGCAGTCACCCAGGGATTGCGTCTCTTCACCCCACGCCTACCTGGCCCAGCTCAGCCTCAGGTGACCTCCAGGCTCTCCTGGCACAAACAGAGCAAGACTGCCCTGCCAGCCTGCTTGCCCCAACTCCCAGGGCCCTGGGCTGAGCTGCAGTTGCCCAACCCTGATTTTCCTCCCTGCGTCCACAAGGCGAACGCCATCACAGCCGGTGCCCAGCCAGGGCAGTCTGGGAGCGGGCACAGAACCACACTGCCCTGTGTGCATGTATACACACACTCTGGCAGAGGGAAGACCCCGGCCCTGCCTCTCACCAGCCGTGTGACCTTGGGCAAATCACATCACCTCTCTGAGCCTCCATTGCCTCATCTGCAAAAGGCAGAGACTCATAACTGCTACCCAACAGGGTTAAGTGAAATATGGCACATAAAGTCCTCTGTACAGTGCCTGGGACAAGTCAAAAAACGTTCGCTGGGGCTTCCCTGGTGGCGCAGTGGTTGAGAATCCGCCTGCCGACGCAGGGGACACGGGTTCGTGCCCCGGTCCGGGATGATCCCACGTGCCGCGGAGTGGCTGGGCCCGTGAGCCATGGCCGCTGCGCGTGCGCGTCTGGAGCCTGTGCTCCACAACGGGAGAGGCCACAGCAGTGAGAGGCCCACGTACCGCAAACAAAACAAAACAAAACAAAAAAACCCAGAAAAACAAAACCGTTTGCTGGCACTGCTACCTTCTGCCAGGTGCCCCCTGTCCAGCCAAGCCTGGGCTAAAGTATGCACTATAATCCCCATTTGAGGATGAGAAAACTGAGTCCACAGATGCTACACTGCTTGGGTTAAAAACAAGACAGCAGGGACTTCCCTGGCCAGTGGGTAAGACTCTACACTCCCAATGCAGGGACTGGGTTCAATCCCTGGTTCGGGAAATAGATTCCGAATGCATGCCACAACTAAGAGTCCACATGCCGCAGCTAAAGATCCCACATGCCACAACTGAACATCCCACATGCCACAACTAAGGCAGTGCAGCCAACATAAATAAATTAAAAAATTTAAAAAGAGTTAAAAAAAAAAAAGCAAAAAACAAGACAGGAGGCCCAAGGTGGAGTCACTTATGCTAAGCCCCATGTCACCAAACCGAGATAACTTGATTACAGTTTCAGCTCTCCTGGAAATTGTATCTTAAACCAGTCAATCAGGAATTGCCTGACCAGCACTAGCAGGTTCATCTGCCTGATAGACCCCTGCTATTGCCTAAAAGAAAGTGATCTTGCAATAACCAACCCACTTTTTTGCCTAAGTATAACTTCTTTGTGTCTGCTCCCTTCTGCCTATAAAAGTCTTGCATTTTACACAACTTCTTTGTAGCTCCTTTCTGTCTGCTGGATGGGATGCTGCCCAATTCATGAACCGCTGGATAAAGCCAATAAGATCTTTAAAATTTACTCTGTTGGATTTTGGTTCTTAATATTTGTTAAGTGTCAGATCTCATGCTCTTTGGTGACATCCATGCCCCAACCCTGCTCCCTCCCGTGGATCTCCCTGGAGCTAAGGTTACCCCCTCAGCAAGAGGATGGATCTTCTTGGGTGGCCGCACCTCATTCCAGGAGGCTGGGCTGGCCACAGGGAGGAGTGGAGTGTGGATCTGGTGCTGGGGAGCCCAGAGCAGCCCTGGAAAGCTGTGTGGGGAATGTGGGCTGGGCTGGGGGGCCCCAGGTAAGTCACTTCTCCTCTCTGAGTCCCTCCACTGGTAGACAGGGTGGTTCCTCACAGGCTGCTCTGTGTACGGTTGTAGAAAGGGGCCAAAGCAGCCACCTTTGCCTCCACAAGTGCTGCGGGGCCGTCGGTACCCTCCCCCAGCCCAGGAGGCTCTAGGGAACAATCGGGGGGTGTCCCTGGAGAGAGGGTCTGAGTTTGCGGGGCTGAGGTGGGAGAATTGCAACAACAACCTACGTGTGCTGGACTCAGGCTGCTGTGATAATCTTCACCGCAGTCCTATGAGATGGTAACTAGACCCATTTAAGTCAGGAGGAGAGGGAGGTTCAGTCAGACAGGAAGGGGAGGTGCCCAGGCCCCACAGCTGGATCTAGGATCCGATTCCACCTAGTGTGACAACACTTGCGAGGGTATGAATCTCTGGGTCTGTTTCTTGGGGTGAATATGTGGCTGTGATCCAGGTCTCTTGAGGTGTGCTTTTGTGGGTGTTTGGATGGGTGCACCTGGGGGTAAGGATGTGCGTTTTGGGGAGATTGTGGGTATAACTGTGGATGTCCAGCTGACCTGGGTGTTGATGGGCAGGGCAGATCGTGTAGACAAGCCCCTTCCTTTGCTGTGCTCAGACCCACTGGAACTCCCAGCCTGGCCACGCTCTTCCCTCTTGGCCCCCAGCAGGGCAGAGGGTACCCCAGGGAACTGGGACTGCCCTTGTGGGGGGCGTCTTACCTAGTGGCCACTACTCTGGAGGGGCTGGGAGAGATGAGGAGGGGACCCCTCAGATGTACAGGGACCCCTGTTCAAGAAGGTCTTTCTGGGAGTGCTTGCTGCCGTACGGCACAGTGCTCCTTGGCAGACAGCTGCGGCCCCGGGTCCTGGGGAGCTCAGGACTCCATCCAAGGTTAGGGCTCCGGACTGTGTGCTCCAGCCGCTCTCCTGGCTACCCCAGCCCTGAGGGCAAGCCCTGGTACCAGTCTCTGCCGGCTCCAGCTTTCCCCTCCCCCTCTATTCTCTTTCCATCTCTCTTCCATTATGGGTCCCTCTCTATTTATCCCCCTCTGTCCTCTGTCTTTTCTTTACCGCGGCCCCTTAGTCTGTGACCCTCTCTGACGATCGCTATCCGCTAGAACCTGGCCCACTGTTCGACTTACTGTGTCTCCGAAGGTCTCCTGTCTGTCCCTCTGCCTGTCCCTCTGTTTGTCTCTCCCTGCCCGCCCCCCCACCGCGCCTTGCCTCTGGCAGGGTCGGGCCCGCCCACCCCCAGGACCCCAGGTTCAGGATGGGTGGCGGAGGTTTTGCCGGGTCCCCCGGCTGGAGGACGGTGGGGCCGGGCCACTTCGCCCCGCGCCGCCCCGCGCCTGGCACTGGGCATGCCCCGGGCGCTTCTATATAAAGCGGCGCCGCCTCGGCCGGGCGCTGTGCCGCCGCCGCCGCCGAGTCCCGCCGGGTCCGCGCCGCCCGCCGAGCCCGGCAGAGCCCCGCCGAGCCGCTGCCGTCCGCCAGGTACCCCGGCTGCTGCCCGCGCCCCGGGGAGAGCCAGGGAGGGGGCTGCGGGGCAGGGGCCGCGGGGACGGGACCTTGAGCGCCCGCGCCCCCCAGCGGGACCCGTGACACCGCCTGCATACCCCTCCCAGACGCGCGCACACACGCGCGGGGACCCGGCGCGCCCCCCGCTGGAAGGGCTGAGCGCCAGGACCCCCGGCCCTGCCCCGCGCAGCTTGGGATGTGTGAGCTTGGGGTGCGGGCCCCATGGGGTCCGGGCGTCAGCAATCCCTCTGCTTCCTTGGGGTGGGGGTGGGGCAGCCTTGGACACCTCCTGGCTGGGACAGGAGAGCCGCACGCGGTCGCGGGCACCTCTCTGACCCAGAGTCTTAGGGGCTGGGCTCTGCAGTAGAGATCCGGCCGCCCTGACTCCCTCCTCTGTCTCTCTCTGTCAGTCTCTTCCATCAGTCTGTCAGCCTCTCCACCTGTGAGATGGTGAGTCTCCTCTGGTCCCTCCCCACCAAAGCCCAAGACCCTAATCAGAGGGAGGGCCCGGAGGGCGGCATCGGGCGGGGCGCGTAGAAGCCTAACCCTGGGGCTGTCTGTGCGGACAGACCCGTGACCAGCTGCGCACACACCCCTTGACCGCCCACTCTGTGTGCCATGGGACAAGCAGCTGCTGTGTGCCAGGCACTGCCTCTCTCCCCCATCAGCTCTGGGAGGCGGGCACTCTTGGTCCCCTTTGGCATTCATTCAACCTGCAACTTATTATTACCATGCGCCCTGCCCCATTCTAAGTTTGGGAACATAGCAGTGAACCCATTCTGGGCTCTTAGGGGACTCAGCTCCTAAGAAAGGGCACCAAGCCTCAGAATTTGGCACCGGCGAACCGGGATTCCAGGCCAGGTCTGAGGCCCAGACCTCTGCCCTCCCGGCTGCCTGCAGTATGCTGTCTCGCAATGACCACGGTGATTCTCTAGGTCCAAGCCTCATCAGCACCCCGGGGGGGGACAGGGCAGGCACCAGGCACCCACAAGTCCCAAAGAAACCTCACGACTTGTCCAAGGAGGCCCAGCCTGTCCCCCGGAGGACAGGCCCACCTGTGTCTGCACGTGTGTTCACAGTGAGCTTCTGAGCAGCCTCATTTGGGAGTCAGCCAGCCTCAGAGAGGGGCAGGGTGTAAGATTTCATCTAAAGTGAGCATTTCCATGACTCAGAACATCTGAAAAGAAGGGCACCAGCTTCTTCCTTACTAATGCCTGGCCCAGGACTGGGCGTATGGTAGATTCTCCAGCTACTTGGAGATGACCGTGGACCAGCTTCACCCACATATTTAGGTCTCAGCAGAACTCCACGGTGGTACATGGGTCACTGAGGCCAGAGAAAAGAGAGCAGCCCAAGAGTGATTGCTTGGTTCATTCGTTCACTTATTCTTCAGTCATCAAACATTGAGCAGCTACAGCGTGCCAGGGCTGTTTTAGGTCCCAGGGCTGCCTCGATAAGCAAAACCGGCAAAAAACCTCTGCCCCTCTGAACCAAGCTGGGGCAGACCTGGGCGTGGGATGAGGGGGCAGTGATCCAGCCAGCAGTGCATTGCTTTCTGCTCCCACCCGCTGGGGCACTGCACATACAGTTTACAAAGCACTCCCACTTACATGTTCCTGGTGACAGGCCTTCATCCCCCAACCCAACCCAACCCATCCTCTTTTGTTCCTAGGACAGTGTCTGCCCAAGGTTAGGAGAGTGGGGGACTTATACCCTTGGGTGACTTAATATGCCCCTTGCCCACCCTGCCCAAGACCCACCACTTCTGCCTCCCTCAGCTGTCCCTGGATCCGCTGGGTCCCGAGTGTGACTCCCCCCTGGACTCCAAGGACCTGGAAGAAGAGGAGGGCCCATGGGGTGGGGGCTCTGGCCTGCCACCCCCAGGCTGCTTCCATGGTTCCTGGCGCCATGACGTGGCCCTGGACTGCAAGGGCTCCCCCGAGGGGGCGGAGGCCCGGGCCTGGACTGTCTACTACTACAGTCTCCTGCAGAGCTGTCTGCAGCAAGCTGGCCTTCCGGAGACCCAAGACCGCAGCCAGGTGCCCCGCACAGGTGCCCGAGGGTTCCATGGAGGGGGGCACCCCTGGGGGGAGGGAGCACCCCTAGGAGGAGGGAGACACCTGCAGCCCAGCCTGCTTCCCATCTCTGTCAAGGTCGGCCCCTTCCCCTAGGCGCTGGCTTGGTCTGAAGCCAGGGAGACAAGGCCAGTCAACCTCTGGAAGGCAAGCTTTTCAAAGGGCATCTGGCACCAGTAAAGTCAGAGACCACGGCTTCCCTCCCACCCCCGGAAAATCCAGCCCTGGGATTTGCAGTCCATGTTCTGTGGAGCCAGAGCTTCTACAGAAGTGTCCTGGCAGCCGCTGTGGAGGCAGCTAGCAGCTGGGACCCAGGACTCCTCCTCTGCTTTATCTGTTTTATGTATCAGGCAGCCACAAAAGATTTTGTGTGGACAGAGGGCTTACAGCTAGAGTGTGTGAACATCACAGACTGGGCCCCATTGTACAGACTGGGAAACTGAGGTGCAGAGACTCCTCCCCCCACCGCACAGGGACCAAGGGTCACACAGAAAGTCAGTGGCAGAGCTCAGGCTAGAACCCATGTCTCCAGTCACCCAGCCTCCAGTGCCTTCTGGGCCAGCTGCAGAGGGGAGGGAGCTAGCCTCAGAGGGCAAGGTAGACAGGCAGCTTCCCCTTTGCTCTCCAGCTTCCTCTGTCCCCTTTACTTTTCTCGTCCGATACCCGGGGAGGACCTGGGGGTCCAAGGGTGAGGGCAGGGCTATGGGGGTGGGGAAAGGTGGGCGGAAAGAGAGCAAGGGGAGCCCCTGGTGAGCTTGGCAACGTCCTCTTCCTCAAGGCTGTCCTGGGGCGGAGGTGACCTTGTGCATTCTGGGATCGCCCAGCACCTTTCTGTCTCTGCTGCTGGAGGGTGGGGTCCAGAGCCCGGGTGAGTGTGTGCCCAAGTTCCCCCACCCCCTCCTACAGAAAGGGCAGCCCTGCCCTGGCCCGGCCACATCCCAAAATACCCGCCAACCCTGGCAACTGCCTGCATTCCACCGGGCCAGCTGCCCTACTCCGAGTGGGGGTGGGTTCTGGGAGCAGCTGCCCCTGACTACCCAGGGGCCCAGGCTGGAGGTGGAGGGCATGGGGGCATTAAGCCTTCCCTGGCCAGCAACCCTCCTCCCTCTGCCCACAGGAAACATGCTCCTTTGCCTGTCCCCTGCCTGGCTGACAAAGGTGCCAGCACCAGGGCAGCCAGGCGAGGCAGCCCTGCTGGTCTCCAAGGCTGTGAGCTTCCACCCGGGGGGCCTGACATTCCTGGACGATTTTGTCCCCCCTCGCCGCGCCACCTACTTCCTGGCAGGCCTGGGGCTGGGGCCTAGCCGGGGTCGAGAGGCAGCTGAGCTCGCTCGCGACCTGACCTGCCCCACAGGAGCCTCAGCCGAGCTGGCCCGGCTGCTGGAGGACCGGCTGCTGACGAGGCGATTGCTAGCTCGGCAGGGTGACGTGGCTGTACCAGCTACCCTGGCTTTCACCTACAAGCCGCCGGCACTGCTGAGGGGAGGGGATGCCAGCCCGGGACTACGGCTGGTGGAGCTGAATGGCAAAGAGGGCCAAGAGACACTGGTGAAGGAGGAAGTAGGGGCTTTTCTGCACTCTGAGGCCCTGGGTGATGCCCTGCAGGTAACAGGCTCTGCCCCCGAGGTTGTGCAGAGGCCAGCAGGAGGGGACCCGTGGAGGGTTACCGGGTCCTGCTGGGAAGCGGTTCCCAACTTTGAGCCCTACTACTGCCCCATCTCTGTGGTAATCCCCTGCCTTCTTACCTCAGTTTACTCATTAGCTCCTGTGGTATGAGCGTCCCACCCTGCATGTACGTGGGGTGGTGAGGAGGCCCCCTTCCCCTGCCTGTTGCAGGTAGCCATGAAGCTCAGTGGCTGGCGCTGGAGGGGGCGGCAGGCAATGCGTCTGTATCCCCGAGCTGAGCTGGGCCCAGTGGTGGACACAGTGCTGGCATTGCTGGAGAAACTAGAGGAGGAGGAGAGTGTCCTGGTGGAGGCTGTATGCCCACCTGCCCGGCTGCCCTTCCCAGGTGAGAGCCACCTGTGCCAGCCAGAGGGAGAGCATGGCTCGGCCTCCTGGCTGCTCTGTGCTCAGGCCTCACCGTCTTCCCCCAGGCAGCCCCCTGCCTGGCCCTGAGCTGGCTCTGCGTATCTGTGCTGTGGTCTGTCGGACACAGGGTGACAAGCCCCTGCTGAGCAAGGTGAGCATGGCTCAGGTCCAGGTCATGCCCCTGCTGCCACACCCCAGCCCAGTTCCACTGAGCTGATGAGGGCCCCTGGGCAGAGAGAGGACAAAATCTTGGGGCGGGGTGGGGGGAGGATTTTGGTTGTCTCTGGGAGGACTTCGTCTGACACTCTCCCTTCTCTCCAACCCTTCCTGTGCTCCTCCCACATCCGGAGCCCTACCTGGTATCCCATGCTGGGTACCAGGGCCCAGGGCTGAAACCTCTTCCCAGAGAGCTCTTCCCCACAGAAGAGGCTGACCCAGGGTCCCTGACAAACCTCCAGGGCCTGGAGCCCTTTAGGAGAGAGGCTTAGGGACCCTCCTAGGTACACAGCTCTGGGCCAAGCTGAGAGGGAGAGACTCAACATCGCCCTCAGGGAGCTCTAGGGCTAAGCCCACCAGGGTGGGACAGGCCCCCAGGGCTGTAGGCACTAGGAACAAGCATGCTTAGAGCCCTTAGGGAGCAGAGGCCCCAGCTGGGCCTGGAAGCTTGGGTAGAGTCCTCCCAGGGGGACCAGACGGGCAGTGTAAGTCACATTGGAGGACAGGACTTGAATGTCCAGTGAGGGCTGTGGCCTGGATCGTGGCATAGGGGAAGGTGTGCTGGGGCCAGGGATAGTCCCGGGAGGACTCCTCCTGGACCAGCCCCCTGAGCCGCACCTTGCCCAGGTGGTGTGCAGCGTGGGCCGTGGGGACCGGCCTCTGCGGCACCAGAGCTCCTTGCCACGGACGCTGGAGGCGGCGCTGGCCCAGTGCGGCCTGGGTGAGGCTTCGCAGGTGGCAGTCGTGCGGCAGCGCGTCAAGGCGGCGGCCGAGGCCGCGCTAGCCGCCGTGCTGACCCTGGAGGCCAGCCTGAGCGCTGAGCAGCGCGGCGGGCGCCAGGTCCGCACTGACTTCCTCGGTGAGTGCAGGCCGCCCGGGACGGGGACGGGAGGAGGGGGGCCCGAGGCCCGAAGGCGGCCCGCACTGAGCCCGCGCCCCCTGCCCGGCCCAGGGGTGGACTTCGCCCTGACGGTGGCCGGCCGCGCGCTGACCCCCGTGGCCCTGGAGCTGAACGGAGGCCTGTGTCTGGAGGCGTGTGGCGCGCTCGAAGGGCTGTGGGCCGCGCCGCGCCCGGGGCTGGCAGCCGAGGAGGCGGCGGCCGCGCCGCTGGTGGAGACGATGCTGCGGCGCTCGGCGCGCTGCCTCATGGAGGGAAAACAGCTGCTGCTGCTCGGCGCGGGCGGTGTCAGCAAGAAGTTCGTGTGGGAGGCGGCGCGCGACTACGGGCTCAAGGTGGGCGGGGTGGGGCGGGGCGGGGCTCAAAGTTCCGGCCTGAGTGGTGGAGGCAGGACCCGGGGCGGGGCCAGGGGCGGTGTTGGCCTTGGGGCGGGGCCTGCGCGGGGCGATCTAGCCGGGGGCCTGGAGCCCAAGCGTAGGGGCGGGGCCTGTCGCCGCGTCCAGGTTAGGGGTCTCAACTTTTTCCCGCCCCTAGCTGAATTTTGTCCCTGCTAGGAGTAAAAGGCCACTCGGGACACCAGACCAGCAGTCCCAAGCCCTAACCCTGGTGGTTTCCCTACGAACCCTGGTGGTTTCCCTACAAACCCTGGCCAGACTGAGCCTGCCAGTGGGAAAGATTCCACCAGCCCTCTCTGCCACCCCTCCCATCTAGATGACACCCGCCCCCCCTCCTGCAGCCATCTCTCCTCTGGCTAAACCTTACTGAGCCCCCAGGTTAAGCACTGCCTCCTCTAGGTTGCCTTCCCTACTCTCTTGGCCGGATTAGGTGTCCCACCTCTGTACCTTCTATTCAATCATCAACAAATATGTTTTGAGCGCGTAGCACTGGTGAAGCTGTCTCCCCTGAGGGCCAGGACCATGTTCTAGGCCCCATCCTATTGCCCAGCGCCCAGCACAAGCTGATCTCGGTGTGTTGCCGCCCTGTGGTTTCTGCAGCTGCACCTGGTGGACTCAGACCCCAACCACTTTGCGTCCCAGCTAGTGCAGACCTTCATCCACTTCAATATAACAGAGCACCAGAGGGATGAGGAGAACGCACGGGTGCTGGCGGAGCTGGTGCGGGCACGCGGCCTGCAGCTAGACGGCTGCTTTTCCTACTGGGATGACTGCCTGGTGCTCACGGCCTTGCTCTGCCAGGAGCTGGGTCTGCCCTGCAACCCGCCAGCCGCCATGCACGTGGCTAAGCAGAAGAGCCGCACCCAGCTGCACTTGTTGTGCCACCATGGCCCACCCTGGCCTGCACCCTCCCTCTATGCTGTGCCCTGCTGCCCATTGGAGAGCGAGGCCGACGTGGACAGGGCTGTCCGCCAGGTGCCCCTGCCAGGTGTCATGAAGCTGGAGTTTGGGGCGGGTGCAGTGGGTGTACGGCTGGTGGAGGACGCGTCACAGTGCCACGAGCACTTTTCCCGGATCGCCCGAGACCTGCAGGTCGAGGCCGACTACCCCGGCATCGGGCTGGGCTGGGGCAATGCCATGCTGCTGATGGAGTTCATCGAGGGCACCGAGCACGACGTGGATCTGGTGTTGTTTGGGGGGAGACTGCTGGCTGCCTTCGTCTCCGACAATGGCCCCACACGGCTGCCTGGCTTCACTGAGACAGCGGCCTGCATGCCCACTGGGCTGGCACCGGAGCAGGAGGCGCAGCTGGTGCAGGCAGCCTTCCGCTGTTGCCTGGGCTGCGGGCTGCTGGATGGGGTCTTCAACGTGGAGCTCAAGCTGACTAGGGCTGGGCCGCGGCTCATCGAGATCAACCCCCGCATGGGTGGCTTCTACCTGCGAGACTGGATCCTGGAGCTTTATGGTGTGGACCTGCTGCTCGCTGCTGCTATGGTGGCCTGCGGCCTGCGGCCTGCCTTGCCTGCCCACCCACGCGCCCGTGGCCACCTGGTGGGTGTCATGTGCCTGGTGTCCCAGCACCTGCAGGCGCTGAGTTCCACCGCCAGCCGCGAGACCCTACAGGCTCTTCATGACCAGGGCCTGCTGCGTCTCAATCTGCTGGAGGAGACCCTTGTGCCTGGAGAATATGAAGAGCCCTACTGCAGTGTGGCCTGTGCTGGGCCCAGCCCGGCCGAGGCCCGTCTCCGCCTGTTGGGCCTCTGCCAGGGCCTGGGCATCGACGGGCCCCACTATCCCGTTGCCTACTTCTTGTCCCACTTCAAATAGTGCTGGGGCCACAGGGCAGGGGCAAAGTGCTGGAGGGGATGCGGTGGTGCCCTCTGCTCCCCGGTGCTCTCCCTGCTTCTCTTCCCATGGCCCTGCCCCAACCGTTGGAGAGGTCTGGTCCCCTCCAAGGCCCCAGGTCTGTTCCAGAGCGGCAGGGCTATTCTGACACCACGGCCTCCTGGACTTGGGGAGCCATAAAAGAAGTAGCTGGTGGGCTGCTTGTCCTCCCGAAGGCCCCAGTCCCGCCCGTAGCTTCCCAGGACTCTAGTCATGGAGAAGCAACAACAGCTGCACGCACGCGCGCGCACACACACACACACACACACACACACACACACCCCCTGTCCCCAGGTTAGTTCGAGTGGGCCCAAACCCAGCCCATCCTTCCCACCCCTCCAGGTCTGTCTCTTCCTGCTGCCTACAGGAGAGAACCTGGCCTCTGGCTTTGGACAAATCCCAAGAAAATCTGAGACTAAACCCCTCGTCCTCCTACTCTCACTCCCTCATTTAACAAATTCTAGATAGTTCTGGAGCCTGCTGACAATGTTTGGCAGTGCCCCACGTGCCTCATTTGGCCTGAGCAGTAGAAGCAGATGACTTGGGGTCAGTAGTAACCATCTCCCCTCCAGGCAGACACTATTGCCCCATTCTACAGAAAAGGAAACAGGCTCAGAGAGGAAAAGCCACTGCCTCAATGTCATACCACAGCGGATGAAGAGTCGAGGGACAAGATGCAAGGTCCAGGTTTCTGCTTTTACTAAGTTGTACCTGCCCACTCAGCTTCCAGGCCCCACTCACCTCCTATATGTGGCCCTGAGACATGTGAACACCCCTCCCGTGCACTGTGCACCTTATCCACCAAGCTTTGGTGCTTTGGCCTCAGGCACACCTAACTAGCACTGGCAGAGGAGACTCTACACTCCCTTCCTCATTCAGGGGAGGCTGCTTTAAGAACTCTGCCTCTGTGCTGCACGGGAGCTGTGGACAGCTCCATAAGCGTCCCTCTCCAAATAAAGGCTTATGGACTAGTGAAACGTCCAGAGTCTGGGATAGGTTCTTGCGACTTGGCCAACACTTCTCAAGCTCAGGTAGACAGGGGATGGGGAAGGGGGAGGGAGAGGTAGTTAGGGGATACATGTAGCGTCTAGAGCTAAGGATAAACTGCCACACTGACCAGGCCTCTGGGTTGACCTTTGGCGAGGGACCTGCCAGGGGCACCTACACCAGGACACAAACCCGAGGGTGGAATTACAACGAGGGCCACACCCAACCAGATAACCCTCCTCCAGCCTGGAGAACCTGAATTCTGTCCATGTGAACTCATATCTAGCCTCCCCTGTCCAACTGGAATGCACACCCAGACAGCTTCCCAAAATTAGAACTCATCCAAGGCCTGGTCTGGCCCAGTTCACACTCTCAGAGTCCCATCCAACAAGAATCCATCCCCAAATCTAAACTCACGGACTAGGTTTGGTGTGTTCATTATTGTCGTCACCAAACACGAGTTCGTGTGTCTGACGCACAGCACAAGCCCATAATTACGGGTGGATCAGTGAGACCCAAACCCTTTCCGGCAGGAATCTGGCAACAAAGCCCAGCAGTGAGCTGAGCACGGAGCAGTAAATGCTGACTTGAGGGTCCTCGAGCGGGAGGCACGTTAGAGACCGTGATGCAGCAGCCGGCTCCCTTTCAGAGGCGAACAGAGAGATATACTCGACCCGCCTCTCGCCACCACCCAGACAACCTGGCAGCGTAGGGCTCCAACAGGGCTGGGAATTGCATTTACACTCACACCTGCATGCACTTCGACTCTGCCCCGTCCAAAGTCAAAGTCGCCCCAGAACTAAAATGGTCGGCTTCCAGGAGGCCCTTGTCCTGTGCCACCCCGGAGGAAGCTGTGCTGGGAAGACTGAGGGGCCCGCGGAAGAAGGTTCGGCGGGCTTTAGCACCCCGGCACTCAGGAACTACCATGCCCGAGATGCCTTGTGACGGACGCCAACTTTTCTCGCCGCCAGCTCGCGGGAGGGGCAGTCTCTTGCGTCATCGGCGCGCGAGACCGCAGTCGCGGAATGATGACGTAAGGCCCGGGCCGGTCAGTCAGTCAGAGCGCTGCTAGGTAAGCACCTGGGAGCCCGCGGGGCCGGTGCGGGCATGGCGGCGGTGTTTGACCTGGACCTGGAGACGGAGGAAGGCAGCGAGGGCGAGGGCGAGCCAGAGTTCAGCCCCGCGGTGAGTGGTCCGTCCGGGCGCAGCTCGATCCCGGCTCGATCCCATCATCCAGGCGGTGGGATCGCTCGTGCGCCCCCCGCCCCGCCCCCCGCCCCCAGAGTGGGCTCCTCTCCTGCAGACCCCGGTCTGTCTAAGATCCCGGCCACTATTAGGCTCTGATCCTACCTTCACCCCCACCTGTCTTGCAGGCCCCCAGCCCTTCCCCTGCGTCTCCCTTTCCTGCCCTCGCCTCTCCTCCGCAGTCCTGGCCCATCGCCTGCCAGCTCCCATTCGTCACCCTTTCCACGCCTGGGCCAAGCAGTCCAGCTTGGGGGGAGGGAGCCTGGCACCTCCCTTGGCTCTTACCCCTCGGTTTCTCACAGGACGTGTGTCCCCTTGCCGAGTTGAGGGCGGCTGGCCTGGAGTGAGTGAGGGTTGTGTTGGGGGAGGAGGGAATGGGCTGGGGAAGGGGACCTGAGGAGCACTGGAGCTTGCGCCCGTTAACTTCTTGTGTCCACAGGCCTGTGGGGCACTATGAAGAGGTGGAGCTGACTGAGAGCAGTGTGAACCCGGGCCCTGAGCGCATCGGGCCCCACTGCTTCGAGCTGCTGCGCGTGCTGGGCAAGGGGAACTATGGCAAGGTACCGGCCCTCCTCCTTCCTCACTGGCCTCACAGCCTTAGTCTTGCTGCACCAAAGGGTCTCAAAACAAATTAGACTTATAGAGACTTCTGTGGCGGTCCAGTGCTTCCAATGCAGGGGGCGGGGATTCGATCCCTGGTCGGAGAACTAAGATCTCACATGCCCTGCAGCCAAAAAGTTAAAAGAAAAATAGTTCGACTTGTAAATCCTCTTAGAATCGGAGGACTTGAAATCTTTACCGCCCCACTCCTGGGTGGGCCTCTTGGTCCCAGTACCAGAGCTTCAGGGTAGGGCTTTTTGAAGATAGAATATGGAGAGGGAGGTTGAGCCTGTCTCCCCTGCCCTGCAGGTGTTCCAGGTGCGAAAGGTGCAGGGCACCAATGTGGGCAGAATATATGCCATGAAAGTCCTGAGGAAGGTGAGTCATTCGTTCAGCCGGCAGATCCTCACCCAGTGGCTGCCATTCCCAATGTACTACACCGGCCTTTGGGAGACAGCAGTGAACGTAGTGGAGGGGATGGTCGCTATCTTGAGCACTTGCTTGTGTATTGTCAGTAGCAATTATATTGTTCTGCAGTACATTCTCAACCATGGGCAGTACTGCCTCCCAGGCAACGTCTGGCAATGCTGGCGATGTCGGTGTACATTTCTGAGTCACGACTAGAGAGGGACTGCCACAGGCATCCAGTGGGTCGAGCCCAGGGATTCTGCTAAAGGTCTTACAATGCAAAAGACAGCCCCCCACAGCAAAGAATTATCTGCCCCAAATGTCACGAGTGCGGAAGTTGAGAAACACGGTGCTGCTGGAATAAACCAGTCCCTGGAAAGGATGGTTGCTGATAGCTGCAGAATTATGGAGAAATACAATGCGGTGATAGAGAATGGCTGAAGGGTAATGGCTGGAGGGACTGAGGGAGTCCTGGGGGCCCACCTTCTAACTGATCCCTGCCTCTGCAGGCCAAAATTGTGCGCAACGCCAAGGACACGGCACACACGCGGGCTGAGCGGAACATTCTAGAGTCAGTGAAGCACCCCTTCATTGTGGAACTGGCCTATGCCTTCCAGACTGGTGGCAAACTCTACCTCATCCTGGAGTGCCTCAGTGGTATGAGTGCGGGCCCATCTGGGGTGTGGGCAAGGCCAGGGAACCAGCACAGGGAGCTCTGGGGGGAGCTGGGAGAGACATGGTATGTAGAATGGCCAGGGGGGCCCCACCTCATCCATCCCTCTGTCCGTTCGTTCATTCATTCATTCATTCATTCAGCAAACGTCTGTCCAGTGCCTCTTGTATCCTCACCGGTGTTGGGGGTGGATGGGAATGGTGGGAGTTTGTATAGATGTCCAGAGGGTTGTTTTGTCCATTTCCAGTAGCCCTTCATGTGCTGGTCCCCCCTTCTGTGTGCCCTGCATCCAGTCAGATCCCAATCCAGATGGTTCGTTCTCTGCAGTGTCCTCTATCCTCTCTACTCTCTTGGGTGGAGGGGAGGCGTCACAGTTGTTTCTTAACTGGCCTCAAAGCCTCCAGCTCACCCTCTTCCTAGTGTCTCCTCCACCAACTTCCAGGGTCATCGTCTCAGAGCACGGGATTGCCCCCAACACTCCTACTCAGAATTCCATGGCTCCCTGCAACTGCCCGGATCAAGCCTGGCCTCCTTGGCCTGGTGTCCCCTGCTCGCCATGAAGCGATCCGGGCCTGCTTTTCCTACTGACCCCATCTGTCCCGATGAGCCCTGGGAGCTTCATTTCCTGCGCTCCATCTCTGCATCCCCTTTAAGTCTCACCGCTGCCAGGGACTTTCTCTGTCCCCTCACGCTGGGGTTAACTGTGTCCTCCTGTCTCCTCTGTGAAGGTTTTGGTAGGCTCTCAGGGCCGTTGCCTCAGTCTGGCACATTGGAGCAGCTGTGTGCGTGTCTGTCTCCCCAGTAGACTGAGCGTCCTGCGGGCAGTGGCTGGGGCTCCTCATCTCTGTCCCCAGCTTCACCCAGCACAGGGCCAGGCACCGAGTAGGCGTCAGTAGACGTTTGCTGAATTGAATTGAGTCCCCACGGCAGCTCTGGGAGGCAGGTAGGGCGGGAATTACGAGCCCCACTCTCCCCGAGAAGAAACCAAGGCTCAGCGAGCAGAGGAGCTTGGTCCCAGCACACAGCTGCTGACATGTTTGTGTCGCAGGCGGCGAGCTCTTCACACATCTGGAGCGAGAGGGCATCTTCCTGGAAGACACGGCCTGGTGGGTGTTACCTCCAGCCTCTCTCCTGAGGGGGTCCAGGGACCCCTCCCCGCCAGGGCCTGGCTCCACCCCCCCCCACCCCCACGTTGCCTTCACCCTGTCCTGTCTCTGCAGTTTCTACCTGTCAGAGATCACACTGGCCCTGGGCCATCTCCACTCCCAAGGCATCATCTACCGGGATCTCAAACCTGAGAACATCATGCTCAACAGCCAGGGTGCGCATGTGTGGGGAGGGCTGAGCCCCGCGGGGTGGCCTGGGGTCCTGACCGACCCGCCCTAACATTCTTCCTCAGGTCACATCAAACTGACGGACTTCGGCCTCTGCAAGGAGTCGATTCACGAGGGTGCCGTCACCCACACCTTCTGCGGCACCATCGAGTACATGTAAGCGGCAGCCGGCTGGGCCCAGGGGTCGGGAGGACAGCCAGGCAGGGCTCGGCCTGACTGATGGTTCCACCTGGTCCCCAGGGCCCCTGAGATTCTGGTGCGCAGTGGCCACAACCGGGCGGTGGACTGGTGGAGCTTGGGGGCCCTGATGTACGACATGCTCACTGGATCGGCAAGTCCAGCCTCCTCGGGAGGGTGGGCATGGGGGCGGGAGGAGGGCCCCCTCCCGGGGCAGGGGCAGGCCCGGTGGGAGGCCCGCAAGGCTCCTCTCACCCTCTGCCTTCTCCAGCCACCCTTCACTGCAGAGAACCGGAAGAAAACCATGGATAAGATCATCAGAGGGAAGCTGGAGCTGCCCGCCTACCTCACCCCAGATGCCCGGGACCTCGTCAAAAAGGTGGGCTCCCTCCTGCCCTTGGTACGGCCCCCGTCTCTTCTCCCAGGCCCTGCATAGGCTCCTGAGTCTCCCTGGGCCAGGGTTGCTGGAGCTCCCCACTCCCCTTCCCCCACCTGTACGATGTCCCTTTGGGACGAGGAGCATTGGCTGTGAGGTGTGAGACGTCAGCTCTGGCGCAGACCAGCTGCCGACCTTGGCCAGGTCCCTAGTCTGAGTCCTAATCAACGAGGCCTGCACCATGCACTAGCCGCTCTCCTCAAAAAGTCGGTCACTGGGGATCAAAGTGGGAGGCTAGGCACCCCATCCAGATTGTGAGTTGGATCCCCACGAATGTGCCCTGGGGTGATGCCAGCAAAGGCTTTGTGGAGAAGGGGCCATGGGACCAAACCTTGGAAATCCTGAGGGTGTCAGTAGGTGGAGACCACACTCCAGGGCCCCCACCGCAAGCCACGACCCCTTTCTCACCTTTCCCCACCCCCTGGGGCCACTCGGAAACAACCGGTACCTCCGCCCGAGACCCTCACCCCCTGCCCTTGTCCTGCAGTTTCTGAAGCGGAATCCCAGCCAACGTATCGGGGGTGGCCCTGGGGACGCCGCTGATGTGCAGGTGGGTCTGGGACCATTACGAGGGGGCAGGGCTGAGCCCCCAAGGGTGTCTGGGTGCAGGGGACAGGGCCCTAGAGCAGAGGGGGTTTCTGAGGGAGCCATGGAGGGTGAAATGTTGGCACGTTTGGGGGCACTCTGCCCACAGAGGCACCCCTTCTTCCGGCACGTTAATTGGGATGACCTCCTGGCCCGCCGAGTGGACCCCCCTTTCCGGCCGTCCCTGGTGAGTGGAGGTCCCACTGGCCTGGGGGCGGATGGAGGCCCCTGTCCTGGACACCCCTGACTCTCCCCCCGGGGTGCCCACAGCAGTCGGAGGAGGACGTGAGCCAGTTTGACTCCCACTTCACGAGGCAGACGCCGGTGGACAGTCCAGACGACACGGCCCTCAGTGAGAGCGCCAACCAGGCCTTCCTGGTGAGGTCTGGGGGCCTGAGGGTTACAGGGACACGGGCAGGGGTGTGGCCAAGGAGCGGTGGACCCTGAGCTTCGCCTGGCCCCGCCTCTGCCCCCTAGGGCTTCACGTACGTGGCGCCCTCCGTCCTGGACAGCATCAAGGAGGGCTTCTCCCTCCAGCCCAAGCTGCGCTCCCCCAGGCGCCTCAACGGCAGCCCCTGGACCCCCATCAGGTACCGCGGGGCGGGGGCCGTTCTCGCTTTGGCTCTGCCGTCAACCCCAGGGCTGCCTTGGCCGTCTCTGAACCAGCCTCAGCCTCTGTTTCTCCGTCTACCATGGGAACTTCTATGGCAGGGGCCGCCTGGGTGGGCACTTGACTGCATCCTGGCCCCGTGCCAGGAAATGCTGACTCTGCCTCGGTTTCCCCTGCAGCCCCCTGAAGTTCTTGCCCTTTGAGGGATTCCGGCCCAGCCCCGGCCCACCGGAGTCCCTGGAGCCCACTCTACCCCCTCTCTTGCTGCCGCCGCCGCCACTACCGCCGCCCTCGAGCACTGCCCCCCTCCCCATCCGACCCCCTTCAGGGACCAAGAAGTCCAAGAAAGGCCGTGGGCGCCCCGGGCGCTAAGAGAGTGGGTAGAGATGAGGGCAGTGGGACCCCGGGCCAGTTCCAGAGACCTGGGGCTGTGCCGAGGGGTACAGGAGCGAGTGTGCGTGAGTGTCTCTGCTGGGGGTGGCCGTGCCCCTGAATCATGAACACGAAGGACTGCAGACAACGGCTGCCAGTCGAGGGGGGCTGCCCCCCGGCCTCCCGCAGTTGAGCTGTGCCCTTGGATTATTAAAGTGTTCAATCATGGCACTGACCTGGTTTCTCCTTTGGACTTCTGGGGCAGGGGTGGGTGGGGTCGTGCCGGGAGGAGTCCCTGCTAAGGGATGGGAGGGGCCGTGACAGGACCACAGAACGGCGGTGGGCCGGAGGGGTTTTATTTCAGATGGCTGCCCAGTGCCCCCTGGGGACGGATGGCCTTCCTGGAGGGGCCAGGGATACACAGACTTGGGGACTAGAACTCGTTGCGGGGAGTGACTGAGGCTCTCCAAGCGGGGGTGTGGGTCACATGCACCCAGGGCAGGCTGTGTCCAGCCGTGGCAGCTCGGGAAGCAGAGGCACAGTGACCAGGATGTGGCGCCAGGGCTGGCTCCTACAGTGCGGTGACATGGAGGCCCCGGCTCCCAGCTGCCCTAGTGCTGTCGTCCCAGGCCGCGCTGCCAGCAAAGGCGTGCAGCTCACTCAGCAGGGCCTCGGCGCTGCCCCCGGAGCCCACCGGCCCCTGGGAGCCGAGGCCCAGGCCCCCTTCGGTGTCATCGTCATAGGCTTCCTCGGCCGGCTCCGGGGCCTGCTGTGGGCTGGGCCCCTCTCCACGCTGCCCCTCTTCCTGGGATTCACGCTCTTCTTGGCCACCACCCAGGTCACAGTCATCTTCCACGTCCCGCTCATCCTCCTGCCGCTCCGGGTCCTCTTCTGGCGACCCCAGCTCAGCCCGGAGCCAGCGGCCTGGCGGGCTGGCCCAGAGCAGGCGGCGAGTGCGGCCCCACAGCGCGGCGCCCAGGCGGGCCGGGTGGTAGTAGCCCCCCGAGTCCCGGCTCAGGCGGCACCAGGCCAGCGCCAGGCCAGTGGCCAGCAGCAGAAGCAGCAGCAGCAGCAGGACCACGGTGACCGAGGAGCTGGAGCCCGGGCTGTCCTCGGCGCTGCGGCCCGAGCCCAGGGCCCCTGGCAGGGCCAGCAGCGTCCAGAGCCCTAGGACGCAGCGCAGGTCCTGGGGGGAGACAGGAAGGGGCTCATTGCCTGCGGTTGGTGGCCTCTTGGGTAAGATGGGGACAGTCAAGCAGAAAAGCCCTTGTCAGTAAGGCCTCTCCTGGCTCTGTGATGTCCGCCAGCAATGCGTCCTCCTGCCTCTCGCCTCCCTCTCTCCCACTGCACCACGTAAGCCGGCTCCTGCCTGGGGCCTGTGCACCGGCTGTCCCCTCTGTCTGGAATGCTCCATCCCCCCCGAGAGCCACATGGCTCCCTGCTCACCCTGGCTCAAGGCACCTCAGTGCAGCCTAAGCTGGCCTGGATTAGTACCCTGACATTCATCCCCACAGCCCAGCCCTGCTTTACCCTCCTACCCCCTCCCCGACACAGGAGATAACTGCCCGTTTAGTATGCTTATTTTTTTCTCTTCCCCCCAGGAAGATGGGGTTCTTTTTGGCTTAAGCACCTAAACAATTCCTAGCGCAGAGTAGGCGCTCAAGAAATATCTGTAGGGACTTCCCTGGTGGCGCAGTGGTTAAGAATCCGCCTGCCAATGCCGGGGACATGGGTTTGAGCCCTGGTCCGGGAAGATCCCACATGCCGCGGAGCAACTAAGCCCGTGCGCCACAACTACTGAGCCTGCGTGCCACAACTACGCGCCTAGAGCCCGTGCTCTGCAACAACAGAAGCCACCGCAATGAGAAGCCCGCGCACCGCAACGAAGAGTAGCAGCCAAAAATAAATAAATTAATTAAAAAAAATATATATCTGTAAAGACTCTGCCCCCAGGAGGAGGGGACGGAAGGGAAGGAAGGCACCTGCAAGGCTGGTGTTGGAGCTGGCTCTTCCTGAGGCCCAGGATGGGGGGACCGAGCCCGAGGCAACTGTGTAGCCTCCATTTGGCCAGGTCCCAGGATGGGGGTCACTGAGACCCCTCTTCCTCCCTCCCAGCCACGGGGACTGCCCCATGGGGACTGCCCTAGCTGCAGCATTTCCGTTCAACTCTCCGTCCCTGGGGCCTCGGGCCTCGCAGGGCCAGGGGCTGGGGCAGGCGGGTGCAGCTGCCAGAGGAAGCTTGCGGTTGGAACAAGGCAGGTGGGGGGTGTGTGGGGGGAGGGGTGCCGAGATGTGAGCAAGCCTTCTCCCACCCCACTGTCTGCCCAGGCTCCAGGGATGCGAGTAGAGGCCGTGCAGAGTCCCAGCTCCCGAGCAGAGCAGGTGAGAGTCCACCTGGGGGTCTTGAAGGGGGGTCGGGCATGGAGTGGGGCACTGGGTGGCCACCCCCTGAATCTGAGGGAGGCCCAGGTCTGATGTGAGGTGAGAGGAAGGCCCAGCTTATGCCCTGGGCTCATCCCGGGTGTCTCGCCTCTGTACCCTGCCTGGCTGCTCCTGCCCCCGGGCCCGCGGGGGGTCCTTCCTTAGCTCCTGGGGCCTAGACATTCCAGCCCTGACCTCCTGTGGCCCCCACCCCAAGGACCCAGCAGGCTCCAGGCTTACCATCGGTCTGCTGGCCTCTCAGCGCCGGGCGCCCACCTCCAGCCCTGGCCGTGTGGAGCGAGAAATGAGCTTGCGCTCTCGATGTACCTGGGGTTAACTCGGCGCTTCCGCTTCCTGCCCACAACATCCCGCTCAGCCCTCCCTGCAACAGGACCCTCGTCGCCCCCCCCACCCCACCCCCGACCCCGGGGCCTCTCAGAACCACCCTGATCCACACCAGATCCTCACCGGCCTCTCCCCGGGCCAGGCTGGGGCTATGGGGGGCAGTGCGGGGGATGTTCACGGTCCCCCAGACCTTTCTCACATTTATGATCCATGGGGGCGCCCTATGTCCTCCCCCAGGGGTCCAGACTTCCTTTCCCAGTCCCACCCTTGCAGCAGAAGGGCAAACCTGGCTTTTAGAAAGAGAATTTTATTTGGAATGAAAATATAGAGCCCATCCCTCCTGCTTCCTCAGGGGAGGGAGCAGGGGGGCTGGGTGGGGGTGGGGGAGACGGTGCCTCAGAGTAGAAGCTCTCCTGGGTACAAAAACCCTCCCCAGTAACAATGCCCAAAGCCAGGCGGTGGCTCCAGCCTAGGCCCACAGGATGGCTCAGGGTGTGGACTGGTCCCTGAACCTGCCCCAGAAACCCTCAGCGGGGGCAGGGGCAGCCAGCCGGAGTCAGTGTGACCCGCCAGCAGAGGCTGAGTGAGAAAGGGGTGGGCGGAGGAGGTGAATGGGGAGTGTCATCCACTGGGCCCAGTTCTAGGCGTCTCCATTTTCCACGCGGCCGAGCTGCTCCTCCAGGCGGCAGATGCGATCCCCCTGCTCCTTGACCAGCGCTCTCAGTGCTCGCAGCTCCTGCATCACCTCCTCCAGCTTCCCAGCCTCCTGCAGGGACATGAGCAGGGGCAGGGGTTTCGGAGCTGCAGCCCTCCCCAAATCTACTATCAGGCAGAGGGGGCCTGAGGCCCAGAGAGGGGCAGTGAGTGGTTCAGGCAGGCACAGCAGACCTGGGCAACACCCGGGCTTCCCAACACCACCCTGAGCTGAGGGGCACCTACCCCGGCTCCGGCAAGGCTGCCGCCAGGGGCGGCAATACTGGTGAAGGCAGCAGGCGTGGAGGCCCCCGGGCGGGGGGAGCCAGGGGCCGCGGCGGGCCGGCTGTCTGATAACACGTTGCGCCGGTTGACCTTCAGGTCCCGCTGTTTGCTGGGCACGTAGGCTTCCCGCAGGGAGATGAGGATGGGGTTGGCATCCCGCCCGCTCACCCACTCCTCTGCCTCCAGGGCCGCCTCAGGCCCAGCTGTGTCGGGGTACAGATCATCCTGGAAGAGGTCCGACTGGGCCGGGGGGAGGTCTGGGTCAGCTGGGGCCCACCTGCAGGGTCCTCTCGTCTGGACCCTGAGTGGCCACCTCCTCAACACTCTCCTGGCCTCCAGGCTTGCACCCTGTCAACCCATCTTCCCATGGCCTGACCCCTAGTGACATTTCTAAAGCTCAAATCTGTTCTTTCACTTTCTTCTGGACACCACCGACAGCTCCCTCTGAAGATTCCCCCCACCTTCCCAAGCAGGGGCCACCTACGTGGCTCTGTGGGACTCTGGGAGCCACGTCTGTGCCCTGTGGACAGTGAGTTCCTGGGGCTGGCCCCGCTGAACTCGCCCTCAGCTCTGCTCCCTGGACGTGCCTGGCACGCTACCCTGTGCCCTCAGTAAACGCTGGCTGGAGAGAAACGAAGCACGTTCAAGGCTCTCAGCTGGGGCTCTGAGGCCGAGCCACATGTGGCCGAATCCCCACCTCACAGGAGCCTCCACTGCAGCCAGACTCCCCGCTCCTTTCCATTCCCACCTCTGTGCTTTCGCCTGGCTTACTACACACCCCTCATTGGAGGCCCGGCCCCAGCCATGCTGTTGCTCCTGCCTTGCCTCCTACAGGGAGACTCCAAGGCTGCCCAGTATCTGCCTCCTGTGGCTCACGCAGAGCGAGGCCTCCGTTCACCCTGTGTCTCATCCCTGCCTGGCCCTCGCTGGGCACGCTGGCATCTGTCCAGCCCGCTGGCTACACCCACTCGGCCATGTCCCATTCACGAGCCTCACCTTGGGCACCCCTGTGGGGTCTGTCTGCTAGAAAGGGAGTGGGGGGGCAGGGAACCAGGTGGCCTCACCTTTCGTGGCACTGTCATGACAATGGGCTCACACTTGCGCTCGTGCAGTTTGTAGAACCTGGGAAAGGGCGGGGAGGGAGGACCCATGGGTGGAACCTGCCCCCTACCAGCTCTCCCAGCTCCCTCTGCCCTCCCCTTCCAGTCCTTACCCTGGCCCCTCCCACAGGCTGACCCCTGACCCCGGGGCCCCTCTGGGCCGGTTCCTGCCCCCGAGCAGCTCCCTACATCCACCTTCTTACCGGGCAATCTCGCACTTGCTGACCTCCAAGCCCCTCTTGGGCATGCTGCCCATGCCCCTCTGGGGCTCTTTGCTGGTGAACGTGTTCAGGAAGTGGATGTAGGGGGACTCGTCTGTGATCTCAAAGTACCGGATGCTGGAGTCACCCTGCAGGGCGGGAGGGGCCAGGGGTCAGCACCTGGGCCTGCCTATCTCTTCCTTGTCCCCAGCAGCCCTGCCCAGCTCTACCTTGCCGCAGACGTAGACCACGTTGGTGTCAGGGTCGTAGAAGGGCAACAGAGCCCCGTTGCTAGAGTCCAACTCCTGCAGGGCCATGGGCTCCCCGAAGTTTTCCTGGCACATGGGTTGAAGGGCAGTCAGGCCAGGCCAGAACCTGCCCTCTCCCCTCACTGTCCTAACCCCTCACTGGGACTGGCCCCAGCTAGCCTCACAAGCTGGCTGGCACTGCCCCTACCACTGCCACCCTTTGCCCACACGGTGTAGCCCCGCCAGGCCCTCCTGGCTCCCCTCCCTCCACTCCCACGGTCCCATTTTCCCCGCCTACTCCAGGCCTTCAGACTACCGCCAGGCCACCAAGCAAGTACTGAGAAAGCCCCCACCACGCGGGAGCCAGGGGTGCCGGGCAGCGCTAGCTGCTGTCTCAGAGGGGCCCCCGGAGGTCGCCAGACAGAAGGTTAAGCCTGTGGGACAGAGCACATCACAGGAAAGGCTGGAAGCCTTCCTGGAGAAGGGGACCTCTGCACTGGGCCTCGAAGGACAGCCGAGTGTTAACAGACAAGCAAAGGAGGGAAGGGCCTTTCAGGGGCAAGAACACTGTGGGCAGACACGGAGGCAGGTGGAGGCGGTGGGGGAGGCCAGAGAGCAGGGGGCAGGGAGAGGAGAGGCTGGCAGGGCTGCAGGTCCTGGGTGCCTCAGGTGCCAGGCTGAGAACCTGGGAACGACAGGCCTCTCCAGGTGACCCTGCCCTCCTCGCCCAGGGTGGAGCCCGTCTTGAGGCCACCCGCTTGGGCCGGCCGGGCCACTCACCGGGTCCCAGAGCGCCAGCTGCCGCTCGCTCATGCGGCTGAAGCCCGTGGTGAACACCTTGCCGTCTGCCAGGAAGATGGCCCGCATGGGCCGGGCCCCTTCGTGAGCCTTCTCCCGCTCCTGCCGGGGAGACGGAGCGGTCAGTGTGGAGCCCCAAGAGAGCCCCTCGGCCAGTCTGCAGCCATCCTCACCCTCCAGGCCCATGTACCGCCACCAGAGTCCCGCGGCGGGGGTCAACGATGCGCACGCTCTTGTCCTTGCACGCGGTGCAGAAGAGACTGCCGTTGCGGTTCCAGCTGACGTTGTAGATGAGGTCGGGGTGCAGGCTGTCCAGGCGGTACAGCTCCTCCACCGTGCTCACGTTCCAGATGAGCACCACGTTGTCGCAGCCTGCCGAGCGGGGGGCCATCAGCAATGACCACCCTCCTGGGACCCGACCCGGCACTCGACCTCTGTGGGCCTCAACCTTCCTGGGTGTCAGACGGGCCTGGGAGAGGGTGTGGGATGCTGCGGAGCTGTGCGCATCGAGGGGCAGGGCAGGGGCAGCGGTGCAGACCTGCGCTCAGCAGCACGTTGCGGGCCGTCGGGTGCCAGGTGATGATGCCCACTCGCTTGCTGTGCCCCTCTAGCACCACCACCGGCTCCGTCAGAGGGGAGACCAGCCCGTTCTCCGGGATCTGCCACACCTGGGGAGGGGTGGGGAGGGCAGATGAGGCCCCTGCTTGGCCCCGCTGCCAGGAGCCTTGAGCCACATCTGCGACCCCCGCCCCATCACAGCCCCATGCCTCACCATGACCGTGCAGTCCTCCGAGCCGCTGGCGATGACTTCGTCATTGTGGGGACACCAGTCAATGTCCAGGACAGGTCCTGTGTGTCCGCACACTGTCGGGTAGGCCTTGTCAATGCGGCCGGTCTGCAGGCATGAGGGGGGCAGTCAAGGGGGACCCAAGATGCCCAGGATCCATCCCTCCCAGAACTTCAGCCCTCCCCTCGGTGGACAAGGAATGATGTGGTTGACCTGGCCCACAGGTGGCCCAGATGTGACTCTCACCCTGCCTCCTCCTGACCCACCTCTTCCTCACAGGTGTCACCAGATGAGCAGGATATGTTTGTTGCCTCTGACCCTGACTCTGTGGCAATAAAAAACAGGCTTTCCCTATCTGTGCTAACACCTCCCAGGCGGTAAACGTGGATTACGACAGCTGCCGGGCAGTGTGGGGATGGGCAAATTATGGGTTGTGAAGGGAGCAGAGAGACCTGGCAGATGCGACCAAGCTGGCTCCAGTCCCCTCCCAGCCCCGATGGGGCCCACCTTGCTTAGGGGGAGCACCAGGAAGGCGCCTCCACCGCTGGCCTCCACAATCACTGCCAGGAACTTGGGGTTGACGGCGCAGAAGGTGCTGTCCCAGGTGACACGGGACACTCGAATGTCCTCATAGCACTGGTTATTCTTGACAGGCTGCCCGAACACATGTCGGAATTTGCTCTGCCGAACCACTTTGCGGAACATGACTGCAGAGTGGAGAAGCGTAGGTCAGCCGCTGCCCATCCCAACAACCCCCAAGCCTCCCAGGGCTGCACGAAGGGAGTGGGGAGGATGCAACAGGGCGCCTGGGCCTGATAACCTGCCTGGCTCTCGGTTTCCTAAGTTACAGGATAGCGTCACAGGGCTGACCTGGCCGCCTCTCCCCAAGGGGGGATCTGAAGGCAGAAATGCATTGACCTCCTGCAGAACCACTGCTGAGTCCTGAGGGGCTCTGCTGGACGCTACCCAGGGCGTCTCCCCGGCCTCTGGTATGCGTGTGGAGGAGGGGGGAGGTGCCCGAGCCAGTGCAAGCTGAGCTCCTTGGTGGGTCCTAGTCAGTTCCCAGCAGGCTCCTTCCTGCCCAGGATTTGGAAGCAGGGTGATGGGGAGGACAGACAGAGGAGGCCAGAATGATCTCCGTTGTGGGTCCGCGCTAGGCCACAGTTCTGGGTCCCACGGAATGTGCAGTGCCTGCAGGAATGTGCAGGGAGCCCCAAGCCGGTCCAGGGGCCCTGGCAGGACTGGGCGGGGGTCGGGACGCCGCTCCCAGCCACAGAGCATCCCAGAGCGCCCTCAGAGCGGGGGTCCAAGGTGAAGCAGGAGCCCAACTTCAAGGATCCCGGTCTGGCAGGGGAGACGCTGAGCGGCCAGGGGGAGTTGGGACTGAGGGTGGGGCGCCGCGGAGGGGAAGGGCTCTTCGGACTCGCGACCCCCACCCCAGCCCCCTGCGGCTCTGCCCCCGAAGTCCCGCCCAACCCCCCGCCTGCGCCCCCAGCCCCGGCCCGTCGCGCTCACCAGGGACGCCTGGAGGCTGCTGCACTGTCCTCGGGTGGCTCCGTATCCCAGTCTCTGGGAAGCAGGAAGCGGGAATCAGGAAGTGACAGAGGAGAGAGGGGCGGGGGGCGGGGGGCGGGGCGGGGGCTCAAGGGGGCGGGGCCGAGGTCACGCGCGGAGGGGCGGGGCGGGAGGCTGTGAGCTGTGGCCTGGCAGGCCGGAGCCAGGAGTGCGGGGCCGGAGCCTCACGGGGCTCAGGGGCGGGGCCTGGGCGGGGCCTGAGAGAGCTCCGCCCCGCAGCCCTCCAGGTCCCTCTGGGGCAAAGGGTCAGGGGCAGCGGCAGGGGCCGGGATGGGAATGGGGCCGTGGTGCGGCAGCCTGGCGGCATACCCGGACCCCTTCCCCATCTTGCTCCTCCTGTCCGTGTCCCCAGGAGTCTCCAGGGTTGGGTGGAGCCCGCCCTCCCAATCCCCCACCTCAATGCATACTTCCCGGTCGAGTCCACCTCAACTCGAAATATAGTATCTATTCGGACAGGCGATATATTCACGTGCCTCAAGTTACAAAGGTACGTGCTCTTGGTACAATGTAAATAAAACACTGGTGTTTTAGGGGGCGAGTGGAAGGCCCAGCCCTCTCATTCTCCCCGATGGACACCTTTGGGTCCTGCCTGGCCTCCTTATTAAAAAGAGAAATAGGGCCATGACCTCCAGACCCCTCAAACCTTCCTTGCTTTCCTCAACCATCTCCCACCGAGGCCTGGAGGTCTGTCCACAGATGTCTCCCTCCTCCTGGCCAGCTCCTGAGACAGGCTGGCCCACTGGATCTACCCCATCCCCATCCCACCCTGGCAGGCTTAGGTGTCCCTGTAGGTCCCACAGGCAGAATCTGCCCCCTCCAATCTGGCATTCTGTTTGACTCCAAAGTCCTTGCTTTTCCCACTGCTCCATAACCCCTAGGACAGGCCAATCCTTCCAGCCCAGGACCAGAATGTGGGTGGTTTGGAAAAGGAAACGCAGCCACAAAGCTTCCCTCTCTGTTGTGTTCCCCAGGCAACAGCCAGGGGTCTGTCTAAAGCCCACACCAGATCCTCTACCCTGAACCCTCTCCCTTTGCCCTTCATCACATCAATGACCCACCGTCATTGCCCCCTCCCCCACCTGTTACCTTCCTCCATCCTCCTCTCTTCATGTGGCCCAGTGACACTGACCCTCCTTATCCCTGAAATACACCACCTCCCTTCCCACCCCAGGGCTTTGGCACATCCTGTTCCCTCCATCTGGAAGCGCTTCCCCCACATCTTGAAAAGGCTCCATCCCTCACTTCCTCCAGGTCTCTGCTCAAATGTCACCTCCTCTGGGGGCCCTCCCTGACCATCCCCCTTACCCATCACTCTCTGGCCCTTACTTGTTCCCCCTGTACGTTCTTAATCACTACCTGATGTTATATTGTATAATTATTTTGTGTATTTGCTTTATTTTTTATTTTTGGCCGCACTGCACAGCTTGTGGGATCTTAGTTCCCCAACCAGGGATCGAACCTGTGCCCTCAGGAGTGACAGCTCAGAGTCCTAACCACTGGACCACCAGGGAATTCCCTAATTATTTGTGTATTTGCTTTTTGTCTGCCTTGTCCCGCTAGGATGTCCGCAAATTGAGGATTGCACTTTGCCTTGTTTCCCACCGTATCCCCAGTTCCTAGAACAAGACCTAGCATACAGTATGTGTTCAATTAATGTATACTGAATGAATAAATGAACAGCAGCCCTGAATGTGGAATTGAAAAATGTTCATATTCATAGCTCTCAATGTCTGGTGCCTATGAAGGAGAGGGAAGTGTGTCTCTCACCTGTGGAAGGGATGAATCTTCCAGAGGGTAACAGGAACCCAGCCCCATGGAGTGTGTTAGGGGTGAGGGGAGGGGCTGTGGAATGTTGGGGGTAAGCCCTCCCTTCATCCTCTCTGGCCTTGGGTGTGCATGTTTCCTCCGATACAAAACCCTCCTCTGTGGGCCGGGAGGAGAACTCCTCTTTATCTCACAAAACCCTTCATGGCACTGCTCTTTCTCCTGGATGGCAAGTACCCATTATGAGTGGGGTTCCCATCTGGGACCTTGGAGGTGGGGCTGGCCCACTCTCCAAGAGGTAGGGTTAGTAGCATCTTTTTTTTCTTTTGGCCGCACACTGCGTGGCATGTGGGATCTTAGTCCCCCAACCAGGGATGGAACCCACACCCCCTGCAGTGGAAGCACAGAGTCTTAACCACTGGACCGCCAGGGAGGTCCCCCAAGAGGTGGGGTTAGGAGTATGGACCAGAGTTGAAGGCAGGTGGCTGGCACTGAGGATTTAGTCCCTGATCTGCCTGCCATGTGAAAAAGCTTCGGGGTCCCTACCTGGGAGAAGGAAGAGGGGCACTCTGCAAGGGGGACATCAGTCCAGACCCTGCCCTAAGGAAGTGTGCAGTCCAATGGGGTGGGGAGTGTGAAAGCATTTGGAAAGTGGAGGAGGAGGCTGTGTGGTGGGGTGGGGTGGGGGGGGGGCAATGCCTGGTGGGCAGGATGCTGCCATGTGGGCTCTGGGGGGTCAGTGCTGTCCCAGGCCTGAGTGAGACCTGGGGGTGTCCACTGGCATAATTGAATGAGTGGCTAACAATTATTAAGCACTGTGTGCCAGGCAAGGATCTGAGCACTTCACAGGGATTAACACTTAGAAAATGGAACCATGATTACGATCCCCATTTTGCAGATGAGGAAACTGAGTCTCAAAGAGGCCAAGAGCCTTGCTGAAGATCACACAGCTGGTGAGCTGTGGAGAACCAGGATTCAAACAACCTCTGAGGGGCACTAGAGGCCATGTGCTAACCCCACCCAAAATGGAAGCCTGGCTGAAAAAGCACCTAACAAGTGCTCAATAAATATTTGCTGGATGAATGAATTCAACAAATTTGTGCCTGTCCAGAAATCTCTCCCACCAGCCTCGGTGCCCACAATTGCAGGAAATGCTATGATTATGCTGCTGGTATCAGCAACACCACCACCCAGCATGCTTCCATCCCCGGGTTTGGTTAATGATCACAACAGCCACACTTGCAAAGGGAATGTTATCACCCCATTTTACAGAGGAGAAAACTGAGGCAAAGAGCGACCTGGGAACCAGAATCCAAATCTGACTGCACCACTTCAGTCTGCCTATACAGCAAGCACCCCTGGGAAGGGTAGCACGTAAAATGTCATTGTCATTTACACCTACTGGTAAGGACATCTCTCAGCTTCTAAAGGTCACAACGCTGAGCTAATGGGAAAGGGTGGGGGGGGGCAGGGGGGTGGAAGGGGAAAGGGTTCATGATTTTGGAACCCTGGGGATTGGGTAGGGTGAGTGCCAGTAGAGAGTGATGTGTATGAAAAGGAAGTGGTGTGGGGGGTCTGAAAATAGACCTTCAGCACTTCCTAGTTTTTCTAGCAGTGTCTGCAGCTTAAGAGGGAGGAGGTTGGCTCTGCCCTAGAGACACCGTGTGACCTCCAAGGAGCCTGTGCTATCTCTGGAGCCCCTGGTCCCCAGAGTTCTCTGCTGGGACATCTTCCCATCTCTGCATCTGGGCTGAGTGTATAGAAGGGGCTCAGGCTGAGGCAGGACAAGGGCACTCTGTACCTCCTCCTTGGTGGGGGATGGGCAGGTGAGCACTCGAACCCTTAAACGTAGCAGACCTTGAAGTCCCCTGGAGCTGCCCGAGGCACGGAGGCGGGCACATGCTCTCTCAGGCCACCTGGGTGTCTGCAGCCCAGAGCTGGTCATGGGCACCATGGTCTGCCCCGAAGTTCACAGGATCCCAGATGCTCAGGCCAGGTGGCACCTCCTCCAATCCATGCCCAGCCCCTGCAGGGACATCCCTGGATGTCCGTGAAGGAAGAGCCCCTGTTCACCGAGCCCCTACTGTGTGCCAATTCCTGCCAGGCACCTCACACACTTTCTCATTTAATCCTCACAATGCCAGATGAAACAGGAGCTCGGAGGGTGAATCAGCTTGTCCAGAGTCACCCAGCGCCGGATTTGAATCCAGGCTTGCTAGCTCTCGCCTCTGCGCCCACCACCTTGCTGAGGGAAGTCCTGCCCCAGCCCCACTGCCTGTTGGGTGCAGGGGGCTGGCAGAGAGGGCTTGGCCGTGCCAGGCCAGCTTGTGGGCTCCTAAGACCCTGGGCTCCTGATGAACGGCTCCCTTCTCTGCAGGGACTTCCTCTTCGGCTCCTCGTATCCAGGTTAGAGGTTGGGACAGGAAGTGGGGCAGGGAGGGAAGGATCAGGGGAGGTCAGATCAAGCCCGGAGAAGTCACCCTGCCAGTCTTTCTCCTGCAGGACCGAGGCTAAGGGGAGACTGTCTGTGGGGTCTGGGGGGCATCGGAGGGCAGAGCCCGGCAGGGCACCATCAGCTGTGGTAGCTCAGGGGACCGTTGGACCACCGTGTGTGGGCCAAGCACAGAGGAGCTTGCTGGGATCCGGCAGGGACATGACGCTCACAACAAGACTGTCCGGGACTTTTGGCTGCTTCGTGTTCACGTCGCCCAAGTCCGTCTGCCAGGCCAAGGGGCTCGCTGGGGTTTTCCATGAGCACTTCCTCCACGGCAGCCGTCGTCCTCTGACCGGCTGGTTCCTCTGTCTCCCCAGCTCTTCTGCTGCCCTGGCGGCCCTGGCTTTCCCAGACTCTCATGTGGGGCCTGCACCCGGGGCCTCCTCCTGGGGGGTGCTGCTGGGGCTTTCTCCCTCAGAGGCAGCAGGTTCGGCCGGGTTCACAGGGACCTCTGGGGTGGAATCCGTGGAGGGGGCAGAGGAGGCTTCGTCACAGGGGCTGGGGGCTGAGCTGGCCGGGGCTCCAGGGGCCTGGGCCTCAGGGCTTGCCTGTGGCTGGGCCCCAGCATCCAGCTGGGGCTGGGCCTCGTGGTTCTCCTGGGGCTGGGCCCTGGGGTTCAGCTGAGGCTGGACCAGAGAGTCTGACTGTGGCTGGGACGCGGACTCCAACAGTGGCTGGGCTGTGGGGTTCACCTGTGGCTGGGCCTCAGCCACTGGCCCTGGTAGAGTCTGATCCCCAGAGGCCGCTTGGGTCTGTGGCTCAGCCGGAGTGAAGCTGCCCGGCCGCTCCTCACAGAGAGCTGCGGCAAAGGAGGAGAGCACGGTGTGCAGCAGGGCCCGGAGGTCGGCACTGGCCAGGAGGCAGAGGAAGGGACTGAGGCAGCTGTCGAGCAGGATCAGGTAGTCAGAGTAGACCAGGGCCTCCCAGAGCAGGTAGCCGGGGTAGATGTCCCACAGGAAGGCCAGGTACAGCAGCTGCGCCAGCTGGTAGGGCAGCCTCAGGACCACATAGGCTGACAAGATGGTCTTGGCCACGCGGGCAAAGCCTCGGCAGGCCGTGGAGCCGGGCTGGCGGCGGCAGGTTCTGCAGGTGGCAGCCTGGGTGAGCACGTGGCAGACGAGCAGCAGGAGGAAAGGCAGGAAGCCCCCCAGAATCTCGAGCATCCGCAGCGGCAGCTCCTCGCTGTCCCAGAAATCCAGGCAGATGACCAGGTCGTACCACCAGACGGCGGCCTCGGGGAAGACCAGCCAGGGCACACTGAAAAGGGTGGCCAGCACCCAGACCCCGGCACAGACCCAGAGGGGCAGGCGGGCTGGGCGGTGCCCAGGGTACCAGCGAGGGCACAGCACAAGCAGGCAGCGGTCCAGGCTGAGGGCTGTCAGCAGGAAGAGGCCGGAGGAGTAGGACACACCCCACAGGAAGTAGTAGAAGCGGCAGGCGGCCGTCCCCAGTGGCCAGTGCCCTCCATGCTGGATCTCCAGGATCTGGAAGGCTGCTGCCGCCAGGAACAAAAAGTCAGAGAGGGCCAGGCTGAGCAGAAGCAGGGCGAGCCGCGTGCCCGCTCCCTGCCGGGCCTGCGAGCCGGCCAGCCATGCCATGAGCCCATTGGCTGGCAGCCCCAGGAGCAGCAGGGCCACCAAGAAGACCGTGTCCCAGCCACCCTGGGGGTAGTCCTCATCGTCGAGCTCTGTGCGGGGCCCGTGGCCAGCGGCACCCAGGTTGATTTCCATAGCAGTGTCCATCTGAGGTCCCCAGTGTCCCACTAGACGTGGAGTGGGTGCCTGGAGAATCAATGAAGGCACGAATGACTGAAAAGAAGAGAGAGGATGCTGTGCATCTCCCTGCAAGTCGCTGTCCCTCTCTGGGCCATCATCATCACCTTTGGGGTAGTTGACCTTTGCCAGGGACTTTAAACAGATGACCTCACCTAGTCCTCATACAATTCATTCTACATGTGAGGAGAGGAAGGTTCAGAGGATCAGTGGCTTGCCCAAGGGCAGAGGTAGGAATGTGGGCACCAGGACTCTAACCATTCTGCTACACGGAATTCTCATGGCGTCCAAGCAGACCAAACCAGAGGCTTTCAAATATATTTCAATTAAAATATTATAGCAGAACTCCTATGTGAACTCAAACTGTGTGCTCAGGATAACAGAGGGAGAGCACTCTTAGGGCTCCAGGGAACACAGTCTAAAAACCACTTGGGAATTCTCTGGCAGTCCAGTGGTTAGGACTCCGCACTTTCACTGCCATGGGCCCCGTTTTCATCCCTGGTTGGGGAATTAAGATCCCTCCAGCCGCGTGGCATGGCCCAAAAAACAAAACAAAACAAAACAAAAAAAACCCACTTGGTCAGAGCATCACAGGCTCCTTTTAGTCGGTATCCTGGGTTCAAAGATTTGGACTCCCCTGGCGGTCCGGTGGTTAAGAATCCACTGCAGGGGGCACGGGTTCCATCCCTGGTCAGGGAACTAAGATCCCGTGTGCCTTGTGGTGTAGCCAGAAAAAAGAAAAAAGATTCCAAGAAGGAAGGGCTCAGGTCCCCTGGGCCCATAGGAATCCAAGGGTGGACAGGGAGTCTGGGGCAGAGAGTGGCCCCCATTTGTCCCCTGGGGTGACTAAATAGAAAAGGGGGCAGGGGACTCAGCCGTGTGATGAGGATGAGGGTGGTTGGGTCCCAAGAGGCTCGCCGCCCTCACCCCACCTTCCCTAGATGGGGGAGGGTGGTTCCCTCTGAGGGTGGAGAAACTAGATGTCCAGGAAAGACTGGATCCTGCCACGTGGCCCATGGCTCCAGCCACTTGACCTTTTAGCCTGCTTGTCTCCCCACCCCCAGGGCCCTTACTCAGGCAGACCCCACTCTGCAAGCTCCAGCCCCTACTGGATCAGAGCCCTGGGCTCCCCTTGGGCCCGGTTGGTGAGGCCTGGCTTACCTGTAAGGTGCAGGCTGCTGGCTGGAAGGAGCAGGGCGTGCCTGCCTGCCCAGAGGTCCGGCCGTCCGCACGGCCCCACGCCGGGGCCTGATGCATGGCTCCCGGCGGCACTAAGGCGGCCGGTGTGAAACCCAAGCTGGGAGGAGATCAATCATTCATGGGGCTGCTCGCCGGGAAACCCTAACCCCGGCCCAGTAAGGCCAAGTGACCAGCCAGGCGCCCCTATTCCTGGCAGGGCCAGATGGCTGAAACCCCTCGCCCTGGGCCCCTCCAGCTCAGGGCAGGCTCTGGCTTCCCACAGGGTCCACCTCCTCCGAGGTCACCCTCAATCATCTGTGATTCAAGGCCTCTCTGGTCTGGCCTCTCTTCCTGAATTTCACAAAGCCTCTGCTCCGGCCAGGATGTTGCCCACGTGGGGGCTGCGGTGGGCACCTCATCCTCTCCTTTCCCACCTCCCAGCCTTTGCCCACACTCTTCCTCCTGCTTGAGATGCTTCTCCGTGTCCTCTTAGCTAAATCCTGCCTGTCTCATACAACTGGGCCGTCTTTGACGCTTCAGCGATATTGCCTCCGTTTTATAGATGAGGCAACTGAGGCTTAGAGAAGTGAGTTTGCTGGGTCTCCCAGCTCATAAGCCGCAGAGCTGGCGTCCAGAGCTCACTGCAGCCAACATGTCCTGGCACGCTGTGCTGCTGAGGATGGTCCCCCTGACCCATCTGGCTCTGCCTTGGCCACCCCCAGGCAGAGGGCTGGGATTAGTGCCTGGGCTGCCTGCCTCACTTACCCTAATCCCCCTCAGGGCCCGATCCCTGGCCATCAGCTCTCAGGCTGCGGGTACATAAGCAGCTTTATGGGTCCGGAGAGGCAGGGGTGCTCCGCATGGCCACAGAGCAGGTGAGGGCGCAGCATGGCCCAGACCCACCCCCCGGACCCCAGCAGCCCCCTGTGGGGGTCATGGCTTCCAGTAGTGGTGCTGAGGGGCTCCCCTTGACCAGGAGGAAAAGCAGCAAGAGGACGAAGGGGCTCCGACGGTCCCGGAAGGGCACTGGCAGCTCTGGGGAGCAGACCCTCACGCAGGGCCCCAAGGCCCTGGGGGGCAGCGAGGACCCCTCCAGGACTGGAGACGGGCAGGAGGGGCCAGCCTCTCGTCGCCAGTCCCACCGGCATCGTCCTGCCCCCCGGCACGATCCTGCTCAGAGGACATACGGGCCCCTGCTCAACCGCATCTTTGGGAAGGTCAGGTGGGGCTGGGGCAGGGCTGGGGGGCCTGGGGGTGAGGTTGGGGACTCATGGGCTCAGGCTCAGCCCACCCTGCCCCTTATACTCAGGCCTCCTCCAGTTTCTGCTCCAGACTCAGGAGCCTGGGCTGAGGGGGTAGAGTTTCTGCAGTTTGGGGGTGGCCTGGGCAGTGGGCGGAGCTAGACCCCAAACCCAGGGATCTGAGGCAGCGTGGGGCCCCAGAAGCAGGAAGGGGGTCATCTCTTCTCCTGGGGCCTGCGGGACTTCAGTTGCCTTCTCCTGCCCTTGTGGGATGGGCCCTGCCAGGCCAGCGTGGGCTGGGGCTGGAGGAGGAAGGGCGGCCAGAGCCCTGGCCGGCCCCAGGGACATGCTGGACTGTGCCCCTGCAGGACCGCGAGCTGGGCCCCGAGGAGCTGGATGGTGAGTGGCCCATGCTGGCGAAGGTGGGTGGGAGGCGCCCCAGAGCCTGGCTGCCTGCGCCTGACCTCCCTCCCCTGCAGAGCTTCAGGCTGCCTTCGAGGAGTTTGACACGGACCGCGATGGTTACATCGGCTACCGGGACCTGGGCGAGTGCATGCGGACACTGGGCTACATGCCCACGGAGATGGAGCTCATCGAGGTCTCCCAGCATGTCAAGATGCGAAGTCAGTGCTTGACCACACCTGCCTGGGGGCGGGGCGGGGCAGGACGGCGAGCCACCTGGGCGGGTCCTCTCTCGGCCTCGTGGTTCAGGGGACCGAGAGGTGGTGGGAGGCGGCTGTGGGGTGAGGCCCCGGTGACGGTGGCGTGAGGGGGTGACTGTTTCCAGGACAGTTTGACATTGGCCCCCGGGGGCACAGGGGTCGAGGGTGACAAGGAAGGCACCGGGTGACCCAAGAGAGCCCCTTGGGGCTCAGGTCGAGGACCCCCGTCTCTGACTGAGGTAAAGTGGTCCATGCTGGTACCAGCCACCAGGGCTGTCTCTGTCTCTCTCTCTGACCCTCCTGAGGCTCCTGAGAGAGCCTCCTGAGGTTCTGTGAGGCCGAGCGTGACAGACCCTGGCCATGCCTTGCGATTAAATGTCTGATGGGCTGCCCTTGTGTGATTATCATTAGCCAATTTGTCAAATATCAGATTCCTTTCATCCCAGGACTCCCGCATTTGCTTTTTCTTTACAGTTTCCAAAATGGGATGTGATGTACAATTGACGTGAATATTTTCGTGTCATGCTTCTTTCTTCTCCCCAAAGCTGCTAGTTGACCATTGGTGCTTTTTATGATTGACGGCACCTTAGAATCCAGGGACAACCTGGGGATGCTTCCTGGGGTCTTTGCTGCCACCCGTGGGGCTCTGGCACTTTACAGCCATGAACCCCAGCCCCATCAGCACCCTGTCCCCAGATGAGGAGGGAGGCTCAGTAAGTCACCCAAGGCCACACCATCAGTGGCAGAGCCAGGGGGCTTTGAACTTGGGGCCTGTCTGGTTCCACAGCCTGGTCTCTTTCCCCCACACCTGGGGCTTCACTGAGAACACCTGAGCACTTTGCCCCCATCGGAGCCCCGGGCTGTAGCCTCCTACCCTCCCGCCCCGCCCCTGCCCAGGGACGTGGACACCGGTGTCCTTCCTGGATGCAGAGCCGGGGAGGGGCTGGCCCTTGTGATGCCCCTCCTCGGGCCCCAGCCCTCACCACTGTGACCCTCTGCCTGGGTCCGCAGTGGGTGGCCGCGTGGACTTCGAGGAGTTTGTGGAGATGATGGGCCCGAAGCTGAGGGAGGAGACGGCGCACATGCTGGGGGTGCGGGAGCTGCGCATCGCCTTCCGCGAGGTGTGGAGCGTCCAGATGGGCGGTGGGTGGGTGGCTGGGTGGCATCCTTACTGGCTTCCCCCCCAGGAGGCCAGGGGAGACTGGGAGCCTCAACCTCTGGAGGCCCCGGGCCCTGCAGCTGGTGGGACTAGGGCTGGGGAGGGGTCGGAGAGGGTTTGGCTCACTCCCAGCTGGTGGTCCAGCCAGGGAGCCCTCCTGGGGCAGGGAGCCCACGGCCTCAGCCTGGTAGAAGAAGGAGTGTGTGGACGGACGAAGGTGTGGGCGTCCAGGCACAGGATGTGGCAAGGTGGAGGCGGGTGCAGGCAGAGGCAGCTTTGGGTAGGAAGGGCTGAGCCCTGCTGGAATCCCAGTTTGACAGGGACAGGGATGGGCGAATCACGGTGGCAGAGCTGCGACAGGCAGCACCGGCTCTGCTTGGGGAGCCACTGGTGGGCCCTGAGCTGGACGAGATGCTTCGAGAAGTGGACCTCAATGGGGACGGCACCGTAGACTTTGATGGTGAGTCTCCTACCTAGACAAACGCGCATCCCTCCAGCTCCCAGGCTGAGCTCAGTGTCTCCCGGCACGGCTGACCTGGACTGGCCCAAGCCCTGCCCCTTCTCCCCCGCAGAGTTTGTGATGATGCTTTCCACCCGCTGAGGCTCCAGGAGGGAGACTGTTGCCCCTCTGGCCTCAGACGCCAGCAGCGTTCGTGCTGCACACCCTCCCTACAAGGCCCCAGGATGAAAGAAACCCAGCAGCCCCAGGCTTCTTTTGCTCCTGATACCCTCTGGCTGGAGAACTGGCTTGTGATGTCACCTGCCCACCCTCATCCTCACCTCCCTTCCACCCGAGCTGCCTGGAGGAAATGTGCCCTCAACCACCCATCATTCCCCGGTGTGAGCAAGGTTTGAATCTCTCCAGACACTTGGGAGGTAGGGAGCTCCCTGGCACTGGCAGCATTCAAAGACGGGTCAGTGTTGGGCTTGGTTCTGGTAACACGGTGAATTGAGAAGGTGGCTGGACACCTCCCACTCTTTATATGTGGAAATGTTTTGGGTTTTGTTTTTATTTAAAGCTGAACGTGAAAGAGAGGGATGACCCCAGGTACCAAAGACAAAGAGAGAACCCAAAGCTGGGTGGTGGGAAGGAGCAGATGCCATGGGGGCTTCAGAGGTGGAGAGGTTTGGGAGCCTGGGCTCTGACACCCAGGCGGGACAAAAGACCTGTAAGAGGCTGGGGAGCAGGGCATGACGTCAGTACACTCCAGCGTCTCAGCGGGCTACCCTGTTCTTGAAAAGGAGACCCAAATATACCTCCACCCACCAGCCTGAGAAAGTGACGAGGTACAGGTGTTCAGGACCTTGAGTGGAAAAAGTTACCCCAGTGAACCTGCAACTCAGGTGTGCATGTCAAGCAGGAGTGCGGTCTATCTCTGTGGTGTGCAAAGCAGAAGAAATAGGAAAAAACTGCTGAGAAAGGCACTCTTTCAACCCAGGGCACATAGGACTTAAAAAAAACCCAAACAACCCTGTCACTTCTGAAGATGCACTCATGACAAAAAGTTACAAATCACATAAGGAAACAAATCACCATGAGGGAGACTAGGCAGATGCGGTAAACAGAAGAGTCAGCACCCAAAGTGTAAATCATAAAACAATGTAAAAGAGGCCATTAAGGAAACGCAAAAACAAACAGAAAAAACTGAGGTAAAAGAAAGGAGACCGTTATCAGTAACAGGATGGTACGAAAACAGAACAGAAAGATTTAAAAAAATAACCCAAAGGAACTTCTAAAAATAGATGATATAGCCATTGGAATGAAAAAACATCAAGGGGTAAAGTAAACAGCATATTGGACACAATTTAAGAAAAGATTAATGAACTGGAAGCTATATATGAGAAATCACCCATAAGGTAGCATTGAGGAATGAAAGACAGAAAATATTAAAGAGTAGTTAAAAGTCATTAGGAATCTCAGAAGAAGAAAATGTAGAGAACAGGCAGGAGGCAATATTTAAAGAGATGATGATTGAAAAACTTCCATAAAGACTTCCACAAACAGGGACTTCCCTAGTGGCACAGTGGTTAAGAATCTGCCTGCCAATGCAGGGGACACGGGTTTGATCCCTGGTCCAGGAAGATCTCACATGCTGTGGAGCAACTAAGCCCGTGCGCCACAACTACTGAGCCTGCGCTCTAGAGCCTGCATGCCGCAACTACTGAGCCTGCGTGCCGCAACTACTGAAGCCCCCGCGCCTAGAGCCCGTGCCCGCAACAAGAGAAGCCACCACGATGAGAAGCCCGCGAACCACAACAAAGAGTAGCTCCTGCTCTCCGCAACTAGAGGAAGCCTGCGTGCAGCAACAAAGACCCAACACAGCCCTAAATAAATAAATTAAAAAAAAGAATTCCACAAAGGCAAGAGTCCAGATTGAACGAGCACGTTGGAGCCAGAGAAGGATATATAAAAGTAAATGTATAGGGACTTCCCTGGTGGCGCAGTGGTTAAGAATCCGCCTGCCAATGCAGGGGACATGGGTTCGATCCCTGGTCCGGGAAGATCCCACATGCCACGGAGCAACTAAGCCTGTGCGCCACAACTACTGAAGCCCGCGTGGCTAGAGCCCGTGCTTCGCAACAAAAGAAGTCACTGCAATGAGAAGCCCGCACACCGCAACGAAGCAGAGTAGACCCCGCTCACCGCAGCTAGAGAAAGCCATGCACAGCAACAAAGACCAATGCAGCCAAAAATAAATAAATAAGTTTTTAAAAAAAGTAAATGTATATCTAGATGCATGCCAGTGAAACTGCAGAATACAAAAGGAAAATCTTGTAAACAGCTCGAGAAAGAAGTCAGATTACTTACCAAGGATTAGCAATTAGACTCTCCAAAGACTTTTTTCATTGACAACAACACATGCAAGAGGAAAATGGAATAAATTGTTCAACGTGCAGAGGGAAAAAAAATGCCAACTGAGAAGCCTGTACTTAGCTTATCTTACTCAAGAATGAAGATGAAATATAAACTTTTTTCAGCAAACAAAGGCTGAAAGGTTTCCCACCCACAAACTCTTGTTGAAGGGATGGCTTCAGTGGGAAGGAAATTGAAAGCAGAGTATGTACTAAATAATAGGAGAGAAATCAGTAAACATATTGGTAGAGCTAAAGAAGCATGAACTATAAAAAATAATTTGGGGGATTTTAAAAACCAGGAGGGACTAAAAAAAATAATAGACAAAAATAAAATGGAAGATGGGAAGGGATACTCTAGACATGCTTGTTTTTCCTAGAGGAGGACAGATTCATTGATTAACTTTAGATTTTGTTAATCATGTAAGGGTAACCATTAATATAACAGAAATAGAGATAGAATGTTCCATTCTCTATAGTCAAATCAACAGAGGAGGAAAAGGGAGAAAGTGAAGAATTCCTCATTAAGCTAGCAGAAGGCTGGGAAAGAGGAAAGAAGCAAAGAAAAACAAAGTCTACAGAAAACATTAAAACACAAGGTAGAAATAATCCTTAAAACAAAACAAAAGAGGGCTTCCCTGGTGGCTCAGTGGTTAAGAATCCGCCTGCCAACGCGGGGGACATGGGTTTGAGCCCTGGTCCGGGAAGATCCCACATGCCGCGGAGCAACTAAGCCCGCGCGCCACAACTACTGAGCCTGCACTCTAGAGCCCGTGAGCCACAACTACTGAGCCCACGTGCCACAACTACTGAAGCCTGCGCGTGTAGAGCCTGTGCTCCGCAACAAGGGAAGTCACTGCAATGAGAAGCCTGCGCACTGCAATGAAGAGTAGCCCCCGCTCGCCGCAACTAGAGAAAAGCCTGCGCACAGCAACGAAGACCCAACGCAGCCAATAAATAAACAAACAAACAAATAAATAAATAAATAAATAGGGGCTTCCCTGGTGGCGCAGTGGTTGAGAGTCCACCTGCCGATGCAGGGGACACGGGTTCATGCCCCGGTCCGGGAGGATCCCACATGCCGCGGAGTGGCTGGGCCCGTGAGCCATGGCCGCTGAGCCTGCGCTTCCAGAGCCTGTGCTCCGCAGCGGGAGAGGCCACAACAGTGAGAGGCCCGCGTACCACACACACACAAAAAAAAAAACAGAAAAAAAAACTATATATATATATATATATATAAAGGCAGATACCAGGCTCTTCCCACAGCTAAGTGCACATATAAGAGACACATTCAGGATTTCCCTGGTGGCGCAGTGGTTAAGAATCCGCCTGCCAATGCAGGGGACACGGGTTCGAGCCCTGGTCCGGGAAGATCCCGCATGCCACGGAGCAGCTAAGCCTGTGTGCCACAACTACTGAGCCTGCGCTCTAGAGCCTGTGGGCCACAACTACTGAGCCTGCGCGCCTGGAGCCCGTGCTCTGCAACAAGAGAAGCCACTGCAGTGAGAAGCCTGCGCACCGCAACAAAGAGTAGCCACCACTCACCGCAACTAGAGAAAGCCGGCGTGCAGCAAAACGCAGCTAAAAATAAAATATAAATTAAAAAAAAAAAAAGGACACATTCAAAGCATAATGACAGCTGAAGGGCTGAAAGTGATGGCTTGGAAAAAGACTTACTAGGGGAGAATTAACCAAAAGAAAGCTAGTATAACTACAGACATATCAGACAAAATGGGCTATGGGGCAAAGAGCATCAGGGATAAATTGAGTCACAATTCACTAAGGAAATCTAATGTTCTTAATCTGTGTGCAACTATTAATGCCTTTTCCAACTAAAAATAAATCATATTTAGAATTTGGGTATTCATCATTTCCTAAGGATGGTGTTGCTGTCAATCCAACTTGGATTACATAAATTAACCAGCAAAAATCAAGCACATTGGTCACATTAAAACTTTAAACGTTGCGATTCAGTGTTCTGTCAACATGTTCATATGGACCAAGGGTTGGCAAACTTTTTCTGTGAAGGGCCAGACAGTAAAGATTTTAGGCTTTGGGGACCATATGGTTTCTGTTGCTCTGCTGTAGTAGTTTGTATGGCTGAGCAGCCAAAGTCAATACAGAGTGTGGCTGTGTTGGAAATTCGATAAATAATAATTTAATTAAACTTGACTTATTGACATCAAAATTTGAATTTTATAAACTTTGTGTCACAAAAGCTTATTATCCTTTGACTTTTATCCCAACCATTACTAAACTGTGAAAACCATTCTTAGTTTGGTGGCTATATTGGGCCTGTGGGGTACAGCTTGCTGACCCCTGAGATAGTCTTATAATATGGAGAATCACCACTTTTGGGATCACTTGCTGTTTAGCTAAGATTGTGAAGTGACAGAAAGTTACGAGCGTAGTAGCAACTCTATGTTAATTGCTAATTTGCCCACTTTCAATGAATGGTGTTCATAATTTTTCTTCTTTCCATGTTTGTTCTGATTTTATCTATTGAAATGTAATTTTATGTCTGATTAATCTGATAATACAAACTGTGGGCTTATATTCTGTATCTTTGTTTTTTTATTTCACTTTTTTAGTTTTCATTTTACCTTACAAAATTATTGGTCCATGTTGCATTAGAAATGAAAACTGGTCCCCAGCTAATTTGAGAATCACTCATTTAGGAGTTCCTGCATCTAACTGGTACCCCCCAAAAGTGCCTTGATTGGTGGCTGAGGGTGGGAAGTCTGGCTGGGCCAGGAGATCAGGAGCGAGAGCGGGGGTCTGGGTGCTCATTCTTTCAACAAAATCACAGAAATCTAAAGGCACTGTCCTGGCCACTGCAGATACAGTGGAGGCCGAACACCTTAATGGCACTCGCGTTTCACTGGGGGTGGCAGACTGTAAACATGAAGTATATGAACAGGGTCTCCAAGGCCCACACTCATTCGGCCAGCCCCTCAGTTGGTCAGCTGGGGACCAGACCAGCTTGCTGACCCCCACCCCCCTCTGAGTCACAGAAGCCCTGGGTTGTGTTCCTCACTCTGCCCTCAGCCAAGCCAGTCTCTCTGGGCCTCAGTTTCTATGGAGGGTGACCAGAAAGAACCTGTGTCAAGCGCCTTCTAAGAATCTGATAAATGGTAGCTATTATGACCTCAGCTTTCAGGGTTCTCAAAGATTCTGTTTCCTGGTTGTTGACATCCTGAGATGCTTGGACCTTCCAAAATTCTGCAGTGGTCTGTTTCCAATGTTCTGTGGTTCTAAGAGTCTTTGATCACTGAGGTTTTCTGTTATACAGGCCTGCTTCCTATGTCCTTTGACCCCTACTTCTCCCAACCTCTGGGCCTGGGAAGTAGGGCAGTGGGTGGAGGAGGCTGGGCTGCTGCGTCCTGGTGGCCCACATTCAGAGCCGGCTGTGGCAGCCCAGGGCCCCAGAGCCAGGCTGGAACCAGGATACCAGCCTCCAGGCCCCAGGCCTGTGTCATCTGAGTGCCCTTGGCCAGGGCCGCCAGGGGAGGCACCAATGCTGCCTCTCTGAGTGGAGACAGGGGCAGGACTGACTCTGCTAAGGACTGGGAGGGAGAGTCTTCTCCAGGCTTGCAGGGTAGAAGAGCCCCAGGCCCAGCTCTGCCCCTGACGTGCTGTGTGACCTTGGGCAAGTCATGGAGCATCAGGACTGTCATGTGTACCATGGGGAGATGGACAGTCCTAGAGCCCTTCAGCCCCAGGGTCAGTCCTTTTCTCAGCCTTTCTGAAAGGGGGCTGTGGCCAGGCTGATGGGCTGGTCAGGGCAAGTGGGAAGTAAAAAGCAATTGTGGGCTGGAATTAAGCATTACCCTTTTATTAGCACAAAACACCACCAACCCAGCAGCCCCCCAAGAATAAGTTAAGGCACGGAGCACGGAAGGGGCGACTTTCCCAGGCCCAGGTCGTGGCCTGAGGCCCACTGCCCCAAACTTCCGGAGCAAACTCCTGAGGGGACTGGAGCCTCGAGGGTCCCGCAGGGTCTTTTCCCTTGAGATGAGGGTACCGAAGCGGGCGCGGGCCCCAGGGGCGCCCCCTAGGGACGCGAGGAGGCCGCGCGGGGCCTCTCGGCGCCGACGATGGATCCCGCCGTCTGCCGCCGCCTGCTCACTTCTCGAAGTAGGGCAGGTAGAAGAACTGGAAGCCCCGGTGGCCCTTGACCGCGCAGTAGATGAAGGTCACGTGGTAGACTGCAGGGCGGGGTCTGTCAGCGCCGGGGGCCCGCCCAGGGCCCGCCCCCGCCCCGCCCCCGCCCGCGCCCACTCGCACCTCCCGGGACCAGCAACAGGAAGCCGGGCACGAAGAAGATGGCGCTGGAGACACCTACGAGAGGGGAGGAGGGGCCGGGTCAGGGCAGGGAGGCTTCTGGGCGGGACTGCGGGGTCACTGCCTGGGCAAGTCTCACTCTCCGAGGTAAAAGGGGCCGTTTTCTGCCGGGAGGGCGCTGAGCGCTGCGGGAGGTGGAAGGGCTTGCCGAGGGCCTCTGGGCACACGAGGGGCGTGACCGCTGCCCGCGGAGGTAGGAGGGGGTCGCTCACCTGGCGAGGGGGCCACCTCCAGTCCCACGCCGGTCAGGATCAACACTGCACACAGATGGAAACACGAGGGTGAGGGCAGGAGCAGGGGGCAGCAGCTGGTGGCAGGGTGGGGACCTCCACCCGCAACCCCCAACATGGCTTAGGCCTGAGGAATGGTGTCCCCCACCTAAGCTGAAGGTCCCCTGGGCAGAGAGCCGCCAGGGGAAGTTCACCAAGCTCTGTGTTTTCAGAGCAGGGCACCTGGCAGGCCCTGGGAAATGTCTGTCCCTGCCCCCATGGCCCTTCCCTAGTGGAGCAAGCAACAAGAACCTCCAAGCTGCAACCCTGGTGATCAGACAGCTCGGGAGCCTGGGGTATCAGGAAGAGCTTCTTGGAGGCAGTAGCATCTAAGCTGAGCAGGGACAGCAGCAGCAGCAGCAGTTACCTTCTAGTGACCACCTACCAGCTGCTGCCAGGCACTGGGCTAAGTGTGTTACATGCAGGGCCTTATTTAATTGCCACCTTGACTGAGACAGGTATTACCATCCCCATTTCACAGCAGAGGAAACTGAGACACAGAGAGGGGAAGTAACTTGCCCAGGACTGCATTTAGAAGGTGGAGGTGATCTGACTCCAGAGGCTTTGCTATGGGCATGGCACAGGCAGAAAGGGAGAGGAGTATTCCAGATGGAGGGAACAGCCTGGCAAAGGCCCAGCGACTGGAGGGAACTCAGGGCTTTCTAGGAACTTCCAGTTTTTGGCGAGACAGGAGAGGCAAGAGTCCAGGCTTGAGGAGTTTGGCAGGATCTGTAGGCCCTGGGGAGGGATGTGGACTTTGGCTAAGGACAGTGGGCACTGGGGAAGCTGGGGTGGTCATAGCTGGATCACTTTTTCAGATGCAGAGAGAGTCCTGGGTCCCCAGTTAGAGGATGGGATGGCGGGGGGGAGATGGGGGACCGTACAGCACAGAGGCTTGAAGGGCCACCATGGACTGTTGTGTGGTTTGTGCCCTGCACAGAGCACCTCAAAAAGGGTACAATGGGGGCTGAACCTCACTCCCTGTACCCTGGCTTAGGGCTGTGGGCTCTGCCCACTCAGAGGAGGCATCTTTTTCTAATTCCTGCAAAAGGCCTTTATGGGCTATGGTGGCCCACAGGCCTGGCAACATCACTGATGTGGGTTTAAATCCCAGCTCATCTACTTCCCAGCTGTGGCTCTTCTGCAGCGTCTGTGTCCTTACTTTTGAACTGGGATAGTAATAATGCTTGCCCTGTCAGGTGTTGAGGATGAAATGAGATAAGGCAGGTGGCCAGTGCAACTCGCAGGTGTTGGGGAAGCCGCAGCTCCCTCCCCTGCACACAGACACCCAGAGCTGAGACAAGGATGCTGCTCAGCTTTCCAGCTAGGGGACTCTCACCTTCCTGGAGGAGGGGGAGCAGGTGCCACAGTTGGGCCCTCCCTAAGGGCTCCCCTTGATCCCAACCCTAGATCCCTTTTGGGGACTCTGACTCCTCAGCCTCACAGAATGAGGAGCGTGGGAGTTAGAAAACAGCTGGCTGTGGTTTCTGCCTGCTCTGGGCCTCAGTTTCCCTATCTTGAGTATCTTGGGGGTGGGAGAGAGGTCCTTATCAGCTCTCAGACTCCTGAGGAGGGGAAGTGACAGGTGCCCTGTGGATTGGGCTGGCAGGGCACTCTGCAGTTTTGGCCACTGGGCTGGGCATATCCCTGAGCACTGCCCCTACATATAGGTTCTGGGTTGTGGCCCTACCTCTCGCTTGCTGTGTGACCTCTGTACGGAAGGAAAATAAGCCTGCCCTGCACCTGGCTCGAAGTAGACAGAGAATAAATAGTAGCTGTTACTCTCTGTTCCCTGATGGATTAAACAGGATAAAAAAAAAAAAAGGAAAAGTTTGGAGCATGGAACCACGTTCCATTTTCAACTATGTGTGATTTCTTGACTCTGTGACCAGGAGGCTGGACCTGCCCCTCCCAAGGCCTCAGCTTCCTAACCTGTAAAATGGGGGTGGGGTCACGGCAGCCAGCTGCGTCCTCAGGATGCTGGGAGGCTCAGTGTGCCAAGGGGGATGCGATGCAGAGCCCGAATGAAAGGAGGGTGGACCCTACCAAGGGGTAGGCAGGGTATGCAGGGGGCCCTCGGGGGCACTCACCCAGCCCCAGCAGGAGGAGCAGGAAGGAGGCCAGCACTACCCTGTGGTTCTTCTGGATCAAAGGGTGTTGAGTCCAGCTGGATGGCAGCAGAGCAGGAGGGGTGTGAAAGAGGCGACAGGAGGCCCACCCCCTCCCATCACCATCCCCCACCCAGAGAGCCAAGGGGAAGTAGTCAGGGCTGCCTGTACTGGGGCAGGGTCTCACCTGCAGCAGGCATTGTAGGAGCGCTGAGTGCTACTGCTGATGGTGCTAAAGGACCACTGGGAGCTGCGGATGGATATTCGGCCAGAATCCCTGCAGGACAAATGGGCCCGGCGAGGGGGCAAGGGGAGGTGAGCAAGGGGACCCTTTGGGATAGGAGTCGTGATGGCATCCTGGGGGATGGTGCAGAGACTAGAACTAAGTGTTCCTGCAGAATAGGGGGCACTGAGAAGGGACGGGATGAAGAGGAATTCAAGGGCCGGGGGTTTCTGCAGGACGGGGGGTTGAGGAAAGCTGGGGATTCCTGTAGGACAAGTGACCTGTGACAAGACAGGGGCCAGACCAGGCTGGGGGTTTCTGCAAGATAAAGAGCCTGGTGGGGTGGGTGGGTGAGGCTGGCACTAGGGTAGGGTGCAGGACAGGGGACCCCGTGTAGGAGTCTCTCATAGGACAGGACGTGAGAGGGCTGAGTGAGGTGAGCTGGAGGACTGAGCAGGGGCCTGGGGACAGGAGACAGAAGCATGGGGCTAAGAGTATGGGGTGGGTCCCCACCTGGCCCTGACCTGGTGCCGGCTCCCCCATCCAGCTCCGGAGAGGTCTGGGTTCCATCCTCATCGTTCTCCAGGTTCTATTCCAGAACACAGGGCTCAGAAGGGTTACTGGGCTCAGGCCCTTCCTCCCTCCCCTCTGGTGGAGAGGAAGAAAGCGAGCGCACACAGCTGTTTGCCTGGACACACAGCTGTTTGGCCGCTTGACAGCTGCTCCCTCCGCCTTCCCCGAAGAACGGGTTTGATGATTCACAGAAACTGAAACCCAGGTAGGAGGTGGGTGCTGGGGGCTTTGGCAGGGAGGAGCCGGCAGGGGCTGGTTGAGGGTTCCCAGGGCCAGGAGATCTCCCAAGCTTGGGAATCAGGGTGGAGTTGTCAGGATGGTATTTCAGGGGCCCAGTGTGGAGGCCTTGGATTTGCGGTGCCAGGGAAGGGCAGGCCAATGGTTTCCAGGTTTGGGGCATAGGAATCTAGTTCAGGTTGCCAAGAAAAGGATTCTAGAGTTGGTGGAGGTCTTCTGGGAAAGGGGGATTTCCAGTTTAGTGGGAGCCAAGGCATGGGCAAGGACTCATCATGTGAGTGGGGACCTCCAGCTCTGGAGGGAAGGATGGGGTGGGGACTTAGAACAGAAGAGGGGGTGCTGGTTCCCGTTGGATTATCTGGCCTGGGCTCAGGGGAGTCCTTCTGAATATGGACAAAGTCTGGTTCAGGTACAGAAGAGTTCCCCATCCCTGCGTGCTAAGGGGAGGGAGGGTCAGTACCCAGGATCGGTGGGGACTCCAGGTTGGGATCGCCAGCTGGGGGTGAGGGACGAGCTGCCAGGTCTGGGCTCTAGGCTCTCCAGTAGTGGCTGGGGACCGAAATCAGAGCTGAGAGGGTCTGGGCAGTGATTTGGCTCCGGGGGGCGGTCTCCCGCTCCGGCTGAGGCCTCTAGTCAGATTCTCCCGAGTTGGGGTTCTCCAGGGTCCGGCCTGGGGTCTGCCCAGACCCAGGCTGGGGGTGAGGTGGGCCGGGCGGTTCACCTGGTAGCGCAGCCGGGACTGCTTGTCCTCGTCGGCCACCTCGAACCGGGCCCGGCGCTCGAAGTGCAGCGGCCCGAAGCGGGCGACCCCGCTGGACTCAGGCCCAGGGCCCGCGTCCTCCAGGGACAGCTCGAAGGCGTCATCGATGCTGAACTGGGGCCGGGCGGCACTCATGGCCCCGGCCCGCTCAGACGCCCAGCACCGTCGCCATCCGCTCCCGCCGGCCCCACCCCCGCGCGCAGACCCCGCCCCGTGCCGTCGTCTAGGTTGCTCGACAGTCCGGCGCCCTGGTCGAGGCCCCGCCCTTACATAACGGCCCCGCCCCCGCCCGCCTTCAGCAGGCCAGAGCTGCCGAGCGCCGAGCAGACTAGTGACCGCGCCTTCTCTCGTCCGGACCGAGCTGGGCTCGCCGCGCCGCCCAGCGGCCGCCTCGGCGAGCGACAGCGGGTGCCTCTCGGAAGCAATCCCTGGGTCTGTACAAGGGCCTTGCAGGGGCTGCCACTCGCCAACCTTTCAGGCCCGAGTTGGAGCCGTCTGCATCCCAGCCCGCTCCTCGAGTGCTGAGGAGACTCCTGGGGACCGTTTCCCCACCCTTACTCACCACGGCCCTGCACGGGAGGGGGATTGTCGCCACCGTGCAAATGTGGAAAAAGGCTCAGAGAGCTTATGTGGCTTGCATTCTCCTCCAATTCTGTCTCCACGCAGACGGCAAAGTGGTCTTTTAAAACATCTGTGTTAGTCTTAAATAAAACTTTTTTTTTTTTTAATTAAAGTATGCTGCCAAGTCACTCCTCTGCATAAAACCATCCCTTGGTTTTCCACTGTGGTTAGAATAATATGTGAACTCTTGACTAAGGCCCACAAGGCTCTGTTCCCTGCCTACCTCTCCCAATCGCATCAAGTCCTTCTCTGCCCCTCTTTCATCTCACTCAGCCACACAGACCAAGCTCGTTCCTATCTCAGGGTCTTTGCACGTGCGTGCTTTTTTCTATGCCTGGAAAGCACTTAACCTTGCTCTTTCACAGGGGGATCTTTTCATCATCGGTGTCCCTGCTCCAGTGTCATCTCTCAGAGAAGCCGTCCCTGACTATGCAATCTAAAGTCAGTTTCACATCATACAGTGCTTACCCGAAATTACCTTATTTTACACTGTCTTATTCACCACTGTGTCCACTGTGCCCAGAACAGTGTTTGGCACTAAGTAGGTCCTCAATAAATATTTGTGGACCACATGAATGAGCGCTTCGCCCAAATCCCAAATGCTTTCAAGTGCGAACTGGGATTTGAACTCAGGTCCACCTAGCTCTAGGGGTGCTCATCCTCCTGCACTCACCCGACCCACTTCATTTTATGACCTCGTGTACAGAGCTGAGTCAATCCTGCTTCTCAGTTTATGACACATCATCACTATGAGCAAGGCCCCTCTTGAGTTACGTTAATTTATTTTCCCTCCTTCTCTCCACCGTTTTCCTCCTCCCTTTCATCAGATCCCACATCAGTGTGCTCAGTCGGCTGCCTTGAATTCTGTCTGGCCCCCTACTCCACATGGCATTGGCTCGTATGTGGATGTGTTTGCAATTTAAAAACATGGAATCACGTATAAAACTCATTCTATTTACATTTTTTTTTTTTTTTTGCTGTACGCGGGCCTCTCACTGTTGTGGCCTCTCCCGTTGCGCAGCACAGGCTCCGGACGCGCAGGCTCAGCGGCCACGGCTCACGGGCCCAGCCGCTCCGCGGCATGTGGGATCTTCCTGGACCGGGGCACAAACCCGTGTCCCCTGCATCGGCATGCGGACTCTCAACCACTGCGCCACCAGGGAAGCCCTGAGGTATTTTTATATATACTAGTGGATTTAATTAGCTGAACATTCATTTAGGATTTTTCATATTTATATTTATTAGTAAAATGGGTGTATATTTTTCTTGCCTTATGGTATAGTTATCTGGTTCAGAATCAAGATTAAAATAGCCTCATAAAATATGTTGGTTGGCTTTCCCTCTTTTTCCATTTTCTGGAGCAATCTGTATAGGATACAGACTACTTGTTGCTTCAGAATTTGGCAGAAGTCGCCTGAAAAACTTCCTGTGTGGGTAAAAAAAAAAAAAAGCTAAAAACAAACAAAGCATGTTTCCCTTTCACCCCAGAGGTTCCACCTCTCTCAGGGGACTTTGGGGGGGGGGGAAATGAACCAGCATAAATATCTGAAGCCCTTAGCACGTGGGGCAAAGGGGACGGACAATAATTCTTCGCAGTTATGAGGATGGAATGAAGACAGTGCACAGGTCCCAAGACATTCCTTTATTCGGTTGCCTAAACCTCGAAAGTGGGAGCAGAAAACTCTTACAGCTATTCTTCACAGCTAGTTTCCAGAGGCGGAGAGAAATGTTGTACTACCCCCGAAGTGCCTCACTTCTATCATTCCTATATTTCCTAATACTCACTGGGCAACTACTATGTGCCAGACACCGCGGAGGATTCCATGGTGACGACACATCCAGCCAGGACCCCACAAGGGACTGTCAGTCTCTTGGGGAGTTTACGGTTCCCACAGGAACACAGAAACCCTCCTTCCTCTCTTTCTTACTCCTAGTTTTACTTATTTATTTATTTATATTTAAAGAGAAAAATCCAGGATGCAAAAGTCACGACTATTGTGCTAGTCGTGGTATGCTAAAAGAATTTTAGGTATGCTAAAAGAAAAAACCCAGAAAGGAATACACAAAAATAGTAGTTTTAGGGGGTGGCGTTACCGACGGGCCCCCAGCCCCCGCTCCATCCTAGTTCTGTAACGCTGTTATACTATTCCTACAACTTAAAATAGAGTGGCACACGGCCACTTGGGAGGGCCCATTCTATATCAGTTCAATGACACAATTGCTAGGGACGCCCCCGCCCCGCCCGGCCGACTCTGGCCCCGCCTCTCTCACCTCCCCTAGACAGTCTCAGGCCCCGCCCCTGGTCAGATCCGCGCGCTCAGCCGCAGCGCAGAGAACCAATCACTGTCCGTTTCCACGTTCAGGCCCTTTACGGCGTCTGCCCTTAGCCAAAATGGCGCCAGCTCGGAAGTTGCCGAAGTTGACGAAGCAGGTCCGGAAGCTGCCGAGCGAGTCCGGAAGTTGCCGAAAGAGAGCGGCGGGGAAGGAGGATGGCGGATATCATCGCAAGACTCCGGGAGGACGGGATCCAAAAGCGTGTGATAGAGGAGGGCCGAGGAGAGCTCCCTGACTTTCAGGATGGAACTAAGGTTCGTGTTTATCCCCTTCCCTTAACCGTCCGTGGCGCGGTGCGCATGCGAGGCGGGAGGAGGCTGTAGGCGAGAGATTGCGCATGCCCAGATAGCAGTGGTCGGTGACCCTACCTCTCACATGCCGAGCTCGACGCTGATTGGTCTGGATTTAAGTAGAGGGTGAATTCGGATGCGTCTGCCCCCGCCCCCTAGCTTGGCCGTGTGGCCACATTGGTTGGGGAGGCCGTCAGTCATTATAAACAGGTTGCGGGAGGTGGGAGGGTTGACCCTATTGCTTGCACAGATCCAGCGCTGGAGAAGACCCTAAACCGGATACCTGGGCTCTGGGAGGGGCCCCTGGTTTGCAAGGCTCAAAACCTATAGACGGAAGGGTCTTCTGAAAACACAGACCAGCTCCATTTCTTAGATGGGAAAATCGAGGCCCTGGGACGACGCACCAACCGAGAGAACAAACAGGCCCAGAGGTTGGGTCTGCCAGAGCAGAATCCTTTTGGCAGCCTTCCGAGTGCTCTTCGTGGCATTGCTTGGGACAGATAAGGGCTGGGAAATAAAGAGCCTCCCATCTTCCTCCTTTGTACATCCAGGCCCCCATCTCCAGCCTCTCCGGCCCCTTCCCCCAAACAATGTACATCTCCAGGCTTACCTGCTTCTGCTTATGCATTTCCCTCCTCCTGGAGGGCCTTTCCCTGTTGCCACTTGCCTGTAGAGTTCCTGGGGGCAGCTTCCTGGGGGCAGCCCCTGTGCCCAGCAGAGCAGTCACATAGGACACGCATCTTGAGCGAATGAGTAAAGATCCTGGCCCCCAAAATAACTGAAGTGACATACCTTGTTGATGACTACAACAGTTTAACATTTAAAACATACTGGGGCCGGGCTTTCCTGGTGGCGCAGTGGTTGAGAGTCCACCTGCCGAAGCAGGGGACGCGGGTTCGTGCCCCGGTCCGGGAAGATCCCACATGCCGCGGAGCGGCTGGGCCCGTGAGCCATGGCTGCTGAGCCTGCGCGTCCGGAGCCTGTGCTCCGCAACGGGAGAGGCCACAACAGTGAGAGGCCCACATACCACAAAAACAAAACAAAACAAAACATACTGGGGCCACCAAAAGTAAGAGCTACTGCGCTGAGATCCAGCAGGTAAAGATCCTAGCCTCTCTCAGTGTGAGTGATTTGAGGCAGAGCTGCACAGCCCTAGTGATCAGTGATACCAAGAGGGATCCTTTCCCAGATGCGAGAAGGGAGGTGGATATGGGTGGATTCCCCCATGGGCTGGGGGGTTGGTGGCCTTGAAGAAGGTCCTGGCAAGGGAGATCCTGGATGGAACAGACACCAGCTGGAGAGACCACTGTAAAAATAGTGAAGATCTGTGAACAGTGACCCTGAAGGAACAGGTATGGGTAAATTAAAAAACCAATCACCAGCATTGATTGAGGGCTCAGATGAGCACCGTGCTAAATGCTTCACAAGTTTATTTTCTTTCCTTCTCACAAGAGGAATAGGTACTGTTGTTGCCCCCATTTTACTGATGTGGAAACAGAGCTCAGAGGAGTGGCTAGGGGTGGTGGCAAAGAGTGTGGGTTCCTCTAACCATATCCTGTGGAGGGTTCAGTGTTTAGACCTCTTCTCTCTTCACTCTCCCTGAGATGATCTCATCCAGGCTCATCTCTTTTAAAAAACTCTCCATGCCTGGGCCGCTCCCAGATGTCTCTCTCTAGCCTTCCCTCTCCTTTAAAGTTGATATCCGGCTCCCTACTCACCGTCTCCACCTGGATGTCTGGTTGGCACCTGAAACTTCACCTGCTCCCCCCAAGCCTTCCCATCTAAGTTAAGGGCACCTCCAGCCTTTTGGTTGTTCAGGCCCAAAACCTCCCTCCTGTTCTCTCACTTCCCACAGAAGATCCTCAGAATACACCGGTGGTCTGACCACTTCTCACCACTTCTGCCACTACCACCCTGGTCCAGGCCGCCATCATCTCTCTCCTGGGTTATTGCAGTAACCACCTTCCTGCTTCTGTCCTCCCTCCGCTCCAGCCTCTTCTCATCCCAGCAGCAGCAGAACCCACGTCAGATCATGTCCCTCCTCTGCTTGGAGCCACCCGCTGGCTCTCAACTCAGAGTGAAAAACCAAACTCCTCACCACTGCCTGCAGGCTCTGTGGGGTCCATCCTTGTTGACCTGGTGACCCCGTGATGCACAACTCCTCGCCCTTGTTCACTCTGCTTCTGCTACACTGGCTTCCCGTTTTGTGAGCACCCCACACACTGTCCCTCTGCAAGGCTTTTGCGCCTGCTATTCTCTTGACCTAGAAAGTTCCCACCCCTTCCTACCCCAGCATCTGCCTGGCTTGCTTCTCCCTTCAGATCTCTGGGGTTTTTTTTGGCCACACAGCACAGCTTGTGGGATCTTAGTTTCCCGACCAGGGATCGAACCCAGGTCCCGACAGTGAAAGCACTGAGTCCTAACTACTGGACCACCAGGGAAGTCCCTCAGATCCTCAGATCTCTGCTTAAATGTTGTCCTCGCAGAGACTCCTGCCCCCTGAACTCACCCTGCCTTACCCTGCTGCATTTTGTTTTCTGATTCATAGCCTTAGCTCAACCTCACACAGCACATGTTGAGGCCCATCTCTTTCCTCTAGAAGTTCCATGTGAGCTCCACGGGGGCAGGGACTTTTGTCTGTTTTGTTCACTGCTGGGCCTAGCACAGAGCTCAGGCATGTAGTAGGTGCTCAGTAAATATTTATTGAAAGAATGATTAGTGCCAGACCACTTGGGCTCCTGTCCCAGCCCGTCCACCCACTAGCCATGTGATTTGGATCCCTTCCCTCTCGGTGACAGTATCCTCACCTGGGTGGTGCGGTAAAGCCAGGTGTAAGGTTGGGCGGTGACCCCCGGGAGAGCCCTGTCCCTTGTGCCATCTGCAGGCTGCGAGCTGGGCTTGTCCTTGGGGGATGGGGGAAGGCTGTGCCCTTGTCTGATCCCATTTGCGGCCCGCAGGCCACGTTCCACTACCGGACTCTGCGCAGTGACGATGAGGGCACCGTGCTGGATGACAGCCGGGTGTGCGGCAAGCCCATGGAGCTCATCATCGGCAAGAAGTTCAAGCTGCCCGTGTGGGAGACCATTGTGCGCACCATGCGGGAGGGCGAGATCTCTCAGTTCTGCTGCGACGTCAAGGTACCCGATGCCCTGTGCCTGCCTGCATCTGTCTGCCCGCACCCAATGGCTAGGCCACCACCGACTCCCTCCAGGGCACCACACCACCAGGACACTGGCGTCCTGGCCCCTATTCCACCTTTTCCTCTCCCTTAGCCGGACTGCAGCCAGGGACTGGCTCTCAAATGCAATGACCCACACAACTCCTTACTTCAAACCCCTCTGGCTCCTGGTCACTGTCGAGCTAAAGTGTAAGCCATAGATGCTCACATGGCCCTGCAGGGTCTCCCTCCCACTCACCTCCCTGTGTTTCCATCCCTTTCTTGGCCAAGATCCTCCCTCCCACTTCAAACTGAATTCCTGGGTCACCACCCCCAGGAAGCCTTCCCTGACTACTGGTGGTTGACTTGAACCCCATCTCTGGGTTCTCCAGCCCCTCATGCTCTGCATGGCCAGGATCTGGTCCTCTGTCTGCATCTAAGCTACTTCAGGGCAGGGATTGGGCCTGTTTACCTTCAAAATGCGCAGTGTGGGCCAGCCCAGAGCCAAGACTCAGAACACATCTGCTGGCTGGATGAATGTTAGCCGAGCAGTCTGCCCTGTGCAGGGTCAGTGAGAGGAGCTGGTTAGACTGGGGTGAGGGTGGTCTGGCTCCCACCATCCCAGCAGATGTTCCTAGTGAAAGGTCAAAAGCTAGGTCCCCAGGAATTCCCTGGCGCTCCAGAGGTTAGGACTCAGCGCTTTCACTGCCGTGGCCCCGGGTTCAATCCCTGGTCGGGGAACTAAAATCCCACAAGCCTTGTGGCCAAAAAAAAAAAAAAGCTAGGTCCCCTATGCCTGAGGGTCTCCCCTGAGGGTTTTGAGGTTGCTGCCCTAAACCCACCTCGGAGATAGGCCCTGAAAGGGGTGGGGATGGGGCAGCACAGAAGAGGCGCTGGGAACAGAATGTGGAGGGACCCCAGCTTGTGGGCTGCAAGCCTGGGAGAAGGACGAGGGGCGGAGGTAAGAATTCCACTGGGCTCGTAAGGACAGGGGAGACCGGTTGACAGCGGGAGTGTGTGTTTGTGTGGAGGCTGGCGGGGTAGGCGCTTGGCTTGGGTTGGTGGCCAGAAAGTGTGACAGGAGCTGAGGCCCACACCGGGCTGGAGGGCTGGGAGGCTGGAGGAGTCCCGAGGGAAACGCCCTCCTGTGTTTCTGCTGAACCAGTTCCTGCCCCTCTCTGGGCCTTAGTGTCCTTTCTCAGATGGTGATGGGGCAGGGGGCTGGGCCTCTTGGGCTGGTGACCAGCCAGCCCATTGGTGCCCACTCACCCTCCGGCAGCATGTGGTCCTGTATCCGCTGGTGGCCAAGAGTCTACGCAACATTGCAGCTGGCAAAGACCCCCTGGAGGGCCAGCGGCACTGCTGCGGCATCGCCCAGATGCACGAGCACAATTCCCTGGGCCACGCCGATCTGGACGCCCTGCAGCAGAACCCCCAGCCTCTCATCTTCGACATCGAGATGCTTAAGGTGAGGGGCCACCAAGCCCCAGGCACCTCGCCAAACTCCCACTGCCCAGCTTCAGAGCGGGTGCTGGTCCCACCTGCCTGCCCAGAGTTGGTGGGCCCACTGACTGTTGGTTGGGCTTGGGGTGGGGCAGGTACAAGGACACCTTTGTGGACCCCCTGGCAGTGTCCTCCCCCTCCTTCAGGTCACTGCAAGGGCAGGGATTTTCACCATCTTGTTCGCTGCTCTATTTCTAGAACCCGGCACAGTGCTGGGCCTGTAGGAGGTGCTACATAAACAGTTTGTTGAATGGTCAGAGAATGAACAAGTGATTCTGTTTCCGGTGTCCAATGTCCCAGGCCCGGCCAGCCCAGAGGCTGGCCCTCGGCCCTGACTTGGCCTACACCCCGGCAGGTGGAGAACCCTGGCACGTACCAGCAGGACCCGTGGGCGATGACGGATGAGGAGAAGGCAAAGGCAGTGCCGGTCATACACCAGGAGGGCAACCGGTTGTACCGCGAGGGCCGTGTGAAGGAGGCTGCCGCCAAGTACTACGACGCCATCGCCTGCCTCAAGAACCTTCAGATGAAGGTGCCGCCTGGAGGCTGCAGTGGGTGAGTGGAGGGGGTGAGGTGGGGCCAGGGGGCCCAGGTTTCAGCACTTTTGCCCTCTCCCTCCCGCCACGCCCCCAGGAACAGCCTGGGTCCCCTGACTGGATCCAGCTGGATCTGCAGATCACACCACTGCTGCTCAACTACTGTCAGTGCAAGCTGGCGGCCCAGGAGTATTACGAGGTGCTGGACCACTGCTCCTCCATCCTCAACAAGTATGACGGTGAGCACCGCGCGCTGGGCCGCCAGGGTGGGCCAGCGGGTGGGCCGTAGAGCAGCCTCCTCCGCAACCCCTGGGCACCGGGGCACGAAACTGAGCCTTTAAAATCACCCCCACTCTGAAGTCCCGTGGGAACCCGACCAAATATCGCCCACCCAGGCAGGACCATGGGCCCTGTTGCGCCAGTGAGATATGAAAGGGGGTTCGGGGTGGGGTTGGCCTCCGCATGGGCTCCGTCCCATGATGGGCCCCTGGTGCCAGAAGTCAAGCTAAGTAGCTGGCTGGTCCCCCCTTCGTGCCCTGTGTGCCTGCTGCCCACTGGCACCCCCTGCAGACAACGTCAAGGCCTACTTCAAGCGGGGCAAGGCGCACGCGGCAGTGTGGAATGCCCAGGAGGCCCAGGCTGACTTTGCCAAGGTGTTGGAGCTGGACCCCGCCCTGGCGCCCATCGTGAGCCGTGAGCTGCGGGCCCTCGAGGCAAGAATTCGGCAGAAGGACGAGGAAGACAGGGCCCGCTTCCGGGGCATCTTCTCCCACTGACAGGGCCCTGCTGGCCCAGCCACCCTGCCCAGCTCACTGCTGCTGCTAGCAGCCCCCCCGCCCCCGCCGTATCATGCTTCTCTGTATATAAAGGCCTTATTTATCTCTCTCTCTCTCTCTCTCTCTCTGGGCCTGCTGAGCTGATCCATTGGCAGAGCTGGGGTCATCACCCCTCATTTCCTGGTCCTTGGGTGGTTTGGGGAGGCAAAGAATTGGGGTTCTAATCCCAGCTCCCCATTCACCAACTCAGCTCTTTTTGGGCCCCAGTGTCCCCGACAGAGAAGTGAGGGTGGTCTCTGTCCCAAAGGAAATGTTTCTTGCTGGCCAGGGCTAAGCTGCCTGGGAGCTTTCAGTCTTAATGGGGAGACGAAGCAAGTGCAAGCCAGGGGGCCTAGTGTCCGGGTGAGGCGGGCTCCCCTCCGATCCCATGGCCTCAGCTAATGCAGGCAGAGGTTCCAGTGAGAAGCCAAGTGTGGCCCCTGGGAACTAAAAGGCCAGCCCAGGTGGTGAGCGGAGGGCGGGGGTAGGCTGGCTCTCCAGGCCCCAATCCTGGCCCTGTCCTCTGACCTGCTGCGTGACCCTGGGCACATCCTGACTCCTCTTTGCCCTTCAGCATCTCTCTTGAACTGGAAACTGGGGGCTGGGCTGCCCTGTGATGCCAAGCAGGCGGGCAATCAGGTGGGATGCAGGTGGTGTTTATTTTCATGGATTTACACACACTGGAAAAGCCTCTGGGCCCTTGCTGCTCCCTCCTCCCACCCCCAGGGCTGGGTCCCCCAACATGAAAGGGAACTAACACCGAGGGGCAAACAGAGATGCAGGATGTGGGGCTGGGGGCCCAGCCTTCCACATGCGGCCACGTGGGCCTCTCAAGTGTGTGAGTAAATAACCCAAGTCCAGCCACAGTTTGGGCCTCACTCTTCGCCGTCTAGCTTGAGGCTGATGCTTCGGGCCTTGCCTCGCGCCAGGGTGGTGGGCGGCGTCCCTGGGCCCTCCCGCTCTGCCTGGCTGGGGCCCCTCGAGCGAAGCAGCTGGCTCTGTTTTCGGAGGAAGTCCACAGGGGCAGCCCCGCCATAGCTGCTCTTGGCCAGGGCGGCCCTCGAGGGTCCCACGGGGGCATGAGGGTGGGAGCTGGCCTCCAGTTGGCCCAAGTGGGCCACATAGCCATCTGACAGGAACTGCGGGCAGAGGTGGGCAGGGATGAGGGGATGGCTGGTCTCAGGCCCACACACTGCCCTCACCTGTCCTCCCCAGGGTCCTGGGCAGTGCTGGCTGCATTATAGGCCTGGCACAGCCTGACCAACCCCAGGCTGAGCCAGGGCACCTTTATTCCTGGCTCTGCCTCTCTCTGGGTCTCATCTTGAGTTTCCTCATCTGTAGAATGGGATTTTGGAGGAAAACAACAGCAACTAACGTTTAGCAAGCACTTGCTTTGCGCCCAGCCCCGTGCACGCCGATCTGCAGTAAATCACGTGCTCTTCATGATAGCTGTTGAGGTCTGGTCCATCTTATCATTTCCATTTTGCAGATGAGAAATTGAGGCTCAGAAAGGTCAAGGCCTATGCCCAGGACCGTGCCAAAGTGGAACCAGTACTCAAGGTCTTGAGCATAGTATCAATCCTGGCCTGCCTAGCGCCTCCAAGCTGCTTGTGACCCCCATCCTAGGAGGAGCCCAGGTTCCCTGATGCCAGCCATCCTTCTCACAGCCGCCTGCCTTAGGTGCTTCTTAACACATGGGTGGTCCTTCCGGCCCAGACCCAGGCTCCCACTCCCCAGCTGGCTCGCAGTGCCCACCTTCACTTGGTCCTCACCTGGCACTGCGCCTGGAGCTTCCGCACAGCGCGGCCCACGATGTAGGTCTGGCCCGGGGGTAGGCCCAGCGCCGCATATACGGCCACATCTTTGGGGGACCCGTAGCCGGCCACGATGTTCAGTTCCACCTGTGGCCAGAGAGGCCAATCAGCAGCCCCGGGGGGCGGAGTCGTGAGGCAGGGGGTGGGGTCTGGTGGGCATCCGGTTCAGAATGTTTCGGGTCGAGGCCATATGGTCTACCTCACCAGGTCCGGGTGGGGTCGGGACCGGCGGTATCTCTCTAGTTGGCCCCAAGGACAAGGGGCCCCTGGGACCACGAGGGCCTTGGCGGTCTGTTAGGTTCGGGGGCCGATGGGGGTGAGACCAGATGGGCCTCCTCCCAGGGCGACGGCGGGGACGGGACCCTCCCCAGCCGCCGCACCTCCTGCACCAGGCTCTGCAGAAACACCGCCTTCTGGCGCAGCGGGTCGTGGGTGAGGCCATCGCAGAAGGAGACTACGCCGTGGGGGAAGTTGTGCTGTGACAGCCAGGCCACCACGCGGTGCTTCTGCATGTCGGGCCGGCCCGTTACGTACACGATCAGGTAGCCCGCGTCCTGCCAGTGCCTGCAGGGTGGGGCGGCGGTCAGCTCCACGCACCAGGGGTGGAGACCAGTCACCACGGCGAGCCGGGCGGCCGCTCCTACCTGACCACGTCCACGGCGCCGGCGCGCACCTTGGGGTCGCTGCCCATGATGGAGACGCTGGCGGTGAAGGAGCCATCGATGCTGAACACCACGGCCTCCGTGCTGCGGGCCACGACCGTCAGGCAGCACTCAGCGTACGTGTGGTCGCCCCTACGGCCCAAGGGCTGCTTGAGCGACATAGGGGCGGGGCCCAGAGGAGCCCCACCCCGCAGAGGCCCGGCCCACCCCGCGCTCACCTGACCACCATGCGCACCGGGTAAACACCGATACCCAGCGCACGCTCCACGGGCACCGGGAAGGTGAGGCGGCCCGAGCTGTTGGTGACCTCGGTGCCAAAGTGAATCCACTTGCCTGACAGCGGCTGCGTCATGATGTAGATGTCCACCTAGCAGGCAGAGGGGGTGAGAGGGTCCCCCCGACGCTGAGCGGAGGAGGGCCGAGGCGGGCCTGTTGTTGGGGGAGGACGGGGTTGGGGGCTCAACCTAGTGTGACTGGGAGCTATCCGTGGGACAGGAGGCAGCACCCGGACCTCCCGCTTGGGGCGAGTTCGGCCCGAGGGCGGCCGGTCTACCCGGGACTGAGGCCTCTGTGTCCTGACCTTCTCTCCGGTGAGCGTGACCACGTCCAAGGGCCCGTACATGAAGCGCCCGTTCAGCACCTGGGGGCGGCCCTCGCACACCACCGTGTCGCTCGCCCGGTGGTTGGAAGTGACGTTCTGGTGGGAGGAGACGGCGTGAGCCCGCAGCAAAGAGGTGACAGGGATGCGGGAGGTGCTGGTGAGGGGGACCCGCGCTCAGACTGGGGTGCTCGGCCTGGAGGAGGCGGGGTCGCTGCGAGAGAGGGGCGAGGCCCGAGGGGTGGGCGCTTTTGCTGACCCCGATCTGAGGTCATGAGGGCCTCTGTGTGGAGGGCGGTTCCGAGGGGCCGGAGGCATGACAGGTTGGGGTGCAGAGGATGAGGAGGTGGCGGGATGGTTAAGGGAGGAGACCAGTTGGTACCCAGGGGCGGGGCCGAGGCATGAGGAGGTGGGGCCAGGACCCAGGACCCAGGGTCAGCGGGCGGGATTGGACCCCGGCAGGTCTTGAGAGCGGGGATCCTGGGGAGAGTAGGCAGGGCCTCGCTCTTGAGGGCTCGAGGGGCAGGGCACGTACCCGGATCTTGACCTGGGTGCGTTTGCGCTGCCACTTCTCCCTGGGGAAGGCCGGGCTGTAGATGGACGGCTCCTCGCACTCGGCCAGCTGCGGCTGCTCCTTCTCCATCACCTGCGAAGAATCGGACCAGCAAGGCCACGTGAAGGGGGGAAGGGTGCCTGGGGCTGCCCCTCCCCCAGCCCACGGCTCCCTATCATTGTCCGGTTCCCCCTCCCACCCCGCATCCCTGGGCCCACCTGGCGCAGGATGAAGGCCACCACATCCGCCGACTCCCAGTAGCTGGCGTGGAAGAGGTGGGGCAGCGAGACGGTGGGGAAGGCGGTGAGCGCCTCAGGGCAGTACAGCGAGTAGTCAATCCGCTTGGTCCCCCACCAGCGCTCCAGGACTGTACGGCCACGGCGGGCAGTGAGTCAGGGGTGGCCTCCCACCCCATGCCCACCCGTCTGGCCCCTAATGCTCTTCCCTCCCTCTTTTCTGCCAACCCTGCTGAGTCTGGAGTTGGGCGCTAGGGCGCACTCATCCCAGAGCACACGCTTGGGGCAAGGGTGTTTCAGCTGGGCTTTGAAGGTGGAATAAGGATTCCCTGCCCAGGCTGGGTGGCTGGCTGACTTACTCTTAACCACCTCACTGGTGGTGCTGGGGGCAGCTGGCTGGGCTGGCAGATCACTGCCTAGCTCACTGCCCTTCCAGAAGGCTCCGCTGGTAGAGGTGGGCGTTGAGGGCACCAACATCTCCAGCTCCTCCAGAAAGAGGCCTGAGTGGGTCTGCAGAGTGTCAGCTGTGGGTGGACGGGCGACCTCAGTGGCGGGCTGGGCCAGGCCACCCTCCTGTCTTCCCACCCAAGGTTCCAGGACAGCCTGGCCCCCATCCCTCCCCCATCCCCCCTGCCAGCCCTCCCTGGTTGGGTCTTGGCTAAGGCTGAAGTGCCCCACATCTGGGTGGAGGTGAAGGGTGGGGGCAGCCTCTCCTGTTAGCTCACCCCAACAGCCAGCCGCATTCCTGCCAGCATGACTGCCGCCACCACCTGGACCCAGGCCCACTTGTCTCATGGGGCCAAAGGGCTACTCACTCGCATGTACATGAGTACACACCCCAAACCAATACACGAACACAAGTGCATGCGGAGACACAACGCATCCCTACACACAGACACAGCAGCCCCTCTCCCCGCCGGCGGTGGGCGGCTGCTCTCAGCGTCACCACCTCCTCCCTTCAGCCCAGTTGTCACCACTGCCCCCAACTTCTGGGCAGAGAATGTTAGAGGGTCTTGGGGATCCAGACTGCCCAAGGGGCCAGGGGAGGGCTCCCTGGTCCTGGGAGTGGTGACATGAGAGAGTACCAATGATGTGGGAACTACCTCATGTCTTCTTGGGAGAGGGGGGCCCACACCCATCCCTCACTGTTGGTGCCGTCCTCTTTCTCCCCTTTATCTTGGTTGGCGGCATACCCAGCAGCAGGGATGAGCCGTCTCCCAGGGGGAACTTCTGGTAGCGCGGCACAGCCAGTGGGGCGATGGCCTGGAACTTGGGGGCCAGCAGGGGCTCAAGGCGGGAGGCGCAGGGGTCGGCCGCATGGAAGAGGTTGTAGATCTGCTCACAGGCTGGCCGCATCTGGGCCACTGGTACCCAGAAGATAAAGGGGGGAGGGGATTCATCTGGGCATACTGGGAGGCAGGGGTTGTGGGAAGCGGCACCCTGACATGCTGTGTGACCCTGAACCAGCACTTCCCAGACTCTACTCCCTGGGAGGTCCCTGGGAGTGCTTGAAAGTGAGACAGGTCTCTCGGCTAAAAAGAGATCAGAGCCTTCGATTTGCTGATGTTCAAGATGAAGCGTTCCCCATGCCTGTTGGACCCCCTCTCATGAAAGCATCTGTGGGTATGCGTTCCTCCTGGTGCACTTTGGGACACTTGGCCTTGGCAAGTCCCTTCTTTCTGGGCCTCAGGTTTTCCCTCTCTAGCCAAGCCATTTATTTGTACAGTGGGGAATGGTATAAACACCCCCACTTCAGATGAAACAAAGCGGAGATGGGGGAGGGGCAGGTGAAGCCCACCCCCACCCTGAGGGCTCACCCTCCAACGTGGGCATCACGGTTTTCCGCAGAGCCAGCACCAGGCCCAGAGGGGAGCCAAAGAGGAAGAAGCCGGAGACCTTGAAGTCAAGGCGGGTGGCACTGGTGAGACCATCAGGAACCTCAGAGGCGGCAGCGGGTGGACAGGAGGCTGTGCTTGCCCGTCTGGGCTCCCCAGAGGAGGTGGCTGAGGGGACCGTCTGCAGGCTGGGGGAGGGCGGGAGGGTGCTCAGTGCTGCTGCTTCCGCAGCCCAGCACAAGCCCAGTTTGGGGTTGATGGGGCAGGAATGTCACCTGTTTTGAGAGCCCTCGGGCTCAGGACTGGCCATGTCGCTGTGGGTGTGCTGGGCAGGCAGCACTGAGGGCTCTGGGCTGGCCCGGCCCAGTCCCTCCACCCCATCTGCCAGGGGATCCCGCACTGGGCCAACCTCCGGGGAGAGCAGCTCATTGTTCTAGACGGAATAGGGGACAGAAACAGCCTTAGGACTGGAGACAGTCGATTTCTACTTATTTGGAAGTGAGGAAAGAGGCTTGGGGGTTGGGCAGGGACTTAAACAAAGAGTAGAGCCCCAGAGGAGGTGGAATGAGGCAGCAGGGGACAGGCCGGAGAGAGGTCATATTCCAGGGGCAGAGAACTAGAGCCGGGGAGACACCGGCCTCCTGGGGAGGCAGGTCCAGCCACACTGACCGTGCTTCCGCGGCGGCTGCTGCTGCGGCTCCCAGTGCCCGCGCTGGCGCTGTGGCAGAGTGCGTCAAAGCCCAGGATTCCACCGACGCCATCCCCAATCAGCACCACCTGGGTGGAAGGGCAGTGCCATCAGGAGGGGCTGCAGCAGAGGCAGGAGGATGGGGGGCTCCCGCAGCAAGTTCCCTGGCAACATCCCTAACTCCTGACCTGCCCGCAGAAGCCGACACCCTCAGACGAGCGCAGGAAGGCGGCGTAGGCCTGGTTAGTGCGGGCAATGACCGTGGCCACAGCGCCCTGGTATCGGGAGGATGAGGTGGCCAGCAACGGCAGGGCAGCCAGTGGAATGTGGTCCTGGGAGCGGGACAGGCTGTCACCGTCATGGCTGTAGGGGCTCAGGCTGTAGGAGGAGGGGGTATAATGGATGGGTGGGGGGCCTCCAGGCCCTCCACTGCCCCCTCTAAGTCCCCTTGACCTGTTGGCAAGTCCTAGCACTGGAGGGCCTTTGTGGGGACCGTCAGTATCCCAGAGGCCTTTGTGATGGAGCCATTGACTAGAAACTGAAATCCAGCTGGGTAGGTGACTAGCCCAGGTGTTTGGCTTCCTGGCCTCCTCCCCCTCCCCCCATGGGGCCTCTCTGGTCTCAGGAGCCCCCAAGTGGCTGTCCACACCTTGGGGACCCTGTGTGTCCCCCACCCTCCCATCCCTGACCAGTACTTGGAGACAAGGGCATAGGCAGCGGCGCAGATGGGTGGGCAGGGCACCAGGCGCAGCGCCACGTGGCCCAGGGCCTCGGGGAAATGGACGCGGGTGATGGCCTCGAAGGCCAGGCTTAGCGTCTGCACATCCGCCTGCTTGGAGCTGGTGTCTCCAGGGCCTGAGTCTAGGATGTTGCCGCTGTGCAGGATGAGGAAGAGGGCGTGGACTGCGCATGTCTCCGCCCCCAGTTCCCCCGCTCCATCCGGGCCCTGCGGGGCACAGGGGGGGTGCCAGGGATGTCAGAGCAGTGGCCTGGCCGGTGGGTGGGCAGAATGAGATGCGGGGTAGCCGACCATACTCACTTCTGGGTCCCTGGGTGCTCGGGCCCCGTCCCCGATATCTTTGGTGGACTCGGTTCCAGGGTCTGCAGGATGGGGAAAGCCAGTGAAGGGGACTGAGGCGTCTGTGGGGATCCCCTCATCTGGTACTTCAGGTACCCCTGCTCTGCTGTCTGCCTGAGCACCCGCCCTCGCCCCCCATCTTCCTCTGACCTTCTCCTCTCACCCGACTCTCCCAGGTCATTTCACGTTTCTGCGTCTTTGCACATGGCCAGTCCTGCTGCTGACAGGCATGCGTCTCCGCACAAGCCCTGTTTGCCTGGAAAATTCCTTCTAATCCTGCCCTGTCCAATATGGTAGACACTAGTCACATGTGCCTACTTAAACTGAAATGAATTAAAATAACAATACCAATTTCAGTTCCTCAGTCCCACTCGCCACATTTCAAGTACTTGCTAGCCACATGTGGCTAGTGGCTAGAACATTTCCATCATCTCAGAAAGTTCTTTTGGACAGAGCTCGTCCAATCCTTCAAAATCCAGCTTAGACATCACCTCCCGCGTGAAGCCTTCCTGGACTCCGAATGAATTCCTCCATTCTCTGTGCTGTGTCTGAACCCTGAATACACGCCCCACATCCATTCATCCACCCATTATCTGCTCATTACTCGTCTGTGTATTTAATGAGCACCCTTTCTGGACTGACATTCATCTCAGGACCCCATTAAACTTAGGAATGAGTTGTTCTCCAAGTCCCCACCGCATACGGAGTGCTGGTGGCTGGCAACTGGATGTGGGATCTTTACCTGGCGCCCCTTCTGCCTCCATGGGGCAGGCAAAGGCGTCGATGAAGTCATTGGAGTTCCACTTGGTCATCTCCTTGGGGAAAACCTCGTCACTGTCCGAGAAGCCTTCTGAAGGGACGAAGGGCTGCGTCATGGTTTGGCGGGAGCTGCTCAGGGACCCCCCCCTTCCCCTAACAGGTCTGGGGTGCTGACCGTGGGCATCAAAGAACTCCTCCTCAGAGCTGTTCTCAGAGTCTCGGGCGATGTTCTGCATGCGCCACTCGGACAGAGTCTGGGGAGACACGCCCCCTGCAGGGCCACATTGGCCTCAGCCTGGGAGTCCAGCCTGAGGGCCGCTCCCTCCCGCCCCTCTGCCTCAGCCTCACCTCCATGCTGGGACGAGTAGGAGGAACGGGAGGACGAGGACCACTGCTTGCCGAAGCTGGCATCGGGCGAGGCATCGGGGCCTGGGGGCACCTCGGGCCCATCGGGGGTGCCAGCACGGCTGGTCCCAGCCCGGGCCTCAGTGCTTGGCTTCCCGGGGGGCTGGGCCTCGGGCCCCTCACTGCCTGTGTTGCACTTGGCCATGCGCTGTGCCAGCATGCGGGCGGTCTCTTCCTCCAGTGCCCGGATGTCAGCCATGCTCAGCTCTGTCCACTCGTCCTGCCAGCACCAGGCCTGGCGGTGGGCCCGCAGCATCACCCGACGCAGACCTGTAGGCGCCCAGGCATCAAAGCCATGCCCTCCCCACCCACACGCCCCAGCCCCGAGTTTCCCTGCCACTGCAGCCACATGCCCAGCCCGTGAGTTCAGGTAATGGCTCCCCTGGGCACACTACCCACCCAGGGCCACAAAGTATGGCAGGGTGAGCACTGTCCGGGAGACGGGAGTGGAAACTGGCATTTGTCTTCCTGCCCCACCTCCCTCCCTGCCCACTGCCTCTTTTATCCCTCTGGACACCCCAACTCTGAGCGCTGAGCCCACCCCGACACCCTGGGAAGCTGGGAGCAATGTTTGTTCTTTCAGCTGGCTTCCTGCTGATTTCTTCACAAGAGTTAACAATTAAGGCGTTGATAGTTAATGAAATTGTTGATGGTTAATGAAGGTGTTAAGAGTTAATGGAAGTGTTGGCACTTAATGAAGCAAAACATGATACCCATTCTGGGATATTTTCATCCTAAGCAGAGGACTAAACTTAGAGACTTCAATATCTAGGAAATAAAGTCATAATGATTGAATTATTGTCATAAACTTCTGGAAGGAAATCCACCAGAATCTTAATAGTGGTTATATGTGGGTGAGTTTCATTTTTCTAATTTGTGCTCTTTGGCATTTTTCCAAATTTAAGATACGGTGCCTGTATTACTCTCTGAGTTAAATTTCCTCATCTGTAAAATGGGAATAATAATTGTCCTTACCTTGAGGGGTGTTGGGGGTGTTAAAGAAGATCTTGCATGGGAAGTGATTAGCAGAGAATTGGGCATGTGGTGATCAATATTAGCTTTTTACTATCTGGCCCAACCTCTTCCTCATTTACAGAAGGGAAAATTAAGGCGCAGAGATGGGAAGTAGCTCCCTGGAGGAGAGTTTCCATGAGGGTCCGTGGTGGAATGGAACCCAGGTCCCTGGACACCCCCATCCTTCTACCTGCAGGTAGTCTACCCTCAGACCTGGGAGGTGGGGCAGGGCTGAGCCACAGGAACTGTGGGGTTAGTTTTAGGGGGGGCATGAAACAGGGCCTCCTGGATAACAGGGCCAAAGGATGGGACTCGGAGAGAGCGACAGAGTCACAGCTTTGGCCTGCACTCCTTAGCGTGTTGCAGGTTAGAGCTGGTGACCCGCCTGAGAGCCTCTAAGTCTCGCTTGACCCACAGAACACTGGAGAGTCTTAGAATTTTAATGGATGAGAAGCAGCATCTCTGAATGTCAGAACCGGCATGGACCTCAGAGATCACGTTGTCAGCTCCTTGCCCGCCTGACTCTCACCTGTACCTCAAGGCTAGGCTCCCCCAACCCCTAGCTAGGCTGTGCGGCTCCCCTCTGCCTCAGTGCCCACCACATCAAACGGAAATGACGGCTTTATGTTTCTGTGTCCCCAGTAGACTGAGAGCATCCCTGGCTCAAACGCGCGGCCTGGTGCATGCCGAGTAAATAGAACCTCGCAAGGCTGGGCACTCACCGACATCGTGGATGAACTGCTCAATCTTGGCCTGCATGCCCCAGTAGCGGAACTCAACCTTGCACAGCTTATAGGCGCACATGAGGGGCCCCGTCTGGGCTGCTGTGCGTGCCCAGTCATCAGCCAGTGGTCCTCGGCCTGTCTTGGCCGAGCGGTACAGCCGGGGGTCTTCTTCCGCTTTGTACTCGCCTGGGGCCACTGCATCCCGCACAATGTCGATGGTATCTGGGGGGGTTCCGGCAGCGCTGAGCAACAGCAGCCCCCTCCGGCCCCTGCCACTCCTCCCCCACCTCGGGATTGGGGGGGCAACTTTCCATGCACAGGAAGCCTAGACCGGGAGAGAGCTGGGACTTGTCAGAGGCCGCCTGTTGAGGTGGCAGGTGTCCTGAGAGGGGCTCCACGGTCCCCCCGCTGGCTCCAGGCCTCACCCAGGATGCGCTGTCTCCGCTCAGCCCCACTCAGGTTGAAGACATTCGGCTGCTGCCCCCCATCAGGCAGGTAATAGGTCTCTATTTCAATGGAGAATTTCTCCACAAAGGGGCAGGTGTACCTGGGCAGAGGGTGGGGGTGAGGGTCACGGCTGTGCCCACCAGTGCTGTTCCCCTCCTGGCCCCAGACCTGCCCCACCCACTCACCGGGTGCGGGTGTAGGGATAGGCATTCCAGGATTCCTCCTCCACCTGCAGGGCGGCCTTGGGCAGCAGTGCCCGGAACCAGCCTGGGATGTGGGAGCCCACGTGGTACACCTTGTGTGTGTACTGCCCACTGCCACCGGGCCCATCCGTGTAGGGCCGGTTGGCCAGGATCTCCACGCCACTGCCCTCGCCACTTGACTCTTCTCGGCTCTTTTTCTGCAGCCCAGGGCAAGAGTAGAACGGGCAGCTCAGCCCCAGATCAGCTCCTGGGATGGGATCCCAAGCTAGGCCTGGTCCCCTGTGTAGCTCTGAGGCCCTAGTCCCAGCCGTTCTAACTCTCTGAAACCTGACCCTGGTCCCCTGTAGCTCCTGGGGTCAGGATTACAGCCGCTGTCCAGTCCCCTATGGGGTTCTGCAAACCAGGACTCATTCAGTCATTCAAGTATTTGTTGTCTGCTCTATTCCAGACATTGTTTGGGATTATGTTAATTGGGATCTGTTGATGTACAGAACACAGACCCCTGCCTGCCCCTGTGCAACGTATGTTCCAGTGGAGGGAGATAGATAACACACAGAAAACAAAAAAAAAGCAAATTAGAAGGTGCTAAGTGCTGTGGTAAAAAGAAAGCACAGAATAGGGTAAGGGGGATAGGGCTGGGGGTTGCAATTTTGATGGGATGGTCAGGGAAGGCCTCATTGAGAAGATAACATGACCTTGATCTGAAGATGACCTGGGGGAAGGGAGGGTGCTGAGCAGGTGTGAGGTGGGGGCACTATTGGAGGCAGAGGGGAAGCCAGTGTAAGCTCCTGAGGTGGGCGCATGCTGCGTGTGCTGCTGGCCAGGGGCCAGGGTGGGTGGGCTGGAAGAATCCAGGAGAGTAAAAGGGGCCCCCACCTTTCTAGGACCCCAACACCAGCTCCTGCCACACCCCTCACAGTTGGAGAGCACTCAGATCCCGTCCTTACATAGCTCTGGAGTTTGAACCTGGCCCACTTAACCCTCTGAGGCCAGATCCCGGACCCCTTGCCTGCTCAGACTCTGGTCCCACATTTCTGGGGAGCACGTCTGGAACGGGCACCAACCCTCTCCCCTCCCTGAGAGCCTGCTCTGGCTCATTCTTCCCGACGTCCAGGGCCAGACCTCTACCCCCTTCCTCTTAGCCCAGACCTCAGCATCTGGGGTCCCTGCCTGCTCCTCTCTATGACAGATTTGGGGCCTGCTCCTCAGCCCATCTCCCTGACCGCCTGGGGCTGCCGAGGTCCTGCCAAGGCCCTCTGGGAACCCCTCCCAGTCTTTCCCTACCACCTGGGACCTGCTCCTCACTTTCTGCCTCCCGCTCCTTTGCATCCTCATGCGCTCCTTTGCTTACTCCCAAAGGATTACACATTCTAAGGAGGATTAAAGGAGGTCAGGTGGGGGCTGAGCGCCCAGGAGGGGCTGGGCACTTGGGGTGGGGAGGCACCACTAGGCCCTTCTGCCGCTCTTCCCACAGACTTTAACCACCACCACCCCTCCCCCACATCCGACCAGGGAAGCTCTCTCTCCTCCTCTGGCCTGAACCCTTCCAAGCCCCAGAGCGGGACTGGAGGGGGATTGAGCTGGGTCCGGCCCCTGGTCCCAGGTGCGGCCTGCACGCTCCTGCGGACACCCAACATGAAGCATACCTCCCCCCACCCCGCGCCTTGGTCGCCTACTTCCCACCGCCCTCACCTGGATCATGTAGAGCTGGGCCACCTGGTACTCGTCCAGGCTCATGGGCAGCAGAATGTGGTACTCCTTGATGAGCATCCTGAAGGCGCTCGGCCGGCGGTGCGCGGCCTCCGCTCCCGCTGGCGCAGGACACCGCGCGGCCGTCAGTGCGGGGCGGCGGCGGCGCGCGGCCCCGAGCCCTGCGCGAGGGCCGAGGGGCTCGGGCCCGGCGACCCCATGCCCGGGCTCGCCGCAGGGGAGGCAGAGGCGAGCCCAGCTCTGCAGCCAGCGCCGCGGGGGGCCGGGAGCCTCGGCGAGGCTGAGCGCTGACCTCTTTTCCGCGCAGCCCCCGCCCCCCGCCCGCCCATCGCCACGGCAACCGCGCGCTGACGCTGGCCCCCCGGAGCCGCGGGCTCAGGCCGGCGGGCTGGCTGGCCAGCCTTGCCTCTTCGGCCGCGTCCGCGTCCAAGCCCCTCGGAACGGCATCCCTCGGGGACCCGCCCCCAGGAACCCCCGGGCCCCTCCTTCCGGGCCCGCCTTCCACAACCGGCCCCTCGGGGCCCGCCCATTGCATCCCTTTCCCCGAGTCGGTCCCGTGTCCCCCACTCTTGGACGTCCACTTAGAACCTTGTCCCCTGGGGTGTCTCTACGCGGAGCAGCCCCGTGCACCCCTCCTCAGCATCTCTGTCAGTGTTCCCCACCCCCCGCCCCCGAACCTACCTTCAAAGACCAGATAACTAACACCTCCGCCCGCTAGACCTGCCTTCCCCACCCTGGCCGGCAGCCCAGTCCCCAACTCTCCCCTTCCCAGCATCCTTTCTGGACCCCCGGCACTTGTCTACGCAGCCGCCCCATCATCCTTCCCGAGGGCTGACCCCTCTTCGGGCTGAGGCAGAAGTATCCCACGGGCCCCCGCCCTGAGAGACCCCCTCCGTCCACCTGCGCCCCAGTTTCGTTGCAGCCCCTACCTACACCTCGCACCCACTGAGCAGGCGAGAGGCCCCCGTTGTCTCCACTTCCTTCCACTCCCCGGCGTCCCCGTCCCCCGCCGTGCTCTTGGCCCGCCCGCCAACGTCCCGGCTCACCTCTAGTTTAGGGCGGGCGCCCCTCACCCGTTACGGGCTGGGGCGGACGGGCGGCGGGTCAGAGCCCCCAGCGCCCCGAGCCCCGGCCTCGGATTCCAGCGGTGGCCGGACCCCCTGGAGGCGAAGCGCGGGCCCATGGCCCCGACCTTCCTCCAGGTCTGCCCGCCGGTGCCCCTGCTGTCCCTCCCCGTCGCCCGCCGCGTCACTGCGGCCGCCCCGCCTCCTTCCTGGGCCCGGCGGCCCTCCCCCCCACCCGGGCCGGGTCCGGGCAGCCCCGCCCGCGGCGGAGGAGGGCGGCCCCATTCTTCCTTCCCCTAGGCGGCGGGGGAAGAAGAGGCCCTTCTCCACAGGCTGGCGCTTCTCAGTCCCGCTGTATTCTTTGGGATCCCCAAAGCACTCTGGGTTCCCACCTCCACCCTGGCCCAGCCCTCCTGTGTGCTATGGAAATATGACAGAGTCCCATTCCCAACTTCCCAGGCCCTTGGATCCTGAGGCCCAGGGCGGGGGAAATGCCTCCCCGTCCAAAGTGCAGCCAGAAGCTGGTCTCTGACTTGCCTCTACCTAGCTGGTGCGGTTCCAGTGCCCCAGACCTCTAGGGTCATTCTGCCACACACACAGGCAGAGGCCTGCAGTCACTCCAAATCTTTGCGCTAGTCCCTGAATGGGGACCCGTGGCTTTCCCCACCTATATCTTCTGGGTCCACAGTCTGGTCAATGGCCACCAGATCCTGCGCAAAGGCTGAGACAGCCTAGGGTTGGGCTCGTGGGACCACACCCAGTCAGCTACAAGGCACTGGGACAGTGTGTGGCAGCACCGAGCTAGGTCTCACCCATGTTGGAAACCAGTTCTCTCTCCTTGACTGTTTCTCAGGTCCTGTGGGGAGGGAAGCAGCAATGCTCCCTTTCTTTCCTCTCTGAGGACTCAGAGATGGGGTGTATTCAGAGCCTCCAGGGCTGATTCCGGGCTTAGGATGTTAGGGCATTAAGGCATGTGAGGGTGTGGCTTAAGTGAACTGGCATTTCCGCCAGCTAGGCACTGCTAGTCCAGGGAAAGAACCCTCTAGGCTCAGGCTGGAGACAGTGCCCTCCAGCCGTGGAGGCAGCCAAGGCCCTGCGCTGCCCCCTGGTGGCATCACGTGAAGGAGGGCAGGGCGCTCGGCTACTGGAGCTCAACCCTTTCCACTACTTACAGCTGGAAGGCTGAGGGCCAGAGAAGGGCAGGGTTCCACTCAAGGTCAATGGACAGTGGAGGCAAGGCAAAGCCAGGCTCCGTGGGCCTCTCTCCCACCCACTGCACCCCACCTTCCGCCCATCCAGGCTTAGCAAAAGCACCAGACTCAAAAACTACGAGCTGAGAGAACAACTCCAAATTATCTTTTATTCATACAAAAAGGGCATATTTAGCAAAAGACACACTGAGAAAAGAGTCGCCACGGCCCAGGAGACAGGGCAGGGAGGCGACAGGCCTTCTGAGGCCCTGCTGGGGAGAAGGGGTCTGGGAAAAGTGGTGAGAAGTCCTGGGTAAGTGCTGAGTGGTGGGGGCCACAGAAAGGAGGAAGCTCCAGTTGGATCAACACTGTTGGCAGGTCATGGGTGGGATTCACAGTGACCTCGCTGCTAACTCTTTTGGGGGTTTCCAGTTAGTGCTGCCGACTGGAGCGAGAGCCGCCCACTGGTTCCTGGAGGGCACCCACCAAAGGACACAGAACAGGAAGCCCAGGATGGGAAGTGCAACTCGGGGTGAAGGCCAGGGAGAAGCAGGTGCTCTGCAGTGGCCAGGAAAGGTCCAGATGCTGAGGCGGAGTCGAGTCCTGTTACGTGCGGGCATTCCGCTCTGTCTCTGCCAGGCACTCTCTGACTAGCGCCCGGGCATGGATGATGCCTGGGGTGTGGATGCGGAAGTAACATACAGGATCTCAGCGACCCTTCAAGTCCCAAGTTCACCCGCCAGTGAAAAACACCCTCCCTCTCCATCCCCTTCCCTTTCAGTAAAAGGGACTATAATCTAATGAGGGGCTGGATGAGATTAGAGGTTTAGAGGTTAATCCTCAAATATGCCCTGTTGAAATACAAACTTCCAGGTCCTTCCCTGGAAATTAACTCAATGTCAATTCAATTTAAAACGCCTCTCTGGGGGACTTCCCTGGTGGTCCTGTGGTTAAGACTCCACGCTCCCAATGCAGGGGGCATGGGTTCGATCTCTGGTCGGGGAACTAAGATCTCGCATGCTTTATGGCGTGGCCAAAAAAACACACAAAAAACCCCCAAAAACCCCGCCACTCTGGATAGTGATCCTGGCCCGAGTCCAGGCTTGGCTCAGGTGGCCTCCAGATGTCTTTCCTTCCCTACCTAGTGAAGCACTGTCCAGTGTTTGTCTCCCGGGCAGGGGCGGTGGGCCTGGCCTCACTTACCTCTCTTCAGGCGCTCCATGGCGCTCTTGCTGCCAGCATAGGTGGGCCGGATCTCTTTGCCCATCTCCTCTATGACCGACAGCAGGTCGGTGTAAGTGCTCTGGGAGCCCTGGGCGCCAGGTGGTTTCATTGCCTATGTCAAAAGAGAACAGGGCAGTGAGCTCAGGCCAAGAAGGGGCCCCCAGTCCCCGTCCATAGGCAATCCCTCGGCTCCACTCACCTGCACATAGCCCATGGAGGGCGGTCCAAAGTCGTTAAACAGTGGTCTGAAAGGGGCAGCGGCTCCTGGCACCGAGCCCGACGGCGATGGGACACTTCCGGCTGCAACATGCGCCAGTAAGAGGTCAGCGTGGGGCAGGGACGCCTCGCCCCGACGTTCCAAGCCCCGGACCAGATTCGCCCGATTCCCTCCAAAGGGCTTCATTCCAGGCTGCTAAACTTCAGGACAAACCCCTCCCCCTGCACTTCACCAACAAGCCCTTACGTGACCACGCCCACTTCACAGGCCAGCGAACTGAGGCTCAGCGAGGGTAGGCGGCAGGCCCAGTATTGCAGAACTCAGGCCGTCTTCTCTTCGAGACCTCGACCGCCCGGGCAGGCAAGCAGGGGTGGAGCTGGATCCTCACCTGTAGGGACCGGGGTGCCGGGCCCAGGGGTGCTGGAGCCGGGGGTGCTGCTGGGGGCGGGGGCGATGGGTTTGTAGGACATCCCCAACTCCTGGGTGCGGCAGACGCCGGCCGGCCGCTCCTCCCGGGTTGGCTGCCTGGCCGCTCAGCCGCGCTCTGATTGGCAAGCCGGCAGCACGCCCCTGGTAAATAGAGCTCAGGCCGGAAGGGCGGGCGGGCACGAACGCTCCTTCACTCCCGATTGGCGCGCGAAGATGTCACTCGGGCCTTCTCATTGGCCGAGACCGGCCCCAACAGGCCGCAACCGCTGCTGATTGGTCTCCGCCTTCCGGACCTCGCACCTGTCTGCTTCGGATTGGGCGGTGGCCGACGCCCTCCGCAATTGGCGAGTTCGCGGCCCGGGCCGGCGCGCTCTCAATCCGATTAGTCCCAAAACCCGAGAGGCGGGGCCTCGGAAGCCTGGACCTGGGTCTGGTCCGCCGCGGTTCGCGCCGAGCCGGGCTTCCCGGGCTTGGGTGCCGCCCTCGCGCCTCACTCACGTTGCTTCGTACGTCAGCTTCCCGCTGCCCGGTCCCGGTCCAGCTGGGCTGCTGTCGCCGGCGCCGTCGCCGCCGCCGCCGCCGCCGCGCGCGCGCGCGCGCCTTTCCTCAGCTCTGAGTGCCGGAGGACGCAGAGCTTTGACGTTCCCAACCCTGCGCCCCACCCCGTGCGCTTTTACGTCACCTTTCACCGGTTCAGCAACCTGTCCTTGATCGGCGCATGCGCCCTCCTGAGGCCTCCGTCTGTTCCCATGGCAACGGGTCCGTTACCAACGCTGTTGATGCGCCTCTTCCTCCCAATTGCCTGGACCTCGGGTCTAGGCTGGTGTAAGGTTCAAGGGCGACCTCAAAGGCTCCTCAACCTGCACCCCACCCCCCACCGCCCTAAGGCCCTTCCTTGAATACTAAACTGCATGCCGGGCCCTGTACCATGCGCCGTCCTGGATCATGGACTACAGCACCATCTGGAGTCAGACTGACTGTTCGAATGTCACACCACCTCAGCTAGCGATTTGCCCTTGGGCAAGTTACCTCAATAGGCCTCAGCTTCCCCGTCTGTAAAATGGGGACGCTAATAATAACTATCTCTTAGGGTTGTTGTGTGGATTAAGTGAATATTCATAAAGTGCTTACTGTTTCATTCTCCTCTTAAGCATTTGTCAAAGAGTGAGCTTCAATCACGAACATTTTTTTAATGATTTAAAAAATCATTTAGGAGGTCAGGGGATCCCAGGATGGAATGCAGAATATGACAAAAGAATCAAACTGTATCACAAATGTATGAAACAGCTTCAGTGAAGGGAGTGGGGGAATAAGGTGCTAGTCTGAAAATGAGTGGCGTCTGTAAGAAAAAGACTAAAAGCACTGCACATAAGCACTGGACCCTAGTTGATGACATGGTTTCCCATGGGGGTACGGGTTAACAATTCGGAAACCACTACACATGTACACTGGAATCAAAAATTATGTCAGTGTAGAGTGGATGATTTCTCACTGTTGGAATGAGAAGTTACAGGTAAGTGAGGAGGAGGAGGCTAGAATGATCCATGTGGTAACCGATTAGAGTTGGAGGTATCAATAGGAACTCATGTTTAGCTTGATATAAATACAGTTGGTTACATACAGAAATATTTTAAAATTTCTATGTTCACAGGTTAGTATACATATATATCTCATCACTCTATCAGCTGAGAGGGCCTAGAAGCAAGCTTGCACCCAGATCTTGGTTTCGAATACCATTCTCCAATAAAATGAAGCAGGGTTCCTTGGAGAAATGGCAGATTCTAGGACTGGGGCAGGAATAGACAAGATGATTCCGAAGCATCTAGTTGTGCCAGAAAGTAAGAAAATGCTAAAATGAAATAAAAACCCCCAAACCCAAACACCCACAATAATGGCGGTATGTCAGAGGGACACAGGAGCCAACTGAAAGAGCTCCCAATGGCCAAAGGTAGAGCAATTTGAGCAAGAAAATAAAATAATAGTACTAGATTATAACTTGTATAAAATAAATATCTATGAGTCCATATTGATGTAAAAATGATTGCACAAATAAATAAATGGAGAAGAGACAAACTTCCCGGACAGAAGAATTTCAAGTAATTTATGTAGAAACTCAGCCCTTAATGAGGTGAATTATAATGCTCCACCCCCCTTAAGCGCGGGCTGTGTATAGTGACTTCCTTCCAGAGTATAGTATGTAACAGGAGAAAGAAAAAGAGTAATTTTACAGTACAGAAACCTGACAAACACTACCTTAAGCCAGGTGATCAAGGTCAACAGCATCAGTGATATCATGTTGATAGTATGCACCCTTCATATGTTGGGATGAGAACCCCATTCTAATCGTGAGAAAAACATCAGAAAAATCCCAATTTAGGGACATTCTATAAAATACCTGACTGGTCCTCCTCAAAACTGTCAAGAGGGACATCCCCGGTGGCGCAGTGGTTAAGAATCCGCCTGCCAGTGCAGGGGACACAAGTTTGAGCCCTGGTCCGGGAAGATCCCACGTGCCGCAGAGCAACTAAGCCAGTGCGCCACAACTACTGAGCCTGCGCTCTAGAGCCTGCGAGCCACAACTACTGAGACCGCGTACCACAACTACTGAAGCCCGCGCACCTAGAGCCCATGCTCTGCAACAAGAGAAGCCACGGCAATGAGAAGCCCGCACACCGCATCGAAGAGTAGCCCCCGCTCGCCGCAACTAGAAAAAGCCCGTGCGCAGTAACGAAGACCTAATGCAGCCATAAATAAATAGACAAACAAATGAATAAAAATTTTTAAAAAACTGTCAAGATAATTTAAAAAAACAAGGAAATTCTGTAAAACCATCATGACCAAGAGAAGCCTAAGGAGACGTGATGCCTAATGTAACATGGTGTCCTGGATGGCACTCTGGAACAGAACAAGGGAAAAAGTGATAAAATCTGCATAAAATGTGGACTTCAGTTCATGTGCCAGTATTGTTTCATCAGCAGTGACAAAGGTACCATTCTGACCTAAGATGTTAATAGAGTGTCGCGGTTAATTTTGTGTGTCAACCTGACTGAGTCATGGGGTGCCCAGACCTTCGGTCAAACATGATTCTGGGTGTGTCTGTGAGGGTGTATCTGGATGAGATTAACATCCATTGAATCTGTGGACTAAGTAAAGCAGATGGCTCTTCCCAATGTGGGTTGAAGATCTGAATGGGAAAAAAAAAGGCTGAGCGAGAGGGAATTTTGCCTGCCTGACCTTTGAGCAGGGTCATCAGTCTTCTGCTCTCAGACTGGAACTTACAACATTGACTTTTCTGGTTCTTGGGCCTTCGGGCTTGGGCTGGAACTGTATCACTAGGTCTCCTGTGTCACCAGCTTGCTGAATGAAGATCTGGGGACTGCTCTGTGCCCATAATTACCCAAGCCAATTCCTTACAATAAATATCTTCACACACACACACACACACACACACACACACACACACACACACACACCCCTCCTATTGGTTCTGTTTCTCTGGAGAACCTTGACTAACACATAGGAGAAGCTCGGTGTGGTGTATTTAGGAGCTCCCTGTCCAATATTCAAAATAATTCTGTAAACCTAGAACTACTCTAGAGTACAATAAGTGGATGTAATATCTTTATCTGGGTGATGGTTACCCGGTGCACACACATGGAAAAATCCACTGAGCTTTACATTTGTATACATTACTGAATGTATATTATACTCCAACTATTTAAAGTGGACTTAAGGTAAAAATCTCAGCTGACAGCTTCTCTTGGAAAACCAGAAGATGCCGTAGCTCCAGCCTGCTCCAGCTGGCAACAGTCAGTGGAGTTGGGTGGCAGGTGCCCCCTTTAGGCGGGGAAGGGGCTCTTGGCTTGCCCAGTCGCTGCCTGCTTCCTGTTCCTCCCAGGCCTGCTGCCTGCTCCAGCTGTGTCTGTTTGGAACTTCTGAGCTAACAGCCTTTCTAGGGTGGGAGGGCACGTGTGAGATTTGGGGGAACTGTGGGCACTTCTGATGCCAGCAGACACACGGCAGCCAATTAAGGTCATCCCCCCAACCATCCCCCCTCCCTTGCTCCAGGCACAGGGCCTGACAAGCTGGGGCCCGTGGGAAGGTGACCTTGAGCCTGCTCTGGTCTTCCCCTGGCACCTGTCCGTCACTCTCCCCAGCCCCTGCAGAGGGGACAGACCTTTCAGGCAGCAATGCCATCTGTGCCGGCCAGTGGAGGGTGGTGGGAGGGAGTGTGGGCCATGGCTCCCGGACAAGCTGCAGGGCTGGGGCAACTCCTCCTCAGCCCCAAGCCTGCCAGACTGGCAGGAGAGATCACCCAATTGAGGATTAAGCATTAATTGTGATCTGCCAGGCAAGTGGTGCTGAGGCTACGGCAGCCAGCCCTGGCACCTCGGGGTCCAGGCTCCAGGCTGAGCAGAGTGCTGGTGGCTGCCCGCCTGCTCTGTCTTAAGGCCACCTTGTTGGCAGTAGCCATGCTGAGGACCAGCCACGGGCACTGCAAGCTCCTCCCCCTTCCTGACCTGGACATCAAGCCCATCACGCCTCCCAGCAGGTGGGAACGGCATCGGGTCAGGCAGTGCTTGAGGAGGCTGAGGCCTGTCCTGGGTCTGCTCTGACCTGGAGGTGTCCTTTCTTGTTGGCACTGTGATTTTAGAGTCCCCAGGCCTGGGTGAAGTCCCACCTCTGCTTCATCCTAACCTGTGTGACTGTATGCCAGTTCCTCCCCGGAGCCTTCTGGTGCCAGGCAAAGGGGCCAGCTCAGCCTGGGGGCGATGAGGGATCGTGGCCAGTTTCTAGAGTGTGACAACACGCAAATGGCATTTCAGGAAGAAAACTCTGGCAGCGCGCGCTGCATGGCCTGGAGGGGAGAGATGGCAGTGGAGCTGCGTGACCTCTAGCAAGTCACTGACACCCGGCCTCTGGGGTTCCTCAATATGGCACATGGGGTTACAAAGACCATGGCAGGGCTGGAGTGAGGAGATGTGTCATGTGGTCTCCCCGGGAGGCAGACACTAAGCTGAAGTTAGGGACGCAAAAACGAGGACGCACGGTGAAGCAGGATTGGGCAGACAGCTTCCGATTCGAGGCTGACCTGACCACACCTCGGCTAACCTGGAGGGGAGCTCGGAGCGGAGACCACCTATGTGCTCGGTCCGTGGCTGGGGGCTCCCGGGAAGAGTGAGGTATCAGCCCCCAAGCTGAGGTATGTCCTGAAGAGGCCTGTCAGCTCACTCACTCCTCCCAGCCGACCAGCAAGTTCTTCTTTTGGAGGGAGCACCGCGCAGCACCCTTCTAAGAGGAAATGGGATGGAGCTTGGGAAAAGCCCTCAGGCACGTGCTCCTCTCATGTCATCCTGGGTCCGGTAGGAGCCCTTCACAGGATGAGGGGCCACCGCGCACCCAGCTCTGGGAGAAGCAGGTTGGGTTTACTCATCCGGGGACGTTTCCCAACACTTGCTCTGGGCTGGGTGCAGGATCTGGGGAGGGCCCCTACCCACCCAAAGTTCACAGTCGAGGGGACTTCACTTTTGGGGGCCAAATACCTGCAGGGTGAACAAGTGAGTGGTGAAAGCTGCTCAAAGATGCTTTATTGTCAGAGAAATAGAGACGGGCGAGGGGGCTTGGTGGACGAGTGGGGGTGGAGGGGAGGGCAGGCAAGGGCATTGCACACAGGCCGGGGCAGGGAGGAGAGGATGAGGGTCCCAGCTGGAGGCGAGGGGCTCCGGGAACACACTGGCAGGCAGTGGCTCTGGTGCCAAGTCCTGTCTGCTGCCTCCAGCTTCTGTATAGGCTCAGCGAGACATCATTCGCACAAACTCTGCCAGGACAAAGCCAACGTTTTCTGGTCTGCTCTCTGGACTCCCCAGGAGTGAGGCTAATATACTGGCCTTGAGGTGGGAGGGAGTGTGGTCAAGACAGGGCGTGCAAGGGAGTCCCCTGAATCTGGTAGGGAATAGGCCAGGAAGAGGGGCTTCATCTTACAGGGAAAAAAAACCAAATCTTGTAACTGAACCTATTTTCCTCTTTGCTTTGGCTGCTAGGAAGCCAGGAACACTCTGGGGCCTACCTTGGAGAATTTCTACACACTGATTTTCCTTGGCTTCCTATTCTTATTTAATCCTTTTTTCCCTCTTTTGGGAATGAAGCATAGAGAAAGAGCTGGGTTCTGGGTAGGCTGCCCGCATTCAGATCTTGACTCCATCCACTTCTTTTGCTAAGCACTCACGCTTCCCTAAGAACCGACTTTCTTCTCCTACTTATGGGGATAAGAGTTCCTTCCTCCCGGGTTTTCGTGATGATTACCTAGGAGAGGACACAGGCGTGCTTAGCACAGCGCCTGGCACACACGGATTAAGGCCTCTTCCTCCGTTAAAACCCTCCCAGGGCGAGCGGTCCTGAGCTTGGTGAGCGGTGGACGGTACCTTCAAAGTCGACCAGGCCGTCCCCGTTGAGGTCAATGTCATGGAAGATCTCGTCCACCTCCCGCTGGCTGAGCCGCTCTCCCAGCAGGGCCTTCAGGGCCGCCCGGAGTTCACCCAAGCTGATGCAGCCGTCCCTGTTGGTGTCGAACTGTGGCGGCGTTGGTTGCGGCATCAGGTCACAGACCCAACTGTTCATTCGTGCAGCCCCTCACTCACAACAGACAAGCAGCCCCGCCCCCTCCAGCCCCGGTGACCCCACCTCCCGGAAGGCGTCCCGCAGCTCCCTGACGCCAATCATGTCCGCAGTCTCCGCCAGCAGCTTGGGGCCCATCAGCTCCAGAAAGTCGTCAAAGTCCACCTTCCCGCCACCTGGGGGCCACGCCCATCAGAGACCTGGGACCATCAGAGACCCCTGCCCAGCCCTGGCGCCCTCTGCCTTTTGTCCTTCCCTTCTGGCCTGTGTCCCTCTCCCCTGCCCCACTAAATGGGCCTTTCCCTCCCTCTGGGTCTCACAGGCTGGGTTATCTGTGTCTCCTGAGGGCTTTTCTTAATTTTTCTGCAAGAGTTCAGTTGGGTTCAAGTCCTGGCTCCAATGATCTGACTTTGTGACCTTAAGCAAGTCACTTAACCTTTCAGAGACTCAGTGTGGAGAATTTCTACACACTGATTTTCCTTGGCTTCCTATTCTTATTTAATCCTGTTTTCCCTCTTTTGGGAATGAAGCATAGAGAAAGAGCTGGGTTCTGGGTAGGCTGCCCGCATTCAGATCTTGGCTCCAACCACTTCCTTTGCTGAGCACCCACGCTTCCCTAAGAACCGACTTTCTTCTCCTTATGGGGATAATAAGAGTTCTGCCCTCATCTAAAAAGTGGGCATGATGGTCCTTGACTCACCCACATCCTAGGGGATGGTGAGATTCTCTGGAGGCAGAGAGCTTGCCTTGAGAATGACCAAGGTCCCGAGCTCTGGGGGCCAACCTGTGTAGACACCTCTGTTCCCTGGGCTGCCCAGCTGCCCTGGCCATGGGCGTGGCCTCTGGAGAACTGGGGGTGGGGCAGGTCTCAGGCACATACTGATTTGCTGTGAAATCTCGATGAGCTCCATCTCCGTGGGCATGTAGCCCATTGTCCGCATGCAGGCTCCCAGCTCTCCGTAGCCGATATAGCCGTCCCGGTCTCGGTCAAACTCCTGGAAGGCGGCCTGCAGCTCTGCCAGGCAGGGCAGAGTCAGTCCTTCCCCCACGTCACCCTGGACCCCATCCTGGATTGGACCTTCTCCCCTTGGTCCAATCATTTCCTCTTTCTAAACACCCATTTCTCTTTGCTGCCTCAGGGCCTTTGTACATGCTATTCCTTTAATTCATTCTGCAAATATTTAAGGAACATCTGCTATGTGCCAAGCTCTGCTCTAGGTACTGGGAATATGGCAATGAAGAAAGAAAAAAAAGGAAAGAAAGAAAGAAAGAAAGAAAGAAAGAAAGAAAGAAAGAAAGAAAGAAAGAAAGAAAGAAAGAAAGAAAGAAAGAAAGGAAGGAAGGAAGGAAGGAAGGAAGGAAGGAAGGAGAAAGAAAGAAAGAAAGAAAAGAATGAATGAAAAAGAGAGGAAGGAAGGAAGGAAGAAAGAGGAAGGAAGGAAGGGAGAGGGAGAAACAAATCCTTGACCTCATGGAGCTCACATTCTGGACACTCTCCCCTCCTCTTTGGTCCTTAAGTCACCTAATCAAGGAGGTCTTCCCTCTCAGTTCAGTCCCCTCTGGCCCATTTGTTCACTTCCTTGAGAGCACTTAGCACCATTTGTACTTGTAGTTGACTTATTGACGTCTGACTCCAGAGGACACAGGCCATATCTGTCCAGTTTGTCACGTTTCCCAGTGCTCAGCACTGGGCCAGGCACACAGTGGGCACCCAGGAAGTGTTCGCTGAATGAACAAATAAAAAAAGGGGACCGTGACCCACCTGGCAAGTGGGACCAGGGAACTGACAGCTGGGGGTTCTCTCAACCCCTCCCTGCTCAGTCTTGTCCCCATATTCTCGCACGGATCCCCTGCGGCCTTCCTGGTCCTCCTGGAGCCTGCTCAGGCCCCCACCCAATGCCCCGCACTCCGGAAATTCTAGTTCTTTCCCCAACCCTTTACCTTCAATCTCCTCTGGCCGCAGCTCCCGATCCTGAGGGGACACAGAGGGGTTAAGAATTCCCTGGACCCCCCAGGCACCTGCATCCCTTCCTTCTTGTCCTTTGGGGCCCCCTACAACATGCAGGCACAGGACCAGCAGCGACACTGCTCCGACCCATTCCTCCCACCATTCCTGTTGATGGACCTGGGCACCTGGCCCCTCTTCCCTGTTCCCCGTGCCCACCCTCCTCTAGGGCCGGAGCTCCATTAGCCAGAGATGGATCTGGGGTTGGGCAGAACCTTGGGCTTGGCCATGGGGGCCTCAGTGTCAGCATATGTCCCTCTTGTTCTCTCTGTCCCTCTCCTGGAAGCCCTGTCCCCTCCTTGGCCATCCTCTTGGTGGCTGTCTCTGCCATTTCTCTGGATTGCTCTCGGCCCCCTCTTCTTTCTTTCCTGGCATGTTTCCCTGGGTCTCCCCCGTGTTTGATCCCATGTCTGTTTCTCCACTCCTCTCTGCCCCTTACACCCCTGGGTCTGTGTGCTTTGCTCTGAGATCCCCACTCAATCCTCTCCCTCCACTCAAGGAGAAGGTAGGCACGGGCGGCAGGCAGGTGGTGACCGTACATACGAGCTGGGTGGCGGCGATGCTGGGCTGCAGGAAGACGCAGGCAGGCCCCACCAGGCTACTGAGTACGGAGTAGCAGCCCTGAACACCCGGCCCAGGGCTCCTCTGCTCCTTGGGGCTGGGGCCCAGGCCATGGCGGGACCCCCTTGGTGGGGAGCCAGGCCACTGCCAGCAGTCCTGCAGCAGAGCCGGCCATGAGCTGGGACAGTGACCCCTCTCCCCCCTCCCTCACCAGCCTCTCCCGTCGTTAGAACCCGGCACAGAACAGTGGACCCTCACCATCAGCAACACTCTATGCTGGAAGGGTCCACCCCCTCACTGTTCAGTTGGGCAAACCGAGGCCCAGAAAAGGCAAGAGACTTGGCCACGGTCACTCAGAAAGCCAATGGCAGAGTGAGACCCTGAGCTCATGTGCTGAGTCTCCCAGGCCAGGACTGACTAGCAGAGGGCAAGGGTGGCAGCAGGGATGGGGCAGTTGAGTGGGCAGCTGGGGGCCCTGACGAGCTTTGGCAGGGGAAGCCCAGTGGCCTACAGGAGCCAAGACCAGGATGGGCCAGAGTCTGGGGGTTGCCAGGGAAAATCTCGGTCTAGGGTGGTGGGAACCCACCCCTCCATCCCCCAGCTGCGCTGTAACCCCAGCTCAGCCTCTCACAGGGCTCTGCACCACCACCCCCCACCAGAACCTTTCAGGGTCCAGCCAGCCTCCTGGCCTTGGCTTTCCCCCTTGACACTCCTACCTTAGGCCCCCGGTGTTGGGGCCGCTTGGCAGAGTTTCCCATGGGCCCTTGAACCATGCCAGGCCTGGAGTCCCGGGGGTGGCCCAGGGCTGGGCCTCAGAGGATGCTGTGGGCTCCCCCCAGCCCCCAGCCACTCCCAGTGAGAGTCTGGGAGCACTGCAGGGGATTTTCCTAGGGTTTTGTGGGGAGATTGGGCGTGGGTGGGCAGGCGGGGAGCCTTGGGCACAGGGGCTTGGGTCCTAATCTGGGATTATCTCTGAGCATCTCTGCTGGTGAGGGGGGCCACTCGGGGCATAAGGCCCCCCTGGAAGGCACAACCTCCCCATGCTCACTCCTGAGGGTCTTCCAGACACTCCCTCTCCAGGACCCTCTCCCCCCACCACTACCCCTAATCTCTTCTAGTCAGGAGAGATTTAATGTCTTCAGAAGCAGGGCCCGGACCTGGGAGGAGGAAACCAGGTGGCTTCTGTGCTAGAGCAGGCTGGGTCATCTCTCCCCAGAACAGCAGACCCAGGAAGGCCCTGGCCCTCCCTGTCGGACCCTTGCTCTCACCCCAGAGCATCCACCCAGCCAGCCTGCTCGGCACACCTGCCTGGACCTGCCCCCTGCCCCTTGTACTTGGGCAAGGAGCCGAGGGCAGCTGACTTTGGGCTCTGTGGGCTGGAAGCAGGCCTCAGTGAGCGCAGAGGTGGGGAGGGATGCCAGCCTCCCTCCTGGGCAGCTGAGTGACTGCTGCCCCCTCTGTCACTGTGCACGTCCGAGGTCCCCTCCCTGGGCTCAGCCCTGGGTTGGCCCAGTGGGCCACGGTTGGGGTGTGGCATCCCCACTGTTCCCTCACGACCCCCCAGCTGAGGATGGCTCCGCACCCCGGCCCCCTTTACCTGCCCGTAGGCGGCCTGCACCTGGGTCTCCAGCTCCTGGAGGAGCGCCCGCCGTCTGGTGGCTGCTGGGTTGGCAGGGGCCTGGCTAGGCCCTGGAGTGCCCTCGGAGGGGCTGGGGTCCCCCGTGGGGAGGCTGCCATCTGCCGGGCCCTGGGGAAGGGCCATGGAGACAAGGGCTTGGCACCTCCTGCTGGCTGTGGGGCACTGCCCCACTCCGCTGTCCAGGGTCCTGCGGAAGGACAGCTTAGTGGGCAGCTGTGGGTGTGGTCCCCACAGGGTCCCTGCTACTCTTCTCCCTGTTCCTCGCTCCGCGGGCTGATGGCCCCCAGGTCCTCCAAGGCTCCTGTCTTTCCTAGCTCCCCAGGCCCCTCACACAGCCCCTCCCTGAAATCCTAGCCTTCCCCTGAGCCGCCACCCTCATGCTGGCCACAGGCTGCGCCCCGGGGCCCCTCCGCATCACACCGGCCTCTCTGGTTCCTGGGCTCTGCGTCTCCCCACATCCTCTTCCACCTCTGATTCTGTGTTGTTCTCTGCCCCCCTCTGTCCTCTCTGCTCCATGGGTGTCTCTCTTTGTCCGTCTCACCTGCCCTCCCCTCTTCACCCCCTGCCCTCTGTTGACAATCTGTCCAGCTGTGTCTCTGTGGGTCTCTCTGCCCACTCATGCCCCATTTCTTTGTCACTTCCCTCCCTCTGTTGTGTGAGACTATTTCTCACATTGGTCTGTCTTTCTGTCTGTCCATCCTTGCCCTTCCTATTCTCCCCACCATCTCCCTTCCCAGGAAGGCTCCTGGATTCTGGAAAGACCATCCCCCCCAAGTCCTGCCCCAGACCTCCCCCCTTCTCCCCACCCAGAGCCCCGGGGTACCTCTGCACCTCCCACTTAGCTTCTGCCAACCTCGTAGGCCAGGCAGCCCGCCGTGGCCTCTTGTGCCCCCTTGTTATGCCCCGGCCCACTTACCGCGCAGCTGCCTGCCCCTCACCTCTCCGAATGAGGTCAGTCGTCCTGCCCCGGCCCCGCTCCAGGCCCCTCATGATTTATTCACCTGCCCCCCGCATCAACCTTTGTCCAAGGGAACCAGATCCCACCAGGCACCTGCCATCTGAGCTGGTGGCTCTGGCCTCTTTCGGCCACTCACGGCCATCCATTCACGTATTTCTTTTGCAAACATCCGAGGTCTGCCGGGATCCAGCCCCGGGCCGGCTGCTGGGGCCACATGACAGACCCCGTCTGCCCTGAAGGGGATCTTCCCAGACCAGGGCTCAAACCTGTGTACCCTGCACTGGCAGGCGGATTCTTAACCATTGCGCCACCAGGGAAGTCCCGAGAGGTGGCTGTTTTGATGGACTGCTGGTCTAATGTTTGGTTGTTGGATGGCTGAACGATTGGGTAGATGGGTGTATGGATGGACAGATAGATAGGTGGAGGTGGGTAGATGGCTGGGTGGATGGACTGCTGGTGTAGGTCTTTACAGTCTTCATTCAAAGAGTCCATTAGGCTGGAGACCATATCTTATCTATTTCAGTGTCTCCCATGATGTCCAGCCCACTCATTGCTGAGACACACTAATTAATGTGTGAATAAAGACTTTTTCTTTATTCACCTATCCACCCAGGAAGTGGGGGCTTCCCTGGCGGTCCAGTGGTTAAGACTCTGCGCTTCCAATGCAGGGGGCTCGGGTTCGATCCCTGGTCGGGAAACTAAGATCCCACACGCTGCACAGCACAGCCAAAAAAATAAATAAATAAAAATAAAAACAAAACCCAATAAGAATTTCTAAAAAAAAAAGATGTGTCTATTTATCTCCTCCTACTCTGAGCTGAGCTGTGATTGCTCTGATGGCAAACGACGTCTCCTTCTCTACTCCGTTCCCTACAAGCCAAACCCAGGCTTGGCACCTGGTAAACACCATACACAGATCCACATTGAGACACCACTTCACACTCACCAGGACAGCTAGAGTGAAAACAGACAGACAATCACAACAGGTGAGGATGTGGAAGCTGGAACCTTCACATGCTGCTGTTGGGTTTATAAAATGGTGCCGCCACTTTGGGAAAGAGTCTGGCAGCTCCTCAGAATGCGTTACCGTATGACTCAGCAACTTCAGTCCTCGGTACATACCCAAGGGAATTGAAAACGTCAGGGCACACAAACATTTGTACGCAAATGTATACAGCAGTGTTACTCATAGTCAAACAATGAAACAATCCAAATGTTCGTCAGTGTATAAATGGGGATGAAAAATGTGTCTATCCAACCAATGGAATATTATTTGGCCATAAAAACGAATAAGGTACTGACACGTGCTATAACACAGATGAAGCTTGCAGACACTCTGCTAAGTGAAAGCAGCCAGACGCGAAAGGCCACATAGTGTACGATTCCATTTACATGAAAAATCCAGAAGGGGCAAATCCACAGGGACAAAACACGTTAGTGGTTGTCAAGGGATGGGGGAGTGGGGTTGAGGAGTGATGGCTAATGGGCACCGGGTTTCTTTTCGGGGTGATGAAAACGTTCTGAAATTAGTGGTGATGACTGCACAACACTGAATATACTAAAACCCACAGAATGTACCCTTTATAAGGGTGAATTTTATGTAGCAATAAAGCACTTATAGATATTTTAAAACCCACCAAAGACAGGTGCCGATATATACGTGGACTGGAGGTGGGGGATGGACACAGCGAGGTGTCTGCTCCATTTGGCTTCTCAAGCTGTGCTTCTGGGCCCCAGAGCAGGAGGCCATAGGGTGGCCACAGAGCTAGACCACAGGCTGGGCCGGTGGAGCCAGAGGGCTGTGGGTAAAAGCAGTCACTGAAACACCACAGCACAGCGTCAAGCCAGCCTGGCGGACAGCTTCTCCAGGGGACCCGAGGAGTATCATAGCTGGAGGGTGTGTGAGCTGGCAGGAGGCCGGCCCACTGGATGGCAGGGTGTCTCCCACGCTCCCAGGTCTGGGATGCTGGTGCACAAAAGGAGCGCATGCGTGCTCCAGGCCAGAGCAGGTGGTGGAAACTTTCTGAACCTTGGTGTCCTCTTCTGCATAATGGGAACAGGAATCCCTCCCTCCCTCCCTCCCTCCCAGGGTGTGATGGAGATGACGTGAAACCATTTATACAAAAGCTCTTTGTAAGCTGCTAAGTGCTGGGTAGACGTTACTCCAGCTGTGAGTCAGGGATAGATCCTGGCTCCTGGGCCACCTCCCCCATGCCCTCCCAGCCCCAGGCAGCTGTGGGCTCCAATGAGGCTAAGAAGTGTTCCTGATGAACTGCGTTTGGTGTTTTCCCATGATTGCGGTGGATACTTCTATGCCTGGACACCTTCCTCTTTCCTCGTGGCTCTGACAGGAAAGCCAGGCTGAGACGGGCCAGGCTCAGTCAGGTCCCAGTTCCCAAGGAGGACCGCCCCCTGCCCCCCCCCCGCCCCTCTGGTACCAGGAAGGGGCAGCCAGAAGAGGGCTGTGGGTGCAGAGGGGACCGCAGGGAGACAGGAACGGGCTCTGCCTGGAAGGACGCAGCCGTCCCAGGTCCAGGAGGTCCTGCTCATTCGTCTGTCTCTTTCCAGCTGCCGTATCCCCAGGCTCAGGCTGTATTTGAAGAGTACGGAGCACTTCGACTCAGTCAAAAAACGGTTTGGAGACTACAAGGCCTTGCAGAAGAAAGAATGAGGGTTAAAAGTGAGGCCCCTGAAGCCAACCAGACCTGTTTCCTAGCTGTGTGACCTTGGGAAAGTCGATCTGTGCTTCAGTTCCCTCCTCTGTAAGATGGGATCTGAACAGGACCAAGTCTTAGGGTTGTAATATGTGTAAAGTTCTCGAGGCAGCCCTCAGTCCCTAAGGGTTTGCTATTATTATCAAGGAGAGAGGATGCGGAAATGGGTGTTTATTGAAATAAACACCATTCAAGCAAAAACCATGTATGAAGCACCTACTGTGTGCTGGTGCTGGGGTGCTCAGTCCTGGCCCTCTGGGGGCCCTGAGGACGCTGTGTGTTCGGGGGCGGTGAGCAGGTGTAGCGACTGTGCTGCTAAGTGTGGGTGCCTCTCGTAAAGCCACTACGCGTCAGGCAGGGTGCACCCCTGCAGAGGGCTGGTGCGCCCCTCCAGCCCTGCTTCACCACACCCACACCTCGCCAAGATCGAGATCCGCTCGGTGGTGACTTGGCGGATTCCTGGGGTGGGGCTCGGGGTGGAGCAGGACCTTAAATACGAGGCCTGCGGGTCCTCCCCACTTCCTGCCGCACTTGCACTCCGCGCCGTCAGTGAGTACGGGCTGGACCGGGTGGGGGGAGGGGCCGGCTGAGACACCCCCTCTCCTAGCAGTCCGACCCCCAGACTGCCTGCCTGCGGGGGTCCTCCTTCATCGTCCTGTCTGTCTGTCTCTCCTAGTGCCGCCCTACACCATCGTCTACTTCCCGACCCGAGGTGCGGTCGCTGCTCCTTTAGGAGGGCGAAGGGCACAGACAGGGGCCCCAGCAGGACCTCCAGTCTGGACAGCCCGCGGCGGAGGCGGAGGCGGACGCTGAGACGGAGGCGGGACCCCCCCGGGGGGCGGGGCCGGGATCTCGGGCTCGGGCCTCATCCTCTCTGGGGCCAAGGGCGGGGCGCTCTATCCATCGTCTCTGGTCCCTTCCTGGGGCGCTGTGGGCTGGGTCAGCCTCCCTGTCCTCCCCCCGCCCCCAGCAAGACACCCCGGGGGCTCCACCCTTTCTCCACGGTCCATCTGCTCCGCAGCAGGCTCGGAGCCTAGAGTTTGTCCTGTCCCTGAGTCCAGTTCCCATACTCCTGACTTCCCCAGGGCGCTGCGAGGCTGGGGTCTCTGCCCATCCCCACACCCCGTCCTCCCCTCCCCCAGGGCGCTGCGAGGCCCTGCGCATGCTGCTGGCCGACCAGGGCCAGAGCTGGAAGGAGGAGGTGGTGACCAAGGAGTCCTGGTTGCAGGGCCCACTCAAGGCCTCCTGTGTGAGTGACTGTGCTGAGGCAGCATTTGGGCCTTTACGGGGCAGCACAAGGGTGCGGGGCAGCTGAGCTCAGCGTCCCTCACCGAGCCCTTCTCCCTCCCAGCTGTACGGGCAGCTCCCCAAGTTCCAGGATGGAGACCTCATTCTGTACCAGTCCAATGCCATCCTGCGACACCTGGGCCGCTCCTTTGGTGAGTCCTGAGGTCGAAGGCAGCCCAGTCCAGAAAAGCACCTGAAGGGTCCCGCCAAGATGTCCTGGGGCCTGAGTTGCTGCCACCGGTCCTGTGGCTGGAGGGCAGGCCACATGGCCCAAGAGGAAGGGGCAGGGCCTGGGTTAGGAGGGCTCTGGGTTATAGGGCTGGGGCTGCCGGTCCCCCCGGGCAGGGACCATACAGGTCTGGCTACCCTCTAGCCAGTCAGCACCACATGGGTTCACTGTGCCTGTTTCCCGGATGACAGCTCAGAGGCAGCCACCAGCCGCCCCGTGTGTGTTGCTATAGGCTAGAGCCACTGTGGGTGTGCCCAGGAGCTTCAGAGTAGACCTCCTGCCCGTTTCTTCCTGCTCTGGCCTCACCTGAATCTGGAAAACCCATGCACACAGTGAGCAGGCCTGTGGCCTGTTTCAAGGGTGGCGGGAATGTGACTTAGGGAGGTGGCTGCCTCTTCATTGGCTATCTTGGTGGGGAGGGGGGTGTCCCAGGAGGACAGAAGACCAGTGGGATGAGCCAGGCCCAGGCCCACCCTAACTTCTGCAGCCCCAGGGTGAGAGGACAGAGGCCTCCAGCCGCGGCCTGCTTCCCCGTCTCTCGCCCCACGCTCTCCTGCACTCCAAGGGACACACCAGTCTGCAGAGCCAAGTGCTGTCCAGGCCCCGCAAGCGGCCACTCCTCTGGCCTAGGGAAGCATGATCAGAGACTTGGCCCACACTTGCAGGGGGACAACCTGGAGGAAGGGCTTGGGGCGATGTGGGCAGGGAATTTCTGACTCCCAGGGACCCAGGGTGTGGTCTCAAAGACAAGCGTGGGCTTCTGCTGGGTGTGTTCCTTGGGCTCGTGGAGATGGGAGCAGCAGAGTTGGGCAAAGACGACCCTCCAATGCAGGGGACCTGGTTTCCCAGCCCTGAGGCCTGCAGGCTTCTGGGGGAGAGGGGAGCAGCGGGGCCCCAGCCTGGACAGAACCTGACCCTCTGCCTGGCCGCCGACCCAGGGCTCTACGGCAAAGACCAGCGAGAGGCGGCGCTGGTGGACATGGTGAATGACGGTGTGGAGGACCTCCGCAGGCACTGCAGCCGCATCATTCATCGCGGCCACGTGAGCAGGCCGGGCTTGCACTCAGGGCCGGCGCTGGGGGGCCGCCCGGGCCGCCACGGGCAGCGCTCCCTTTCACAGGAAGAGGACAAGGCCCAGTATGTTCTGGAGCTGCCGGGGCACCTGAAGCCTTTTGAGAGCCTGCTGTCCCAGAACCGAGGGGGCCAGGCCTTCATTGTGGGCGACCAGGTGAGTGCTGGGTCCAGCCCGTTGTAGGTCCATTTCTCAGAAGGGCAAACTGAGACCAGAGCAGGGACCTGACTGGTTCACTGGAGTAGTCAGAGTTCTGACCCCCAGTAGCCCCCCTCTCTCTTGACCCCATTCAAACCCCCTCCCGCCCCCTGTCCTGCAGATCTCCTTCGCCGACTACAACCTGCTGGACCTGCTGCTGAGTCACCAGGTCCTGGTCCCCGGCTGCCTGGACTCCTTCCCCCTGCTCTCGGCCTACGTGGCCCGCCTCAGCGCCCGGCCCAAGCTGCAGGCCTTCCTGGCCTCCCCGGAGCACGTGAACCGCCCCGTCTTTGGAAGCCGCAAGATATGAACCCGCTTGGCCTCCCCTGGCAGACGGGCTGCCCTTGGGACCAATAAACACGGTGAGAGGAAAGCTGTGCTGTGCTCACTGAGGGACCGGGTGGCCACAGGGGGCCCTCTGCCCCTTCCCAGGCTGCGTCTCGGAAGGTGAGGGCTGGGCTGGGTCCTGGAAAAGCCGCAGGTCCCCAGAGCTGCCGGGAGACAAAGAGGAGTTCCAAGTCCAGAGAGGAAGATGAGATCCCAAACCTCAAAGATCTACCCTGGACAACTTCTTGCAGGAGGGGGTTGACCCCCCCCCCCCAGGGGTACTCATGGCTATGGCAACCTGGGAACCATCTCCATCTGGGAGGAGGGCCGCCGTGTAGGGAACAGACAGTCCCTGACGTCTGTGGGATGAGTTCTGGTCGTCCGCCACAGGCAGGGCGCTTGGTCTCTGCACACTCAGGTGCTGTGCACACGTGCCGCTTGGGAGTGACATGAACGCTCGGGTGTTTCACCCGAGTGAGTGTTGATCTTGTCCATTCTCTTGTGTCCCCCACAGTCACCTGCAGGCAGGGCCCAGGTGTAGGGCTGAAGGCAGACCTGGGAGCTCTGGGCGCACCATGCTGCTTGGGAAGCCGGGAGTGGGGGTGGGGGGCGCGGTCAAGGGTCTCCTCCAGCTCCCAGAGCCTCTGTCAGCCCTTGGCGGGAGCACCCTGCCACCTGCCCGATCCCAGCCCATCTCTCCCCTCCCGAAAGACTGTGACTGCCTCCTGCCTCCTGTGGCACCCTCAGCCTGTCCGGCCCCTCCCGCTGACTCTTTGGACAACGTGGAGTCAGATAATTCCAGAATGCCTGGCACTCCCAGTGCAGAGCTCTCATGGCTTCTTGCTGCAAAGTCCGCAGCCTGAGGAGCCCGCCAGGCCCTCCTAGAAATGAACTCTTCAGTCTCCAGAACATTCCCCATCCCCTTGCCCGGTTCACCCTTAGAGCTGCTCTCAGCTCTCCGGACAGCCCAGCCCTCCCGCGCCTGCCAGCCTTTGTCCCTGTGGTCTCCTCCGGCCCCCCACTCTCCCGCCACCCCCATGGCCACGCCCCTTCAGCCCTCAGCTCGCTGCGCCTCTGCTGTGGCCAGGTGCCCTGGGCACTTCCCCTTCTCCTGTAGCTCCACTCTGTGGAGTCTGGCCTGCCCAGTGGTCTTGGCTCCAACCCTCCTCCTTTGAGGTCAGAGAGCCGATCAGGTTACTTTCTGTCTCCCCCGCCCCCAGGTGAGGTGCTGACTCACCTTTACCCGTCAGGAAATGGGTGTGCAAACACCAGCAAGAGCTGCCTCTTTGTGTCTGGGACACTCTACCTCCATGGGGGAGGCCGCAGGGCCTCAGTAGTGCCCCCCTCACCCCCATCAACTGAGCCTGTTTCATAAGGGTCTCCTATCACAGGCCTGTCCCAGTTCACAGACCTGGTGGCCCCGCTCCATTCTGGCCCCATACTGGGGACTTCTCGCACTTAACCCCCTCAAGGGAGGAAACCCAGACTCAGAGAGGGAAGGCAGCTTGTCCAAGGCCACACAGCTTATCAACGGGAGAGCTGGAATTCAAACCCAGGGCTGAGGAACTCCTAGGTGGTCCTTGGAAAGGGAGGAAGGGAGGGGGCTGGGGCCGAAGGAGTGGGCAGGCGGCCATTTTCAGGAGCAAGAGTGACTTGGGCCCAGGCAGGTGCCAGAGGCTCCGGCGGGTGGGCAGCGGCACTGGTGGCCACTGTGGAGGCCTTGCCTGCCAGGCCAAGGACTTGGAGTTGACCCCGGGGCACAGGGGTCACCGCAGGCTTTTGAGCAGAAAGGAGGACTCTTAGAAATCTGAGCCTGTCAGCGCTCAGGGAGCCTCAGGCATCACCTAAGTCTACACACTCACCTTACAGACAGGGAAACAGAGGCCTGGAGAGCGGAATGACTTCCCGGGTTCATGGGCAAGTGAGTGGGTGGGCCGTGGGGATGTCCTGGGCCTGATGCTCCTGGTCTGGGTGCCTGGCTGCCCCTTAAAGGAGCCTCTGCCTGAGACACTCCAGCAGAAGCCTGGGGAAGAGGGTCTTTTGTGCATTAGATTTTGGGGGCTGGTGGGCAGTTTTGGTTTCTTTGGGTGGGAAACCCCCAGGAAGGCCCACTGGTCTCCAAGAGGACAGCGTAGAACCTGAGCCCCTCTGGAGGCAGAGATTGGGCCACGGGGGTTCACGGCACAGGTAGAGGGGAGTGGCCAAGCGAGTCCACAGAGCAGGCTTGGGGGACACGCAGGCGTCCTGCAGGTCTCGGGACAGTGGGAGGAAAGTTACTCTTTTGAAAACTTCCTGGGGCTTCCTTGGTGGTCCAGTGGTTAGGACTCCACGCTTCCACTGCAGGGGGCATGGGTTCGCTCTTTGGTCAGGGAACTAAAGTCCCACATGCCGTGCAGTGCGGCCCAAAAATAAATTTAAAAAAAAAAGAAAGAAAAAAACCTTCCTGCAACCAACTGCTTCCACGTTCTTTGGGGTGACTGGGCTGAGTGTTTTTGATTGTGCGGCTCCGTGACCCCAAGAAGGTGGCTAGAAGAGGCCCCTGCCGCTGAGAGGAGGGACTCCGGGGACTGGCAGGGCCCCAGTTTGGGCGTCTGGTGTAAGGTGGGGCAGCAAGGATGGGGGTGATGAGATCACCAGGTGGGGGAGAGACTGGGAGCCCCTCCAGCTGGAGAAGTGACAAGTGACCCCGGGACTGAGCTTCCTCCAAGCAATGCCCCAAGCATTTTACATATATTTACTCATTTAATCCTCACAAAAGAATCCACCTAGTGGATGCTATTAATATCCCCATTTTACAGATGAGGAAATCGAGGCAGGGAGAGGTAGAAGTAACCTCCTCAAGGACATGCAGCTGCTAAGGAGGCCAAGCCAGGTTTCGAACCCAGGCTCTCTGGCCTCAGAGCCTTTGCTTGTAACAACTCTCCCAGCTTGAACCAGAGTGGCTGCAGTTACCAGCAGGCAGCTGGTAACTCTGGTGACCCCACCCTAATTATAGGGGGACAGGAACCCTAAGAGAAAGGTTAGGCTTCCACCCTCTCAGGGTGGAAGTGGGACAGGTTCCAGTATAAAGGCTGGAACATTTAAAGACTGGTGACTGAATTTGCTCCCCAGCTTGGGAGGAGGGACATGGCGGTTACAGACTCAAAAGGCCGGTCCTCCTGGGAGCTCCTCGTCCTTAACCGGCTGCTGCTGGGTCAGAAGAGGTGGGATCTAGGGTGCTGGCATCAGTTCCTGCAAGGGTTTGCCCTTTAGTGGCAGCTCTGGGACTCAAGAGTCTCCCCTGGGCTACCAGCCTGGGGAGGGTGGGGATGAGGGGTGCAGGGAGTCACCCCAGACCTCAGGGGTAGAACCGGGGCTGCTTTGAGGCCTCGAGTCCGGATCTTGGCCCGTGGGCCTCGCTCCCCAGCCATGCCAGAGGCTGCGGGAATGTTAGCTCAGTCCTTCTTAGCCTTGCCTCTGGCCTCCACCACCTTCTCCTGGCTCTGTCAAGGTCCCAACTGGCTCTGGTTTGGGCTCCATTCCCCCTCTCCAGCCCACTTGGTGAGCTGCCGACGGGCTCTCTTCCCTACCCTGGAGGTCGGAACCCCTGGCTGCCCTTCCCCAGATGTACAACCTCTCTGGGCCCGTTTCCTCTTCTGACATTCCGGGCAGTCACAGAGTGCCACACTGTTTACCAAGCGCCTTCTATGTGCCAGACACTTAGCGGCTCTTAAAACTTCCATTGTACAGGTGAGAAAACTGAGGTCAGAGCTGGAATTTGCACCCAGGCAGACTGCCTGCCAAGCCTACATTTTTCCCTAAGAGCCCCAGAAAATGCTCTCAAACGTGCTCTGGACGAATCTAGTCATCAACGAAGTGGTTATTTAAAATGTTAATGTCAGCACAATGTTAACTATCCTGATTGCAGTCAAGTCAAAGCCACGGGAATTTTAGAAGCAAGAGTACAGGTCACGTCCAGCCACTGGCCTGCTTTGCTGTTTGCTTTCATGGCTGAGAGGCTGGAAACCAGCTCTGCAAACATGCGGAGATGAAACCAGGGGGAGCGTGAACACCTGGGAGGCTCCACTCACCGACCCTATGGAGACGTTTACCCCCAAGAAGTGCTGAGGGTTTGTCCAGGAAGTGCTTTCGGCAACAAAACTCGAACTCCACATCTTCCCATTGGAAGGCTTTGTTTGGACCGGGGGTGCCTTTGCATCTCCAGATGGGATTTTCCACAAGGTCAGGAAGGTAGCCCAGGATCCCGCGAGCTTTGCTTGCTGTCCCTTCAATCTATTTGCATAAGCCGTGTTCTTAAGAGAAGCACCCAGGGGAGAAAATAAAACGAAGGCTTTTGGCTCACCCATCAGCTGCGTCCATGACTGGGTTCTGGCTCAAAAGGGTGTCAACAGTGAGAAAGTGGTGGCTTCTCAAAGGTTCAGGCTCAGTACGTTTAAGTCTTCAGATAGACCTACGGGTTAGGCCACACCTATGGAAAGTTACCATTTTGAGAGTTTGAAGCAGTGGCTGTTTCCTGTTATTCCAAAAGTAGGGCAACTGGGACTTTGGCTCATAAATTCGACCAAGGCAGAGTTAGACACACAACTGGGATGGCCGCTCAGCTCTGACCTGGCAATGTCCGTGTGCATCTCCTCCTCCAGCCCTGCCAGCCCCCATCATCTCCTGCCGGTACCAGGCCCTGTCCTCCAGACACATGTGACCCGAGCCCAGCTAGTCACCAAGCCCCAGCCCCAGGCACAGTGCGTGGTCCAAGGTGTGAGCCCTCGCAGGGAGCTGGGCCCATCAGAGTCCCTCCCGACCCAGCCTGGACAGCGCTGGCCAGGCGCCAGGAGCTCCCTCTGCGACCAGAGCTTGCTTTTCTGTACAAGAGTCTGTGAGGATGTGACTTTGGAGCAGACTGTGGGGTTGGTTACAGCTGAGAGAGTGGAGCGTGTGTGCGTGTGTGTGTGTGTGTGTGTGTGTGTGTGTGTGTGTGTGTGAGTGTGAGAGAGAGAGTGAGAGAGAGTGAGAGAGAGAGTGAGTTTTTTTAGGCCACAGTTCCAGTCCCCGAGAGGCCAGATCCACTCTCTCCTTCCCCTGGTTTGTTTATGTGACCCCAGACATAAGTTGAGCTGAGTTTCTGTGACTTCAGCTGAAAGAGACTGTGATAGTTTCCAAATGTGTACACAAACCCCTTGACACAAACCCCTTGACTCCAAATCCTCGGGATTTGGAACCAATCTCCTACCCCTCGAGTATGACTGGACTTAGTGGCCTGTTTCTAATCACATGTGTGGAAGAGATGGTTGCGGGATGTGCAGGACGAGGTCGTGGAAGGTTCTGTGGCTTGCTCCTGACTCCCGCTCTTGGGTCACCAGACACCCATCGTGAAGACACTCAAGCAGCCCTGGTGATAAGGAACCGAGGCTTCGTGCCAAAGCCAGCACTAAATCACCATCCATGTGAGCAAACTGTCTAGAAGGGACTCCTTACCCTGCCTTGCCCGTTTCTTTCCATGGGAACCACAATAAAGGCTTCTGCCCACAGTTCCCCATCTTTCTCTGCCTCTTGATCGACCCCGGTGCGGCTTCAGGCCGCCAACCCCCAACCCCAGTGTGGCAATGCCTCGCTCTCCTGGGATCTGTGAGAAACAAACTCTCTTTTCAATGGTAGTTGCCTCTTGATCTGTCGGCCTCGTTATACCTAAATAATCATAAAACCTATATTTAAAACGAGACCCTGGGCAGCAGCTGCCCGGCCAAACCACTCCCAAATTTCGGACTCAGAAATGGAGATAATAAATGCTTACTGTTTTAAGTAGCTGAATTTTGAGGTCATTTGTTAGGCAGCAATAGATAACTACTACAGAGTTGGTACCAGGCCAGCACCTTCCAGCCCCAGCGTGGGATGAACGTGGAGCAGATTTTAAGCTTCACAAAGCAGGGCAGGTGCTCTGAGGTTTAATGAGCTACTTTCCAGAGGTTTTCTGGTTCCTTTGGTTGAGGTTTGGTGTCTTCTCTGAGGCCACTCAGAAGAAGTGTTGATTAGTGCTCGGGACAAAGGCGCATCCTTCAAACAGGAATCTTTCCTTTGATGATCCCAATTCCTGCTTGCAAACCCAGCGTGACCAAACACCCCCATGTACATTCCAATGATTAGTTTTTCCACGCAGCTCATTCATGTTGAAGAGCAGCTGATGAGCTCGACCTGCCCCTTACTTGCTGTGTCATCCAGATCTTGATACCCCAACAAGAAAATACATCTAAGACATTTAGCTCAGTGCCTGGCCCATAATAAGTGCTCAATAAATGGGTGAACACAATTTTTGTAAGAACCCAGCTCTGCAGATATTATTGCCACCCTTAGCTTCAGGGCTATCTCAACATCTTGAGAAAGCGGCATGTCTTCTTTCACCATATATTTTGTACAAATAAGCAACTGAACAAGAGGAAAAAAAACCCTGATGGTCAGTTGACCTCTAGCAAAACCTGAAGTTTGACATTTTCAGCCAGTCATCGTTCTGCACTTGTGTGTAGAACGAAACAAAGAAATATTACTCCTTTGTGATTTTCTCTCCAAGTAAAGATTTTTAAATCGAGTTTTTTATTATTCAGTTTTTAAGATCAACACGTTATTTAAGAATGAAAACCAAATGGATTGTTCTAATCACAACAGGTTGAAAAGCTATCTTCTCATAGACAGCCCTCGATAGGTGATTCTTCTGTTTAAATAGTGTATTAGTCAGTGTTCTCCGGAGAAACAGAACCAGTAGGAGAGATATACATAGACAAGATTTATTACATGATTATGGAGGCTGAGAAGTCCCACAGTCTGTCGTCTACAGGCTGAGGCCCAGGAAAGCCAGTGGTGTGGTTTGAAGGTTTGAGAGCTGAGGGCTGATGCATTGCGTTGGCCAAAAACTTCATTTGGGGTTTTCCGTAATAGGCTGATTTTTTTTTTTTTTAAGAAGATATTGGGGGTAGGAGTTTATTAATTAATTTATTTATTTTGGCTGTGTTGGGTCTTCGTTTCTGTGTGAGGGCTTTCTCTAGTTGCGGCAAGCGGGGGCCACTCTTCATCGCGGTGCGCGGGCCTCTCACTATCGCGGCCTCTCTTGCTGCGGAGCACAGGCTCCAGACGCGCAGGCTCAGTAGTTGTGGCTCACGGGCCTAGTTGCTCCGCGGCATGTGGGATCCTCCCAGACCAGGGCTCAAACCCGTGTCCCCTGCATTAGCAGGCAGATTCTCAACCACTGCGCCACCAGGGAAGCCCATATATTGATTTTTTGCCCAACCCCAATATTATAGATTCCAGTCCAGCTCAGAAGGCGTGAGAACCAGGAATGCTGAGGGCAGGAGATCGACGTCCACCTGAAGCGATCAGGCAGGAAGTGAATTCAACCTTCCCCTGACTTTTTGTACTAGGGAGGCCCTCAATGGATCAGATGAAGCCCACCCACTTTGGGGAGAACCATCTCCTGGAACATCTGTCCTTCCCCACACACGGCATTCCTACACCTGAACATCTTTTCTCACATAGCGAAGTTCTTCCATGACTGCCCCGATGCCCTCTGACCTAGAACACCACTTGGTCTTCCTACAAGGGTTGATCCCAGCAGCCTGGCACTGGCCTGAGCTGTGTTCAAGTGACCAATGCAGCCGCTCAGCATTCGCTCTGGTCAAGGTGTGAGATGCACGGATTGACAGTGTCACTTTGTAAACCAGCAGTTTGTACCAGCTCTCAAGGTGGCCCTTGCTGCTCCACTCTATGCATCCAAAGCACTGCCTGGGCCTCCGGTTTTCAAGGGCACATTTTATTTTATGTTAGGATGCTCGTTTACACATCTGCTTCCCTGTTCTATGATGTGGAGCCTTTGGAGAGAAGGGGCTGCATTATTATTATTGTCTTCTTTTCCCACATTTGTTGTTATTTTTTTTATTATTTTTATTTTTTGCGGTACGCGGGCCTCTCACTGTTGTGGCCTCTCCCGTTGCGGAGCACAGGCTCCGGACGCGCAGGCTCAGCGGCCATGGCTCACGGGCCCAGCCGCTCCACGGCATGTGGGATCTTCCCGGACCGGGGCACGAACCCACGTCCCCTGCATCGGCAGGCGGACTCTCAACCACTGTGCCACCAGGGAAGCCCGTTGTTGTTATTCTTTTGAAAAATATTTATTTATTTATTTATTTGTTGAAGTTTAGTAGATTTACAATGTGTTAATTTCAGGTGTACAGCAAAGGGATTCAGTTATACGTACATATATATTCTTTTTCAGATTCTTTTCCATTTAGGTTATTACAAGATATTGAATATAGTTCCCTGTGCTATACAGTGGGTCCTGTTGTTTATCTATTTTATATAGAGTAATGGATGTAACCATATTCGTTGTTTGCTCCGTAACAAACCACCCCAACACGTAGTGGTTTGAAACAACTCTCATGTCTTATTCCTGCCAGTTCTGTGGCTTGGTCAGATATCTCTTCTGGTCTGGGCCAAGTCACCTGGGGCTGGATGGTCCAGGTTTCCTTCATCGTCACCACCTGGGCCTCAGTGAGATGCCTGGGACCTCCATCAACATGACCCCTTATTCTCTCAGAGGCCTGCCCGGAACTGGATAATGTGGAAGTTTTCCAGCAGTAGGAGAGAGCAAGCCTCAACGCGGAAGTGCTTCTCAGACCCCTGCTGGTGTCACTTTTGTTAATATTCCATTGACCACAGTAAACCACGCTGCCAAGCCCAGATCACAGGAGGTAGAGACATTCTTTAGCTCTTGATGGGACAAGGGGCAAATTCACCTTGCAGAGGGGCTCGTGCAGGACAATGGGAAGAACTTGGGGTCAGTTTGCCATCAGCCACCAATGCTTTCAGGCAGAAGGTGAATGATCATAAGAAGAACAGAGATACGAGAAAGCAAGCAAGTCAAGAGGTGACCATGTGAGTCGTGTTCAGGGTAACCGTAAACGACTGGAAACACAGCGTATGTCATATAAACTAGGAGTCAAGAAACATGGAAAAAAATACTCAACCAATCCAAAAGAAGGCAAGAAAGAAATGAAAGAGAACAGAACAGGCAGGGCAAATAGCACAAAATAAGACAGGTGGAAACACGGATATATATTAGCAATTAAACTGAACGTAAATAGACTATCCTCACAAATATGCCCAACTGATTCTTTACAAAGAGGCAAAAACAATTCAATGGAGGAAAGATCGCTTTTCAACCAGGGGTGCTGAAGCAATTAGACTGCCATAGGCCCCCAAATGGGAGAAAATGTTCAGGATCTAGGGCCAGGCAAAGAGTTCTTAGACTTGACACTAAAAACGTGACCCACAAAAGGAAAAATCGATAAATTGGACCTCATAAAAATGAAAAAGTTTGCTCTGCACAGTGCCCTATTAGGAGGATGAGAAGACTAATTATAAGTGGGAGAAAATATTTGCAAACCATATATGCAACTAAAAACTAGTATCTAGAATATGTAAAAAACTCTTAAAACTCAACAGGTAAAAACCCCAGCAATTCTACTTGAAAATGGGTAAAAGACATGAAGGGACAGTTCACTGAGGATGATACAGATGGAAGATAAGCACATGAAAATATACTCAACTTCATCAGCCACTAAGCAAATGCAATTTAAAGCCACAATGAGATATCACTACAGACACTTCCCTGGTGGTCCAGTGGTTAAGAATCCATCTTGCAATGCAGGGGACGCCGGTTCCATCTCTGGTTGGGGAACTAAGATCCCACATGCCGCGTGGGACTAAGCCCCAGCGCCACGACTAGAGAGAAGCCTGAGCACCGCAATGAACACAGAGCCTGTGTCTGTGCATGCTGCAACTAAGACCCGACGCAGCCAATTAATAAATATATTAAAAAAAATCACTACACGTTTATCAGAGTGGCTAAAAAAATAGTGACAACACTGAATCCTGGCAAGGAATTGATGAAGCTGGATTACTCATGTATTGCTGGTGGGAATGTAAATTGGTGCGTTTACAAACTGGAAACAGTTTGGCAGGTTCAGGTAAATCTAAACATGCAAATTATCGTACAGCCTAGCCATTGCACTTTGGGGCATTTATCCCAAAGAAATGGAAATTTGCTGTCACACACGAAACACCTGTATATGAATGTTTATAGCAGCCTTATTGATAACAGCCCCTAAGTGGAACTAACCCAGATATCCTTCAATGGGTGAGTGGTTAAACATACCAAGGAATACGACTCAGCAATAAAAAGGAATGAACCACTGATACACAGGACAACTGGAATCTAGAGAATTGTGCTGAATGAAAAGAAAAGCTAATCCCAAAAGCTTGCATACTATTTGATTCCATTTATATAACATTCTTGTTGTGACCAAATTATAGAAATGGAGGACAGGACTTCTCTGGTGGCGCAGTGGTTAAGAATCTGCCTGCCAATTCAGGGGACACGGGTTCAAGCCCTGGTCCGGGAAAATCCCACATGCCGTGGAGCAAGTAAGCCCGTGCACCACAACTACTGAGCCTGTGCTCTAGAGCCTGTGAACTGCAACTACTGAGCCCACGTCCTGCAGCTACTGAAGCCCGCATGCCTAGAGCCCTAGAGCCCGTGCTCCGCAACAAGAGAAGCCACCACAATGAGAAGTCCGCGCACCGCAACGGAGAGTAGCCCCTGCTCGCTGCAACTAGAGAAAGCCCATGCACAGCAATGAAGACCCAGCGCAGCCAAAAATATAAATAAATAAATAAATTTGTTAAAAAAAGAGAAAAAGAAATGGAGGACAGATTGTGGTTGCCAGAGATTAAGGACAGGAGAGGGGGGTGGGGAAGGGGAGTGGTGTGGTCATAAAAGATGAGGTAACAGAGCAAGTGGTGAGGAACTGTTCAGGGTCCTGACTGTGGTGGTGGCTACGTGAACCTACACAGGTGATAAAACTGCATAGAATTAGACACACACACACACACACACACACACACACACACACTCACACATGAGTCGAACTAAAGCCAGGGCAATCTGAACAAGATGGGTAGATTGTATCATTGTTAATATCCTGGGTGTGATGTCACACTACAGTTTTGCAAGAAGTTATCTTATCTCCAAAGGAAAAGTTTAGGTCAAGAAAAGTAAATAGACTTAAAGGCTCTATTTAAAAGACACAGGATGTCAAAACGACAAATGAAAGAACATTAAATTATATTCTATTTATAAGAAACAGACTTCATGCATAAGGATAGGGCTTCCCTGTTGGCGCAGTGGTTGAGAGTCCGCCTGCTGATGCAGGGGACGCGGGTTCGTGCCCCAGTCCGGGAAGATCCCACATGCCGTGGAGCGGCTGGGCCCGTGAGCCATGGCCGTTGAGCCTGCGTGTCCAGAACCTGTGCTCCGCAACGGGAGAGGCCACAACAGTGAGAGGCCCGCGTACGGCAAAAAAAAAAAAAAAAAAAAAAAAAAAAGGCTCTGTTTAAAAGACACAGGATGTCAAAATGACAAATGAAAGAACATTAAATTATATTCTATTTATAAGAAACACACTTCATGCATAAGGATATAGAGAGGTTGAAAGTAAAAGGATGGAAAAGACATGCTGTGCAGGCACTAACTAAAAGAAAGTTAGTGCAGTTACATTACCATCAGGCCAGAAGCACTTTAAAGCCAAAAGTAAAACTTAAAAAAAAAATAAAGGGAATTTTGTTAATATGAAAAGGCTCAATATTTATCTGGAAGTTATAAAAATTCTAAATTTGTATATGCGTCTAGTATCATGGCCTCAAACTATATAAAGCAAAACATGATGGAATTATAATGAGAAATAGACAAAACTGCAATCATTATGTGTGTGTGTGTGTGTGTGTGTGTGTGTGTGTGTGTGTGCGCGCGCATGAATGTGTGTGTTTGCCAATCTTGTTTCATTTATATTTTCTCCCAGTCTATAGTAGGAATTTTTTTTGGGGGGGGGGTATGCAGGCCTCTCACTGCCACGGCCTCTCCCAACGTGGAGCACAGGCCCTGGACGCGCAAGCCCAGCCGCCACGGCTCAAGGGCCCAGCCACTCCGCGGCACGTGGGATCCACTTGGAGCGGGGCACGAACCCGCGTCCCCTGCATCGGCAGGCAGACTCTCAACCACTGCGCCACCAGGGAAGCCCCTGTAGTAGGATATTTTAACACACTTCTCTTAGTAATTGATAGACCAGGCAGAGAAAACAATCAGAATGATATGGAAAAGCCAAACAACCACAGAATACACTTTCTTTTCAAGCACACATGCAACATATACAAAATCAATTGTATAGAAATGTCAACACATTCAATGTATTGAAATTGTAGAGTCCATTGCCTGCGCACAATGCAAGTGAGCTAAAAAACAATTCCAAAAGGAGAAGTAGGATCTCTGTTGTTATGGGACTATTTCAGAAGCTGAGAGTAATCTGATTTATTCATTGTCTACCGATTTATTTATTTATTTGTTTGTTTTAAAATTTATTTATTTATTTTTGGCTGCTTTGGGTCCTCGCTGCTGCGCGTGGGCTTTCTCTACTTGCAGCGAGCAGTGGCTTCTCTTGTTGTGGAGCAAGGGCTCTAGGCGTGTGGGCTTCAATAGCTGCAGCACGCTGGCTCAGTAGTTGTAGCACTCGGGCTCTAGGGCACAGGCTCAGTAGTTGTGGCGCACGGGCTTAGTTGCTCTGCGGCATGTGGGATCTTCCTGGACCAGGGTTCGAACCTGCATCCCCTACATTGGCAGGCGGATTCTTAACCACTGTGCCACCAGGGAATTCCCTCATCTACTGATTTAAATGTTAATCTCATCTAAAAAAAATACCTTCAGAGAAACCTCTAGAATAATATTTGACCAAATATCTGGGTACTGTGGCTTACTCAAGTTGACACATAAAATTAGCCATCACAAATATATACCTAGGAGTGGAGCTTCAGTAGTTAAGACAAACAATGTTTCAGAGTGGCTGAGTCATTTTAACACTCCCACCAGGAAAGGACGAAAATTCCAGTTGCTCTGTATCCTTGCTAACACTTGGACTTGTCAGTGCTTCAGAGTTTTCTAATGAGTGTGTAGTGGGGACTTCCCTGGAGGCACAGTGGTTAAGAATCCGCCTGCCAACGCAGGGGACGCGGGTTTGAGCCCTGGTCCAGGAAGATCCCACGTGCCACAGAGCAACTAAGCCCGTGCGCCACAACTACTGAGCCTGCGCTCTAGAGCCCGCAAGCCACAACTACTGAAGCCCCCGTGCCACAACTACTGAAGCCCCCGTGCCACAACTACTGAAGCCCGCGCACCTAGAGCCCGTGCTCTGCAACAAGAGTAGCCCCCTGCTCTCCGCAGCTAGAGAAAGCCCAGGCGCAGCAACGAAGACCCAACGCAGCCAAAAATAAATAAAATTTTTTTTTAAGAAAACGAAAAAAAAAAGATATTGTGGTTTTAGTTTTCATTTCCCTGATGACTAATGATGTCACACATGTTTTCTTATGCTTGAGGGTTGTGTAATATTACCACATGGCGTAACTCAAGACAGAAAACACTTTTTTTCCTTAATTTTATTGAAGAATAGTTGATTTACAATGTTGTGTTAATTTCTTCTGTACAGCAAAGTGATTCAGTTGTACATACATATATTCTTTTTCCTTATGGTTTATCACAGAATATTGACTATAGTTCCCTGTGCTACACAGTAGGACCTTGTTGTTTATCCATGCTATATATACAGCAAAATCTTTTTTTTTTTAACTTTGAGGGTTGGACTGTGAAATATGGACACAGGTGGCTAGTAATTTGCTCCCCCTTCAAACCAGTCTTTAAATATTTAGTCATCATGTATTTAGTTGGGCCATATAGAAGCTGCTTTAAAAAAAACAAAAACAAAAACAACATTGTTTATAGAAACAGATTCACTTTCAGGGGCTGAAAAAAAACCCTTGTAACCATTTCCTACTTCTCTGTAGTTCTCATTCTTGCTTCGGGTTGTGTACTAATTGGATATAATTTCAACTGAAATTACAAAGCCTTCAAAAAGAGCGGCTGAGGGGCTTCCCTGGTGGCGCAGTGGTTGAGAGTCCACCTGCCGATGCAGGGGACACAGGTTCGTGCCCCGGTCCGGGAAGATCCCACATGCCGCGGAGCGGCTGGGCCCGTGAGCCATGGTCGCTGAGCCTGCGCGTCCGGAGCCTGTGCTCCGCAACGGGAGAGGCCACAACAGTGAGAGGCCGGCGTACCACAAAAAAAAAAAAAAAAAAAAAAAGAGCGGCTGAAACAGGCTAGAAGTTTTTTCTCACTCAACTAGAAGTCCAGAGTCATCTGGACAGGCCTAGTATCCGCTGTCCGCGGCGTTAGGGACCCAGGCTCCTTCCAGCTGACTCTGTCATGCTAAGGCTGCTGTCCTGTCTCCTCTGAGTTCCAGCCAGGGGAAGGGAGTTCTCTGAACCACACCTACTGGGGAGGCACATTCTAGGGTTTACAATGTAGATGATAAAATAAGTTACTTGCGGCCAACACCCAGCACAACCCCATGCAGCTTTTGGTTTGGAATTTCTGACTTTCAACTGACAATGACTTCTAGTGAAAATGCCTTGCAAAAATACTCAGCAAAGACAGGCAATGTTATCAAGAAGTTCTTTTTTTCTCCTTTTTCAGCGCTTCAGGGGGTGGGCCAATTCATACTTAACCAGTTATTTAAGGAATCAAGGTGGGGAGTATACTGGCTGCTCTATAACTGGTTGATTCCAGTTCTGTTTTATATAATGGCCTCCGGGGAAACTCCTGGTGGCCTCTGCCTAGGCCCTGCTCTGATTGTGGTGACAAGTCCCTGGTTTGACAGCAGAGGTTCTCCTACACTCTACCAAGCATCTCGTGAAGCCCGCAGATGTGCCACCCACCACAAGGGTGGAGGGCTCACTCCTAATACTGTCTCCTCCCATTTGTGTTAGGACGATTTTGACTGCAAGCCACAGAAACCCCACTCAAACAAGAGCGAATGTCTTGACTCGCCCGCTGGGAGGTGATGGATGCTTCTGACTGTAGGCATGCTGGCTCATCTCCAGTTCCATCCCACTCTCCCTGGCTCCCCACACCTGCTCCCTGGACCACTCCCCCAAATCAGCTGCCACATACATGTCCTGGTCTCGGGCTCTGCCTTCTGGGGAGACGCAGCCTAAGACAGCAAGGGCTAGTTATAGTAATAGTTTCTGTGAGTTTTTCCAGTGTTGGGGGTAACTTCTGTGGACGTTTATTGACACAATCTTTCAATGCACAGGGAGGAAGATATAAGGCAGGTTCCATGGGCTTAGGGACTCTGTCTCATCCCCTGCTGAGTTTCCAGTGCCTTAAACAGTGCCTGGCACTTAGTAGATGCTCAAGAAGTAGCTATTGAAGGAGTAGGGGGAGGGTGGTCCTGTGGCTCTTGGCAGCGTCCTCTGGTCCTGTCTCTCTGAGCTAAGTTTCTTCCTGGGGCGAGCCTTCCTCCAGGCCACTGCACTCCCTGGTTGTGCCTCAGGAGGGTGCCAGAACCTTGGCGTCTAGAGAAGAAGGGTGCTCCCCACTGCCCAGGACCCGCACCTGATGGTCCCTGGCTGGGGGTCTGAGGGTGTGTGTCAGGAAGGGGCAGGGAAAAACCTTGCCTGGGCCTGAGTCCTGACCCCAGCTTCTCCCACACTGGGATGGAGCTCATCGGTCCCTGGCAGGCGTAGGGATGGCTCCTGGGTGGTGTGCACTCCCTGGCGTCAGCCTCGGGGAACAGAGATCCTGGGAGCAGAAAAGCCATCTGGGAATATCCCAGGATAGGGGGGAGGGACAGAGGTCTGGATCCTGAGCTGGCCCAGTGGGCTCTGACCACCTTTCCTCTGCTAAGCTGGTCAGATGCGGGGAGAAGAGGCTGCGGCGCTGCCTGGGTTGGAGGAGCGTGTCTATCTGGTGGCAGGGCTATTATTATTAATTTTTAAAATAAATTTATTCATTTTATTTATTTATTTTTGGCTGCATTGGGTCTTCATTGCTGCGCGCGGGTTTTCTCTAGTTGTGATGAGTGGGGGCTACTCTTCGTTGCAATGCACAGGCTTCTCACTGCAGTGGCTTCTCTTGTTGCAGAGCACGGGCTCTAGGCTTGTAGGCTTCAGTAGTTGTGGTGCGCGGGCTCAGTAGTTGTGGCCCGTGGGCTTAGTTGCTCCACGGCATGTGGGATCTTCCCGGACCAGGGCTCGAGCCCGTGTCCCCTGGATGGGCGGGCAGATTCTTAACCACTGCGCCACCAGGGAAGCCCCAGGGCTATTATTATACTTTAATATTTATTTATTTTTTGGCCATGCCACTCAGCATGTGGGATCTTAGTTCCCCGACCAGGGATCAAACCCATGCTCCCTGCAGTGGAAGCGCATAGTCCTAACCACTGGACCACCAGGCAAGTCCCAGGGCTATTTTTGCTGCTTTCTAAAGCAATGTGCCTTCGGCCCGCACCTGCCCCGGAGCACGGTGGATGCCAGCATCCTAGCGCTGAGGGGACACAGACCCTGGAAGAGCCTCGCTGCCACCAACTGGCCCTGCTCCCGCAAGGCTAGAGATGAAAGCCCTTCTGGGGTTTCCAGCTGCTCCTGGAGGGGAGTATTCTGAACGCGAAACCGCTGAAGGAGCTCACCCAGGTTATCAGGTTGTGCTGGGACGCTACAAATGATGTGAGCAGGGCCCTGGAGCACCAGGAATCCAGTCCCAGCCCCTCTCAACCCTCTGGGGAGCATTGGGGTAGAGCCACCTTCCCTTCATGCCCTGGTGAGTGGGGGGTCAACTCCCTGGCTTGGTCTTTGCTGGCCTGAGCCCTTGGTCATGCCTCACACGGCGGTTGGTAGGCACAGAGTGGCACTGGATCAGCCCAAGAAGGGGAAAGAGGCCAAGGGCTTTCCCCAGCATCAGCCTGCTCCTGGGCCCCGGCACCCCCATGCAAAGTGGAGCTCCCAGCCCTGAAACGGGCCTTGTTGGCCACTTTCAGCGAAGCTCGCACCCGAGGCCTACCAGATGCTGGGCAGTCACAGTGACAGGCCAGTGCTCAGCCAGGCCACTGGGCTCCTTTCCCCATGCGGGGGCGGCTGAACCCACTGAGCGAGGGGTCCAGGGCCATCTGGGCCTGCCACTCCCATCCCGAGCTTCCTCCTGGGGCCTGGCCCACGGAGGTGTCAGCCCAGGGTGCTAGGTGCTGTCAGGGTTGTGGGAGCAGAGAGGTGCTCCTGGGTCCCAGACCTTCGACTTTCTTGCTTTATTCCCTGGTTTGGCTGGAGCGAAACTTCACATGGATTCCTAAGAAAGGTGTGGAAGGTAGCTTTTCTGAGACCTTCCTATCTAAAAAGTCTACCTTCCCTCTTAACCCATCACTGGTGGTTGGCCAAGCGTACATTCACAGCTGGGAGTCTTCCCCACCCCTACCCGGGAGGCCATGGCTGTGTGGTCTTCTGACCTCCACCCTCAAGGGGTGGGGGAAGCCCAAGGCCAGTCTGATTTCACTCCTTTGTGGGCAGCCCGTTTTTTTTTCTGTATCCAGGGAAGCTTTTAGATCTTCTTTTCACTCTGGGTGTTGTAAAACTCCTCAGCCATGGTTGTAGGCGTGGGTCTTTTTTCTCTTCATTTTCCTGGATCCTTGAGGTTTTCGATCTAGAGAGGCATGTCCATTAGCTCACAAAATTCTCTCATCTCACTTGTGCGATAATGTCATTTTCTCTGTTCTCTCTGTGGGTTGGATGTCTAAACGCTTGGTTTCATTTTCCAGGTCTCATCTTTTTCTTACTTTTACTTCTTTTTAAAATGTCATAAAATGTCTCTTTATATTGCAACCCTTCAGTTAGACTTTGGTTTTGGCAATCATTTTGAACTTCCAAGAATTCTTTCTAGCTCTGGTTCTCAGTTTTCCTCTCTGGGGAGATGCCGTGCTGCCCTGCCGAGAAATATTCCCTTCTGAACCGAAGGACTTACTCCCCAGCCCTGTGCAGGGTGGTGGCGAATAGCCCTGGGCGTCAGCCCTCTTTGGAATTGCTTAGGAACACATTCCCCTGACTGAGTTCACACCTCCTTCCCTGTCCATATCTAGTGACTGGTTGACAAACAAGTATAAACACCCAACCTTTGTCCCAAGTCAGGACAATCTTCCAGAACCACCCATGGGATTGGCTCAGACCTTCACTGATAACCCCACTGCTGCCCGATTTATCCCTCCACCCAATCCTGTTTCCTTCCTCTCTCTCCCGTGGGTGTTGACCCCAAGAACTCTCCCTAATAAACCTCCCCCATGCCAAGCTCTGCTTCCTGGGGATCCCAACCTGTAACAGCTGGTACCAAAAGTGGCCCGAGAAAGAGACACTCAGGGGAGTTTGGAGCAGGGTCACCCATCACCCAGCTGGCAATGAAGATGCGTCACACTGGTGGCAGAGAGAGCCTGGCCCAGGTAGCAGAATGACTGCTGTACTTTAACTGGGGGAAGAGGGAAGCAGTGGAAAGGAAAGGAATGCACAGGCTGGTGAGGTAGATGAGGCATGTGAGAACTAGGAAGGCAACTGTACCTACAAGGATGGTGGAATTAGGTGTCCATCGCTAAGCCTGATGGAAGCTTTGGGAGAAAGACAGTGAAAGGCTGAGAATGATGAATCAGCATGAGAAGCTAAGGGGTGTGAAGGAAGATAGCTAGGCTTCCACCTCCCTGCAGAGCTGGAGGGCAGGGTGCCAGGCCTGGGACTTAATCCTGAGAGCAGCTCGGCTCTAAAGAGGGTACAGTTTCCAATGAGGCAGGTCTGCCGTGCCCAGGTCAGGAGACTCTGCCATACGGCATGGCAACATCTGGGCTGACACCCCCTGCCCCGCAGACTCTTGAATCCCCAGCTTCCCCTGAACCCTCAAGCCAGAAGTGGCCCATCCCTCCCTGTTAAGGGCTAAGGCTCACCCCCACGCCTACCCCACTTGCTTGAAGAAGATGCAAACAAGACAACGTGCGGCCCCCCAGCCTCTCCTGACCACTGTGCAAATAACTAGGCTAAGTCACCATACGACCTTGTGGGGACAGGCTGGGCTGAGAAGGGAGGAAAGAGACCGCACTGAAAGGATCTGGAAACCCAGCCAGCATGTACCAGGAGAACGTGCCAGGGAGTGGATGGTGATCAAAGGAGGGCAGAACACACCGTTGGACCAAGGAGAGTTTATTGAACAGTTCCCAGTGTTATAGGACTTAATTTCTAGCAAGGACACCATGAAATGGGGCAATTAAGCTGTTAGTGTGGCTCTTAGTAGCAATGTCCACAGTAAGTGAGGTAGAAATGCCAGGATTGCCATGGTAGACGGTGGGAGGTACAGGTATAAGGCTCAAAGAAGTAGGTACGCAGGATTTCCCTGGTAGTCCAGTGGCTAAGACTCCCTGCTTCCACTGCAAGGGGTGTGGGTTCCATCCCTGGTTGGGGGGAACTAAGATCCCTCATGCCGCATGGTGCGGTCAAAAGAAAAAAAAAAAAAGAAGTAGGCATGCAAGCCTGGATATTCTATGTAAGGCTGGAAACCCCACATTTACCAAAGCTGTAAGGCGTGTGCTGTCAAGAGGGCCTCACCATCCCTGAGAAGCAATGCCTCTCTGCAGGCCAGGGCTGACGGTAGGAGAAGCTGTACAGAACTGGACTCCCTGTGGCAATGGGGATGAAACAATGTAGCCTGAAACAATGTAGCCAGGTGGGCGCTTACTGCACCAGAAGGAAGTGGGAGCAATTATTGTAAAAGAGAGCAGAATCAGATGGCAGCACGGGTCCTAACCATAGAGAGATATGTTTGTTTGTTTTTTCACTTCAGAGCAGTAATTTGGTGTCATGGTGATAAAGAGGGAGAAGATAGAAAATATCTTAGCATTTCTCAGTAGACAATGTCTCCCTAAATAAACATAAAATATCAAAATGCAACCGTGGCTCTGACTACTGCTGGAGCTTCTGATGCATTTCAAATTTAAGTGCAAGGAGAGAATGAAAAAGTCCTTCTGGACCTGTGGTTTTCAATTGTTGGAGATTGTGCGCCCCCAGGGGACATTCGGCGCTGTCTGGAGACACTCTAGATTATCCCAGGGAGGCTACTGGGTAGAAGACAGGGATGCTGATAAGCAAACTGCAATATACAAGGCAGTCCTTCACAACAAAGGATTATCCAGTCCACAATGTCCAGAGTCACATTTGAGGAGCTCTATTTTAGACCAACCCTCTCATTTTACATATGATGAATCTAAGGCCCAGGGTCTCAAAAGTCTGGAAAGAAGTGGAATTTTCCCTCCCTGCCTCACGTACACAATAGGTTATGCTCCGAACAAATCTTACAATCAAACTATTGGATCTAAACTGCAGGAAACACATAGTTCTTACAGGAATCCAGGAATCTACCAACATGATCACTAACTTCCTTCCATGGAAATGTTAAATCTCATGGCTTTCCTTCTGTGGAAGAAAAAAATGACCAAGAAACAAAAACCAAAGTGGTCTGATTTTATTTTATTTTTTGGTAACATCTGAACTCTTATTATTTCTGTTTTTTTTAATTGAACTATAGTAGATTTACAATATTGTGTTAGCTTCAGGTGTACAGCAAAGATTTTATATATATATATATAGGGTTGGCCAAAAAGTTTGTTCAGTTAGTAAATACATCATTCAGTAAAGTTCTTGGTAAGGGACTTCCCTGGTGGCGCAGTGGTTAAGAATTCGCCTGCCAATGCAGGGCACACGGGTTTGATCCCTGGTCCGGGAAGATCACACATGCCACGGAGCAGTTAAGGCTGTGCGCCACAACTACTGAACCTGCAATCTAGAGCCTGCGAGCCACAACGACTGAGCCTGCGAGCCACGTCTAGAGCCCTTACTCCGCAACAAATGAAGCCACTGCAATGAGAAGCCCACGCACTGCAACGAAGAGTAGCCCCTGCTCGCCACCACTAGAGAAAGCCCACACGCAGCAACGAAGACCCAAAGCAGCCAAAATAAAAATAAAATAAAATGAAGTTCTTGGTGAAAATGAAAAATGTGTCTTTTATTTTTACTTGAAACTGAACGATCTTTTTGGCCAACCTAAAATATATGTCCTTTTCCAGATTATTTTTCAGTATCCCTCCTACCCGCCCTCTCCTTTGGTAACCATAAGTTTGTTTTCTATATAGAGAAATATTTTGATGATTATTAGTACTCAGTGCTTCTAGGGGCAAAACAAATGGTCAGCCAATATGATTATTGCCCAGTCTGGACCACCCGAAGAAATCAAGAGTAGGTGATGGGGGTTGTGGACAGTTGGCCCCAAAAAGGTCACACCCCTTGTCCAGTTTGCAGACCTGAACCAGTTTTCAGACCCAGATTCACTGATGAAGGGCAGACCCGACCCCCAGCTCCTGAGCGGAACCTTCAGCGGGACCCACCCAGGCATTTGGAACACGGCAAGGAATCCTTGAATTTTAGGAGGAGCCCTGGCTGTTCTTGGAACTCTGAATTACAAGACAGTAGAACCAGTTTCTTGTCTCAGCTGTGGCTGGTCCAAATGTTGGGAACGATATGATGCTTGCCAAGTATCCCCACATATGCGTGACGTGCTGGACCACCCACACAGGACATGCTAAGAGACCAACTAACCTATTTGGCCACCGTTAGCTCACCACTCATCTCAAGCCCATAAAATTGTTGAGGGGAAAGAGACAGAGAGTGAGAAATTCTTTGGAGTATATCCCTGGCCCCTAAACCTTACTCTTGGAGGTGGTGAGCAAAGAGAAGCTAGAATATGGTAGAGGAGGCTACTCCCTCCCACCTCCAGCTTCCAAGCCAGGGTCTGACCCAAGCTGGGGTTCAGTGAAGCTCCAAGTTGGATGAGTTCAGGACTTTGAAGATGACAGTGGACCAGACCATTCAATGACCCCAAGGTGCCTGGAAGAGCTTTTATGACTTCAGAGTTAAGCTGTGGATGTGCCCTTGATTTCTTCCAGGGAGAGAGAAGGACTCCTTCAATGGAACGCGTTCAGTAAGGGTGGGAAGAAAGAAAGCTCTGCCTGCTGGCACCCAGAGGTGTGCAGCTAGCTCAGAAACCGGGCATATACTCTGAGGTGGTGAGAGAACTGCGAGGGGTGCCCAGCTTAGCCTTGGGAGATGTTCCAGGAGCTCTCAGTGGCTCCCACCCTGGACTGGAATCACCGATAGTGCCTGGATGGCAGGGAGGTGCTGGGCGTTGAAAGGGGATGATAGGGCGTTGCTATGGTGGACTCCATGGCAACTCTCTTGGTGAAGGTAAAATTGATGACACTAGAAGTCTAGCTTCTCCAGGAAGCTGGGACTTAGGACCTTGGTCTACGTCAGGGGTTGGCAAGACTTTTCTGCAAAGGGCAAATAGCAAGTATCTTAAGCTTTGAGGACCACATAGTCTCTGCTGCAGTTATTGTTTCTGTCCTTGTAGCACAAAAGCAGACGTAGATACTATATAAATGAACGAGTGACTGGCTTCCAATAAAACATGCATTCATAAAAGCAGGTGATGACCTGAGGTCCATAGTGGGCCAAACTTTGGTTTAGATGGTGAAGGAGCACATGCTGTGCGCTCCCTCTCTGATACGAATCCTGAAGAAACTTCAAAGAGGAGTGAGAATTTCAGGAAAAAAACAAAATTAAACAAAACAAGTGAGCCGTACCCCCTTCAGGAGAATGATAGCTGTTTTGAACTTGTGTGTGTCTGTGTACAGGGCGTGTGTGTGCATGTGTGCCTGTGCATGTGTGTGTATTCATATAGATGCATGTGTGTGGGTGTGTATTCATGTGTATGCATGTGTGTAAGTGTGTGTGCATGTGTAGGGTGGGAGCAGGGGCTAAGTGTGGCTGGAGGGGCAATAAAAAGATATCCAGGGCTTCCCTGGTGGCGCAGTGGTTGAGAGTCCGCCTGCCGATGCGGGGGACACGGGTCTGGGAAGATTCCCACATGCCGCAGAGCGGCTGGACCTGTGAGCCATGGCCGCTGAGCCTACGTGTCTGGAGCCTGTGCTCCGCAACGGGAGAGGCCACAACAGTGAGAGGCCCACGTACCGAAAAAAAAAAAAAAAGATATCCAAGGGGAGCAGTGTGCACTTTGTTCTCACCACTCCTGGAGTTATCAGGGTTGTCAGTGCCTTACCCCAGTTTTAGTGCAGGCTTCACCAGGGTTATATCAGGGCTGCAAAACTCTTGCTGAGTGAGGCTTTGGGGAGAAGAGTGGACCCTTCTGGCCTTGGGCTTTCTCCCTTCCATGCTTCCCCACAAGCCCCCCAGGGGGCGCTCATTAGAACCTGGAAGCCACCCCTATCAATGTGCTTCCCCAAGGATCTGAAGGGAAGCTCTGACCTCAGATGATAGCAAAGGAAAGGAAGTTGGCTGTGGTCTGGTGGTGCCTGGGGCTCATCTCCTTTGCTCTCCTTGAAACCATAGGCTGGCATATTACCAGACAAAATGACAAATTCCACCAGGGGACATGATCTCACAAGCCCTGGAGGAGACATCCCAGAAGACAAATAGATCATCTGAAGCAGAATTAGTGGACCACACAGACAGAGAATACACATAATAAAAATATACAAGGATATAAGCAAAGTTACTGGCATTATGAAAGAGGAAATGGCAAAAAGAAACAAAGAGAAATATTATTATATATAAAAACAATCATTGAGAAAAGCCATAAAAGATGGGGTAAATCATATGATGAAGGATGAAATGATGAGGGAGAGATCAGGTAGAGCATTCTCTCTGAAAAGCTAAAAAGGAAAAAACATAAATGACAGTGAAGGAATACAGACGATAGAATAGAAGGACAATTATCCAGAAAGTACAAGTCCCAGAAGGAGAGAAAAATAAAGATGATGAGGAGGAGGGTTTTCCCTGGTGGTCCAGTGGTTAAGACTTCACGCTCCCACTGCAGGAGGCATGGGTTTGAGGGTTCGATCCCTGGTTGGGGAACTAAGATCCTTCATGCCACGCAATGCAGCCAAGAAAAAACAGATGGAGAGGAGGAAATCTTGGAAGAAATAATGAAGATACATTTCTCAGAATTAAAGAAAAGAAAGTTGATCAACATCAAGCTAAAAGAGCTGAGTACGCCAAACCAGAGAGCTAGTTTGGAAACCAAGAGCGCCAAACCTAGACAATTAGAGTGAAATTAAAGGATATCTGAGGTGAAAAAAGAAAATTATAAAAGCTTCCAGAGAGAAGAAAGAGATCATTTGCAAAAGAACGTGATTCCATTTGACATAGACTTCTCAGTAGAAACAATGGATGCAGGTAGACTAAATAACAATATTTTTTAAATGTTAAAGGAAAAAAATTGAACTTGGAGTTTTATGTCCAGCCAAATTAGTATGTAAATATGAGGGTGTAATGGCAACATGCTCAGGCATGCAAGGCCTCAGAGGGTTTGCTACATGAAGTTTCATAGTGAAAATGCTTTGGGAGGAAGTGCTTAAGTAAGAAAAGAAACATACAAGAGATGTTGCAGGGCATGTGGAACCAAGGATGACTGAAAAACTTTATAAAGTTTTTTTGTCATCTTTTTAAAAAGCTAGGGACAAAGAAAAGAAAAAGAGGCCATATATCCATTATAACCCAGAATTAAAGTTCTAGGTAATATAAACATTATGGGGGAAAGGAGGACTAAGAGTCTTGGTGTAGGGAAGGTATAGATGTTGATACTTTTATATACCATTACAATTTCCTAAACTTATCAATATTTATATCTTCCTCCTACCAAGTCTCTTAGGTTAAGAGTAACTATCATAAGAACAAAAGGAAAATGTGTTTAAAAATATCAAGGAAAAGAAAATAAGATGGCAAAACTAAATCCTAACTCAACAGGAATTACAATAAATGTAAGTAGGTTATATTCACCAATTGAAACATAACATAAAGTTAGATTTTCTTTTAAATATTTAATAATAGTTGTCTAAAGATACTCTCAGTATTTGTCAAGGTAAGCTAATCGATGGTAACAAACAAACACTGAAATCGCTTTGGCTTAACAAAATAAACGTTTCTTTCTCCCTCACATCACAGTCTAATGTAGATTGAGCTGCAATTCTGGGGTGTTCTACTCCAGGCAGTGACTCAGGGATCCAAGCTTTTTCCATCTGTGGTTCTACTGTTTTGGGGGGGCTTTTTTGGGGTCCTATCAATCACCAAACCAAAGAATAAAGAAAGTGACAAGTAACAAGAATGATTGTGTGGGAAAAAAAAGAAAAAAAAAAAGAATGATTGTGTGGGACAATTTATAGCCATGCCTAAAGTGGCATACATCACTTTTGCCCACATTCTATTATCCAGAACCAGTCACATGGCCTCAACCTAACTGCAGTGGAGTCTGGGAAATGTAGATTTTCAGAATACCCAGGAAAAAGAAAGGAGATTGGTGTATATATATGTAGTTTATTCTATACACATTTAAAATGAAAAGTAAAGCTGTCTTCATTCACAGATGACACAATATGGAAAACCCTACAACATCTATAAAACAACCTGAACTAATAAATGAGTATAGCAAGATCACAGATTATAGGGTCCATATACAAAAAACAATTGTAAGTCTATATGCTAGTAACTAAGATTATAAAAGGAAATTTAAAAAATTCCAAATTTTAAAAAAGCTTAAGAAAGCTACTAATTTTAGGGCTTTCCTGGTGGTGGAGTGGTTAAGAATCCACCTGCCAATTCAGGGGACATTGGTTCGAGCCCTGGTCCGGGAAGATCCCACATGCCACAGAGCAACTAAGCCCATGTGCCACAACTACTGAGCCTGTGCTCTAGAGCCCGCGAGCCACAACTACCGAGCCCGTGTGCTACAACTACCGAAGCCCGCGCACCTAGAGCCCGTGCTCCGCAACAATGAGAAGCCTGCGCACCGCGGTGAAGAGTAGCCCCCACTTGCCACAACTAGAGAAAGCCTGCGCGCAGCAACAAAGACCCAACGCAGCCAAGAGTAAAAATAAATAAATTTATTTTTTAAAAAGCTACTAATTTAAAAAGTGAATTTTACAAGGTAACATAATACAAAGTCAATATTAAAAAATTTATTGTGTTTGTATATACTAGCAAAAAAATTGGAAAATAGAATTTGAAATATATCATTCACAGTAGCATCCAAAAACATTAAATAGAGATAAATTTAACAAATTTTATGCAGGACATGTGTTATGAAACTACAAAATATTGCTGAGAGAAATTAAACAAGATCTAAATAAATGAAGTGATGAACCAATATTGTTAAAATGTCAGCTTTCCCTAAATGGAATTAGAGACTAAATATAATCTCAACAATAATCCCAAACTGATTCTGAAATTTATATGGAAAAGCAAAGGAACTACAATAGCCTGAACAAGTTTGAAAAAGAACAAAGTTAGAGGACTCACATTTCCTGATTTCAAGCAGTTATAAAACTACAGAAATAAATATAGTGTGGTATTGGTGAAAGGACTGATATATAGATGAACAGAACAGAATAGAGGGTCCAGAACTGGACCCACACATATATGGTCAAGTGATTTTTGGTAAAGTTACAAAGGTAAGTCAATGAAGAAAGGATAGTCTTTTCAACAAATGGTGCTGGAACAACTGGACATCAACAATTGTACATATGCAAAAAAATGAACTTCAACCTCTACTTTACATCATTTATAAAATTCAGAATGGATCACAGACATAAGTATAAAACCTCAAACTATAAAATTTCTTGAAGAAAGCATAACATAAATCTTTCTGTGTTAGGCAAAGATTCCTAAGATACAACACCAAAAAACATGATCCATAAAAGAAAAAATTGAAAAATTTTACTTCATCAAAATAAAAAACTTCAAAATTAAAAAAAAGCCTCTGTTAAGAAAATGAAAAGGCAAACTATAAATGGGGAGAAAACATCTGCAAACCTATACCTGATAAGGACTCATATCCAGAGTATATGAGAATTCTCAAAAGTCAGTAATAAGAAAACAAACAATCAAAGTAAAAATGAGCAAAAGATTTGAACAGACACTTCAACAAAGACGTATGGATGGCAAAAGAGTACACGAAAAGACGTTCAACATCGTTAGTCATTAGAAGAATGCGAATTAAAAACCACAATGAATTAACATTACAAACCTATTAGAACATCTAGGGGAGAAGCTGACAACGCTAAGTGCTAGTGAGGACTGAGGGCAATCGGATTTCTTACACACTCTGTTGGTGGGAGTGTAAATGGCACAGCCATGCTGGAAAACGCTGTGGCGATGCGTTACAAGGTTAAACATACACTTACCATATGACTCAGCAATCCTTCTCCTAGATATTTACCCAAGACAAATGAAAACTTATGTTCATATAACAACCTGCAAGCAAGTGTTTAAAGCTTTATTGTTAATCATCAAGAACCCAACGCCCTTTGAGTGGTGACTGGATAAACTACGGTACAGCCGTACAACGAAATACTCTTCAGCAATTAAAAGAAGAGAACCACGGATACACGCAGAGCATGAATGAATCTCAAATGTGTCATATGCCATGTGAAAAAAGCCAGACTCAAAATGCTGTATACTGTATGATTCCAGTTCTATGATGCTCCGAAAAAGGACAAAACTATAGGGAAAGAAAGCAGATCAGGCTTTGCCAGGGGCTAAAGGTAGGGGGAGGGGCTGACCACAAAGGAACAGGAGGGAACTTTCTGGAGGATAAAAATGTTCTATATCTTCATTGTAATGATGGCTTTTGTCCAGTTCATAAAACTGTGTACTCAAAAGGATAAACTTAACTAAGTGTAAAGCATCTCTTCATATAAAAAATTATAAATGTTATGTTGTGTGAAAGAAACTAGGTACTTACTGATTGACTGCCTTTAGGTGAAGTTCAAGAAGAGCCAAAACTAATCTATGGTGACAGAAAACAAAGCACCATTGTCTACAGAGTGTGAGGGTGAAGTGGAAGGGGCCCAGGGGACTCCCGAGGTGGTGGGCATGTTCTGTAACCTGATTGGCTGGTGGTTACATGAGTACATGTATTTATCAAAATGCATCATATTGAGGGCTTCCCTGGTGGCACAGTGGTTGAGAGTCCCCCTGCCATTGCGGAGGACACGGGTTCGTGCCCCGGTCTGGGAAGGTCCCACATGCCGCGGAGCGGCTGGGCCCGTGAGCCATGGCCGCTGAGCCTGCGCGTCCGGAGCCTGTGCTCCGCAACGGGAGAGGCCACAACAGTGAGAGGCCCGCATACCGCAAAAAAAAAAAAAAAAAAAAAAAAGATCAGAAGCAGAATTCTCATTATTTGCATATGATGTGAACATTCATTTAGAAGGCCCTTTGGAAGCAACAGACTATTAGAATCAATAAGATTTCAGCAACATTGCTAGATAGAAACCTACAAAATCAATAGTATTTCTAGAATTTCTCTGCATCTCTAATACCCAATTAAAAAATGGATCTTAGATACGTTGCTAGATACAAAGTATCTGTAACATATAAGAATATGTAAAACCTCTTGGTAGAAAATTTTAATAAAGGATATAGAAGAGGATCTGAATAAGTAGACAAATAGATCATAATGTAGGGTAAGATGACAAAGTTATAAAGGTGTGAGTTCTCTCCAAATTCATCTGTAAATGTGATGCAGTCCTAATCAAAATTCCAGTTGGAGTTTTTGGAGAAATTTGATAAATTCACAGTAGCATGTTTAGCGATGAATAAAGACCCATAAACAGCTAAGAAAAACTTCAAAGAAGGAGGAAGAGGAAGAGGAGGAGGAGGAGGGAGAGGGGAAGGGGGAAGGGGGGAGGAGGAAGGAGGGTGTGATTTTTCCCGACCACATTTATAAGACCGTAGTGATAAAAAACAATTATGGTACTGGCATAGGAACAGACAGACATGGAAGAGAATAGAGAACTGACGGGCAGACCCAATACCTTCAGGAGCTTAACATGTAGGTCAAAATGTTCAGTAGATGATGTTGGGGAAGTGGATTCCTACCTGACAGCACGTGCAAGGTGGCCTCTAGGTGGATTAATGGTGTGAATGTGAAAGTAACTTGAAAAAGTTAATAAAAGACAACATAGGAGCCATTTGTTGTGATTCAGGGCAGTAATTAAAGACTTTTTGTTTTTATTATTAATCCCCAAGCTATGCTACCTAACTAGAAAATATTGCCTCTTATAAGTTACATAGATATAAATGTTCCATATACTCTCTCCTATCATTAAAACATGCAGTAATAAAAGACTTTTTTTTAAATTTATTTTTGGCTGCGTTGGGTCTTCATTGCTGTGCACAGGTTTTTCTCTAGTTGTGGTGAGCGGAGACTACCCTTCGTTGCGGTGCGTGGGCTTCTCATTGTGGTGGCTTCTCTTGTTGTGGAGCACGGGCTCTAGGTGCGTGGGCTTCAGTAGCTGTGGCACGTGGGCTCAGTAGTTGTGGCTCACGGGCTCTAGGGCTCAGGCTCAGTAGTTGTGGCGCACGGGCTTGGTTGCCCGCAGCATGTGGGATCTTCTCAGACCAGGGCTAGAACCTGTGTCCCCTGCATTGGCAGGTGGATTCTTAACCACTGAGCCACCAGGGAAGTTCCCAGTAATAAAAGACTTTTAAACAAAGTTTCGAAAGCACAAAACACAACCACTCCACCGCCCCCTCCCCACCAAAAGCCTCCTGATGAATTTGACGACACTGTTTGATGAAAGACACCTAGGACAAAGTAAAGAGAGAGGGTGGACAGAATCGGAGAAGGTATTTGTAATGTTTGAAGCCAAAACATTAAAATCTCGAATAAGCAAAGAACTCCTGCAAATCAACAGGAAGTAGGCAGCAAATCAAGTAGAAAATGGTCAAGATATGAAGAGGCAATTCCCAGAAGAGGAAAACAAAATCCAAGGAGCACATGAAGAGCTGATGCAAAATCTTTGTAATGAGAGACGCCATTTAGAACAACTTTATACCAATTCGACTGGCGAGCATTCCAAAGCTGCTAATGCCACGTCTTGGGGGCATGTAGGGCTGGAGTGAGTTGGAAGGGTAACTGGGCTGTGGAGTAGGCTGGTGCAGCCGTTGGGGAAGGCCGCCTGGCGCTACTTATGCAACCCAAGTGTTCACATACCTGGGACGCAGCAGTCCCACTATTCCCACAGGAAGTGAGAATGGAATGTGGGGATAAAGGGAACATAGAACTAACTAACTAACTAAACAAATGGTGAGGGCAGGACCAGCACGGACTAGCAATGACAATGGACTAGAATCTGAGGAGCATGCGTGCTACACACACACACACACACACACACACACACACACACCCTGTGCCGTGGTCCAGCATGCAGGAACAGTCCAGGACTGCCCTGCAACCTTGCTGTGGGAGGACAGAGGGACAAGACAAGCTAAGATGAACCCTGGAGGTCTCTGATGGTCCACAGGGCACAGGGATGGAGGGTGGGAGTAGGCAAATGCTCCTGCACACCCAGGGCCATCAGGGAGGTTGAGTTGGGCTAATGTCTACTCAGAGTGATGGGAAAGGGACAGAGACCTGGAGCTGCGGCCACAGCAGGACGGGTAGGGGAGGGGAGCACCAGTCAGGGCCACCGCCCCCCCCTCCACTTCCCCCCCTCCCCTCCCCTCCCCTCCCCTTCAATTGCCCAGACCTAGCACCCTGCCTACACAGGAAGACGCTGAGGTCTGGCTGTCCCTGTTAGGCCCTGGAGAGCTCAGAGGAGAAGGCCTCAGTGCTGCCTGGTGAGACTTCAGTTCCTAGCATTTTGCGTGTGTGTGTGCAGGTGTGTTTGAATGTGTGTGACGGGGTGTGAAAGGGTTGTGTGAGTGTGTCTTTGGAGACGGGGGCGTGTTGTCTTTGTCAAGGCTGTGGAATTTGCTGCAAAGAGAGAATGTAGCAGGAAGGGAACTGTTCAGGTTATATTTTTGATATAAAATTGCAACTGTTTCTTTGCTTTATTTTGTTCTTGGCTCTATGTAGCTCATTGAATACCAGACGTTCAGAACTGGGGAAGGCAAATTTCACGTTGCTTTTAGCTCAGGTCAAAAGAGCAAAGGAAGCTCTTCTGGAAGAAAAAGAGGAAAAGGGGTTTGTGTGTTAAGGGATAAAAAGGGTGTTGGCGGGACCTGAGGGAAGAGGTTTGTGAATGGGGGAGGGGCAGAGACCCTAAGTCCTGGCCCCTGGGCGGGAACCTGGAGCCTGTTCTAAGGCCCAGGCACTTGCTGCCGGCTCGGCCCAGCCCTCCCTGCGTCCAGAACCATCGGCCTCAGAACAGTGCCTGTCCTTGCCTGTACGGCCTTTGCCTGCACCAGTCCCAGAGGGTGCAGTCAGGAAATGATCGTTTCATTATCCACTTAGAAAGTTATCAATTGACGGTGTTTTTCAAGCTTTGCATCGCCCCTGAAGACTCACTGCTGGGGTGGGAAGGGCTGGGCGGTGTAAGAGATGTCAAAAGTGAAGAAAGGAGAAGGGCACTGGTCCTTGAGCTGGAGTGTGGATCTCCTGACCCCGCCGAACTCCTGCCTGGGTTTTCTTTCTGCCTCTGGATGGCCCCTCCTCCCTGCCAATCCCACAGACGCCTGGACTCACTAGGTCCAACACGGGACATACGATGTCCTCCCAGTGACTGCCTCTCCTCCCAGGTCCCCATCTCAGTCTCCCTGGAGGCTTCCTTCCCCACGCAGTCACCAAGTCCAGAAGCTTCCACCTGGTTGTGTTTGGAGAACTTGCCCAGGGCCCAGCCCAGGCCCCACCTGGGGCCTGGCTCCCCCGCAGTCTCAGCCGGCTCAGTCAGCATTGGGGGAGGAGGAGGGGTCTTTATGAAATACCGCCTGGACAACCCTCACTGAAGCCTTCTCCATCACTGCCATGGGGGGACGCAGAGTAGGGCCTGAACCCCCAGAAAGGGGTTGCCCGGTGGACAGATGGGGTTCAACAGCGTTGGTGCTTGTCCTGGAATCCTTTAAAATTGCCCTCAATCCTGATGGAACTGAAGGACAAGTGATCAACTTAGTGTTATCGTGCCAGAAATGTGTAACCTTGCCAGTGATACTTTTGAAAAGGGAGGGTCCAGTGTCCCATTGTCTAGATAGATTTCAGAAACCACATCGTCCTCCTGTCGTGATTTTTACCATCCTACTTATCGCAGGTGGTGTCCGCTTCCACGTAGGGGGTGAAACAGGTTTCCGTGAAGGTAAGCGCACCTGAGTTGAAGAAATGAGGTAATTTAGAGAGAAAAAGTAAGAAGGGAGCAGCGGGGTACGTGACTCATACAAGAACCCGAAGGTGGCCTCCAAACGGCAGGTGGGTCTGAAAACCCAACTTGGGGTGTGAGTTGAGTGTTTGCACGTACGTGCACAGGGGGTGTGTCCGTCTTTGTACAACATCTGGGCCCAGGGGGTGTGTCCGTCTTTGTACAACATCTGGGAACGAGTGTCTACATGCAAGGGTTTATGTCTCTGGGGTCTGTGACCCCAGCAGGGGAAGGGGCTGGACTGCGCTCCCTCTCAGGCCTCTGGAAGGTTCTGGAACCCAGCCCTAGCTGTGAGCCCATCAGCCCAGGCTGGACGTTCGGCAATCGGATGCAACCGTCTGGGACTGGCTGCGCGGCGTGGTTGAGGGGCGGGGCAGGGGGCGGAGGAGCGGCTTACGGCCAACGCGGTGACTCAGCACGGTGGGGTGGGCCGGGGCGGGGCGGGGCGGGGCGGGGCGGGGCGGGGCGCGCCCACCCGTATAAGTCTCGGGGCCGCCACCGCGGGCGCCGGAGTTCTGTCGCTGCTGCCGCTGCAGAGGTCCGCGTCGCCATCAGTGAGTCCCCGCCGCCTGCAACTCCCTGGGGGATTCCGAGGGGGCTCCCAGGGTTTTGGGGAGCAGTTGGGGCTCTCGGGGGGGCCTACAGCGCCCAGAACAGGGGATGCAACCCCAGGGAGGACGAGCGGGCGCCCTCTCCCCCGTAACACACCTCTCCCAGACGCTAACAGACTTCTCTCTGCATCCTGCAGTGCCGCCCTACACCATCGTCTACTTCCCTGTTCGAGGTAGGGACCTGTGACCGGGAGGGAGGGGAGGCAGAGGTTGGGGGCTGCAGCAGCCCACGCCCCTCACCCACCTGAGGGAGTCCCCAGCCTCCCTTTTCCCTCCATCACGTGGCTACTAGCTCCGCCTTCCCTGTGCCCCGGAGCTGCCCGTTGCTAGAGTACGCAACTTCCCGGGCCTGGCCCGCCCCTCCGCAGTGTGCTGGGAGATCATCGGAGGAGTCCTCACCTCCTTGGCTCTTTCCCAGGGCGCTGCGAGGCCCCTGGGGTCTCTGCCCATCCCAACACCCCGTCCTCCCCTTCCCCAGGGCGCTGCGAGGCCATGCGCATGCTGCTGGCCGACCAGGACCAGAGCTGGAAGGAAGAGGTGGTGACCATGGAGACCTGGCCTTCACTCAAGGCCTCCTGTGTCAGTACTTCTGTCGTATCCCGGGTCAGGGGCTGGGCACTGGGGGGCAAAACTAGGGTGGGGGGCAGCCACGCTCTGCACCTCTGACAGAGCTGTGCATTCCCCCAGCTGTACGGGCAGCTCCCCAAGTTCCAGGATGGAGACCTGACCCTGTACCAGTCCAATGCCATCTTGCGTCACCTGGGCCGCTCCCTAGGTGAGTCCTGAGGCTGCAGGTGGCCCAGTCCAGGGCAGGGGTGTGTGGGCATCAGTCAGCGTTCCTGAGCATCTGCTCAGTGTTGGCCCCTTGAGCCTCTACCACTTAAATCAAATTGTCCTGCAACCCTGTGGAGTGGAGGCAAGTGGAGGTTACCTATCTTGCCTAAGGTCAGGCCCGGGTCTGTCTAGCAATCCTTGCCCTGTAGCAGGCCACCTCCCACTGAATTCTGAGCATGGACTCAGACGGTCCTTTTCCACATCCTCCTCCCTCCTCCCTGGCCGAGGCTCACAGGCAGCCACGTGGCCTGTCTGGTGGGTCAGGTTGTAGTGGCTAGTCAGGCTCCCCGTCATGCTGTCTGCTCTCCCGCCACCCCAGGGCTGTATGGGAAGGACCAGCGGGAGGCGGCCCTGGTGGACGTGGTGAATGACGGCGTGGAGGACCTTCGCTGCAAATACGTCACCCTCATCTACACAAACTACGTAAGCAGGGACACGGGGATGGTCACTGAAGACAAAGAAAGAAAGGGGCTTGCTTCCTTCTCACCCTACACGACACCCCTCACGCAGCTCTGACTGACCCTTCCCTTGGGCTGCTTCTGGCTCTGCGGGGGGCGGGGGTGTCAAGAGCCATTATGGACTGGACACAAGACTCAGCCTCCCTGCCCGGGGGAGGGACCCAGTCAAGTAGCAGGCAATGGCAAAACAGCGTGAGGACAGGAGACATCCAGCCAGAGGTGGTCCCTGATCCGCAGCTGGGGGAGGTCCGGAGCACTTCCTGGAACCAGGTGCAGAGGAGGAGGGTCTATAGTCAGCTTCTAGAAGGCGTGCTGGCACTGTCAGGTGCACAAGGTATCAGGCACGGAGCACATTCAGGGACTAGGGACCAGTTTAGCAGAGGCAAGGCGTGTGTGCCTACGTGTGTGAGAGGGAGGGAGGGAGGGAGGGAGGAAGAGCGGCAGGAGATAGAGCTGGAGGGGCATCAGGCCCAGGTCCTGGAGGCCTTGAACCAGCTGGCTTGGATGCTCTCTTTGGGGAGTCTAAGCAGGGCGGTGTCTGTGAGATCCAGAAAGATCCTACAAGGCTTTTGCAACAGTCCGGGGAGCGATTGTGGCAAGAGTGGCCTAGCGAAGGATCAGCAGCTGAAATGGACAGGATGTGGCAATAGCCTGGGGTGGGGAGTGAGGAGAGGAGGGGCGGGGGCCGGGTGAGTGGCGATTCGCTGAGACGGGGCAGACAGTAGCGGACGTCTCAGGGCAGGGGCAGAGGCAGGGCGAGCAGCAGTGTGAGGGTCAGGAGGATGATGTGCGGTGGCATCTCTCTGGCAGGAGGCGGGCAAGGATGACTACGTGAAGGCACTGCCCCAGCACCTGAAGCCTTTTGAGACCCTCCTGTCCCAGAGCCAGGGCGGCCAGGCCTTCATCGTGGGCAACCAGGTGAGCTGGCCCTGTCCCGCCTCTTCCGCACCACCCTCTTCTTACAGATGGCAAACCGGTGCAGAGCGAGCACGTGAGCCATTGGTTCAGCAAAGCTGGGCAGACCAGGGGACCGGCTCGGCCTCCCTGTCTCGCACCTCCCACGCCCACTGAGCCCCTGCCCCGCTCTGCCCTGCAGATCTCCTTCGCCGACTACAACCTGCTGGACCTGCTTCGGATTCACCAGGTCCTGGCCCCCGGCTGCCTGGACTCTTTCCCCCTGCTCTCGGCCTACGTGGCCCGCCTCAGCGCCCGGCCCAAGCTGCAGGCCTTCCTGGCCTCCCCGGAGCACGTGAACCGCCCCATCAATGGCAACAGGAAACAGTGAGGGCTTGTGACACTCTCAGCAAGAGGCAGGGAGCTGCCTGCTTCCCCTTCCCTAGGACCAATAAAGTCTCCAAGAGAGAAGCAGTGCTGTGAGCATTGAGTTCTCTGGGGAGGGGGCTCCCTGATCCTCTCACGCCTGGGGGAGGGACAGGCAGCTGGACAGGATACTTGAATCCTAAAACACAGAGTGTCTTCCTGGAGCCCTCAACCAGCTCTGTGTTTACTGAACTCCAGAAACAAAGAAAAAAAAAAAAAGAAACAGGAAGAGTAATCAACCATGGTCCCTGCCCTGGAGATCCCCACAGTCTACAGAGAACAGGTTCACTTAAATATGTTTTCTGCTCTCAGCAGGCCACCTGCCAGAGGGCCTCCATCCAGGACTGCAGGAGCTGAGGGGCCCTTGGCTGAGCAGGGGCGTGGGGAGGAGCTGAGCCGCTCAGAGCAGCCCCGGCTGGGTCGGTTGGAGGGTCAGTCACTTCTGCTCAGATGGGGCTCTCCTTTCTTCCTTGTGCGTCGTGGGCACGGGAACAACACTGGGCGGTCCGGGTGGCTCGCCTCCTGCCTTCTCTCACCATCTTTGTTAGCTGGGCGAAGAGAATGACCCAGCCTAGGTGAGCTGGCTGTGGCGTATCCACAGTGGGGAGGCATTGGGGTGCAAACAGGTTGTGGCTCTCGGGGCTCCAACGGATGGCTGGAGGGGAGGGCCTGTGGGAGGCCCCCTTGGTGCAGCCTGGAGGAGCAGACCCTTCTCTGGGGAGCCTTGCCCAGCATCAGAGCCTCCTGCCCAAAGCGGGGAACCTCAGTAAGTCAACCTCTCTCATTGCTGAGAGAACTCAAAGTAGGTGAGACTTCCAGGAAATGTTATTTGAGGGCCCAGAGGGAAGCAGCTCTGCAGTGACTAAGGTGTCCTGCCTGCATGGTGCAGGGCTGGTGGGTTGGCAGAGGGGTACCTGCACCCATCCCACATAGAGAGCCCCAGTTTAGGGGCCATTCATGGTGTCAGAGCAATCATGGCTCCAGCATCAGGGCAGCCATGATTCAGTTCATGCCTGAACACCCTCGGAGGATCCCAGAACAGCTGAGAGCAGTGCCATTGGGCAGGTGGCTGGGGAAATGGGTTAGAGGCTGGAACAGACATTGCCTGTGGGGGACATTGGCTTCAGGAAGTGTGAAGCAAAACTAAAAGGCGGGGCTTCCCTGGTGGCGCAGTGGTTGAGAGTCCGCCTGCCGATGCAGGGGATGCGGATTCGTGCCCCGGTCCGGGAAGATCCCACATGCCGCGGAGCGGCTGGGCCCGTGAGCCATGGCCTCTGAGTCTGCGCGTCCGGAGCCTGTGCTCCACAACAGGAGAGGCCACAACAGTGAGAGGCCCGCGTACCGCAAAAAAAAACCCAAAAAACAAAAACTAAGAAGTATGTATCCCCGAACCATCTATAGCTGCCCTTGCAAATAAGGATAATAATTGCTAAAGCTAATGGAGTACCTTCGACGCCAGGCATTATACTAAATGCTTTAGTATATTATCTTCCTTAGTCCTCACCACCCTTGAGTAGGTACTCTCATCCCTGTTTATGAATGAGGAGTCACAGAACGTTTAACTTGCCGAAGAGTGAATAGAGGCAGCAGCAAGGTTATCATATTGCTTGTGATCACAGCAGGTTGAAAACAGAACAGGTGTCCATCAACAGGAGACTGCCTCCGTACGCTAGGGGCACACACACACAGTGGATTTTGCACTGTGAAAAAGAGCAAGGAGGCCTGGATCCGGCCCTTTGGGAGCACGGGGCTGAGCCAACAGAGTGCAGCCCTGTGCAAGAGACTTTTTTCTATTGCTCACCGATGATATTTGGGAAAATGACACTTTCCTGACCCCTCTGCAGTTGGGAGGGGCCATATAGCATGTTCTGGTCGTGCTGGACTGTGGGCAGAGCGGGTGAATCACTTCCAAGGACAACATGGAGCGGGACACGTGGTGTGGTTGAGCGGTGGCCTTGTGGTTTTGCACTGCCGGCATTTTACAGTTGTTATTGCAGCATAACCTGACCCATCCTGTCTGATCTATCCTTTATTCTCAGCTCAGGCTAAGGGAATCCAGTCACCTCCCAATTTTGTCCTGCCTCTGAAGGTGATCAGGCGAGGGGAGGGGGCTATGACTCTGGGGTATTCTCCCCACGCCAACAGTAGGCCCCTCTGGCTCTCCCAGACCAGCCCCTGAGAGCTGTCAGTGATGGGGAACTGAGAAAATGTCTTCATCTGGGAGTGGAGGAAGACACCCAAGCTGGGGGAGGTGATCAGAGAGAGACTAAAGGGCCCAGCCCCCTCCTTGGCCTGGACATTTGGCTGCAGGGCCAAAGTGGGACAGATTCTCCTGGAGACAGCACCTGGACCTGGAGACGATGGCTAGGTGACTTTGGCCACTGGGGAGAGCAAAGGATGGTTTCAGAGCCGGGCCGGGCCTGCTCCTTCTGCCTGGGAGCACACTGCACTTGCACATCTAGTCCACTGCATCCCGAAGGCCCGCCCCCACGGACTGATAGAGACCTTCTGCACTCCACCATCTCCTGACCTCAGCACCGCCCTCACCTCTCTTTTGGAAACTCCACTTCCCTCCTAGCTGGTTCTAGCTGCCCTCTGTGAAAATAGAGACCAGCAGATGACAGCAAGCTGTATACTCAGAGCCGGCTCCAGCAAGGGAAGCGGCCACTGCCAAAGGCTGGCTCAAAGGCAGGCAGAGGAGTGAGGAAGCTTTACGGGGGAAAAGGGAGACTTCAGCTGTGCCCTGAATGGAGGCTGTCGGCCCGGGGAGCTGTAGGCGGCTGACTGGAAGTGGGGGCATTGTGTGTCACTGCTTAGGGGAGCAGGTTTGGCTTCCTCTGGTTGGTCCTAAGTTGGAAAAGGGGATAAAAATGAAGGAAGCTGCCACTTATTAATCAAGTCCTGGACATTTGGGGTGGTTATTTGCAAGGGTTATCATTGGCTTCCTGGATTGTTCCTAGAGATAGCAGTCTGACTTCCTACAAGTCTGACCTATAATGGGCTGGCTTCCTGTCCGGTTACTGTAGGTAAGAGATTGGTTTCCAGGCAGGTTGCTGCAGGTCGTGGGTCAGATCTTTATCCATACACGGTCTGGCCATTGTCCGTTATGTGTTCAGTCTCCTCTTGCAGAGAGGCGACCCCAGCTACAGCAACTGGAAGCCTTTTCCTCAGGCATTTACCTTGAGTGGAGAAATCCTGTAGGGGGAAAGCAGGAGCCCACACATTCTCCTTTGAGGAACGGTCCCTGGCTCATTTCTGGGCCCTGGAGGAGACTGAACACTCGGGGGGCACCAGAGGATCAGTCTGAGTTGCCCATGAGAACAGCGAGTCAGAGATGGTGTGCCAAACAGCACTGCTTCCAGGACACGTGAGGGACTCGGGAAACTGCAGGAGTTCGTGGTTCCCGTTGCCAATGTGCCTGCACCTGCCACACCTGGCCTGGAGGGCCCTGGGGGCTAACCAGGAGCTGGGCTTCCCCAGGGCTCTGTGCAGCAGGGCTGCTGCCTCCGGCCGAGGTGGGCAGCCCTGAAAGGCCCTGGAGAAGGAAGTTCTCCCCAGGGAAGAACTTTGAGTGGCACCTCTCACTGCTCACTTTGCCAGGAAAGAGAGAAGGCCAAGGTCAGCGTCCAAAGTCCTGGGCAGAGGCCAGTGCTCAGGAACTTGGAAGGGGCAAGATGCGGGGCGGGGGGGAGCGGGGGAGGTAGGAGCTGGCATTGAGTTTGTTGGCATAAAGGATTAAGGGAGGGCCTTAGGGTGGCCAGTGGGATGACCCTGCTGCAGAACAAGGAAAGCTCCAAACAATCGGGGGTGCTGACCTCTAGAAGGCTCGCTGCTTCCTCCTACCCCAGCCGACCCTGTGCCTACTCGGTGGGTTTCCAGGCACCTATTGCTGCAGAACAAACTTGGTGGCATCACTCTCTATCAGGAATCCAGGCCGCCGGGCGTAGGCCTGACGCTGCACAGGCCTGGCCTGGCCTCCCGCCCTTGGCCACATGCAGTGGGCGGGGCTAGCAGCGTGCCCTCCCGCCCAGCTTCTGCAGCATGCGCAGAGAGGTCCGTACCCGGCTGGGAGAGCATCGGAGGCCTCCGCGAGCAGTGGAAACTGATCCAATGACAGGGTCTGTAGCCAGCAAACCTGCCACGAAGTTTACAGTCCCCTCAGTCACCCAGAGCTTCCGTCAAACTTCCTGCTCGCTCCTAACACGACAAATATCAACGGACAACAAACGATTGCCAGATATTTGAGGGAAATCTCTAACGTAAAAGAGAGAAACAATAATAAACAGGAGGGGGCAAAGGAACTCAGAGAAGATAGACACTGTGCCGGCTGTGCATGAGAAAACTTCAAATAAACTTTAATCAGCATCTTCAGGGAGATAAGAAAAGTTATTACATCTGGAGGATAAAAGGAGGCTATTAAAAAGAGCGTTTCCCGGAAAGATTAAAAATATGAGAGCAGAAATGAAAAATCTCCGGGGCTTCCCTGGTGGTGCAGTGGTTAAAAATCCGCCTGCCATTGCAGAGGAAACGGGTTCGAGCCCTGGTCTGGGAAGATCCCACTTGACGATGAGCAACTAAGCCCGTGTGCCACAACTACTGAGCCTGCGCGCTAGAGCCCGCGAGCCACCACTACTGAAGCCCGCCCGCCTAGAGCCCGGGCTCCGCAACAAAGAGTAGCCCCTGCTCGCCTCAACTAGAGAAAGCCCGCGCGCAGCAACGAAGATCCAACGCAGCCAAAAATAAAGAAATAAAATAAATAAATTTATCAGAAAAGGAAAAGAAAAATCTCAGAAGGTAAAGTTGAAAAATACATATGAAAATGGAACAAAAATAATGGAATAAAAATGGAATAAAAGCATGGAAAGATGAGAAAAACAGAGTATTATTCGAGGAAGTCTAGAGAGAGGGAGAGAAGAGGGTAGAAAAAAATCGTAGGGAGGGCTTCCCTGGTGGCACAGTGGTTGAGAATCCGCCTGCCGATGCAGGGGACACGATTCGTGCCCCGGTCCGGGAGAATCCCACATGCCGTGGAGTGGCTGGGCCCGTGAGCTATGGCCGCTGAGCCCGTGCGTCCGGAGCCTGTGCTCCGCAACGGGAGAGGCCACAGCGGTGAGAGGCCCGCATACAGCAAAAAAAAAAAAAAAAATCGTAGGGAGCAGATTATCAAATGAATAATACATTTTCTCAGGACTGAAGAAGATGAGCTTTCACGTTGAAAGGCACAATGAGTGCCCAGCACATTGAATGAAGAAGGACCAAAGACTGATACAAAAGCAGATCGTGAAATTCCAGAGCCCCCAGGAGGAAAATGAAGACCCTGCAACCTTCCGGAGAGAGAAAAACACCACACACGAGGGATAAAGAATTTGAAATCGCGTCAGATATCTTGTGGTGGTGATGAAACATGTCCACAAATACTTTGACGCTCCGGCATCTCTATGCCCTCCCGTGGAAGCTGGGCAGGACTTTGCTGCTGCCTCAGTGAAGAGAAAACAGTGGAAGCCACACGATGGGGCTTCCCAGGCTAAGTTTGAGAAGGTCACACAGCTTTGCAGTTTCTCTCGAGACACTTGCTTCAGTCATTGTGCAAAAGGTCCAGCCACCCTGAGGCTGCCACAAAGAGAGCCCATGTGGAGAGATCAGAGATGGGGAGAAAAAGGGAGGGAGGGAGGGAGGGAAGGAGCAGTGATGAAGACACACCTGCTCCCAGCTGCCCAGCCCTGGAAATGACACTCTTCACTTCTGCCCCATCCAGATACAGGGGGCTCTCTGCCCAGGAGGAGGAAATAAGTTTGTCATATCTAGTCAGTCCCTACCACATACAACATCAGATCTATACATATACAGGAACTTGATGTGTGATAGCAGTGACGTCACAAATACTGAATAAGTTTGAAGAGTTATTTGGTATTAGTAAAACTGATTCACCGTATTGAGAAAAACGACTGGATTCTCATCTCACGCCATTTACAATAAACTCCAGATAGATCAGTTGTTCTCAGCTGGGGGTGATTTTGTCCCCCAGATTATGCTTGGCCACATCTGGAGATATTTCTGTTGTCACAACTTATGGGGTGCTGCTGGCACTTAGGGATGCCACAATGCACAGGACAGCCACTCACAGCAAAGAACTGAAGAGGCCCAAGTGTCCATAGTGTCAAGATTTAGAAACCCTGCCATAGGGTTCACCTATATGTGAACGAGAAAAATAAAATAATAACAGGAAAAAAAGTAAGAGATTTCTTTATGACCTTGGACTGGGGATGAATTCCTTAAACAAGGCCCCCAAATGAATGAACTTGACTACATCAAGACTGAGGATTTCTCTTGTACAATGATGGTTACTATTTATCAGATTATCAGATAGATGATAAACTCAAAGGAAATATATTTGCAACATCTGACGGGGGAGGGAGGACCAGTGGTTTATAATGTTGGAGATGGTGTTCCCACTAATCTTTCAGGATCCCCCCAAAGGGGGCCTTCCTGGTGGCACAGTGGTTAAGAATCCGCCTGACAGTGCAGGGGACGGGGGTTCAATCCCTGGTCCGGGAACATCCCACATGCCGCGGAGCAACGAAGCCTGTGCGCCTCAACTACTGAGCCTGCGTGCGGCAACTACCAAAGCCTGCGCGCCTAGAGCCCGTGCTCTGCAACGAGAGAAGCCACCGCGATGAGAAGCTTGCGCACTGCAACATAGAGTCACCCCCACTCGCCGCAACTAGAGAAAGCCCGCGCAGCAACGAAGACCCAACACAGCCAAAAAAAAAAAAAAAAAAACACCAAAGCCACAAAGACCATAAAAAACCAAACACACACTCCATCTCTCATGTATGTAGGAGACATCTGGAGTGATTACAGTTATGAGCTTCTATGCACCAAATAACATACCCTGACGTTCACAAAGCAAAAGCTGATGGGAAGACAGGGACTTAGGCAACTGGAAACAACAAATGTCCAACTCTGAAATAAGAAAACAGAGAAGGCACTGTCCTTTCAATTGCTCATGGGACATTTACTATAGTAACCATATGTCATGGCGCAGAGAAAGTTTTAGAACATTCCAGAGGGAGAGAGAGGAACAGTACAGACAGCAGTCTCTCATTATAAGGCAATAAAATGAAAAATAGCAAAACCCAGGAAACAAAGAGACTGTAATGTTTACAGTTATAATATTTATATTTATAAGTGTATTTATACATCTCTCTTAAAATGGCATGGGACTTCCCTGGCAGTCCAATGGTTAGGACTCCACGCTTCCACTTCCGGGGACATGGGTTCGATCCCTGGTTGGGGAATTAAGATCCCACATGCCGCGGTGTGTGAGGCCAAAAAAAAAAAAAAGAAAAAAAATGGCATGTCAAAAAAGAAATCAAAACCAGAATTGCAGAACTTCTAGCAAATTATGATAAAGAAGCACCATAAATAGGAAGTGTTGGTCCTCTTGTCTCGATTACTCTAGCTTTATAATTAATCTTGCTCTCTGGCAGGGCAGATTCCCCCCAAGCCTCTCGTTCGTCTTCAAAATTGGTTTGGCCCTTCTTGGCCCTTTGTTCTTCTATATCCATTTTAGAATCAGTTTTCCCAGTTCCATGAAAGGCCTTGATGGGATTTTGATTGGAGTTTGTAAATTAACTTGGAAAGATGTGACATCTTTATGGCATTAGGTCACCCACCTGGTAAAGTCCCCTCAGCAGCTGCAGTACTGGCTAGAGGCAAAGGGAATGTGGGATTCTGGAAGGACGGAGGCAGCCGTAAATACTGGCTATGGCGTCATGACCCATTGCCGAAGCGGCGCCCCTCCATGTGTCCTTTGTGGCTCTGAGTTTTGTGTATTGGGAGGAAATTGTCTTTGGAAGGTGCAAAGTGGTCACGGTAAGAAGAACATGTACCAGAAGATGAATAGCTCAACCTGTCTCTAATAAACACTCGACCGGTTTTTCTTTTTGCTGATTTATAAGGGAGGGCCTGGCGTTTCTAAAAACTGAACCTTGAGTCTCACATTTCTAACAGCTTGGGATTAGTCAAGCAGTGTGTAAGCTCTTCCTGGTATCTGTCCTCCCAAGCAGCCGTCAAGGGCTACACGGGGCAAAGAAGAGACTGGAGCTTTTGTGTTAAGGGACAAAGGGGGTGTAGGCAGAACGCCAAGGGACAACTTGGGGATGGGCAAAGGACCAACATGGAGACAGTCCTTATACCTAGACCTGATCTACTAGATCCAGTAGACCTGGATCTGCTACCAGGGAGGTGCCAGGGTGGGTGGGCTGAGCGGACTGCACCGGTCCCTGGGACCTGTGCCCAACGGAGACTTCACAGGTCCTCCGTGTTGGAGACTGCAGATGCTGCCCAGTGCTTCAGGACCAGTATGAGCCACAGAAGGACCCCGAGACACTGGCAGCCTGACAGGGAGTGGTTCTCACACCAGGACGAGAATCTGCAGAGCATGTGAGGGCGCCCTGCCCTGGAGAGCAGGGAAGGGGGCTGGGTCACATGCATCGTTAAGTGTGTTGCTTGATCCAAAGGCAGTCACGTTGTCCTGTGTGTACCGCACCAGCCATGACTGATCGACTTTACTTTCTCGAATTTAAATTAATGGAAAAAAAAAAAAGAGAGATTTCCAGTTCAAGATATTAGAGTAGAACCTGAAATGCACCCTGTCCTTCTCAAACACATCAAAATCAGAGAAGGATAAAAAGCGTTAATAATGACATTCCAACCACATAGAAATGAAAAGGGGAATTCTGTGTAGACTTGAAATAAGGCTCTCTTTGAAGGAAAGAAATAGGAAGAAACCCACAGCCTGGGGCGGGAGCTGAAGCCTTGTGACTTAGCCAGGAAGCAGGAACACAGCCAAGCCAATGCACAGGCTTGGGGCCAGGGCTGGAGAGCAAGGTTGAGAGCCTTCCGTGACTGAGGCCAGGTCTCCACCAGGAGCGTGAGGCAGGGGGCCGGAAATGCCCTCCCTGCCGGGTCACAAACAGGACCAACCCAGAAATCAGGAGTGCAGAATTGGGGATGGAAGTAAGTGCAGAGGGAAGCAGTATACCTGGTTTTGCTTCATATCCAGCAGGAGGATAGACATATGAACTAGCTTTTGCTGGAAAAAGAAATTTTGGCATGACTGTTAAAAATGTAAGGGAGGGGATTTCCCTGGTGGCGCAGTGGTTAAGAATCCGCCTGCCACTGCAGGAGACACAGGTTCAAGCCCTGATCCGGGAAGATCTCACATGCCGCGGAGCAACTAAGCCTGTACACCACAACTACTGAAGCCCGCACGCCCAGAGCCTGTGCTCCACAACAAAAGAAGCCACCGCAATGAGAAGCCCGTGCACCGCAATGAAGAGTAGCCCCTGCTCGCCGCAACTAGAGAAAGCCCGCACGCACCAAGGAAGACCCAAAGCAGCCAAAAATAAATAAATAAATAATTGTTTTGAAAAAAGGAAGGAAAAAAATGTAAGGGAAACCACTAAAAATAGAAATAAAATGTATAACTTTCAAACCAATACTGGGGAAGAAGGGAATAGCACAAAGAAAACTCAGTTAATTCAGTAGAAGTCCGGAAAATAGAGGAAAAAGAAATAAAGAGAAAGAATGCTAAATAGAAAACACAATATAATATGGCAGATATATGTTCCAATGGCAATACCAATAAATGTAAACAGGACAGACTCTCTTTTTATTTATTTATTTTGCGTTACGCGGGCCTCTCACTGTTGTGGCTTCTCCCGCTGCGGAGCACAGGCTCCGGATGCGCAGGCTCAGTGGCCATGGCTCACGGGCCCAGCCACTCCGCGGCATGTGGGATCTTCCCGGACCGGGGCACGAACCCATGTCCCGTGCATCGGCAGGCGGACTCTCAACCACTGCGCCACCAGGGAAGCCCCAGACTCTCTTCTTAAAAGACAGAGATTGACTGAGTTAAAATAAAACAAAATGAAATTTAATTAGATGTTGTTTTAAAAGCCATCCCTAAAACAAGAGAAAGATTGAAAATAAGAAAAAAAACCCTCAAATACTAATAAAAAGAAAGCTGGTGTAGCAATAGTAATATCAGAGATCATAGACCTCAAGGCAAAATTGTTAAAAGAGATGCAGAGAAATATTTTATATTAGAAAAAGGAACAACCATCAAGAAAACATTCTTTAAAATATAGGTGTTCAGGGACTTCCCTGGCGGTCCAGTGGTTAAAAACCCATCTTCCAATGCAGGGGATGTGGGTTCAATCCCTGGTTGGGGAACTAAGATCCCACATGCCTTGGGGCAACTAAGCCTGCACGCTGCAACTACTGAGCCCGCACACCACAGCTAGAGAGAAGCCCACGTGCTGCAACGAAAGATCCCGCATGCCACAACAAAGATCCCGCGTGCCGCAACTAAGACCCGACGCAGCCAAATAAATAAATAATATTTAATAAACTAAAGTATAGGTGTCCAAAATTGGCTCACGGAAATAAACAAATAGCCCTAAAAGAAATGGAAATGGTGATCAGATCACTCCTAAGCAGAGCCCCCAGTTTCAGACGGCCTTACGGTGAGTTCTAGTGACACTTCAGGAGATGATAACTTTTACCCTCAGAAAACTCCTGCAATGTATAGGAAAAGATGGGAAGGGGCACACCTCATTTTAACAAAACTGGAAGAGATCCCCTGGAGAAAATCTGAGCTGGAGCTGGAGAGGTCAGCACGGGCCTTGAGTGCCAGGCCCGGGGACTTGGGCTTTGTCCTGAGGACACGAGGGAACCACGAAGGGTCTCAGGCAGGAGAGGGGCAAAACGGATCCAAAGTTTACAACAATCCTGCTTGTTCCATGGTGCAAAGAAGTGATTGCGGGGGCCGAGACTTGAGGCTGGGGGACCTCAAGGAGGCTTTGCAAAATTCCAGGTGAAAGCTGATGGGTCACTGCCATGGGGCGGGGCCTAAAGGCACAGGAACAGGGTGTGCTCAGAAGGCAGAGTTGGCACGATGCAGTGGATATGGGGACAGGGAGGCATCCTGGATGCCTCTCAGCTTCTGGCCTGGAGGCTGGTAGGGGAGACAGACATGGACAGTGGCATAGGATGAGACAGGTGAGAGCCAGGGTCTGGGATGCCTTGGAAGAGGGCTTCCTGGAGGAGGTGATACTGAGTGGAGCCTGGCAAGTGGGTGCTCTAGATGGGTGGGGACTGAGTGGGGGACTGAGGGTCAGGAGACCTCAGGCCGAGTTCCGGCAGCTGTGCCGTCTTGGGCAGGCAACTCAGCGTGGCTAATATACTCTGTCCTCTTCTGAAAATGGGGGCTCATCATTCCCATGCGCTGGGTTGTGGGAGGATTAAGAAGATAACACATGGCAAGTGCTTGGCACAGAGCCCGGCGCTGGACGAACTGGAGCTCCTGCCCCTCACTCTTAGCTTCCCACGGGCCCATGCCCAGCATCTCCCATCCACAGCATCCCCCGGCTGCCTTCTCCCCATGGCCTTGTGTTCCCTTTTGACCCCGTTAGATAGGGATGAGGAGAGAATCCACCCTCTGGCTCCATCTTGCCCCCCTTCTGCCACCCCAAAGGGAGGGATCCATGGACTCGGGTCTGAGCTCCGGATTAGCTGTGTAATCCCCAGCTCTGTCTGGGCAATCTCTTTCCCTGCCCAGGAGAGGGGGCCTGGGGCTGGGAGTCAGGACTGCTGAGCCCTGGACCTGGTACTGCCCTACCCATCTGTGAGCCCTCAGACAAGGTGCCCAGGCTCTTGTCGCCTCTTTTGGAAACACCACTGACATCCTGCAATGACTGTCATATGTGTGCTGTGTCTGGGGCACTTTGGGAAGGGAGAAAGGCCTGGGTTTGATTCTAGCTCTACCACTCAGCAGCTTCATACCCATGGACAAGAGATGAAACCTCCATGGGCCTCAATTTTTTTCATGTAGAAAATGGAGTTAACACTATCCAGGGCTACTGTGGGGAATATATGAGAAAATAAGGGCATATTACAAATTACTTTGTAAACGGTACATCTCTCAAGAGACAGGGAAGGATGATTACAGGACAAGAGAATAGAGGAGCTGGGGAGGGCAGGCCAAAACGGACATGCTTATCATGGGACTCAGAGCCAAAGGGTTCCAGAGAACTGACAAACTGATTAACAAGAGTTAATCAGGCTTCCAAGACTTCAAGAGAAGGCAAAGAACAGAGGCCCTCCTCAGGTCACGGGAGCATTGCAGGGTGGGGAGGGAGTGGGCAGAAATGCCCTAAAGCCCCAAGAGGAAGAGGTCCTGTGGAGAGTGGGCATGATGTGGCCTGGGCCTGACGACCTGCACGATAGCGGCTGAGTCCTTAAATGCCAGGTTGCCGAGGCAGTAGGAGCCGCTCCAGGATTTTGTGCAGAAGCATCAGGTGCCAACCTCTCCTGACAGGGGCTGAGGAAGGAATGGCTGGGAGAGTGTAGCAGCACTACAGCAAGAGGATGTGCCACCCACTGACTATCTCCACCCTCTTGGCCTCACCCCAACCTAGGATTCTAGACACACCTCCTCTGGGGAGACCTCCGCCAACAACCCCCAGTCTGACCCGGCTCCCTGCGGCTAATGAGCAATCCTTTTCTGAGCCCAGGGGTGCCCGTAGTGGGTGAGGGGAAAATCATAGTCTGGGAGGGCTTGGACGGGGACAGAATAATTACAAGGCGGTCATGAGGGTCGGGCTGTCACCGATCTGATTTCTCCTCCTTCCCCTATACGCTTGTGCATACAACAAGAGCACGCGAAATGCGGAACTTGCAGAAAACACCAGAACCAGCAGAAGGTGACATGCGAGGTTTGTTTACTTGGGGATTGAAAGGCTGAGGGTCCACGGGCTAATGTGATGGAGCAGCGCGGGCTAGCAAGAGAGTAAATACCAATCCCGCGAAGGGAGAAAGGAGGTCCGAAAGCCCGCGGGACTGCATCTCCCAGCAGCCTCAGCGGCAGACAGGGCATTTCCGGCCTCTCCGGCCTCCTACGAGGAGGCGGGGCCAAGGGCGGGGCGGGAGCGGTGCGGGGAAGTTTGGGCGCGTCGCCGGCGCCAGGGCGCGTGACGTTCTTCCTGTGCGCCGCCTAGCGTCTAGGTCGCGCCGGTTCCTCAGCCTCAGAGGCGTGAAGGTGACAGCTGGAGCTGATCGGCTTGGCCCCCGCGATGCTGGCGGCACGGCGGCTGCTCGGCGGGTCGCTCCCCGCACGGGTGTCTGTGCGATTCAGCGGCGATACGGTGAGGCCTGACCTGGCTCGGGCCAGGGGTGCTCGCGGGCCGGCTCTCGCTGCCGCGCCTGTGCGTGCTCCATCCCTTGGGTCTGTAGTGCCTTCTGGAGAACAGTCTCATCTCCCCAGCCCGGCAGGAAGGTTGCCGATCCGGCTTGGGTGTAGAAGGGGAACGGGTCCAAACGGGAGGCTGACTCACCCCGCCCCCAGCCCTTCGGCCCCTTGGCTTCCCTTATTTAACAGCGCGACTTAACGGAAAATTTTGCAGGTAGCAAAGCGTCCTTATCTCATTCCTTTCCCACCACAGCTTTGTAGGGCGTGAACGGGCCACTGACCCATTTTACAGATGCAGACAATAGCTTTGGAGAGGGCCGTGCGCCTCCTCATTCTTCGTTCAGCGCTCCGATCCCCATGTTGGCTTTTAAGGGGTTGGGTGTCTGGAAGCCAGGTCCCCTTAGCCCTCAGCTGGGCTGCTCCTCACTGGGTCACGTGGAATTCCAGACCCATCTCTCCTCAACAGTTTTATCCCGAGCGGGTCTCCCTCCGTCATCTTGTGTCCCAGCCGCAGTGAGGCATTTCTTTTCCTTCCGAAAGTGCATTTTGTCGCCAGCAGAGTTTAGTAACACAAGGCTTTGGCCTAACCAAGTTTGGGTCCAGCAGCACAGCCAGACAAGTAAATGGACATAGCATCACACTGGGCTCAGGGGGGTACTATGTGCTGTGCACAGTTCAGGTGTGGGCTTTGGCCACGGACACACCTGAGCTTAGATTCCATCTGCTCCTTTGGGCTGTGTGCCTTTCATAAGCTCAGTTTGCTCTGAGCCTCAGTGTCCTCTTCTGTAAAATGGAGGAAATCGTTCCTGTCTCAAGGTTATGAGGATGAAATGGGGTCTTGGATATAGAAAACTTAGTTTCGTGCCTGCTAACAGGAAGTGCTTACTAAGTGGTGATGGCAGCTATGATGCTGTGAAGGGTTCTGAGGCTTAGGCCCCTGCCCTCCTCCCAGCCCAGCTCTCTCTAATCTGGGGGACTCAAAACTCTGTACCTTCTGGCCTGACCCCTCATGACCTCAGAGCCCTGCTGGGCCTGCTGACCCTCTGTGTCCCCAGACAGCGCCCAAGAAAACCTCATTTGGCTCGCTGAAGGATGAAGACCGGATCTTCACCAACCTGTATGGCCGCCATGACTGGAGGTGAGATGGTGCCTTTAGGCTGGTGGTTCCCGAGGCAGGGCCTCCCCCTTACTGCCTTCCCCACTCTGTCCAGGCTGAAAGGTGCCCAGAGTCGAGGTGACTGGTACAAGACAAAGGAGATTCTGCTGAAGGGGCCTGACTGGATCCTGGGTGAGGTCAAGACGTCGGGCTTGCGGGGCCGTGGAGGTGCTGGCTTCCCAACTGGCCTTAAATGGAGCTTCATGAATAAGCCCTCAGATGGCAGGTGTGTGTAGGCAGGCAGAAATGGGGTTTCAGGAGAGACCTTGGGGGTGGCTGTGGCTTACCTGGGCCTTTGGGCTGTTTCCTTGGAAACTAAGAGTGAATGAAATGGGAAAACGTAACCAGAGCTCAGGTAGGTGGGATCCAGTTCTCTCTGGTCTTCCTCAGGGGAGACTGGGGGGGAAGCAGAATCGACACAAAACTTTGACTCAGTCAGACTTAACTGGTCAATGCCTAGCTCTGCCTTTTAGTCATATATCTTTGGGCAGTCTCCTGGCCTTTCCGAACCTCAGGTTTCTGTTCTGTAAGTGGATATTATATCGTGCAGGGATGAAAGAGATAATGTTCGTACAGCTTTTGGCCTGCACTGTGGTTGGCGCCTAGAAAGCAAAGGCTGAATGTCAGCTATTTTGCCTCCTTTTGGCTCCAGAGATACGGTGGAGGTTCACGGAATGCTCTTTGTGACCAAAAGCAGATTGGGGCTCTTGGGAAAGCAAAGATTTTTCCTGTGGTCATACCCACTCAAATACGGAATAGGCAGTGAGCTCCCTGTCATCGGTGGTGAGCAAGCAGAGCCCCTGGGAACATGTCAGGAGGACAAAGAGGGATTGGCTGTCAGAGGAGGCTTCCCTGGGTGGAGTGGGGTGGCATGTGGTTGAAGGCCCAACCCTGGTGGCCCTGTAGCCTGACTGACCTGCTGGCCCCCACAGGCCCAAGTATCTGGTGGTGAATGCAGATGAGGGGGAGCCGGGCACCTGCAAGGACCGGGAGATCATGCGCCACGATCCCCACAAGCTGGTGGAAGGCTGCCTAGTGGGGGGCCGGGCCATGGGTGCCCGTGCCGCCTACATCTACATCCGCGGGGAATTCTACAATGAGGCGTCCAATCTACAGGTGGGCAGAGGTGGGGCGTCAACAGAGGAGAAGGTGCTCGGTGTGCACTTACATGCCCCAATCCTAGGCAGAGTTGTTCTTAGATTTTAGCTCCTGATCTGTCTGGGGTCGCACTAGGAGAGTGGTGATCACTCCTGCATGCCTTGTGTCCCGAATGGGACATGGCCCCCGGTGCCTCTGTCTCTTTCTGGATGTTCCAGAGCTTCTGCTTGGGCTCCATGACTTTCCAGGGCTCCATGACTCCTGGGGCAGGGGTAGGCTGGAGAACTCCCATATGGGCATTTTTCCTGGAGGGTCAGGGGGTCATTTCAGTAATTCTCAGCTCAGTGATGCCCGTAGTAATTGGTCCAGGGCCAAAGCCTCACCTTTCTATTAGGCTGCTACACCACAGTGATGAAGGATGTGGGAATAATAACCTGGCACATGGTAGCATTATGTGTAAGTGTTATTATTATTACATATTTAAAAATAAGCCTCCAGGGTCTTTTCTTCTACTCAGAAGCAGTACTCGTTCATTATGAAGATAGGAAACCACACACACACAAAAGGAAACTCTCCCACAGATCCACCACCTGGAGAAACTACTTGCTGAAATTTTCATTATTGTCTTAAAGTCTTTAAAAATACATATAGTTGGAGAATTTGTTAAATGTTATTACAGAAGTAGCACATGCATCGTAAAAACCCCCACCCCCTCCCAGAGCGTCCTCTGCTTGTGTCCAAAGGGAGCTTTTGCTCTGGACTTTGGTGATGGGCTCACTGGGCCAGTACCCCTCCCTCCCACACACAGTGTTCCTGGGCCCTTGGGGACCGTGTCCTCACACCCCTGTCCCACAGGTAGCCATCCGAGAGGCCTACGAGGCTGGTCTGATTGGCAAGAATGCCTGCGGCTCCGGCTATGATTTCGACGTGTTTGTGGTGCGTGGGGCTGGGGCCTACATTTGCGGGGAGGAGACAGCGCTCATCGAGTCCATCGAGGGCAAGCAGGGCAAGCCCCGCCTAAAGCCTCCCTTCCCTGCAGACGTGGGTAAGACCTGGCACCTGGCCCGATCCTGGGCCTTGTCCTGTGGAGTCCAGGATCTGTTTTCAGGTCCCCACTGGTCATTCTTAGGGAATTTCTGAGTCCCTTCTGCACTGGGCGCCTGACACAGAGAGCAGGGTGGGAACAACATAGAGGCTCCACCAGTGCCACC